>NC_135371.1:79610500-80299000 GCF_049243985.1 Paroedura picta | reverse complement strand
TCAAATTTTTATAGCCAGGCAGATATGGTAGGAGCAAAAGCCAAGACTCCTAGTGCAGTGGTCACCAATCCCCAGGCTGTGGCCCAGTGCCGGGTTGCGAAGGCCTCGGCGCCGGGCCGTGGCTCCCTCTTCCCGCCCCCCCCCACAGCGAGAAGCTCGCCAGGCCGCGAGCAAATCAGCCGCCAAAGCAGCCGATTAGTTCGCAGCCTGGCAAGCTTCTTGCTTCAGGAGGGGGGGGATGGGAAGCTTGCCGGGCCACAAGCTAATCGGCCGCTTCAGTGAGAGTGAGCCACAGCCGCTGGCACTTGCACTGCGGTGTTTGTGCTGGGGCTGCCGCGCATGCGCGGGGCCCCGGGCCGCCCTCACCCCCCACTCAGAAACAGCGGTCCGCGGCAGCCGGAAGATTGCGGACCGCTGTCCTAGAGGTTAATGATATCAGATGTAGTAATAAAACGAAGAACGTCCGGGTCACTACTTCTACCGGCCCATCCCCTTGAATTCCATGACAATAATTCAAGTTTCTGCATACCCACGTTCCCACCCCCGAGTCTGGACTTATCTAGTCAATCCCAGTTGATCAGATCTAGTTGTCCCTCTGGGTCAGAGTAAACGCAGCCATTTCTTGCAGGTAATGATTTCTTAACGCTTTTTGTAAGATGTTGTTGCTTTTGTTGCGGGTTCCCTATGGGTAGAGATTTTCCATTAATGTCATTTTTCTTTTCATTTTGAGGGGGTGTCTTGGAGCTGGAATTTGTGGCTTGTTCTTCCAGCTGTGAACCTTCAATAAGCGGGGATATTCCTTTGGAACCATTTGGTCTTTCATGCCTCAAGGGTTTCTCTTGTCCTGTAACTGTCTCTTGTTCTGGAACTCCAGTTACCATTTTCTGTAGAGGTGGCGTGTGTCACTTCCATGTTGATTTCACCATATGTGGCTTCGAGCAGTTTGTTTCTAAGAGAAGATAGGTGTGCTGTGATTGCATCCTATACTCTCGAACGGTGTCCCTACTACTGGTAACAGCTGCACACTGGAGTTCTGCTGGATGTGCGCTGACAAAGTTCACAAGATCTACAATGATGCAACACCACTTAGGCTACATTAGGTCAATATTCTTCGCAAGGTGGCCTTGTTCCCCTGATGTCCGGCCCAAGGGTGATCATGAGCAGTCCCTAGCACTTCTTTCCAGTAGCCTCTAGACACTAATAACTGCTTTTTGATGATCCCCTTCTCTTTTTGGCACCTAAACCACACACCCCCATCCTTGATTATATTGGGCCAATGAAGGCTCTTTTGAGCATCCCTTACCTCTCCTTCCTCTAATGACACCTGGGAGCATAAATTCTAAAGCGAATCGTCTTCTTCTTGCAAGGTAAGTATGTCTGGGTCATTTTGCAGGTTCTCCAGCAGCTCCCCCTCTGGCTCTTCCTGCGCTTCTGCCGGGTTATTAGTATCCTCCACTGCTTCAGGGCAACTAATCCCCTCAATATCTCCCCTGACCCAATCCAATGCCCTCGCAAACTGGGGAGCACCTCGGCCTAACAACATTGCATAAGGCAAACGAGGGACTATAGCTACTTCTAACATCTTCTCCCCTCCCAAGTACTTAGCACAGACTTGTACCACAGGGAACTGTTCTACATGCCCATGACAACAATTAACACCTACCCATCTGATGACCGATCTTTGTCCTGGCAGCTGGTCTTCCCGTACCATAGAAATGGAGCTCCCACTGTCTACCAAGGTGCCCCTAAGATGTCCTTCCAACACTACCGGCAACAGCCGCACTTGGTGAAGGTTAGCCGACACTTGCCCTTGCATGGCCACATCCCACCCCATGTCACACTCCATGAGTGGACAGTCTCTCTTGAAATGACCCCACTGTCCACAAGTGAAACATGGGCCTTTCTCACCACTCTCCTTGGGCTTGCCCTCTAGCCGGACTACCCCAGAGCTCCCGGACTGTCCTCCCCCTCCAAGCTTTACTTCTTCCAACCCTTTTGAATTCCATAAAGGTCTTGCCGAAAGATAAAGGGGGGTCCTAGCCCATCCTGCCTTATAGGGGGTTCCGCCTGACAGGCCTGCACCAGATCCCCCACTCTTAGCCCCAGGTCCACTGACCCCTGCCCGAGCCCTTTCTTTCACTGTCTCTCACTGTTCTGCAGCCATAAAGGTTGTGGGTTTCTGGCACGACATCCAGTGTCTCACTCGGCTGGGTAAAATCTGGAAAAGTTGCTCCAAAACCACCTTCTCCATTATCTCTCGCTCTCCTTCTGTCTTTGGCAATAGCCACCGTTTCGCCGCATCTCGCAACTTATTGATAATGACCCGTGGCCTCATCCCAACTGTTAAGCTCACGGCTCGAAACTTCTGGCGGTAAGTCTCTGGTGAAATTTCAAACCTGTCCAAGACCGCTTTTTTTTAGAACCTCATAGTCGTCTGATTCCTCTTTTGCCAAATCCTTGAGTGCTGCCTGAGCCTCCCCCATGAGGTACGGTCCAATTATATAAGACCATTAAGTTTTAGGCCACTGGGCAACCTCAGCTGTCCTTTCGAACGCATCCAAGTAGGCCTCTATGTCATCTTCTGGGCCCAACCTAGCAAGTGACGGCCAAGGCACCATACTCAGAGGATTAGCTGCTAAAGTCCCGGCTCCATCTCCCACCCTTCCTGGTCGGGCCTCCAACGCATGCCGCATCTCCTGCATCATTCTTTCCTGATTGGCAGCCTGGCGGTCCATAACCTCCTGCCATGCTCAGGATTGATGTTCTACCGACCATTTGCCAAAACTGTGCAAAGTCCATGGTTTTCTCTTCTGACATCGTCTCTACTACCGACCCTGTAGACGAAGTCTCAGAGCTCTCCTCCTCTGAGCTACTAGTCTGCAAAACTGATGAAGTAGCTTGACTCATGTGATACTTTACCGGTGGTGTCCAGCCCGGTGGTTTGGGGAGCGATGGGAGGGGTCTTGCAGCGGCCTGCAATGTGCCCACATTCTCCATCACTGTTAAGCGCCCTGACGCCCCTCCCAGGGGCAAGCCTTTCTCAGCCGTGGTGCTAGTATCTCCGCTGCAACAGACAGGATGCCAGACCCGGATAAACAACTTCAATTCACCTTTTATTCAGTTCTCTCCTGCATACAACTCCAGCACTTCCCCAGTCTACACCACCCCACACCCTAGTGTCGTTCTTCCTTATATCCCTGGGCGAGACCCCACCCCCTTTACAAAAGGACCCAACCCTCTTCTTCCTGCCCCACCCTCGTGTATCTTGGAGCGCTTCCTCTCCTCCACGTCTACTCCGGTAAGTCTTCTCTTTCAGGCTCCAGCTTCCATGCTCCCCCAGCCTGGCTTGATTGATTGATACATTTGGTTAGGCTCCTCACCCGCTGGGAAAGGAAGGGAGTGAAGTTCTCAAAGGACAGGTTTATTGCCTTACGACCTTGGCCACTGCTGGCCGGGGAAGGCATAGGAGTGTGAGAATATGCAGAGCTAGGAAGGGCCAGGATGGCATGAATCGGGGGGGGGGGTTCATGACACTCGCCTCCCCTTAAGGGCCCCCCCACCCCTCAGGCGCCCGCGGCAACTGGGGCCAGGCCGGGCTTACCGGGGAAGCAGGAGTGAAACTTTCGGAGGACGGGGGCGGCCACGTCCTCCGCGTCCACCTACTCATTGTCGGAGTCAGGGAAGCCCTTCCAAGAGACCAAGTACTGCAGTTGCTTTCGGAAAAGGCAGGAGTCCACAATGTCCGCCAGCTCATAGTGGGTGTCCTCCCCCACCATCACGGGAGGCGGAGGATGGGACTGAGGGTGCCAAGAGTCCGGCGGGGGGGCTTTCTTGACCAGGCTGACGTCAATAACCGGGTGCACTTTGCGGTAGGCTTTGGGGAGGTCCACCCGTACGGTGGAGGAGAGGCGTAGCCGTGCACCACTTCAAAGGGGGATTTCCCCGTTCTAGAATGGGGCGCATTGTTGTACGCGTATTCTGCCAGAGGCAAGAGGGAAACCCAGTTGTCCTGGTGGTAGTTCAGGAAGCAGCGGAGGTATTGCTCGAGAACCTGATTCACTCGCTCCGTCTGCCCGTTGGTAGCGGGGTGATACGCGGAGCTGAGCCCTCGGGACACCCCTGCTAGGGTCATAAGGGCCCCCCAGAACTTGGCAATGAACTGTGTCCCCCGGTCGCTGATTATCTTGTGGGGGAATCCATGGAGTCTCACCACGTGGGCCACGAACAGCTCCGCCAGGCGCTGCGCTGTGGGCAGGCCTGGGCAGGGCACAAAGTGGGCTTGTTTCGAAAATTGGTCCACCACCACCCAAATCACCGTCTTCCCCTGGCTCAAGGGCAAGTCCGTGATAAAATCCATGGAGATAATCTCCCAGGGGCGATCAGGAACTTCCAGGGACTTCAACAGGCCCTGGGGCTTTCCAACCCCACTCTTGTGTGATAGGCAAACTGGGCAACCTGCCACGTATTTCCCAACGTCGCAGCGGGCCCCCGGCCACCAGAACTGACGCCGAAGCAACCCCCATGTTTTCAGGAAACCAAAGTGCCCAGCAGCTTTGCTGTGATGGCACAATTCAAGGACCTATTTTCGGAGAGAGGCGGGGACGTACAAGCGGTCCCCCCGGTACCAGACCCCCTCGTGGGCACGTAGCTGCGAACGGAGGTCGGCCAATTGGGGGTCGGGTTCAAGGGCCGCCTGGAACTCCGATAGGGGCACCAGGGGCGGGGACCCCGGAGACACCGGCGTGTGGTTCTGGGCCCGCTGTCCCGCCACCTTGGTCTGGCTACGGGTTTGGACCAGGAGGCCCAGCTGTTTCGGGGTGAAAACCGTGTCAACCCGGGGGGCCTGGTGCTCGCCCGGGTGCATGCGGGACAAAGCATCCGCCATGAAATTTTTCCGCCCAGGAATATGCACCAGAGTGAAGTCAAACCTGGAGAAAAAGTCCGCCCATCGGATCTGTTTAGCGTTGAGCGTGCGCGGTCGCCGCAGGGCTTCCAAGTTCTTGTGATCGGTCCAGACCTCAAATGGGACGGTGGACCCTTCCAGGAAGTGGCACCAGGTGGTGAGGGCGGCTTTTACTGCCACCGCCTCTTTCTCCAAGATGGGCCAGTTTCGCTCTGTGGGGGAGAATTTCTGGGAGAGGTAGGCGCAGGGTTGTAATTGTCCCCCCGCCCCCCTCTGGAGGAGAACCCCCCCAATGGCCTTGTTCGAGGCATCGACTTGCACCACGAAGGGTTTGTCGGTTTCGGGGTGGGCGAGGATGGGCTCAGAAGTGAACAGCCGCTTGAGGTGCTCGAAGGCCTGTGTGCAGTCTGGGGTCCACGGTAGTGGGGCCCCCGGACGGCCGTCCCGGGTGCCCTTCCCCTTAGTTTTCAGGAGGTTGGTGAGGGGCAGGGTCACCTTGAAGAAGCCGGGGAGGAAATCATGGTAGAAATTGGCGAACCCGAGGAAGGATTGGAGCTGGCGACGGGTTCGAGGGACCTCCCAGTCTAGGACCGCCTGTACCTTGGCTGGGTCCATCCCAATCCCTTTCCCGGAAACCCGATAGCCCAAAAAGTCAACCTGGGGTTTGTGGAACTCACATTTCGGAAGCTTGGCGTACAGCTTGTGGTCGGCGAGGCGGCGCAGGACCTCCCGCACCAAAGCCCTTTGTTCCTCCTCCCCCTTGGAATAAATCAGCACGTCATCCAGGTAAACCACCACCCCCCGGTACAGCAGGTCATGCAAAACTTTGTTAATTACATTCATGAACACGCCCGGAGAGCTGCTTAAACCGAACGGCATGATGAGATATTCGAATTGTCCAAGTGGGGTGTTGAATGCCGTCTTCCACTCGTCCCCTTTGGCGATGCGGACCCGAAAGTAGGCATCCTGCAAGTCCAGTTTGGTGAAGATGCGTCCCTCCCCCAAGCGACTAAGCAAGTCCTTGATGAGGGGGAGGGGGTAGGCGTTGACGCGAGAGACGGCGTTGATCGCTCGGTAGTCGGTGCAAAGCCTAAGGGAGCTGTCTTTCTTTTTGGCGAAGAGGACGGGGGCTGCCATGGAGGAGGTTGCGGGGCGAATGAACCCTCGGGCCAGGTTTTTGTCCACGAAGGTGCGCAACTCGCGAAGTTCGGCCGGGCTCATATTGTCGAGCTTCGCCTTCGGGAGCTTGGCGCCGGGGACCAGTTCAATGGCGCAGTCAGTCAGGCGGTGGGGGGGGGAGCTGGTTGCACTCTTCCTCCGAAAAGGCTTCGGCCAGGTCCTGGTAGCAAGCGGGGATCCCTTCGTTGGGCTCAGGGTAGAGGCCCATCGCCCTCAGCCAGGGGTTGAGGGTAGCGGGGCTCTCGGACCACGGAACCACCGTTCCCACAACGGCCACCGGCAGTGCCTCCGGCTGGTCGCGGTACCAGAAATGCAGTTTACAGTTAGGGTGAGAGAAGACCCGGCGCTTTTTATCCCAGTCGATTTCGGGGCGGTGAAGGTCCATCCAGTCCATACCGAGTAAGATGGAGAAGCCAGCGACGGGGGCGATGGTGAGCGAAAGGCGTTCCCAGTGGGGGCCCAGGTTTAGGGCGAGGGCGTTGGTGGCGTGGCGGATTGCCCCTCTGCCCACCGGGGCTCCGTCTACCTGTCGCATGATGAACGGCTTGTCCAGGTTGTCCAGCCTTGCCCCCAAGGCTTGCGCGATTCCTGGGGTCACCCAGGGAGGTGGAGCAACCGGAGTCTACGCACACCTGGACCTCGACCCTGGTGTCGGCGTCCTCGTTGATTAGTACAGCCGGGAGGAGGATGGGGGGTAGGACTCATCTGGGAGGTGCCGGTGTGCCGACTGGGAGGGTCCGCCGAGGGGCGCCCGGCAGGACGGACCGTCCTCGTTTCCCGAGCTGTCTGATTGAGAGGACTCAGGGCTGGCCCGGGAGGAGAGCTCGGTGTCCATCGAAGAGGTGGCCGGGGCGAGGAGTGCCCGGGGCCCCCCTTGCTTGCCGGCCGGCTTGTCGGTGGTATGCTGTCGATCAGTGGGGGGGCGCGGCTTGCTCCTGTCTTGCTGGGCAGAGGGCTTGGCTTTTGCCAACCGGGTCGGGCACACCGAGGCGAAGTGGCCCTTTCCCCCACACTCATGGCAGAGCCCCAGTTGTTTGCGCCTCTCGCGGTCGGGGGTGGGCTTGGGCTCGGTGTCGACATCGTCCTCCTCCAGCCAGGTGGTCGTGACGCCCAGGCGAGGGAAGGCCAGTCGCCTGGGGGGGGGGGCCAGCGTGGAGAGAAGGCCAGAGGTGGCGATTCCCCCCAGGGATTCGAGAGTCCCGTACCCGAGCGAGGGGGTACTGTGGTGCTTGGGCCTGGCAACGGGGCCCGCAGGGGGGCGAATAGCAACTCGGGTGGCCTGGGCAGTGGAGTCGCCGGGCAGGGACGCAGGCAAGGAAGATCGTCCCTTCTTCCCCTTCTCGGAGGCGAGGTGGGCGTTCTAGAGGTCGTGGTAGGTCTCGGCTTGGCAAAGGGCCTCGGTCTCGGCCCGGCGAAGGGCTTCGATTTCTCTCCGCTGGTCCACCACGCGTAGCATCAGGCCCTCGATTTCTTCGGCCGGGACGAGGTGTTGGCGTCCTTCTCGGGTGAAATCGACCCCCACCTGGCGGCCCATTTCGACCCGTCGGCCCATGTCTCCCGGGTCTTCGGGGGCTCCTTCGTCCTCGTCCGGGTTGGAGGGAGAGGGTGACTTCCCCGTCGCACTCGCAGCATCCTTCCCGGGGCTCGGGCATGACGGGGTCCGGTGGTCTCCGGCGTCCGGGGGGGTTGTTAGAGGCACCGTGGTTGCGCCGTCCTCGGCCCGCTCCTCGATGGGGACGTGGATGATCAGGCGCTGGCGGCCCCCGTCCGGGGTCTGCTCCACGATGTCTGACCCTGAGTCCTCCGGGGCTGCCGTGGCCATGGGTAGCGAGGCACCCCAACGGATGGATTAACAGGGAGAAGTGTTTATGATCAATTTGTCAGGAATCAGGCTGAGCCCAGCCAGTGGAGTCCCAAGTGAAAGTACATCCGAAATCCAACAGCCAGTTGCAAATTTCCAAGAAGAGCTTTATTAGGCAAAGTCCACAAAATGCTAAAGCAGGCCAAGATCTTCCTAAGCAAAGATCTTGATAATAACAAAGTACAGGAGGAACAGGTGGGGTAGTTATAGGGCTCACCAAATAGGGGAGGGAGTCTCGGAAGGTTTCGGCGGGAGAGCAGAGAAGGTGACAAGAGAGAGCCTGTTCCCAAGCTGCCAGATGGCCAGGAACCTTATCGGGAGGTTGGCACATTGTTGAGACTTAGCTGTCTCCGCAAGGACACTTACAGTAAGTTTGATACATTTGGTTAGGCTCCTCACCCGCTGGGAAAGGAAGGGAGTGAAGTTCTCAGAGGACAGGTTTATTGCTTTACGGCCTTGGCCACTGCCGGCCGGGGAAGGCATAGGAGTGTGAGAATATGCAGAGCTAGGAAGGGCCAGGATGGCATGAATCGGGGGGGTTCATGACAATTCTCACCTGTTCTCTGGCAACTCGGTTTCTCCAGCTGTGCAAGGTAAGTGATTCCCCTCTGTTTTGTTTCCCAATCCCCTGCAGCCTTTCTTCCCCCGGCTTCCCCTCCCCCCAAGTCCGGGCGGGCGTCTACCGGGCTCCTTCCTCCGATCCTGCCAAGCTTCTTCTCTTATTTCCGGGGGGTTCTTTAAGCCCCCCTCCTCGGCCGACACGGGGCATGCGCTGCAGCTTGCCTCCCGGCCCGGGCCGACACCTCCCGCCTTTTCCACCTCGTGACTCATGCCGCGCCTTGCTCTCTGGCCTGTTTCAGAGCCCGGCAAGGCAGCCCTTTCCAGCCCTTCTCCTTCTCCAGATGAGTTTGACTCATCTCCTGACCGGCCTGACTCGGGCCCGCCTGGACAATGGGTCCCAGTAAGAGTTGAGCTGAGGCTCTTGCAATTTCATTTTCTAATGTTACTGTTATGACCATGTTAAGTTATTGTTGTTATAATGTTATTACTGTTATCACCTGTTACCATATCTTATATATATATTTTCTTGTTCCCTGTAAACCGCCCTGAGCCTTCAGGGAGGGCGGTATACAAATATAATAAATAAACACACAAACAAATGTACTTTCCAGTCAGTTCTTTGTAATTAGTGGGTAAGAATTATCTCCGTTTAAGACTGTGAATTTTATTTATTTATTCCTTATTTACTATTCTATTTGTGGCTCGTGGCCATCTCTACAATAAAGCCCCATAAAATAACATCAAATCCAACTCTAACACACACACACACAAACACACCTGGCAGCGGTCTAAAACTCCCTCCCACCTGCTCACGGTTTCAAAAGGCAGCCTGATGCTCCAGTTAACTGACTAAAATCAGGCACCTTATACATTTGTCCTTTGGATTTCAGTTTGTTCCCTTGGAAGAGCCACACACTAAAATTAGCTATGAAAGATTCCAGAACAAACATCCAGCATTCGTATATATAATGTGGTCTGAAGAAAGCAGAAGGGAAAGTTATGAAATAAGTAAAGAGGCCCATTCATTGTTAACCTAAATAATCCAGTGGCTAAACTAAATTCATGAAATTCAGAAAGATCCAACAAGTATTTCTTCAACAGTATTAATATGGCTTCAGTGCACACTTTGCATACTTTAAATATGTTAAACTAGCCCCCCCCCCATATTTAAAAATATACACAATCAAAACAGTCATACTTATTTAAACCTCTTGTCAGTGACTCTCAACCTTCCCAGTGCCGTGACCCTTTAATACTGTTCCTCCTTTTGTGGTGACCCCCAACCATAAAATTATGCAACTGTTTTTTCACAGAAATTAAACCAAAACTGACCAATGGTGTGAAGATCCATTGTTCATGATTGTATATAAATTGTTTCCCCCCCGGGATTTCTCAGTTCTGCCTCTTGTCCCACCATGCTGATCTTGCTCTTTTCCGCTGCTCCAGATGAATGAACGCTCTCTTGATATACCCTAAGGCTGTTGTGTGGATGGCACTCTCCCGGCCAAGCTGCTTGCCCTCCCGTGACCCCTGTGAAAGGGTTGTTTGACCCCCAAAGGAGTCCTGGCCTCCAGGTTGAGAACCACTGCCTTAAGTCATTGCTGGTTTTTAAGAGCCAGGGAACTTCACCCAATATTTTACTTAGATGACTAGGAGTGTGAAACAAACACACACACACAAACTGAGGACAAAAACCTCATTCCATATATTTTGAGGCTGCATTCTCCCACATGCAGCCAGCTGGGTGACCTTGGGCTCTCCACAGTGCTGATAAAGCTGTGCTGACCAAGTAGTGATATCAGGGCTCTCTCAGCCTCACCTCCCTCACAGGGTGTCTGTTGTGGGGAGAGGAAAGGGAAGGAGATTGTAAGCTGCTTTGAGACTCCTTCAGGTAGAGAAAAGTGGCATATAAGAACCAACTCTTCTAATTGGCTACGTTTTTCAGGTGAGTAATCGTTCTTGTGGTTCTGTCTCACACTGGAGCATTTCAGGAGGAAATGTAGGATAACATAGGAAAGAAATATCGACAATGTAATGACTGATATCTCTTTATCTATGTTAAAATAGTAGTGGGGGTTAAATTTTACTGTATAACCTAACCATGTAGTACAAATAAGTGCATGCCATGGCTGTGCAACAAAAGGTCCAGTGCATTACCACTGGTATCTAGCCTAATCTATTGATCAAGTTTTGAGGGGAAAGCCTGTTTATTGCAGTTGCTCTCACTTCTGCAGGCGAGGGTCCACTAGGTACAAGGCTTTTTCTCTGGCCACAAATGGGTCATTTATGTAGATCTGCTTAGGAATTCTCCCCCCCTCCCAAAGGGATATTGCCTGGAACTATTGCTGTCTTTTAGGCACTAGGTAAAAGTCTTCCTATTTACCCAAACCTTTCACTTTTGGGGTTGTTTTAATTTTCTTCAATTTGATGACTGATGTCTAATACTTGTGTTTTAGTTGTGAATATGGTTGTACATTATTTTTTCTCAGTTCATGAAAAGCCAAGCAATGACGGTATGAGAACGCATTTGATTTGAATGGAAGTAAAGGGATAACAAACTGGGGAAAGGGAGGGAATGAGACTTGTTTCTCCATCCAATACCACCTCATAACAGGTATATATGTGATACAAGCATATTTGTAACAAACAGCAGCTTGAATCCCTGGAAGCCTATAAAACAAATTAAACTAGATGTCCAGTGATACTTCAGCTGCAGCTTAGACGCCTTTTCTGCTTGTTTGCAGCATATTGCTGTAACCACTTGCCACTGAGAAGCCAAATAATCTGGTGCACACATAATGTGATTTGCAAGAAAACAAGCCCTGCGCGCTTTGGTCTGAATGGCCTACTGTGATAACAGAACGAGTGGACAACTGAGCCCTGCTGAAACACTTTAGGAAATGGAAGGAGCCAATTATATTAACACACTGTTTTTATTTCTTTTGTTCCCTGAAGGAGTTCAGAATAGTATACATCGGACTCTGTCATCTTAAAAATCCATACTGTTCTGTGAGGTTGCCAGGCTCATAGATGGTAACTTGTCTGAGGACACCTAGAGATGTTTGTGCAGAACACAGTCCACATCCAAGGCTGTCTATCCATGACACCCACTATTTTGTAATGGTGCTGCAATAGGATTATTTGAGGACAAACAAAAAAGTCCTTTTAGAAAAGCTGCCTTTGAACCCCACTTTTCACTGCCCAAAGGAGTCTCAAAGTGGCTTGCAGTCGCCTTCCCTTCCTCTCCCCGCAACAGACACCCTGTGAGATAGGTGGGGCTGAGAAAGCTCTGAGACAAATGACACTGCGATAACAGCTCTAACAGAAATGTGAGTGGCCCTGGGTCATTCAGCTGGCCGCATGTGGAAGAACAGGGAATCAAACCTGGCTTGTTAGATTAAAAGCTGCTGCTCTTAATCACCTTTAAGCACCACACCAAGCACTTATGACTTATGACCCCCTTTATGAATTGAATCATTATCCCAACCTGCCTTGGCACTAAGCAGTAATTTGTTGCTAAACAAGCAACTAGGGCTTCTTAAGGTATAATACCACCTCATTTCCTTTAAACTGTGAGTGTGTGTGTGAACCCCTCCCACTTCCATGGAATCAGGGCTAAAGGACTTAAACAAAAAACACCAAGAACCATAACATTTACTTGAAAATAGAAGCAACTCCTTGTTTTATTACAAGGCTCCAACAGAAGAATGCATAAACACAACATTTGCAGGAAAAGATTTGGACAAATACGGTTAAAATATATTTTAGTCCTTCCCCCAGAAAGCATCTTGTCTTCCCACCCTTCCTCTTTTCTCCACATCTGGCAGAGCAACAGTGGTCAAAGGAAGGGGACTGGCAGAAGTGTAAACAGCTGCTTCCAGACTGAAGCCCTGGGAGCCAAGCTGCAAAAAAACAAAGAGCAGATAGCATTAAACAAGACCACCACCTGCTGGCTGAACTTAGAATATCAGCTGTATATATCAATCACATAAGGCCAAGCCAATGAATCCCATGTAATTGTTCAGGTCCTCCCCCATCTATTGAAGGTTTACACAATTTATGCCCTCCTCTCCAAGCTGAATGCAACTCACCAATTGTATAAGGTGACCTGTCAGATACCTTCCCCCCGACTTCTGTGATTCCTGGAAGACAAAAACAGAAGGCTTATTAAGTCCCTGGAGGGCTGCCATACACAGCGACTGGGCTGTAATGAGGCAGTCACAAGATACATAGATTTGATCCATATGCTGGCATTCTATAGTTGAAGTTACAGTGGACTGCTTCATCAGGCTGCGCACGGTTCCCCTCTCTGAGAAAGTACTGATTTAGAAAAGTCAAAGATTTATTTTATTTTTTTATTTAGATTTTTATACCGCCCTTCCCTACGGCTCTGGGCGGTTTACATAAAACATTTTGGAACATATACATAGAACACTATCAAAATCAATATAACAATAACAACAACACACCAACTGGAACAATTAGAACAGCACTTCAACAATAACTTTGACACTCCCTCAGCAGGTTCGATCTCTCTGTCTGGGGGGGGGGGAGGACCTGTAGATGTTATGGGTCAGTCGGCCCCACCAAATGCCTGGTGGAAGAGCTCCTTTATGCGGGCCCTGCGGATGGTGCCACAAAACCTAAACTGTTCTCAAGACTGTTCAAAATCGAAAACATTTCAGTTTTCAGTTCTCATGACTGCTGGGGGAAGCACGAGTGCTCGCAAGCTGTTGCTAAAGGCTCAGCTCCCAACCCACTTTTGAGCAGGCTGACTGACTTGAATGGGCTGAGTTCACAGGAACTGGACTATGGGAAGCAGAATTTGGTTTGTCCAGCTTACCCAGTAGTCAAAAAGTAAAACAACATCAGATGAGTATTAGACCGACACCAAGCTGTGTTTCCTTATCCTACATATGAATGATTTTTATGTGTTCTCCTTCTCACTCTCTCACACACAAGTAGCTTACCAAACTATTGAATCAAAAAAATCCTAACCAACCCTTGAAGTTTCTAGGCATGCCACCATGCTGCTAGCTTAGGTATAATCCTACAAAGGAAAGCCAGAAAGTTCTTTACATGGTGACAGGTCTGTAAAATACAAAAGTTACATTTCTTACAGTACATCTTTTGTGATGAGTTCTTGGCACCTGTGAGAAGGATCATAAGTCTGAGTATTGTATATATAGAGAGAATTGGTTCACCCTATTTACAGTGTGGATAATGACAAAGGCCCTCCACAGATATCTTTGAAACCCACTGTTTAGGTTAATCAATTTTCTTCTCTCAGAGTTTGTACTTCTTAGAAATAGAAAAGTACAGGATTCAATGATCTTCAAGCATCAACCCTCCTCTCCGTACCGAGATAGTCCTCAGTTGTGGACATATGAGGAGAAGCTCCAAGATGCACATGAGTAATGTACAAAAGCCTTTTGGGGTGTCACCATCTTTTGAACTTTTTGTAAAAGGCTATGGGAGGGAACCAGCTCCTCTAGAAATGGTGCAAAGGTGCAGTATTTTGTAATGCGTGTGTGTGTTTGCGGGACGATCGGTAGATTTCTTTGGAAAGCAATTGGGCCAGTGCCCTTTTTTCCTTTTTAAACATCCCACTTTTCTCAGGCTCAGCAGCGTATGCATACCATTTCAAGTCAGAAAAATTCTACTATGTAGGGCTGAATTAGACTCCAAAGTCTGGATCCCAACAAGACAGAGGTCATGTAGGCTGGAAAGGCTGAGGCCTTGAGGGACATTGTTATTTCCACTCTTGACAGTGTCCAGCAGACAGATACTGACTCATTCAGATTCAGAAAACCTTTATTGCCATCCAATACTGACTTATTTAAGAGACTCGGGGTTACATCGGAACCAGCAATATTTCTGCAGCAACAAGCGGAAGCAGCTGCAGTTTCTTAGAGCCTGGAAGATCACCACCTTCCTTGTCTCAGCTGAATTAGCCATGTGAATCCATGCTATGGATTCTAGCTTCTAGGCTAAAGAGCCATGGTACACTTTCTATGGGCCTGCCCTTGAAACTGCTGTTGGTACAGAACACTACTGTCTGGTAGCTTTTGGATGCCAGGTGGAGCATTTATGCCACATCTGTCCTGCTGTCATTCCACTGGGTTGCCTATCAGTTACTGGGTTCTATCCAAGGTGCTGATTATCATCTACAAAGCCCTTGATGGCTTTGGACACACATACCTGCAAGACCATCTCTCCTGCTCTGCTCGCTTCACTCATGTGAGCAAATGTTTCTAGAGGTGCCACTCTGCAAATAGTTAAGCCCAACAACCACCCAGTCACATGCAATCGATACCCTGCTTTTCACTACTCATAGGCATCCCAAAGCAGCGTAATGTCACCTTCCGTCCTCTTCCCAGTGAGGTGAGGTTGAGAGCTCTGAGAGATCTGTGACTGGCCCATGGTCTCTCAGCTGGCTGCACGTGGAGGAATCAAACCCAGTTCTCTAGATTAGAGTCCACTGCTCTTTAACCATTACACCACTCAGGCTTTCATATGTTTTCAGAAGAGCATATTTTCCAAGAGATGAGAACTGTAGTAGAATCAAACAGCTTTGCAAGTCACTCCATTAGGGATAAGACTGCATGTTTATTGCAACGTGCATTGTATATATCACCTTTCTTGTTTACTGGACCTTTCTTGTTTACTTTATCTTGGCAATCCACTTTCTGCATTATAATATATTATTACTATTATACCTTAGACACTTTGTAGTGCCTTAGAGATTTTTTTGTTTGCATTGTTTTTGGTAAATTCAGTCCTACCACATTGCTTACCAGAAGGCTGTGCTGTTGGTTTGAATAGATTTTTGTATAGTCCACCTTGAGTCTCTGAGAAAAAGGTAGACTATAAAGGAAGAAATAATCCGTAATCAAGATTCTGTATACAAGAAGAAAATGACTTTCAGATCCACACCCAATGAAGCAGGAGTACAGGTGGGATGTCCCAACCTACAGAAGCTGCTCTTGGATTACTGCCATTGCATGTATGCTGCGCTCCTTATCAAACAGAGACATTGGTTTTTGGAGCAGAGTTCACTATCCCTGAGTTCTTACATGAGCCAGATGGTTCACAGAAAGGTTTCTGCTCATAACAAGAAACATGAGGTCTTGGGGTCTCTTGAAGGGGATCGTGAAGAACACTCCACAACAGCGGAAAATTTAATTATGCAAAATTCAAAATCTAGTCTGGAAGAAACACAGGACTCATCATTCACAAATGATGCTGGGTAATGCATGTATAGGATATTTCTCTCTCTAAAGCTGTAGCTAAATTCTAATCCAACTGGACCAGGGGGGGGGCCCTCAGGAAAAGCCCTTGAAAGTGTCTGAGCAATGCATGGTAAGCACAAAGAAGCTACAGGGGATACTGTTAGTGCTGAGAAGTGGCAAGGAGTAGGGCTCAAGCACTTTCCAAGATTCCTTTCTTCAAGACTAACAACAGCGGAAGAAAGTTTGCAAAATAAGCAAATATATGCAATGATATTAATTGCCATGTCGATGTTTGAAAATCCCATTTTTCTTGGTGCAGGATTTGAGTTATTTTGGCATGACTTTTTTTTTTTGCAGCAGCAGAACAAAGTTGGAGTCCAGTAGCACCTTTAAGCCCAACAAAGTTTTATTCAAAGCATACGCTTCTATGTGCATGCACAAAAAAACTTATACTTTGATTAAAATGTTGTTGGTCATAACACTGGACTCCAACTTTGCTCTGGTGCTTCAGACCAAGAGAGGACTACCCACTTGAATCTATTTTTACAGTAGTAGGTACATACAAGTCTATGCCCCATTAACTATGCATGCTATTTTTCGGAACCATACAAAACACTGAAACACAGCATTCTTAAAATTAGCAAGGCACAACACAGGCCACTCTCCTTAACGCCATCCCATCCATCTGTCCATCTTTTTGCTGCTGTCCCACCAAAGAACTCAAGTCAGCATACACTTTCTCCCTTCCATTTTATCCCCACACCATCCTGAGAGAGAATGAATCCAAGGTCACCCAGTGACCTTAATAGCTACATATGGATCTGAACACTGATCGGTGTGAACACATAGCCAGACCACTGAACTAGCCAAGTTATTATGACCACAGGACATGGCTTTTCAATTCCTTGTAGAGTAGGCCCAGCTTCTTATTCCCAGCTGAAAGTCAGCTTTCCAAGCCCCCAAATCAACTTCTGCATCCTAGTACAGATGCAGGAGAAGCTTCCTGGGGGCTGGGGTATAATCTGAGGAATTTAGAATTAAGGAAGAGAAAGAAACCAAGTTTGCAACCCTATGAATACTTTCCTGTGACTCATTAAATACAACCTGATTTGATTCTGACTAAGCAGGCACAGGGCTGCACAGCAAGAACCTTTTGGGGGAAAGCTGCCTTCTCCCAGATCTAGCTAGTGGGTGAGACAAGACGAGGGAGAGGGGGGAATGACAGCATGGAGGGGATGCTAGTTACTTTCCTCCATGTTGCTTCAAGGCTGAGAGGGGGGCCCCCAGATGGTGTTGAGAAGAAAAGAAAAAAGGAAAGTACTGGTAATTGGACACTCCCTGTTAAGAGGAATGGATCGCCATGTGGCTGGGCCCGACCCCCTAACCCGAGAGGTTGAGAAAATATCCAAACGGCAGGACCTTGTCATCATGGGTGACTTCAATTTCCCAGATGTGTGCTGGGAAACAAACTCTGCGAAGTGTCCTCAGTCATGCAAGTTTCTGACCTGCCTGGCTGACAATTTCATTTATCAAATGGTAGATGAACCCACAAGAGGTTCAGCCATACTGGACTTAATACTGACCAACAGCCAAGAGTTGGTGGATGAGGTGAAGGAGGTGGGGACCCTAGGGGGAAGTGACCATGTCCTCATCGAATTCCTTTTGAGATGGGGAGCCAAGGAAGCTTGTAGCCAGACGCGGATGTTGGATTTTCGTAGGGCAAACTTTAATAAACTCAGAGACATGATGAGTGTCATACCATGGACGAGAATGCTGGAAGGGAAGGGAGCATGTGAAGGGTGGGCGCTACTCAAACAAGAGCTATTGCATGCTCAATCAATGACTATTCCAGAAATACGAAAACACTGCAGGAGCTCCAAGAAGCCTATTTGGATGAACAGAGAACTTCAAGAGGAACTAAGAAAGAAAAGGAAAATGTTCAGGAAATGGAGGGAAGGACAGAGCTCTAAAGAAGAGTACCTACAGGTTACTAGGCACTGTAGATCAATCATCAGAAAGGCCAAAGCTGAGAGTGAGCTAAGATTGGTCAGGGAAGCCCATTGTAACAAGAAAAGATTTTTCAGTTACGTGAGGAGCAAACGTAAAGTAAAGGAGGCAATAGGCCCGCTGTTGGGTGCGGATGGACAAACTCTAACGGAAGATGCAGAGAAAGCAGAAAGGCTTAGTGCCTATTTTACATCTGTTTTTTCCCACAGGTCAAAGTGTTTAGGCACATCTAGAGATGGCGGTAGCCAAAGGATAGTGTCTGGGTGGCAGGTTAACATGGATAGAGAGGTGGTCGAGAGGCATTTAGCTGCACTGGATGAGTTCAAATCCCCTGGTCCAGATGAAATGCACCCGAGAGTACTCAAAGAACTTTCCAGAGAACTTGCACAGCCCTTGTCCATCATCTTCGGAACTTCTTTAAGGACTGGAGATGTCCCGGAGGACTGGAAAAGAGCAAACGTTATTCCGATCTTCAAAAAAGGGAGGAAGGATGACCCGTGAAACTACAGACCAGTGAGTCTGACCTCTGTTGTGGGGAAGATAATGGAGCAGATATTAAAGGGAGCGATCTGCAAACATCTGGAGGACAATTTGGTGATCCAAGGAAGTCAGCATGGATTTGTCTCCAACAGGTCCTGCCAGACCAACCTAGTTTCCTTTTTTGACCAAGTAACAGGTTTGCTGGATCGGGGAAATTTGGTTGATGTCATTTACTTGGATTTTAGTAAAGCTTTTGACAAGGTTCCCCATGATGTTCTGATGGATAAGTTGAAGGACTGCAATCTGGATTTTCAGATCGTTAGGTGGATAGGGAATTGGTTAGAGAACCGCACTCAAAGAGTTGTTGTCAATGGTGTTTCATCAGACTGGAGAGAGGTGAGTAGCAGGGTACCTCAGGGCTCGGTGCTCGGCCCGGTACTTTTTAACATATTTATTAATGATCTAGATGAGGGGGTGGAGGGACTACTCATCAAGTTTGCAGATGACACCAAATTGGGAGGACTGGCAAATACTCCGGAAGATAGAGACAGAGTTCAACGAGATCTGAACACAATGGAAAAATGGGCAAATGAGAACAAGATGCAATTTAATAAAGATAAGTGTAAAGTTCTGCATCTGGGTCAGAAAAATGAAAAGCATGGCTACTGGATGGGGGATACGCTTCTAGGTAGCACTGTGTGTGAACGAGACCTTGGGGTACTTGTGGATTGTAAACTAAACATGAGCAGGCAGTGTGATGCAGCGGTAAAAAAGGCAAATGCCATTTTGGGCTGTATCAACAGAGGCATCACATCAAAATCACAAGATGTCATAGTCCCATTGTATACGGCACTGGTCAGACCACACCTGGAGTACTGTGTGCAGTTCTGGAGGCCTCACTTCAAGAAGGACATCGATAAAATTGAAAGGGTACAGAGGAGAGCAACGAAGATGATCTGGGGCCAAGGGACCAAGCCCTATGAAGATAGGTTGAGGGACTTGGGAATGTTCAGCCTGGAGAAAAGGAGGTTGAGAGGGGACATGATAGCCCTCTTTAAGTATTTGAAAGGTTGTCACTTGGAGGAGGGCAGGATGCTGTTTCTGCTGGCTGCAGAGGAAAGGACACGCAGTAATGGGTTTAAACTTCAAGTACAACGATATAGGCTAGATATCAGGAAAAAAGTTTTTCTCAGTCAGAGTCGTTCAGCAGTGGAATAGGCTGCCTAAGGAGGTGGTGAGCGCCCCCTCACTGGAAGTCTTCAAGCAAAGGTTGGATACACACTTTTCTTGGATGCTTTAGGATGCTTAGGGCTAATCCTGCGTTGAGCAGGGGGGTTGGACTAGATGGCCTGTATGGCCCCTTCCAACTCTATGATTCTATGATTCTATGATTCTATGATTCTATGAGGTGTGTTGCTTGCCAGGGGCACAAATTAAAGATGTTTCAGAACGGCTGCCCAAACTCCTCAAATCTATGGATCGCTACCCATTTGTGATGGTCCATGTGGGAACGAATGACATGTCCGTGAATACCATCGCTCCTATTAAGAAGAAGAAGAAGAGTTGGTTCTTATATGCCGCTTTTCCCTACTCGAAGGAGGCTCAAAGCGGCTTACAGTCGCCTTCCCATTCCTCTCCCCACAACAGACACCCTGTGGGGTGGGTGAGGCTGAGAGAGCCCTGATATCACAGCCCAGTCAGAAGAGCTTTATCAGTGCTGTGGCGAGACCAAGGTCACCCAGCTGGTTGCATGTGGGGGAGCGCAGAATCGAACCTGGCATTCCAGATTAGAAGTCCGCACTCCTAACCACTACACCAAACTGGCTTAAAAAAGACTATCAAGATCTAGGGAGGAAGCTCAAGCAAATGGGGGCACAAGTGGTATTCTCTTCAATCTTGCCTGTCAAGGGAAGAGGAATGCGTGGGGATAGGAAGATAATGGAGGTGAATCAGTGGCTGCATAGTTGGTGCCGGCAGGAGAGATTTGGTTTCTGGGACCATGGGATAGGCTTTCTTGAGGAAGGCCTACTAGCACCTGATGGACTGCACTTATCGAAGCTGGGGAAGAATGTGTTTGGCAGGAACCTGGGGAGATTCATCAGGAGAGCTTTAAACTGACGCCACAAGGGGAAGGAGACGTTCAACATAGAGAGTGTAAGGAGGGAGACCGATCGGGGGCAGCTCAACTAGGAAGGCCAGCTCATAGGGAACCAAAAGTAAAAGGATTCAGATGCCTTTATACTAATGCCCGAAGCATGGGCAATAAGAAGGAAGAGCTGGAACTTCTCATGCTGATGGAAAGGTATGATCTAGTAGGCATCACAGAAACTTGGTGGAATGATTCCGATGACTGAAATGTAATAGTGGATGGATATGAATTGTTCAGAAAAAACAGAATAGATTGAAGAGGTGGAGGAGTGGCACTGTATGTGAGGAAAGGGCTTACCTGTCAGGAAATTCTAGTGAAGGAAAGTATAGCTCCTGTGGAAAGCATCTGGGTGAAAATAAGCGAGGGGAAAACAAACAGTGTGGTGGTTGGTGTCTGCTACCGACCGCCTGACCAACGAGAGGATGTGGATGCTGTATTTTGTGAGCAGCTTGAGAAAATATCCAAGCAGCAGGACCTTGTCATCATGGGTGACTTCAATTTCCCAGATGTGTGCTGGGAAACAAACTCTGCAAAGCGTCTTCAGTCATGCAACTTTCTGACCTGCCTGGCTGACAATTTCATTTATCAAATGGTAGATGAACCCACAAGAGGTTCAGCCATACTGGACTTAATACTGACCAATAGGCAAGAGTTGGTGGATGAGGTGAAGGAGGTGTGAACCCTAGGGGGAAGTGACCATGTCCTCATAGAATTCCTTTTGAGATGGGGAGGCAAGGAAGCTTGTAGCCAGACACAGATGTTGGATTTTTGTAGGGCAAACTTTAATAAACTCAGAGACATGATGAGTGTCATACCATGGACGAGAATACTGGAAGGGAAGGGAGCATGTGAAGGGTGGGCACTGCTCAAACAAGAGCTATTGCATGCTCAATCAATGACTATCCCAGAAAGACGAAAACACTGCAGGAGCTCTAAGAAGCCTATTTGGATGAACAGAGAACTTCAAGGGGAACTAAGAAAGAAAAGGGAAATGTTCAGGAAATGGAGGGAAGGACAGAGCTCTAAAGAAAAGTACCTACAGGTTACTAGGCAGTGTAGATCAATCATCAGAAAGGCCAAAGCTGAGAGTGAGCTAAGACTGGCCAGGGAAGCCCACTGTAACGAGACAAGATTTTTCAGTTATGTGAGGAGCAAACGTAAAGTAAAGGAGGCAATAGGCCTGCTGTTGGGTGCGGATGGACAAACTCTAACGGAAGATGCAGAGAAAGCAGAAAGGCTCAATGCCAATTTTACATCTGTTTTTTCCCATAGATCAAAGGGTTTAGGCACATCTAGAGATGGCAGTAGCCAAGAGATAGTGTCTGGGTGGCAGGTTGATATGTTCAGAGAGGTTGTTGAGAGGCATTTAGCTGCACTGGATGAGTTCAAATCCCCTGGGCTGGATGAAATGCACCCGAGAGTGCTCAAAGAACTTTCACAACCCTTGTCCATCTTTTTTGGGACCTCTTTAAGACTGGAGATGTCCCGGAGGACTGGAAGAGAGCAAACGTTATTCCGATCTTCAGAAAAGGGAGGAAGGATGACCCGGGAAACTACAGACCAGTGAGTCTGACCTCTGTTGTGGGGAAGATAATGGAGCAGATATTAAAGGGAGCGATCTGCAAACATCTGGAAGACAATTTGGTGATCCAAGGAAGTCAGCATGGATTTGTCTCCAACAGGTCCTGTCAGACCAACCTGGTTTCCTTTTTTGACCAAGTGACAGGTTTGCTGGATCGTGGAAATTCGGTTGATGTTGTTTACTTGGATTTTGATAAGGTTCCCCATGATGTTCTGATGGATAAATTGAAGGACTGCAATCTGGATTTTCAGATAGTTAGGTGGATAGGGAATTGGTTAGAGAACTGCACTCAAAGAGTTATTGTCAATGGTGTTTCATCAGACTGGAAGGAGGTGAGTAGCAGGGTACCTCAGGGCTCGGTGCTCGGTCCGGTACTTTTAAACATATTTATTAATGATCTAGATGAGGGGGTGGAAGGACTACTCATCAAGTTTGCAGATGACACCAAATTGGGAGGACTGGCAAATACTCCAGAAGATAGAGACAGAGTTCAACGAGATCTGAACACAATGGAAAAATGGGCAAATGAGAACAAGATGCAATTTAATAAAGATAAGTGTAAAGTTCTGCATCTGGGTCAGAAAAATGAAAAGCATGGCTACTGGATGGGGGATACGCTTCTAGGTAACACTATGTGTGAACGAGACCTTGGGGTACTTGTGGATTGTAAACGAAACATCAGGAGGCAGTGTGATGCAGTGGTAAAAAAGGCAAATGCCATTTTGGGCTGTATCAACAGGGGCATCACATCAAAATCACAAGATGTCATAGTCCCATTGTATACGGCACTGGTCAGACCACACCTGGAGTACTGTGTGCAGTTCTGGAGGCCTCACTTCAAGAAGGATGTAGATAAAATTGAAAGGGTACAGAGGAGAGCGACGAGGATGATCTGGGGCCAAGGGACCAAGCCCTATGAAGATAGGTTGAGGGACTTGGGAATGTTCAGCTTGGAGAAAGGGAGGTTGAGAAGGGACATGATAGCCCTCTTTAAGTATTTGAAAGGTTGTCATTTGGAGGAGGGCAGGATGCTGTTTCTGCTGGCTGCAGAGGAAAGGACACGCAGTAATGGGTTTAAACTACAAATACAACGATATAGGCTAGATATCAGGAAAAAAATTTTCACAGTCAGAGTAGTTCAGCAGTGGAATAGGCTGCCTAAGGAGGTGGCGAGCTCTCCCTCACTGGCAGTCTTCAAGCAAAGGTTGGATACACACTTTCCTTGGATGCTTTAGGATGCTTTCGGTTGATCCTGCGTTGAGCAGGGCGGTTGGACTATATGGCCTGTATGGCCCCTTCTAATTCTATGATTCTATGATCAATACTTCCCAGTGGTTGTGGCTTGGCTGCACTCTGGCAAGAGAAGTGAGTAGATGGCTAGTCCACTAGATGCCTCCAAAGTCACCCCAGAGACCAGATGGAGGATTACAACACGAGGATAGTGTCAACATGCTTGGAGGTGGAAGAAGAACTGTCTTACTTGGCAACCTTTTTTTGCCACTTTCTTCATCAAGAAGTACAGTCTACCCAATCCTTATTTAACTAAAGATGCTGGGGACTGAACCATAAACCTTCTGCAGACAAAAGAGATTCTCAACCTCTAAACCACAGCTCCTCCCTTAGTCAAAGCACTCTAACTGCTATACCACACAAACGGTTTCTTATTTTTCCACCAATGAAGCCATGAAGCAATCAGCACTGCTGCCCAAACCCTGGCTCTGAAAAGAGATTCATTTCTGAAGAACAAGAGAAACAATTTCCTCCACAGAGCAACTGCTCTGCTCCAGCACTTGTAGTCTGAAAACCATACAAGCATAACAGGGAGGCCTTACAGAAAGGGAGGGGAAAACTCCTTTCCACCCTGCAGCTCCATGCAAATCAGAGGAATGTTGATACTGACTTTGATTAAAGCAGTTCCTGGTTTGGCTAATTTCCCTCTTAAGGAAATCTGGAGCATACTACAAGAGGCGGACAAGCTCAGGAGTTCTTGCACTTTCTAACCATTTCTACCGATGGAGATTCTCATTCTTTCATATAATTAAGAATGACCTTGAGAACCTCTCCTGACACTGGGATAAAGAAGGATGCCACAGAGGCCCCTGATAGTTAAGATGCATACACAATTACTGCAGATGTGGATTATGTTGCTACTTGATGTTTCCAAGCAGTCCCTAAAGCATTACAGAAATCTCCAAGGCCATTTTGACTGTGTAGTAATAAATCTGTTGTAGATGCCTCAACAATACTGCTGCTAGACCTCTGAAGTTTCTGCATGCATACACTTAGTTGGGATAAAGGGGTGCTTTGTGCACAGCTCCCCAGCCGGGCTTTCCAGCTGCTTTTGCACCAAGCAGCCCTTTTATTCAAAGATTTAGTCTTGCTGAGTGGCTTGTTCAGGAGGAGCTAAACTCTTCCCACCTTCTTTCCCACCAACAAGCTGTTTCATCTTTTTCTGAAGGGTGCAGTCCAACATGCTACGGAAAAGGTCTGGTAGCCGCAAAACCTTGCATCTTATGCTCTCTGATGGTAGCATAAAGTAGAAGAATAAGTCCTTATGCTAGAAATCAGATCCATCCTCTCATTGTGTGGGGAGTTTATAGACAGAAAGCCATAAACAACCTTCTTCTGATATCATTTCAAATAGTAACACACTATCTGGCTGAAAAAGAGACTCAAATGGATGTCAGCCAGAAACAAGCCTGGACATGTAGTTTAGGAATGTGGGAAACAGCAATTGACCCCACCCCAGGGAGATGCATAATGAGGACAATGGGCATTTAAAGAAACTATTGCCTCACCTTGAATTAATCTCATCAGCTCCAGCCTTAGTTCACTTTTGGGCTAATTAAGCAACGCAACACTATTCACCAAACCTGGTAGTTTTCCCCATCTGGTAAATACAGAGTCATCAACACCTGTAGTTCATTTTAGGTAAACACATAGAGATTATTGTCCACCTCCAGACAATCCATCAAGGGAATGTTTGGGGGGCTAGTGCATCAGCCTGCCCCAGGCTGCATTTTGCCCAATAAAATAAGGCATATCACAGAATCACAGAATCATAGAGTTGGAAGGGGCCATATAGGCCATCTAGTCCAACCCCCTGCTCAATGCAGGATCAGCCCAAAGCGGCCCAAAGCATCCTAAAGCACCTGAGATCTTCTAAAGCGTCCTGCTCTTCTTCTAATGAAATGCTGGTTGTTTTGCTGCTGCTTCCATGGACCTCTATCATTGAGACTGGCAACTATAAATTCCCCAAAATTGATTTCTACCCCCTCCTCCCTGATTTCCTCTTAACTAGTCGTATATGTATTTTAGTGTGTTTGTATGTGTGGTTTTCCCTCTTATTTTTATTTTAAATAAAAAACCTTTTTCCAGTGAATCTAACCTGGTTTATTTTGAGAGTTCTCTTGAGGGAACCATCCCTGTATACATAAGTGGAGAATCCCAGTTACCCGCTCTTGCTCTGTCTACTTTAAGCTAAGCCATCATGGTGGTTAAGAGTGGTGGACTCTAACTTGGAGAACTGGGTTTGATTCTCCACTCCTCAACATGAAGCCAGCTGGGTGACCTTAGGCTTGTCACAGTTCTCTTAGAGCTCTCTCAGTCCTACCTACCTACCTCACAGAGTATCTGTTTTGGGAAGAGGAAGGGAAAGGTATTTGTAAGCTGCTTTGGGTCTGTGAAAAGCGGGTATTTAAAAAAACAGCTCTCTCTCTTCTGTCTCTAAATAGAAGACTGCCTATTTGAGTGACAAATTAATGGTGGGCAACACTTTGCAACATGGAGCATTGTGCATGCATCTTAGAGTGCAGATGTAGGGAGACTTCCCCAGGGTAACTCTCAAAGGAGTGTGTGAATGTATGTTTGTAGATCATTTGACATTATAAGAGGGACTATCAGGGTTGGAATCTTTTCTCCTTTTTCACTTCTTGAGTCCTTGTCATTCAGTTACACCTGTTAGCCCATGAGTCCATACAAATAGCTGTGAGGTTCTGTATAATGCAAGGGGGTGACACATGGCTCTTCCCAAACTTTTCCCTCTCTTGGCTCAATCAGGGTTGGTGTGGAGCTAGAAAAGGACACAATGTTGGGATCCCTCTGAATTGGCCATGAACCACCTCTCACTCTCTCTCCTTTAAACTAATTTCCCCCACTAATCAGGAGACCGCCTAGTGGGTAAACAGTCACATTGTGTCCTACTTTAGCCAACAAAACAGATTACATCACATCATGTGCCTACATTATTACACATTAGGGGACAGGAGATGAAGGCTGCTGTTTTCAGATAATGCGTGAACATATATAATATACTGAGTCAAACCACTGGTCTATCAAAGTACTGCTGTCCCAACTAGCAGCCATTCTCCAGAGTCACAGGTGGAGGTCTGTCACATCACCTACTACTGGTTCTTTTTTACCTGGAGATGCCAAACAGATGCTCTACCACCAAACTATTACTCTTTCCCATACATTGTTTAGTTGCACCCTTGATGTTTCCTAGAAGATACCTGGCCACCAACCTTTCCTTCAGAACAGCAGCCCCACCAGACAAGCCATCCTATGTAGTTACTTGTCTCCAAGGTAGGAGGCATTTTTCCCAGTTTTCTTCAATGTCTCCAGCAAGGTATCAATGGTATGCTCCGAATCGATAGTCACTGTCTTGTTGGGTAGATCAATATCAAACTGCACCGCTAGATAAAGAAATAACAATGTAAATGGCATAGTCAGCATTCTGACAGCAGATTTCCTCTCCAATGTTCCTGCTCCCTAATTCTTAAATGACTGCTGATTCGAAATGAGTTAAATGATAGGGATAGAATGATGGATTGCTTCTTTGTTTATTTATATTTATTTATTTGCTATATTTATATATGCTGCCAATTCCAACAAAACTGACTCAAGGCAGCTCACAACAAATAACATTTATAAAATAAAACAATGAAACAATGAAATCCCCATCTCACCCTTCCAACCTCCATCCGTCCTGACAAGCCTCCATCCCCTGGCCTCCCGATCATTTTTCTGGCTCCAAGGAGATGGTCAATGGCACACCAGAGAAGATCTCCCAATTCCACCTGGCCTCAACTAAAGGCCTGAAATCTGGCCAGTTCATATCGCTCTCTGGGTGGATTCTCTGTGGCAAGAGTCAGATTGGTGAGACTCATTCCATGGATTTTAGGAGGGACAGAACTTTCAGGCATTATAATGGCGGAATACAATTAACCCCCATGCAACAGACTTAGGGCTTATATTCCTTATATCCTGTGAGGAAATGAACCCTATTTCTTCAAAGCAGGGATACTTAAATTTCTACTAGGAGTAGGGAGGAAGGAAACCATCTGAAACCCAAGTGGACTAGGGATCTGGATATTCCCTGACTAAAACACGACTGTCAACAGCTGTACCTTCCCTGAAACATGAAGACATAATGTTGTCCCCCTGCACAGATGCAAGGGATTCTGGTGAATACTTTCTAAATGGGTGGACTATTCTATAGCAACTTTGGAGGTGTTGCAGATCTTCTAATTGCTTAGCAACTCAGGTACAACTGGCAGGCACAACAACTTACAATATGAAATAGATCTATAACAAAAATGTACAGTGACGACCATACCACTTTTGTATGGACAATGGAGCAGAGTTGAAATGAGTGAGGCACTTCCAGTTCACGTCAAATATTTGAGTGCATTCTGAAATGTGAACCTCAACCATGATATTATTGGGGACCTCTTAAGGAAAGCATGCTCTTACTTTGCAGGAAAACAAAACAGTACGCCAAACACCATTTGCTTAGCAGCGATCTAAGGCCTAACATCAGTATGTTACAGTTAAAATTGGGGGCATTTCTGCACCCTTTAAATATAGTGTAATGCTTACCTCAAGTAGTTGTTATATTTTGGCCCCTCCACATGACGTTGCCAACATTCAGTGTCTGGCCGGCTACTTCCTCCATTTTAAAGCACTAGTTGGTGAATCCCAAAAAGTGGATTCACCAACATTTGTAGAGCTACCTAATGGAGAGCAGCCAGCTGGCCAGCAGCCAAAGAAAGGTATGGAGACTCAAATGCATGTCTGCCTCATCCCACCCCTGCTACCACCCCCCTCTTCCGGTGGACAAGTATGCAGACAATGGCAGTAAGAATTTTTACCAAGTCTCTCTCCTTTGAAGAAGCCTCCCCATCTCAAGAGGCCGGGCGAGGAGCTGCATAGATGTTTCAACAGAGAACTACTGATTAAAAAAAAAATTAGTGGGCATCACGGGGGGCCCTTCAAAGCATGGAGAAACAGAATTGGCTGCCTGGCTTGAGTGACAGGCGGAAGAGAGTCCCATGTAAATTGCGTCACTCTCTTTCGCCATCACCAGCAGCACTTTTGGAGGGGGAGAAGCGCGAAATGGCACAGACAGCAGGAAAGGTGAGGAGGGGCCGGGAGGCACGATTTCATTTAGTGTTATGCCACTCAGCTGACATGACACTATTTTTACCCATGTGCAGAAATGCCCTGGATGTTCTCACCATGTTTGTTCCATTATGTTACTATTCTCCTATTATGACTGTTTCACTATTGTTCAATTTATCATGTTATCTGTACTGTTTTTCTCCAGTTCCATGTAAACCACCCTGAGCCTCAGAGGAGGGCAGTATATAAATATAATAAACAAATAAGGGGGTTATCCTGTGTTGGGGCTGCATGCTTCAGATTGCAAGTGAGGGTTCATATGATTGAATGCTCCTCCATAGTCTTATAATAAACACTACTAACATTACATGCTTTGTACACAGAAGGTACCTCCATCAAAGAAACTGCATGAAATCCTTGGCTCTCTTTGGCCCGTGGCGAGAGAGCTTCCCAGGCTAAAGGGAGTGGAAAGCCCCCCCCCCCCGCCTGACTGCAGCAACTGGGCTTTGTGGCCCACAGGGAGGCTGCAAACTCCCCCCCCCCCCGGCTCCTTCCCAGGAGGAGCATACCTGCGGGCCGCAAAGCCCTGTCGCTATCTCTCTCCTCATGGGCGACAGCCACAAGGCTTCTAGCAGGCAAGGAGCAAGTGTAGGAGGTGCAGGGGGAGGGCCAATCAGGGTGGACCTGGACGGACAGGGCCCTGGACAGTCTCCTCCCAGGAGGCTGTTTCCCAAATATATAAGGGAACAAACTAGTGTTAAGAATTCTTAATGACTTAACTGAACTAATGTAATTTAATATATTTTTTTAGCCCAGAAGAAACAGTTCTGTTCCCTCAAATCAATCACATTCTCGCCAATAATCGGTGATTCGCTACAGCAGCCTTTCTCAACTTTTTTACCATTGAGAACCCTCTGAAACATTCCTCAGGCTTCAAGAAACCCCAGAAGTGGTGCTACTGTGCAGAGTATGGCTGGGAAGCATAGCTGTGACCACATCTACTCAGGACCCATCTGCTTCCCACCCCCATCATTGGTCATTTCGAGGTGGATTGGGGGTAGGGAGAGAGAGAGAGGGGGAGGGAGGGTCAACATGACTATATATGGTCAATATCACCTGATAAATGTTTAGCACATTTTTTAAAAACATAAAAAATCAATTAATTCCCACCCTTTCAGGAAACCCTTCCAGGGATGTCAAGAAATCCCAGAGAAAACTTGAGCTACAGATGAAAAGATTTCCATCAGGAATAAGGAAGTCTTCAAAACATTGCTTGTTTCTTTAGCTGTAAGGAAATAAAGACTACCCTGGAAATGGCATTCATTAAAGTGACTGTGTCAATCTCTTAAATTATGTACAGTATTTGCTGGCGCATAAGACTACTTTCCCCCCTTGAAAAACATGCCTCCAATTGCGGGGGTCGTCCTATACGCCGGGTGCACTTCAGTTGGGATAGACATAGCTGCCCATAGTGGCCCATAGTACCATAATGTAATGTAACAAACTCTATATTTTGAGTGGAAATGTTGGGGGGTCGTCTTATACGCCCAGTCGTCTTATACGCCGGCAAATACGGTAATTAAAAAAGAGAGATACCGTTATGAATATACATCTGAATAAATGTCATACTATTATCAAGTAAGACCCATATTGCCAAAGGACACAATTCAGTATTTCATTGGAATAACAGGGAGCTATAGCTGATCTGGTCACTCAAGTGTATTTCAAAAGGTACTCCATGTCCTGCCATTCCAGCATGAGGATCTTTGCCTTCTCTTAAAATGCAAGGAACTGTACTTATGCTGGCCCATTAAGTTTTTCATGTTAGAGTCAGCAAAGCTTTCTGGACACCACTTACCTCCCAGCTTGTTGAGGACACGGGTGACAGCATTGGAGCATCCTTCACAGGTCATGTCTACAAAGAACTCATGTTTCTGAAATCATCAAAAAAAGATTGGAGAGGTCACTGGAATGGACCACATGGAACAATTCTATGACCACAACTATATTCAGCCATCCCATTAAACCATAGTTAAATCTTATCAAAGTGTGCATGAATTCGGCTTGTGTACACACCTGTTTCCTGTCTGCTCTCCTGCATGGAGTGTAATGAAGATATAGCGGTTTAAAGCCATCCTCAGTTATCCATGTGCCATTGACATATGCAGGGAAAGGAAAACCAACTCTGATTCAGCCACATACATGCATTGGCACATCATGGATAACTGACAATAGCGTTAAGCCAACTTTTCTTTGTTGCACAAATTAGATTCTAAACCTCATCATTAACAAGATTAAAAACTCACCAAGACTTTCAGCTTATTGCAGGGAAACTAACTCTGGGTAAACCACACACAGGCTTGGCACATCATGGGTAGCCAGTTAGTCTTAAATTACTATTCCTCCATCATGCTGTTTTCAAGAAGGGAGAGGGGGAAAGGGAGGAGTCAGCCATGTATGTATGTATGAAGATTTTTATACTGCTCTTCCATATGGCTCAGGGTGGTTTACATATAACATCACGGGGGGATACATGGAACGGTCTAACACAGTCAGTACATCAACAATAATCTAACAGTGGTTCTGAATAACACAATTACAGTATTCTTAAACAACAATCTAACAGGAACGGTAACTTAGCTAAGGCCCCCAGAAAGGTCACACATGGAGGGGATGTCTGAGGTGGACCTGTGGATATTATTTGGGTTTGGTTGGGCTCAGGCAAGCCTGGAAAAAGCTGGGTTTGTGCACACTTTTATAAATGCTGTTTAAGGGGACATCAAAATGCAACCAACAACTTGGCTTAATTATAACTGCATGATGACTAAGCTTCATCCTTGCTATTTGTTTCCTTTCCACATGTTAAAACCAATACAAGAACTCATGACAATTAAAGTACCCCCAAATCTATGGTTATAGAGCATGTGTGTATGGATATTTATTACAGTTATAGCCTGTCTATCTTCCATCACAGAATTCTAGGCTGCAGAGTAAAGTTGCTGTGTCATCTCTATCCCCACCTTTGGGAATCTAATGTAGAGTTACTTTAAAAAAAATAGCTGTGAAGAGTGAGCTGTGATTTTTTTTAAGTATATCTTGTCCTCTAAAACAATGCTTTCTCTTTTTCTTGAATTAGGACAGATTAATTTAAAAATCAAAGAAAAAAATAAATCACTAATTCAAGTTTCCTAATGGTATTTCATATATTTCTTAAGCCATGATATCTAGTTAAGCCACTAGTTAATATAACCACTAAGTCATTAAAATTTACAGCTAAATGGGCTTTTGAGTTTCCAAGGGTTGAAGATTTCTTCCCATTGTTGCTTTGCTGCTTTCTTTTTCACTTTGTGGGTCACTCTTTTTTGCAATTCTTTGGTTTTCCATTCTTGCATCCATGAAACAGAAAGCTGCTGGCAATCGAAAGTGTTTGCTCAGTTCAGCCAATATGCTTTTGTGTATGTATTTTGTCATCTTCGACATGTCCAGTAGCAAAGGCTGGTAAGTTGGTTACCGCCCTCACCACTATACCTGTACAAATGTGCTTGCTGGACTATAGAAAGCAAACATTGTATTCTGAGGACTGAACCAACGACAGAGCTCAAGAAGTAAGAAGACCATGATAATAGCTGTTCATGAGATCATGTAGAGAGAACATACTTGGCAACAGTTCTCATATTACAAAGGACATCTGTGCATTCAGGGGCTATGATGATTTGGCAGTCCCTGACCCTTAAGTCCATAACCCATATGATCTTAGTTTTTCCCCATGGTTCTTTACAAAGAACACTTTTAAGGGATTGTAAGAATAAATTGAACAAGTTTATGTAGAGTTTAACCAGCCTGTCATAAAGTCATATTCAAGTTTTATCCACCATACTTTCAAGCTTGCTTGTCAGCAGCTTCTGCATTTAAAGGATGAGCATACTCTCACAGTTCACAATACCAAACCAGTAAACAGACAGAAAAAGGATGCTTCTTTCAACTGTGCAATTCTTACAGGTTATTTCTGAGCATTGCCACAATCAATGAATAATTGCAAGAGTCCCTAAACATAAACACAGGTAATTAGGGAACATGGCACCACTTAGTGTCTCCAGTCACCTTTGCCAAGAGAAATATTAACTACCATTCATTCATTGCATCAGAAAGATAATGGTACTGTCTCCTTTCACTTTGAGAAGAATAGGCCTATCCCTGGATGATAAGAGTTGTGGCCAAGCTTATATCCATAGTAAACAGGGCAGTAATGAGAGAATTACAAATTTCTGTGGCTTCTTGTTTCCAGTTTTTAATAGACTATGGTAGCAAAAAGTGAAAGAGGCAACTGAGGCCAAGCTTTGAGTGACTAACTGGTTTTTCTTGGTACTGCTAAAGATGCAGTTCACTGGGGTGAAACTGAATAGGGCCTGGAATCCAAGCCACGTAAACAACCTAAAGAGTGAGAAGAATGGGTGTAAGCCTGAATGTCATGAAAGGCTGAACTCCTGGGACCTTCAGTAGGAGTCAAATCAATCCACCTTCAACAGGCATTGAGGGGGGGGGGTTGAAAGAACTAGTTCATTCCTGTAATGAGCCTGAAGAAAAAGATGTGAACTAAAGATCTCTTCTGGTTTATTATTTAAAGGTCTTGGAGGCAGTTTGAAAGTTTTCATACATAAAAACTTGGGTCAAAATGGTTGAGCTTTCCTGAGAGTAAAGGTATGATGAGCAAGAACATATACCACAGAAAGGCCCTGGTCAAAATTCAATACCACAAGAAGTAGCACAGGGATCAATTCCAAAAGTGAACCTGTGAACATGGAATGCAGTGTTGGAATTGATATGCAGTCTTGCGGTTGATCACCTGTGCATGTAAGAATAACAGCAGACTGTGGACAGGGATTTAGTGCTGACATATTTCTTATTCAAATTATGATGGCAGTTACTCTGCAACAATTGCAAGAGTTCATGCTGAAAGACTGACCCATACAGGCATGTTTCTTCACATAGCACCTTCAAACATGCAAAGAAATTTTTGGTCCTCCCATGTCTTTTATTATCATCATCATCAACACCACCACCACCACCATCATCATCATCATCAATTTATATCCCGCCTCCCCCCAGAGGCTCGAGGCGGGTCACATAAAAACCAATCCCCTAAAACAATAAAAGCACAATAAAACATAATACAATTAATACAAAAGTTAAGACAAGAATGGCGGCAAAATTCAATATAACTAACCCAAGATAACTAACCCAATTTAGATCACTGTGGAGGTTTCTTCTGTAAAGGCCCTTCAGCCACATTCTGAACCACAATCCTTTTAAATGGGCTCAATGAGCACAATTGTTCACACTGGCTGTTTTCCTGCTTATGCTTTTTTTTTGGGGGGGGGATTCCAAGGGCAGATGTGCAACACCTTGTCCTTTCAGTTTTGGTTTCTGTGACATATTTTGCCGTATAATCCCTGTCCGGCCTTTTGCTAAAGGAATGTATTAGTACCTTGGAAGAAAAGCTCATTGTCGAAGCTTCTTGGCATAGCAGCTTGTTTAGAACAATCTTGCCTTTTAAGTCACTTAATCGATTTCGAACACCGTTCTGAAGTGACTGGGCCAAGGCCACAGATGGAAGCCTGTGGCGCGGCACACAGGAGCCGCTCTGTCCCCCGGGATGGCAGCGGAGAGGCCCTTTTCAAGTGGGACCCCCAATACCGAGACGCGGGTCTCCAAAGGCATCAAGGGAAGGCAACGCTAGCCGGGAAATTGCGCAGCCGGCAGCGGCAGCCCCACAGCGCGCGAGAGGAGCTTCCCCTTCTGCCCGATGCCCCCACCCCCGCCCCCACCCCCACCCCCGCCCTGGTGCGAAGCCACCCACCGGCATGGCTGCTCCGGGAAGCCTTCCTGGCTGCCGTTCAGCGGCGAGAGCGGCTCCTCTTTCGGCTCGCTGCGAAATGAGAGGCAGCCCTCCCGGCCGGCCCCTACTGCTCCTCCCCTTGCCCGCCTTCGCCAGCGGTGTGGCGGCCGGGGCGGGGCGGGGCGATGGCGTCGCCGCTTGCTCCGAGAGGCCGCTAGAGGGCGAGGCCGCGGTGGGCGGTGGCAAGTCCCACCCAGACGCGGCTTTCGCGCCAGCTCAAGCGCCGCGAGAAAAGCCCGGCAAGAGACGGCCCCGCTCTCCGGACGCGCTGGTGCGGGCCTCGCAGCCGCCGACCACGAGCTCTCCGGCGACAAAGCGCTGCCCTGAGAGCGCAGCCGCACATTCGCTTCCCAAGAGACGCCACTGGGGCCGCGGAGGGCTTCTGCCCCGCAGGGCGCGAATGGGCGGCGGCCATGAATGGGTCGCTCCATTGTTGTCTTCTTATGCGTGCTGAAGGGAAGGTGGCTGTGCGGTTCACTGCCTTTGAGCCCACAGGGTCCATTTTACTCGAGGCGGCAGAATACGGCCAGCCCTCAGCGGAGGAGAACACTGCCCCTCGGAGGAAGCGGGCTTCAGCCCGTGGAAGCTTAAGGCCACAGGAACTAGGGTCAGTCATTAGGGTGCACCAAAGTGGGTTGCTTAAAGGTAAGGTGACCAGATTTTAAGATTGCTAAAGATGGACAGCATTGACCAGGGGGTTGCCAACTTCCAGGTGAGGCCTGAAGTTCTGGACTCATCACTCAAGCCTGCACAGCTTGGTAAGAACAAGCACTAAATGTTCATGCAATACCAATCTTTGATTTTTCAGTTTTCTGTGAAATGCAGTGTTCTGCATGTCCCCCTCTAAGGTATCTGAATTATTTTAGACCTACAAACAGGATTCAGACTTCTCAGAATATCTGACAGAACTGGCTGACTGACCTTTGTATTGCCACCTGATCCCAGAACTTGGAAACTTTCAAAGAAACAGGCTATCTGTTCTGGGAGGATGCTCTGCTTGATCAGAGTTTACAATTACATGTTTTTTTTTTATTTTAAAAATGCAACTTGAGATCATAAACAATGCAAAAAAGAAATTTTAAGAATTTCCAAACCACTCTTACCTGTTAGAACTTGGAATTTTTTAAAAGAAAGAATGAGGAGACTGGGGAAGGGGAAATGTATTCAATGGTAGCAGTCATGGGTCCTTTAATTGTCATCTAGATTTCTAATAGCATAATGTGGAGCCCATCTGTGGATCAATGCCACTTTGACATTAAACAGACTTTCCTGCAAATTTGGGGACCTCCCCCCCCCCCCACAAAGCCTTGCATGAAAATCAAAACTCTTTAAAAAGTACATTGAGGTTTACATTCCCCTCCCAAAACGGAAACATTATTCTCTGCACCTACCTTCCTTCTGCAGAACTGGCAGCACGCTCCCCGCAACTCACAGAGGTGGGGGTGGGAGAGCGCTCGGTGCCTGGGTGGGGGAGGAGGGAGGGAAGGAGGTTGCGGGGAGGGGGACAAAGGGATTTGTACCACCGTAGAGCCACTCCTCTTCCTCATCCTTGGTGCCGGCCCCGCTCAAATCCTCTGCCAGCCACGTTCCCAAACTTCACAAGGCACAGGCCGCTCATTCGGGGCATCAGCTGCTCAGTAGTGAGGGAGAAGGCTAGGTGGAGATCTAAGGCAGTGGTCCCTAACCCCCGGTCCAGGGACCAGGACCGGTCTGTGGATCAGTCAGTACCGGACTGCAGCCCCTCCTCGTCCTCCTCCCCGGCTGCTGCCTCGGGGGCTGCCCTGCCACTCTGCCACTGGCTCACCTTTGGTGCTCTCCGGTAGCTGCCACAGCTGGGGCTCCCCCTTGGCGTGGCACTGTGCAGCTGCTGCGAGCAGTGCCACTCAGTGGGTGGCAGGAAGTCAGGGGCCCCGGCAGGAAAGCAAGCAGAGCAGGGGCTCGAGTGGCAGTGGCGACATCCTTCAGCAAAAGACTACCCCCTGGGCCTCAGTAAAATTGTCAAACGTTGACCAGTCCCCGGTGATAAAAAGATTGGGGATCACTGCTATAAATAATGTTCAAAGTGTTCATTTATAGAAGGTATAATATGGAGGGTTACATATACAACATATACAAATCAATTACAAAGTCAAGCTAAGATCTGACAAATCCACGTTCAAATGTTGACTGCCATGAATATCACAGGTTGACCTTAGCTAAACTTACCTTAGAGGGTTGCTGTGAGAATGGAATGGATAAGGGGGATTTCCACCTCCCTGAGCTACTTGGAGGAAAGAGTGCACTAAAAAAAATCAAATAGGTGTGGAGTATTGGGATGGCCAGATGCAACACAGCAAAAGGCTTCTTCCTGTATTTAAATGGCTACAATGAAAAGGGGTTCATTTTGTCTTTAAACTCAGTTAACCCAACAAAGGGAACCTGTCAAAATGCTGCCTCAACAATTCCCAGGCATAAAACTGTCTTTCTTCAAACACAGGAAAAAGACACAGGAAAAAGGCTGGCATTACACCCATTATATTTCCCAGGCACCCTCCCAGTGGATCAGGCAAAACTGAGGGGAAAATGTAGTCCAGTCTTTTCCATTCAGTCTGCCTAGGTCCTTCTGCCTTACAGAGCAGTGGTCCCCAACCTTTCTGAGGCTGGGGACCGGCAGGGCATCAGGCCGCACCCACGGGCCACGCCCGCACATCGGGGCGCAGCCCGGCCCTGATTCCCTCTCCCCGCCCTCCCGCAGTAAGGGAAGTTTTTTACTGCGGGGGGGGCGGGGAGAGGGAGCCGCGGCCCGGCGCTATGGCCTTCGCGGCCCGCAGGTTGGGGACCACTGTTACAGAGTATGCCCTGTCTGAAGAAAAAACTGCACCACGAAAAAAAGGGATGGTTCAAAATTATTGTAACAGAAAACAGAACCTATCCTGGGCTATACTAAACAATTTCACAATAAATATAAACGTTTCTTATCTCTTTTATATATATATAAGTACATAAGAACAACCAAACAACCAGAACGGCCTCCAGATTAAACCGTTTTCAAGTGGGCCTTTGGCTCCCAAGTTCGGGGAGGTCTGGTCAAAAGACTCTTCCCCTTTTGACTAGACCTCCCCAAACTTGGGAGCCAAAGGCCACATATATATAATTTGAATTCTGAGAGGAAAACTTGATCCTTTTGAAGGACTTCATTAACAATACAATAAGTTGAAAAACAACCACTGAGGAAAACCCACTTGAAAACGGTTTAATCTAGAGGCTGTTCTGGTTGTTTGGTTGTTCTTATGTACTTATATATATAAAAGAAGATATAAGAAACTTTTATTTATATTTATTGAAGAAAGAACTGCCCCAAGGGACAGAGAGGGTTATCTAAGCCTTCCCCAATCAAAATCTTGAAGTGGTGGCAGGCAGCCAATATTCTTGTCTGTTCTGAGCTGAAGAGGGCAGGAGGGAAGGGGTATGCTGGGTTTGAGGGTTCACTAGAACTTGCCATCCACACTAAAGCCCTGTCTAGCCTTACATAACAAAGTGCCCAAGATGGAGCTCAGTAGTAAGAAATCAGAATGGCAAGCACATCTATCCACCTTATTCTGTACTCTTGTAATCAGTATTTTATACCATGACATCCCAATGAAGTCATCCCACATTTGGAATGACATCTGAGATCTAAACTACAGGGGAAATATGCCTATAGATATCAGTCTTAAATTTAATGGCCATCTGTCATACGGGAGGGGGGGTTGTCTGCTGAGGCCCCTAAACATCAGACTGAAAACAGTTTAGGAATTTCATTTAGTCCAAAATGTAACGGCCAATATATTTGTCAGCAGTTGGTTATAGGGATCACGTCATGGTGCTAGTCAACCTGGTACTGAATGATCTGCTACTGGCTTTCCCCGTTTTCTGGCTTCGTTCTTACTTTTATTTATTTGTTTAAATTTATCTACCACCATCCCCTGAGGCTCAGGAGTTTGCATTACAACTATTGGTTTAAGGCCCTAAATGGTTGGAGCCAGGGTACCTGAAGGCCAGTCTTCTCCCATACTGTCCAGCCAACAGTTAATATCTGCCTCTCAAGCCCTGTTTTCAATTGTCCCACCACCTTCAGAGGTGGGGCATTTTTCATAGTGGTGCTTTGCATTGGGATGCCCTCTCCCCCCAGGTTTGCCTCTGTGAACTAGGTTTCCACAAAGAAGAATAAATACTATTTGCAATGCTTTTAGAATATATGCTATTGTTTCTTTGTTCATGCATACAGTTCTGGAGAACAGCAGGAGGGTTTCAAACCATTACAACATATTTTCCACTGGTGAAGCAAATGATTGTTGCTAAGCTGAGATTAAAGAGGTCCTTAAAGAAGAGTGTTCAAAATCAGAATAGATTCAAGCGGATAAATTTTTATTCAAGGTATGAGCTTTCATGTACGCATCTGAAGAAGTGTGTTCACACGAAAGCTCATACCTTGAATAAAACTTTGTTGGCTGAAAGGTGCCACTGGACTCTTAAATTTGTTCAAAATCAGAACAAGTTTTAAATTAGGAGAGATGCTTTGAGAAGTTGCTTAAATTCTGGATTCCAGAACCAGTCAGATCAAGGCTTGACTCTGGCAGTAGATTGGATGGAACCTTTCTGAGACGATATGCAGATGAGAGAGGCAGCAGATCTGTAGGAAGAAGGAAATTACCAACCAAGACTTGTCAAGAGCTGGGTAAGTAAGTATACAAGGAGGATTCACCATCAGAGAGAAGGCAGAAGAAAGAGCACAAGTAGCCTGCAAAGAAGCTAGAAGATCTGTGGTCGAGTCTGTCTAATGAGATGGGAAGCTGCCTTCAGCAGGATGGGGAAGAAGGCTGCAGAAGTAGCCTGAGGCTGTCCGTGTACCAGCATTAGCAGAAAGCTGCCAGTCAGATTTACTTTTTAAATTTTAATTTATATACCACCCTCCCCGAAGGCTCAAGGTGGTTTACATGAAACAGGAGTCATACAGATAACTCAGTTTGTAATGTGGTGATAACAGTAAGAATATAGGGATAACATTAAACAGTAAAGAGCATGTGGAACAGTATTAATCAACTCATAATGAGGCCCAGTGTGTTGGGTGGGTTTGTAATGACTGTCAACAGAGGAAGGCTTGAGGGGGCTAATGGGAAACGGTGGTTCAGATCGACCTCAACCAAATGCCTGGCGGAGGAACTCCCTTTTGCAGGCCCTGAGGAACTGTTTGCGTTCCTTCAGAGCCCTGATCTCTGGGAGCTCGTTCCACCAGGTGGGGGCCAGGATGGAGAAAGCTCTGGCCCTGGTTGAGGTCAAGTTGGCTTCCTTGAGGCCAGGGATCACCAGGAGGTTAGAGGTAGTACAGCGCAAGGCTCTTTGATGGGTGTAGGCGGAGAGAGGCAATCCTTCAGGTATACTGGGCCCAGACCATGTGTGGCCTTAAAGGTGATAACCAAAACCTTAAACCTGTCCCGGAATTCTACTAGGAGGTGTTGCTGTGAGGACCCTGGTGTGCTCCAAGGTATTGCTGTGAGGACCCTGGTGGCTGCGTTCTGGACCAGTTGTAATTTCCAAATCAAGAATAAGGGCAGGCCTGCGTAGAGCGAGTTGCAGAAGTCTAGTCTAGAGGTGACCATCGTGTGGATCACTATGGCTAGGTGTTCCAGGGCCAAGTAGGTTGCTAGTATTTTGGCTTGGCGAAGGTGGTAAAATGCCAGCCATGCTACCATTGTGATTTGAGCCTTCATTGAAAGGTAGGCATCAAAATCACTCCCAGGTTCCTGGTGGAGTGGGCCACTGATAGCTGTACTCCATCAAAGTTGGGTAGGTGCGCTTCCTCGCTTGGACCCTTCCTGCCTAGCCACAGGATCTCCATCTTTGAAGGATTGAGCTTCAGATGACTCTGCTTGAGCCATCTCTTCACTGCTTCCAGGCAGCTGGCTAATGTTTCTGGGGGAGAGTCGGCGGCCATCCATCAGGAGGAAGAGCTGGATGTCAGCAGTATATTGGTGGCAACCAAGCCCAAACCTCCGCACTAGTTGAGCAAAAGGTTGCATGAAGATGTTAAGTAGAGTTGGAGAGAGAACTGTCCCCTGTAATTAACCTTTAAAAGGAGATCTCTCTCTTCCTCGAAGCCTTTCCGGGAAAGGCCGACGGTTGCCTTCCGGTAAAACTTATAGGCAATGAAAAGGCAAATGGGACTCATACTGAAACACAGACCGGTTGCTTAAAGGTTTCTAGTCCTCAACAGATTAGGAGGAGGTGACGGAATAGGAGGCGGTCGGTGTCCGGGTAGATCCACTGGGAACGGAGGACGCAGCTTGCGGCTAAAGGCTGGCGCGAACCTGCGCGGAAAAAAGAGGCGGTGCGGCCTGCGACCTCCCCCCGGCGCCGCTCAGAACTGTCCGGCTCCCTTTTTAGAAGGCATTCCCCTTTAAGCAGTCCCTGCCGTCATCACGTCCCTCACTGGTTTCTGTTCTCCGCGATTGGTCTCTACGTCCGGCGCTGCTCCGGATTCACGCCCTTCCTTACACGGGGTTTCTAGGTCTTGATTTCTAGGGGTTTCCACCGTGCAGCGCACCTATCCTTGGCGGGCAACGTAGCCACGCCTCCGCGGAGCCTTTCGCCTAATGCTGAAGGGAGCGTCGTCTCATTGGGCTCCGCAGCAATCCCAGGCTCTCCTCTCAGCCTCAACGAGCCCGTCCTCAACATCTATTGGCTGCAGCGGGTGTCGCTTCAGACCGCCGGCTTTGTCCTCCGCGGGCCGCGAGTGGCTGTTCCCACTGCTGCTCAGGGTATCGGCTCGCCTCTTCTTCGCGGTGGCCTATCAGCCTGCGCAGGGGAGATGCAGCCGACCCCTGAGTGGCTGAGGGCATGCAACGAGGGTAGGCTGCGCGCCGGGTATATTTAGCCGGTGGCTGAGCACGCCGTTGCGTGAGGTGCTTCCCGTCTCCCATTCGGCCTATCTGCTCGCCTCACACGAAGTGAAGCTCCCTGCTCGCCTCCAGCTCCGTCTCGCCCACAGGTGGGTTGGCTGGCGGGCGGGCGGCTGGTGGGTCACGGCCGTGTCCGCGGAAGGGCCGGCGCACGGTCTCGCGTGCCGTTGCCATAGACACGCGGGGCTCTGGGTGCGAATGAGGGCTGCTGCGGCCGGGTACGTGCCCGTGGCGCAAAGAGAGGCGAGGGGCGCCTCGGATCGCACCCCGCCCGAGATGGGGGCTGGCGCATAAGCGGCAGGAGCGAGCGCCTGACCACCCCTCCCCCCAGTCCCCTGGGCCTCTGCGGGCGGGAGGGAGGGAGAGGAGGGGGGAGCGAGGCTCTCCGGGGCGGCCGAGGGCACGGGAGGGGGGGAGGGGGGGAGGGGGCTGGCCGGGAGCCGCGCGGAGAGTTGCGCGTGAGATCTGGGGCCGCGCTCGCCGCCTTCTCCTCTACAAGCTGCTGCTGCCGCTGCCGCTGCCGCGCCCCGCACTGCCTAAGAAAAGAAGCGGCGCGGGCCCGCAGTGGGAAGGAGGGAAGCAGCCCGCGAGCTTTGTGTGAGAAAAATAAAAAGCGAGCGGAAACGTGCGGCGGTCGTTGGGGAAATGCCTCCGTCGGTGTGAGCAGGCGAGAGGCATGAAACGCTGGCGCGGTCTGTCGCAATAGAACTAAACTGCAGAGGACAATGGTCGCCTTCGATGCTGGGGAGGAAAAGAGACATTTGTAAAGAGGGCCGGGCCGGGCTTGCTGCTTCATTGTGTACACTCCGGTCACCCAGCTGCAAGCTTTGTCCGTTGCCTTGGGTCGACTCTTAGTGCTGAAATAGAGCCGGAGTGGGATCTCCAGCGAAGAAAATGCCTGCTATTTCCCCTTTCAGAGATTTAAAGTAAGGGCACTTGTTCAAGGTCAGTCAGCCTGTTGTAAAAGATATTCTTGGACAGCGCTAGCAGTTTCCAGTCCTTAGCTCTTGTTTGTAATTTAGCTATTTGTATAGCCTAGTGTGAATTGTTAATATGCATCTTTGATATGTTAATCGTAATCTGTATTGTGTCTGTATGTATATGTGTTTATATGTTTAGTGAGATTGTACATCGCAATTGACTGCAGAGTATTTGTAGCAAGTGGCCATGTTTCTAGTCTGTTCTATTTTTGTAAGGCTTTCCTTTCACAGATAGGGGTGCCAAGTTTAGGAAATGCAGGCAGATCTACTGTGCCTTAGATAATATGATAACATGCCAGTTTCTATCATTGAATGGCATTTCAGATATTAAAAGAAACAATTACAGACTCATTGGCTTGTATTCTCAAGCACAGGGAATATCTTTCTTCTTGGTAGCTGGGTTACCTCATGCCTAAATGACATTTTATGGTACTTTCCTCTTTGTGTTAATGTTTCTTACTACTAGGTAAATAAGCATAACTTTTAAATTAGGGATATGATATTCCATTGTCTCGAAACCTTTCTTAAATGAATGAGAGTGATGCTAAAATAGTATATGGTACTTAAAATTTGAACTGATTCTGTTTGCTACTGTAATTTTCACATACAATATGCTGCACTTGGTGACGAGTAAAGCAAAATTATCAGCAGTTGTAGACAGCATCTAGATGAGAGGCTAATGAAAGTATAATTGTTAAGGCCTTTGTGTGAAAACAATATGTATGTAAATAACGAGTTGCAGCACATATTTGATTTGATTTTCGTTGCCATATTGGCATTTCTACTTATGAGAGTGGACTGTATTAGTGCATTTCCCTGTATATATGTTTTTTTCAGATATTTAAATTTAAACCATGCCTTTTTGTATGTGAAATAAGCCAGAGATTTTTGGGGGGAGGGACTTCTCAACTACATAAGAAGATTAAGGGAGATACAACAGAGCCAAACAAGAGAATGAGGAAATGTAATTAGCTATACTTACATTCCCTGGCAAAATGCAGAAAGGTACCTCATGGGTTACAAAGGAAGCAATCCTTTGTTTGTACCTTCTGTACCCCCCCCCCCTCCTCCTCCTCCTCCTCCTCCTCCTCCTCCTTTTAAAAGGCCTGGAATAATAAATGTACTAAGGGAACAAAAGACATTGTCTTCCTTGTCCTGCATGTGATGGAGAATCTTCTGCTAATTTGCTCACTTTTAGATTGCAATTTAACACTGCAATTTAATTGAATAGATTAAGCTGTAGTATATCTAGAGACAGCTAATGCTCAGAACTGACACCTGGAGTTTTTGACTGGGGGCAATGTAGACCTTTTCTGACTGTAATAGATGAGCTAAAAACATCTGAAATCAAGGCGTAAATTAAAAAAAAATTACACTCCTGGATTGGATCCAAACAGCTTTTTTTTGTTTGGTTTGGCTTAATTCTCTTCCTTATTACAGTCCTCTTCCCACATGGCTTTTGTCCAGACAGGTCCCTTTGTAGTGTTTGTGTATCTGTGTGTGTGTGGTCAAAGGGGGAGGGGCATTCCTCCCTTTTTCACCAATGGAAAAGCTGATTAGATCTAACCCTATAATTCACACTATATATTAGTAATTGTATTTTACTAATGCAGTATGTATCATCAGGAACATTATGCTTAGGGTGCAGTGGTTTGGAAGAAGAGAATTTTTAGAGATTATCAGAATGTGAAACAATTATCTACCTTTTTAATGCATATAGATAAGTGACTGAGGTACAGTAGCAGGTGTGAAGGATGTGGGAATTTGAGAGTGCATAAAAATAGAACATATTTGATCAGGTTTCACTAGAAGTAATGCCTTTTGCGTACATAGCCATGTTTGTTTATTTGACCTTTTTGTCACAGGTGAGTATTCCACAAGCTAGTCATTTCAGCCTTTTAGTCTTGAATTAGGTTTAGAAAATATTTGATGGTTTAGATTAGATGTTAAGTCAGTTCTGTGTTTTCTCTTCTGCCCTTCCTTTTCATAATCTGAAACGTATCCTTGTCGTAATCAGACAAGTAGGGACTCAATTTTGCACAGCTTCTAGCCTTTCAGTACTTTGAAACCAGTGAACTATGGTTTAGGTAGTATAATCCAATTCCTACTTGTCCCTTTGAGTTTCAGCTTTTGTACAGTGAACCCTAGTGGTTTCAAAGCACCATTTGGATGGATGCATGCATGCCTTTTGAGCCCCAGCTTTCTTGCCTATTCCGTTTTGGATGGATGGCTTTTGATCCCCAGCTTTTTTGCCTATTCCGTTTTGGTGTTCCAGGGGAGAAAAGAGCTCTCAGGAACAGTATTGGGGGATGGTATTCTGGATTGCAGCTGGATTTTTCTATCCATTGAAGTGCTTCATTGGATCAAAGTGTTAATGTTACATCGAGAAATTGTAATACTGATAATAAGCAAACTAGTGATCCCTGCAATTGCTACAAAGCGGTAATGTTTACCAGCTACCAAAAATGATGTTATTAAATACTGGCATACTTTTGAAAGGTTGTAAAGATTCCTGAATGAGCTTATGACTCACCTGTAGCTGGTCCCCTTTCCTGCTTCCTTCTGACCTTCCAACCAACCTCCATGTTCAGCTTTTCTTCTGGCATCCTCTCTTGAAAATGTCTGAACCAGGCTGGGACCACTTACCTGGGGGGGGGATCTGTAAGAACTTATGGGAGGCACCTTGCTTCCCTTTGTATCGCTCTCCCTACACTATGTCCTCTTTTTAAAGTAGCCCCATATGCTTACCTTTCTTTTCTTTCCTTCTACTGACCTATCTTTCATCTACAATCCCTATTCAGCTATAGCTATTTACTTTTTTTATACCATGCCTCGGTGGGAACCCACATCTCCATTTTATCCTCACATAAATCATGTGAGGTAAGTTAGCGAGAGTGTATGTGACTGGTCCAGGGTCACCCAGTGAAATTCCATGGTAGACCCAGAATCTGGGTCTCCCAGATTCTGGCCTAATCACTGCACTATGCTGGATTTTTTCCAGGTGGCTGTTGCTGAACAGTAACAAATAGCTGTGCCTGCGTGAAAGTAGCAAGTTGCCCAATGGTTGCTTTTATGTCTTGCTTCCTTCATAGGCCAAAACAACCCTGGAAACAGCCCTGCCTGCTCCCCATGCCTTTTGCTAACAAACCAAGACTTGAAGGTGATACTTGAAGGTGATACTGTTGTGCTTGTTAGCAGCAGTCAGTGAAAAAAGTTAGTTTCTGTTATTTTGGAACTTTTAACCTTTCTCTTAAAATCAGATTTTTCTGTAAACCTTTAGCAGTTTTCATGTTTGTCCAAAGATCTACTTTGTTCATAGTGCCAGTCTCCTGATTTACCCTGATTTATATTTGGTCATATGTATATATTAATGATGGTTACCTTCTTAAGTTTAATTCTTCCTCACTATTTTATGGGAATAACTTGCCCCACTGTGCTCACATCTAGAATTATTTTTAATGCCTTTTTATAGTAATTGTGTGTTTTGCAGATAACTGTTATGGTTGTGATTGGTATCCATGGCTTGGCTCAAAAGAAGTGTGAGTGATGGTCTGCTCATTAATTGAAGCTTTTCTGCTTCTTTTTTCCCTGTACCCTCCACCTATTACACAGAAATTGACCTTAAGGTTCACAAGATCAGGACAGAATGAGGGCTGTGGCCTGGGTAGAAATTAGAGATGTGAAGGGCTGGAAAAAAACAGTTCAGGGGACATTTCAGTTCTTAGAGTGGGGAAATCAGAAGGCATTTTGGAGGACTGCAATTTAGTTGCAATTTTTCTTATAGAAAACAAAGGTTATCTCTTTTAATTCCATAAGTATGAAAATAGTATAACTATATAAATGTTGTTCAGGTAATTCAGAAAAAAGGCTTAATTGGGAAATATTGCATATTTCAATTAACCCCCAAATCTCCATAAATATTGTGGGATTTAGGGTTTGGGCGCTTCAGCTGCCGAAGCGGCCGTTAGTGCCTGAAGCTGCCAGTGCCACAGCATGGGGGGGGAGGGGTGGCATTGGGCACGCAGGTGCAGCTGAAGTGCCCAACCCTCTAGGTCAGGGGTAGTCAACCTGTGGTCCTCCAGATGTCCATGGACTACAATTCCCATGAGCCCCTGCCAGAGTTTGCTGGCAGGGGCTCATGGGAATTGTAGTCCATGGACATCTGGAGGACCACAGGTTGACTACTCCTGACCTAGAGGGTTTCTCCTGTCAGCCATAAACTGCAACAGGTCTTCTTGTAGTTATTCTTAAAAGCTTGTGCTATGGTCAGGAGATATAAACTTAAATTGTTACATACGATAGCAATCCTTGCCATAGTTCCTCTATATATTTTGGAAATAGCCCTCTGGGTGGTCCTGTTGGGGTGCTGTCCGGGACAGGAACCTTCTGTCCGGCCAGCACTTCCCGTCCAGCGGGCCAGTCTGGATTGAGCCGGCCCCTGGAGCGGCCGCCTTCTTGAGCCGCGTGCCCAGACTCACTACCAGAAGCTTCCTGGCCGGTGAAGAGGGTGCATCCACAACTTCCAGGTATCTCTGTCCTGGGTGGGGCTTTCCCTAGCCGCTTGCCCCATGAAGGCCTCTCACCGCATCACACACGTGGCGAGTGACCTTCACGGGACAAGTGGCTGGTCCAGGGAACGGCAGCCCGGGAGGGGACAGCACCATTTCCCTAGCCGCTTGCCCCGCAAAGTCTGCCTTCGCGGGGCAAGCGGCTGCTCCTGGGAGCAGAAGCTCGGTGGCGGCGAGTTGTCAGTGAAGGAAAGGGCAAGCCGCGAGGGAAAGGCAGACTTGGGTTTGCCTCATTGATGTTTGAAATGGCTGTGAGATATACAGGCTCAGTAAGGTGTTGGGTTAGGTCTAGCACTACTTCACTACTGTTGAATGTCAATCTTTCACTTGCTCCCTTCCTTCTTCTGACCTCCTTAAAGTTGATTCCCAGGATAAAAATATCTGGAAATTTTAAAGCCGTTGTATTTGTTTATATTACTTATAGTCTGCCTTTCTAACAGGTACTCAAGGCAGATTACACAGAGTGAGTCAAAATATAGAACCACCGGAAATAACTGAAGCTTATTGCACATATTAACATGACTCATTGTACAGAAATTACATAATAGAATAATTACAACAAGCTGTATGTGGTGCTATAGGTCATGGTCTCAATCATTTATCCAAGTGAATGTGAACCTTTTTGCACAGTAAAACCCTGTTACCTGTGCAGAAAGTCCCTCTTGAATAGTTCAGTCAGTTTGCAGAAAGCAAGAAGAATGAGAGTTTCTTTGTACAGGGCATTCCATGATGCAGGAGCTATAGCAGAGAAATCATGTGTACAGGCAATTGTTGATTTTACCCATTTACAGGTTCATACCAACAAAAGCACCTCTGACCTGAGCAAAGTTGTCATGATGGAGCATAGGGGAAGAGGTGGTTGTACAAATAAGAGGAACCCAGGCCATGAAGGGCTTTGCATGTGATAACCAATATCTTAAACAGAGCTTGTGAACAAATGAAAAGCTATGGGAGCATCTGCAGAATGGGAGTAATTATCAAGCCATGGCATTCTGGAACAGTTGGAGTTTCTGAGTTGATTTTAAGAGGAGACCCATGTACAGTGCATTACAGTAGTCTAGTCTTGATATTACTGTGGCATGGATCCAAGTTCCCAGGTAAGGCATGTCAAGGGTCAAGGATAGTTTACTGACAAGGCTGAATTAATAACCTTTTTTTGTAACTGCTTTAACTGGCTGGCTTCTTCAGTATAAAAGCTGGATTCTGTATGGCTGAGTTAGGAACGGTCAGCAGAACGCCATCAGAATTAGAAAACCTCTGCCTTCCCAGTCTCTTTTCAAGGTTGCATTTCCTTTTGTACATTTTTAGCCAGCTAATCGCCATGATTGAACAGTGATATACTGTGTTGTCAGCATGCTGATGACCACCAACTACAAATTATTTAGAAGAAAATAGGGGGGGGGGTTGGGAGGGGGACGAGGATGAATTGAAATAAAGAACCTACATTTTTACACTGTTTGAACCATATAAAATGTGTTGGCAAAATAAAATGGGCTGGCACATAAAATTTTTCTCTTTAGCATGTTTAATTATACTTAGTATAATACCTTACTTTTCTTCAAGCAGTATATATACTCATACATAAGAGCTGCAGACTGTAGAACTCTGTGCTACCTTTGTATGTGTACTTTTTAACCTTCTGAGTAGAAACATAATAGTTGACATTAGAAAATAAGAATTTATTTGGCCACACATCTTGAAAGTGGTGGACTCTAATCCGGAGAAATAGGTTTGATTTCCCCACTTCAAATCCAGCCAGCTGGTGACCTTGGGCCAGTCGCAATTCTCAGATCTCTGGCAGCACTGGGATTCTCACAGTTTGTTGCCAGTCTCACTCATCAGGGTGGCCACACCCTTGACTTGATCTTTGGTGCAGGAATAAGAGGTAAATACAATGGTGGAGAATACCATCCCATGGTGAGATAGCCATGCCTGAAAGCCCGGCTTTTAGTTTCACCCCCTCTGTGTTCAGGTGTATTTTTGCCTGCCCACGGAGACTTTTGGATCTGACTGGTTTCCTGAATACTCTTCATGGCAACTCACTAATGGATCTGATGGAAGACTGTAATGTCTGCTGCCATCAACAAAATTGCTCCCTGACACCCTCTCCGCCCTCACCTGAAACTGGCTCCCCAGTTTACTGAGGAAGTAAGGGACAGGGAGAGGGACAGGGGGCAGGCAGGTCAGGAAGTAGCTCCAAAAGATTATCAACCTCTCCCTTACTTTGGGGGGATTTCCTGGAGGGCCTTAAGGAGGCGGAGGTTTGCCTGTTGCTGAAGAAATCATCGCTTGAGCTCCATGATGTGGCCAATTACTGGCCTGTCTCACTTTTGGCGTTTCTGAGGAAGGTGATTGAAAGGGCCACGGCCGGTCAGCTCCTTGCATTCTTGGAGGAAACTTCAGCTCTTGACCCATTCCAGTCTGGCTTCCATCCAGGTCATGGGGTGGAGAAGGTGCTGGTTGCCCTGATCGATGATGTCTGGTGCCAGCTGTATTGGGGTGTGGTGGTGCTTCTTGTGCTGCAGCAGTGCTTGACGTTGTTGACCATGAGTTGTTGGCCTACCACCTTGCCAGGGTAGGATTTGGGGACAAGCATTCAGCTGCAGTGTTCCATTCTCTGAAACTGTACACACAGGATAGCCACAGGAGAAGAATAATCATATTATCAACTCCCCTGTGGTGTTCCATGGGGATGATACTGTCCCCCGCATTATTCAACACCTTTTTGCGTTCTCTGGCCCAGCTGGTATGGAGTTTTGGGTTGGGTTGTCATCAGTAGACGACACCCAGCTCTATCTCTTGATAGACAGCCACCCTGACATATTTGCCAGAAGTTTGGAAGCAGTTATGGTCTGGATCAAGCAAAGCCAGCTGGAAACTCAACCCCTCCAAGACTGAGGTCCTGTGGTCGGGTAGGAATGGGCCAGATCAGGAAGCGTGCTTACCTTCTCTGGACGGTGTGCTGTTGAACCTCTTGCACACAGCCAGGAATTTGGACATGATCCTGGATGCCTCCCCATCTGTAGAAGCCTAGATAACTAAAGTAGCACAGCTAGTGTTGTTCCACCTCTGCCAGGCAAGACTACTAGTACGCTATCTGACCCAGGAGCATATAACCACAGTGATACATGTGATGGTCACCTTCAGACTGCATTTCTGTAACTTGCTCTATTGTTTATCAGTTGAATAACAGATCAAGTTCAAGGTTTTGGTTTTGACCTTCAAGGCCATTTGCAGTCTGGACCCTATGCCCCACACAGGGCCTTAAACTCTGCTAATAGGCTACAGGTCACCTTCCTAGTGAAATGATTTCCCATGAGAGCTGAGGGCCCTGATGAAGCTATCAAAGTTTCACAGGGCCTGGAAAGCATTGCTCTTCTACCAGACAATTGGTTGAGGCTGTGGATTGCAAGATCTTGCCCCTCCTCCATTTGTCTGACTGGAACACCCTGGAGATCGCAGCCAGGAGGTGGAACAAGGAGTTGGAGTGGAGGATTGGTGTGTGTGGTGAGAAGGTTAGGGGTTGTTGTTTTATTGTTTTAGAAAGAACTGTTGTAAACTGCAGCGCATGGTGGCTGAGAAATTGAAGGAAGGGGGGAAGGAAAAGGAATCAAGGAAGGAATATACCTTATCAGTATTGTTCCGATTATTTTAGTTGGGTACAGAATTTGGAATTTTCCAGCTAATTGAAATGCCTGAGCCCCCCAAAATCCCAAAAAGTTCTGGGATTTTGTTGGGATTGCTGGTTAGCCAAAGTTGAAAGGTGTTTAAAGGGGTTGCAGTAAATTTAACCATGTTCCATGTGAGCTCATGGCTTGGGTAAAGTGTTTTAAAGGGATTGCAGGCCCTTTGAACACCTTTGAAATTGACTTACGCTGTGATTTGCAAAAGACAGTTAAATTTTGAAGGGATCTTGTCCTCGTTAAATGCCTTTTCTCCTTCAGTGGGGCTGAAGTCATCTAAGCTGGTTAGGTCACGTCTCTGCTTGCTCAGGTAGGGCATTCAAATATAAATGACTCTGAGCCGCCTACCTGAGCAACCGGAGCCTGACCAGCCAGTTTGAACTGCCCTACTGCTTAGGTAGGACTAGGGTTGTGCGATTCGGCCGCCGAAGCGGCCATTCCGTCCAGGCGCAGCCAGCGCCGCGCCGCAGGGGGGGGAGAGCGGTGCCGGCAGCGGCGTGACAGCGGGCGCAACCACGCAGGCGCGGAGTTCCACGCCTGCGTGGTTGCGCCCGCTGTCACGCCGCTGCCGGCATCGCCCTCCCCCCCCCGCGGCGCGGCGCTGGCTGCGCCCGGACGGAACGGCCGCTTCGGCGGCCGAATCGCACAACCCTAGGTAGGACACTTTGAGCCCTGCTCTTCAGCCTAAACTTATAAACTACAAAAAAGAAAATTCCTTGCAAGAAGAACTGCGCAGGAAGAGTCAGCAGCAAAGATCCAGGACCCGGCACTAGCGAAAGCCTCGACTACAGAAGAGTAGCCTATAACAGACATCCAGGAGGATGTGGGGGCCTCTTGCTCCACCAGTAGGTCTGAGCATTCTAGAGCCCCAGAATGTCACTCATGAGAAAATTGCGCCGCAGACTTTGGCAACGCGCCCAAGCAGTCATCTGACCATCGCGGGAAGCAGGTAGTGCCAGTGAGCCCTGCTGGTAGGAACCATATGGCAGTGGTGGGTGCACAAAGGCCAGGAGGCCAGTGGGGTATCCCAGGGCTCCCCAGACGTAATTCCCCAACCCCCATGCAGCCCAAGTCGTCCTTCCTCCAAGGATTCTAGCTGCGGATTGAGCCGCCATTCCAAGATGGTGCCATCCTCTCGTGGGAACCCGCTCGAGCATTCCAATTTGGCAGCTGCCAGTCTCGGGGCCACCAAGGGCACAGGGGGCCACTCCAGCTGGTGTGGCAGTTCCCAGAGGGGGAAAAGTGGGGAGGGGAACAGGATGATATCCAAGCACCCGGGACCCAGCAGAAGAGAGAGGACAAGGAGGAATGCTGGACAGCGCAGAGCACTTTGCGTATATTTGAAAAGGTCAGCTGAATTCCGCTGTTCAGATGCCCTCTTCGTGTCTTTCAAGGCTTCCGCATACATGCCGGAAGGCTTCGGCATCCACAATCGCTCGATGGGTCAAGCAGTGCATCACGAGGGCATATGTTGTGCAGGGAAAAGCTCCACCAAGAGGAATCACGGCCCACTCTACATGCTCCGCTGCAACCTCGACAGCCTCCTCGGCCAGAGTTCCGGTGACTATGATCTGTTGCGCTGCAACTTGGTCTTCAATAGCCACCTTCATGAGGCATTGCTGCATAGACCACATTGCCTCAGAAGAGGCAGTGTTCGGCTGTCAAGTTCTGACCACGACAACGCAGGACTTATTTCTCACCCTGATGAGAAACTCTGGTATAACTTAACCACCTTGGATGACTTCAGCCCCACTGAAGGAGAATTAAACATTGGACTCACCTGAAAGTATCTTCTCTTCAGTGGTGCGAAGTCATCCACTTCCCACCCGAGGGAGAGCATTATTTGCATGCTGACTATTACCTTCGACCTGCATGCGTCTACAACAGTTCTCATCTCCCCTCCAGGTCATCAGGGGAACCTCATGGACTTTACCACTACGGAGGAATAGATTAACGCAGCAGTCCCCAACCCCTGGTCCGGTGACCAGGACCGGTCCATCTATCAGTTGGTACCACGGCTCCTCCTCGTCCTCCTCCCTAGCTGCTGCCTCAGGGGCTGCCCTGCCACTCTGCCGCCAACTCACCTTTGGTGCTCTCCAGCGGCCACCGTGGCTGCCCCCCCCTCGACGTGGCACTGCGCAGCTGCTGCTGGCAGCACCCCTCAGCGGGAAGTCAGGGTCACTGGTCGGAAAGCAAGCAGAGCAAGACCTCAGGAGGCGGTGGTGACGTCCCTTGGCAAAAGACTACCCCCCCCCCCGGGCCTCAGTAAAATTTTCAAGCGTTGACCAATCCCCGGTGATAAAAAGGTTGGGGACCACTGGATTAACGCAATGATGAGCACAGGGCTTGAACAGGACTGGCTGGTCAGGCTCGGATTGCTCAAGTAGGTGGCTTGGAGTAATTTACATTTGAATGCCTTACCTGAGAAAGCAAAGGCGTGACCTTAACCACCATGGATGATTCACCCCACTGAAGAGAAGAAACCTTCAGGTGAGTCCAATGTTTTGCTTCCCCCCAATTCCATTGAAAGCAATGGAGGATGGAGTTGCCTTCTTTGGAGGCCCATAGAATTGGACCCCTTTGTCCAGTCTTTTTCTAACTTGAGTTGTTTTTGCTTTGAAGAGAGGCACTATCCACTGCGTTGCAAATTTGGTCCCCCTACCTCAAAACATAGTCTCCCCCCAGAGCCTCAGATAACTCCTCGATCAATTCTCCATTATAGCCTATGGGGACTATTGACTAAGATAGTCCACATAAGATGTATTGGAGCCCCCCAAAAATTGTATTCCCAAATATTTATCAAATCCAATATTTTTTGGGTTCAATATACCCAAACCTGAAAAATACCCTTTTGAGAGTGATTCACTCTTACTTGACATTCATGAGGACACCTCGGTGGGACTTAACAAGCAGTCCCCAGTAAAACAGGGTGGGTGCTTCCGAGAACCTAAGGAACCACATGTTGAAGCACACTTTTGCCAAAAGCTGTGTCCACAGCATCTAAGGTGTGCAACTTGTAGTGCCTTATAAAGGTGGATATATTTGATCAGGTTGCTGCCCTACAAATTTGAACAGACGAGACTCCCCTGAACATTGCTGCATTTGTAGCAGAGCTTCTAACTGAGTGCGCAGTTATGCCCTGAGGAATAGGAAATCCCTGGATTCTGTAAGCCTCTATGATGCATGTCTTTAGCGTTCTACCGATTGATGCCTTAGATATCCTTTGACCTAGTCTGGGTGGAGCAATATTGATAAATAAAGAATCAGACACCCTGAACTTTTCAGTGCGAATAAGATAAGCCTTCAGGGTGCGTCTAACATCTAAATTGTCCCAGAGGAGCTCTTTCTGATCGGCTGGATCAGGGTAAAAATTTGGTAGAATGATCTCTTGGGAAATATGGAATTGAGAGTCAATTTTGGGTTTAAATGTTGGATCTGTCTTCAAAATAACACTGTCCTTAAGGAAGTGACAAAATTCTTTCTTAACTGAGAGAGCTCCTAATTCAGAAACTCTCCTTGCTGAGGTCACAGCAACTAAGAATAAAAGTTTCATTCTGAGGAATTTTAAGTCAATTGACTGAACAGGTTCAAACGGGACCTTGGTTAGGGCTGTTAGTACCAAATTTAGTCTCCATGAAGGAAAACGATGAACCACTGGGGGTTCTTTGTTCGCCACTCCCTTTAGGAATCTAACAACGTGTGGATGTTTTGAGAGTATAGTACCTTCAACAGAGGGTATGACCGAGGCTAGTGCTGCAACCTGGCGTCTGAGGGTGGCTGATCTAAGGCCTTGGATTTTACCCTCCTGTAGGAAATCTAATATACTGCCCATGGAAGGCTTGAGAAAATCCCTTTTCTTCCTCTTGGTCCACCTCATGAAGGCCTTCCATGAACAAGAGTAAATTCTATTAGTGGAACTCCTCCTGGAGACCAGGATTGTTTCTGTGACTCCTGAAGTATAACCTAAGTGGGTGAGCTCTCAACTTCCATGCGGTCAAAGACCACCACTCCGGTTTCGGATGGAAGACTGGACCTTGCTGGAGAAGATCTCTGGAAATTGGGAGAGTGAAGGGGGGGATACACTGCCAACCATGGGCGTCTTGGCCAATTGGGGGCTATTAGAATGATCTCGTTTTTTGAGAATTCTATTTTAAGAGCCGTGGCAGAAGTGGAACTGGAGGGAAAGCATAAAGCCGACCCTTCGGCCACTGGGATGTTAGGGCATCCGAGAATTCCGCCCTTGGGTGGTGGAATCAGGTGCAAAACCTGGTGGTCTGTGCATTGGTTCTGGGTGCAAATAAGTCCAATATTGGCTTGCCTAGTCTCTCGGTTACTAGTTGAAATACCTCTCTTTTCAGCATCCATTCTGCATCTGACACTATCTGACGGCTTAGGAAGTCTGCCTGTATGTTTAATACACCTCTCACATGTTCTGCTTTGAGAGAGGCTAGGTGACTTTCTGCCCATGTGAATATTTTTTGAGCTTCCCTTTGAAGTCTGGGTGATTTGGAACTTCCCTGATGATTCAGGTAAGCCTTTGTTGCCACATTGTTTGTCCTTATCAGAATGTGGCACTGATGGATCTGATCTGCAAAGTGTTTGAGTGCCAATTGAACTGCTCTCAGTTCTAACCAATTGATTGGCTGTCTGGACTCCTCTATGGACCACTGTCCCTGTATATTTTGGTTGTTCCAAACTGCTCCCCAGCCTAGAATACTGGCATCTGTAAAAACTTGTTCCTCCCTCAAGATTAAATATGATCGACCCTGGCTCAGATTTTTGGGGAGTATCCACCAACGTAAGGCCCTTTTGGTGTCTAGAGGAACCTTCACTGACATGTCCACTTTTTTGGTTATCCTGAATTGGTAGGGTCTGAGAAGCATCTGTAGGGGCCGGGCATGGAACCTCCCCCATTGTACTGCTTCCATATTGGAAATGAGCAGACCCATCAGACTCGCCAACTGAAGTAGGTTGGTGTGTCTTGCCTGAATGACTACGCTGGTCATCTGTTTTGTCTTGGTCATTTTTTGGGGGGTCATAAACATTTTGTTTTGTCGAGAATCTATGATGACTCCTAAGTGTTCCAATCTTTGTGTTGGAGTTAAAGAACTTTTGGCAAAATTTACTAAAAAGCCAAAGTTTTGAAGATTGGTTATGACTTTGTTCGTATGCAGTTCCGCTAAATGCATAGAGGGCGCCCGAAGGAGGAGGTCGTCCAAATAAGGATGAATTAATATGCCCTCCATCCTTAAACCTGCTAGGGCATTCACTAGGATTTCTGTGAAGACCCTGGGTGCAGATGAGAGTCCGAAAGGGAGAGCCCTGTACTGAATCTGAGGAATCTTCTATGGGGTGGAAATATTGGTATGTGTAGGTAGGCCTCCTGGAGCTCCAGTGAAGTTAGGAACTCTCCTTGTTGCAAGGCTTCCGCTATGGATCTCAGGGTCTCCATGCGGAAATGACGGAGTTTTATGCATTTGTTTAAGAACTTGAGGTCCAAGATGGCCCTCCAGTCTCCTGTGCGTTTTGGAACTGTAACGAATATTGAGTAGATCCCTTGTCCCTGCTCTGAGTGTGAAACCGGTTCTATGGCTCTGATGGCTAAAAGGTATTTTATTGCCATTAGAGTCCTCAGCCTCTTGGCTGGGTCTTTTAACCAGGGGGAAGGCAAAAATCTTACTGGAGGAATATGGTGCAGTTCCAATTTGTATCCTTTTGTGACTGTATCTTTTGCCCATGCGTCTATGTGAGGAAGTTGCCAAGCCTGTAACTCGCTCTACACAGGCCTGCCCTTAGCCTTGACCCGGAAACTACAGCTGGCCCGAAACTCAGCGGCCAGGATCCTCACAGCAACACCGTGGAGGTCCCACATCCGGCCCATTCTCCACCAACTGCAAGTGGTTGCCAGTTGAATTCCGGATCAGACTAAAGGTTCTGGTAATTCAAGGCCATTCGCGGTTAGGGCCCAGTGTACCTGAGGGACCGCCTCCCTGCCTATGCCCCCAAAAGAGCTATGCACTCCACCGCCACCAACCGGCGGTGGTCCCTGGCCCTAAAGAAGTCCGCCTGGTCTCGACCAGGGCCAGAGCATTCTCTGTCCTGGCCCCCACCTGGTGGAACGAGCTCCCGGAGGAGATCAGGGCCCTGACGGAGCTTAAACAGTTCCGCAGGGCCTGCAAAAAGGAGCTCCTCCGCCAGGCATTTGGTTGAGACCAGGCACAACCAACAGCGAATGAAGGGCCCCCGCTCCCCCCTCCCCCCCTTCCTCCCAGAACTCCACCAGAGCGCTCTGGACCTGTTGTGGTATTGCACTGTTGCATCGTTATACTATTTTATTATATTGTTATACTGTTATATTATTCTGTTATATTGTTACAACCACTGTTATTAATTACTGTATGTTTTTAACGAAGACTGTTTCATGTATTTTTGACTAGTTTAATGTAAACCACCCTGAGCCTTCGGGGAGGGCGGTATATAAATCTAAATAAATAAAATAAATAAATAAAATAAATAGTGGTAGTCTCATAGGCCGGGGGAGGGGGGTGGCAATGGCTTCTATTTTCAACTAATTTTTTGTAAACAGTAGGGACCTTCAATATCTGTACCCAAAGAGCCTGTCTTTACACATCTAGAAACTGAGCACAAAATGTGCTTACCTCAAGCAGATTGCAGGCAGTGCACATACTAAAAGCTTGTGTTCCCTTTATCAACCTATTTCTAACACCGAAAATAACTTTTGTGCTGTCATTATCTCATTAAATGTTTGTTATATGTATTTGCTTATGTTGCTGTGTTTATATTACCAGTGACAGTAACTTTCACTGTGATTTTTTAAAACCTCTCAACACCAGAAGACAAAGTTTTTATGGACTGGAACAAGTTCTTCTCTTATGTTGGCTGGTTAGTTGATATGGTGTGCGTGTCCTAACCATCTTTCTTGTGCTGCGGAAGCTAGAGAAATCTGAAGTAGGCAGAAAAAGGGACAGGAATCACAACTATCCGTTGTATTTTGAGAGAACAAAGCAAATTCATATAAAATTTTAAAACCTTGTTTTTAAAAGCATCATTGTGAGGGCTTAAAAAATTTCCCGGTTTTCTACTTGGAAACCCCCCCCCCCCCCAATATGCCTACATATTTCTGATATTGCTAATTGTTACATCCCAAAAAGGAAGCTATGAAAATGGTTCAGGGGAATGGCATAGTATACCATATTGGCTGTTACGGGATCTAGCTCAAGAATCTGAATTGTCACCTCAGTATAGAATTGTACCCCAAGTACTATTTGGGGCCAAATAACTTATCTTCAAGTGTTCTAGTTGGTGTACTACAGCTGGCATATTACTAGTTGAGAAAATTATACTTTTAGAAAGATCAGTGCCTTCTTTTAGATCTGCAAATGGTCTCTGTGGAGTACTTATTCAAATTGGGATGGAGCAGCTGGCTCAGAACTCTTCCACTTTATTTCTTCTTGCTTTTAAATAAACCTAGTACGATCAAGGTGTAAGGTTCTGGGGAATGCTTCTGTGTAGTCCATTAATTCTTGTGTTCTGCACATGCATTAAGGAATCACTTGAGTCATAAGCTGCAGAGAATCATTCTAAGCAGTTCTTTAGGCTTGTAAGAAGTAGGTAAGATTGTACAAATCTTGGCCATGAGAATAATTTAGAGGGGTAAAAGGTAAATGTAAAAGTATCCCCTGTGCAAGCACCGAGTCATGTCTGACCCTTGGGGTGACGCCCTCCAGCATTTTCATGCAGACTCAATATGGGGTGGTTTGCCAGTGCCTTCATTACCGTTTACCCCCCAGCAAGCTGGGTACTCATTTTACCGACCTCGGAAAGATGGAAGGCTAAGTCAACCTTGAGCTGGCTGCTGGGATCGAACTCCCAGCCTCATGGTCCGAGCTTCAGACAGCATGTTGCTGCCTTACCACTCTGCGCCACAAGAGGCTCTTAATTTAGAGGGGTAGCAATGTTAAATAGTTCAGTAACAACTTTGAAGGATAACCGTTTATCCCAGCATTAACTTTCATGTGCTCACTTCATAAGATGCTTGGATTGTCCATGGCTGATTGTGACAGTGTCTTAACAGTAATACTTTTGGTTTCTTGTAGCATAGCTCTGATTTTGGGGGGGGATTAACAGCCCCCAATACTTCAGGAACATTTGATTTGTTCTTGACATGGTGGGCTCAGTGCGAATGCTGAGGTCATCTAGGGCAGTGGTCCCCAACCCCCTGGTCCAGGGACTGGGACCGGTCCGTGGATCAGTCGGTACCGGGCTGCGGCTCCTCCTCGTCCTCCTCTCCAGCTGCTGCCATGGCTGGGTTGCCATGGCTGGGGCTCCCCCTTGTCATGACACAGTGCAGCTGCTGCTGGCAGCGCTCCCCAGCGGGCGGCGGGAAGTCAGGGTCGCCAGTGGGAAAGCAAGCGGATCAGGGGCTCAGGCGGCGTCCCTCAGCAAAAGACTACCCCCCCCGGGCCTCAGTAAAATTGTCAAGCGTTGACCGGTCCCCGGTGATAAAAAGGTTGGGGACCACTGATCCAGGGCAGTAAGTCCAGATGCTTCAGAGCCCAATGCAAGAGGTCAGTTTGCCCACTGGGCAAATGGATGAGTTTCTCATATACTGATTGCCACGTTGAGGTTGAACAGATTTTTCAAAGAACTTGAGGCACTACCCAGGTTTGCAGAATAATCTGATTTTATAATCATACATGGCATGTTGGTAGTTTAAATCCTCTGAAATAAAGTAGCATTCTGTGCTTGCGTTGAAAACGCACCTACTGTCAGTGTTCATCTCCTGATCACGGGAATCATGCTGGACCCAACTGCTGCACTAGATGTACTGAGGAGCAATTCTAGGGCTTGTGGTGGTGGCTTAGTGTGGGAACCATAGCTGGCAGTGGTCCAACCTGGGATTCATGGTGAGTATGGTGGTAGTGACTGTGTAGCCCAGGAGCATAGTGGGAGATGCTACTGACAGCTGTGGGCGGGGGGGGGGGAGGTGGCTGCTGGTAATTGCTGTGGGCCTGGGCAGAGTGATGAAGGATGCTGGCAGCTGCTGTATGTTGAGTGGTAAATGTTGGGGCCTGAAGCCTTGTCAATCGCAGTAATGAGGGTGTGTGGGATTCCCCCCCTTGAGATGTGGACTCGCCTCTTGTACTAATAAAATTCACAGTTTTTGGAACAAAACAAGGGCAAATAGCTAAAGCCAGGTACTGTTTACACTGGAAGCACCAATGAGGAAGATTCACTGATGTGACATTAATTAGCCATGAGATCTAAAGGAAGGCATTAAAAATTGGCAAATGTCTCACTAATTAACCTCATGTTTTCTTCACTCAGTCTCTCACTTTTCTCATGCCACTCACTGCATTTAATAACATGAATTACCACCCATCTCTGTTACCAGGATGCATTGGGTAGGCACAAATTGAGCACTGCATCAGTCACATATCCATATTAGTACCCCTCTCCTTTGCAAATCACTTTGATAGGGTCAAGCTACCTTCAGAATGAAGCTCAAGGAGTTAAGATCCTCTCTGACCATGCACTGTTTATGTAGCCTGTATATTACTGGTAGGGAGGCTAAAGAGTTGGGAGAAAGATGATCCTAGATAACTTCCTTGCTGGTACTAATGACAGTGGATAAAATTCAGCTTAATAGTGGATTTATTTGTGCAATTCATAACAGTTGCTGTATGTAGAATGGAAGCTGAAGGAATTGATGGTCAATAGAGTAACCTCCAGTCTGAAAATATGTTTTTGGAAGTGACAGCATGGTACAAGAAGGGCAAAGCATTACTGCTTGGCTTACTAGCAACACTAAACACTAATATTAATATACATTTGGATTTTTTCTTTACCCTTTTGCTCTGAAAAGGTCACCTTGACTATGGAAAGCTCAGCACTGAGCCCCTGCTCCGCTTGCTTTCCAGCTGGTGTCCCTGACTTCCCGCCACCCTCTGAGGGGCGCTGCCAAGGGGGTGCCCCAGCCATGGTGGCTGCTGGAGAGCACCAAAGGTGAGCTGGCAGCAGAGTGGCAGGGCAGCCTCCGAGGCAGCAGCCGGGGGGTGGGGGGGAGACGAGGAGGAGCCATGGCCCAGTACCAACTGATCGATGGACCAGTCCCAATCCCCGGACCAGGGGTTGGGGACCACTGGTCTAAGGTGATTGCTCTGTGGGGTAGCACTCCTCAGCTGGTTTTTCAAGGGGAGTATAATCCCATCCAAGACAGAAGGGAACTGAAATTGTTGTCTGCCATTTTGTTGACCCAGAGCACCTATGTCTTGTCAGGATCAAGTTTCGGCTTGTTCATTCTTATCCAGCCTGTTACTGACTACAACCACTGGTACAGAACATCAACAGTATCCTTGAAATTAGATGGAAAAGAATGTAGAGCCTGGGTATCATCTGCATATTGGTGACACCACATTATTTGATATTTTGAGATACGTAATACTATTTAGTATTGGGAAAATCCAGGAACCACAACAAATATGTTTGTACCCAAACCTTTTTGCATTGTAACATGAAAGTAAGTTGCTTTTCTAAAATGTTTTGTGTTTACTGTTTACAGATATTATTTCTAGAATGATTTTATTCTGCTTGTAACTCTCTATGCTGGTAGCAGCTTGATATATTAGCATTAGTGGATTCTAATATGCAGACTGAGATTTGTGGTTAGTAGATCAGTTTGCTGTATTGATGTTTGCTGTATTGAACATTGATGTTTACTTGCCTCTTAAATGTGAGCAGAAGTTCCTGCAGTAGAAACATCACCTTTAGGTTCTGGATTAAATCCAAAGACTTTGTCAGAGTCATCATCTCATTCTGTTGCTGTTTCCTTCTGGGGCGAGGACATCTTGCTGGGTGAGATTCCACCGTCGGATCAAGGGAGGCAGGAACTTCACAGTTCTTCTTCCTGTCCCTAGGTGGCCTCACCCGGCCTCTTCAGTTCGGTTTCTGCCTCGGAGGGAGAGCAGCTGAGCGGAGAGATCCTGAATTGAATTCAGTCTATTCTTCTTCTATTTACTTCATTCTGATCTACTTACCCTTTCTGGAAAATACCTTTGTGTTTGTCAGTCTCCGTTTGTCTCTCCTCTTTAAAAAAAAAAAAAAAAATCCCCCCCCCTCCACCTTGTTGAAGGCTCGGCTCTGGAGAAAGCCGTTAAAGGCAAACCTCCCTGCGAAGCCCCTTGCCGGCTCCGCTCTGTGCCATGGCAGACGACCTCCTGTCCGACGGGGAACTGGAGGCACCGATGGAGCCAACAGAGCAGGAGCACAAGGTGCTGGAGGGCGCGCCGCAGGCCGTCCCTAAACCAGCCAACGTGGAGCCAAGCCGCCAAGCGGCAAAACGCCGCAAGAAGACAGAAGCGCGGGAAAAAAGCAAGGAGAAGACGCGCGGCGGCCATTTTGATGAAAATCGGGCGGGAGGCTCCGCAGCTGCGGCCCGGTCCACGCTTGCTCGCGAGGAGACCGGAGCCGAGATGGACGGAGAGGAGAGTCAATCCAGGGATACAGTAAGGCCCAGTGGGCAACATTTATTATCAAAAGAACTTATTGCTTGTATTTCAGAGGTGGTGCAAGCACAGCTAGAGAAAAGGGAAAAAGGGCCTGAGGGGCATAGATATTACAGGCAGGCTTCCCCTGACTCAGAGAGGGAGGAATATGGGGATCTGGCCGAGCATAGACCTTCCTGGCCCACAAAGGCAGCACGCAAAAGACCCCATTGGAGCCCTGACAGGGGGGATTATCCTTCCACAGCAGATGAATCCTCAGTTAAGGAAGATGGGGAATTTTTATCTGATAAAGAAGTGATTGAGATTATGGAATTACCTGAGGTATCCAAAAGATTTTTTAAACCAGAAGACTATCAGTATCTCTTATCAAAATGCCTTAATGCATTAGACTTAAAATGGAAACAGGGAACGGAGGATCCAGAGGATCAGGACCCCAGAAGGCCTTATGGCAACAAAGAATACTTTCCCCCAGAGGAGGATGTCCCTAGAAACTTTCCCCTACCAGTATTTTTCGAGAAAAAATTTAGGGCAGAATGGGAAAAGCCCATGGCAAACAGACAGTTGCCAGCATATGCAAGAAAGCTGTACACGATGCCTGATTATGCAGAAGAAATCTTAAGAACACCAATTGTGGATGCCCCAGTAGTAGGGCTGCAATCCTATGGTCTTCTCTCGGAAGATGGCCAGGGATCCGTGAGGGATGTAATGGATAAAAAGGCGGTTTTCGCCTTACGTAAAACCCATGAAACCTTAGCAATGTCTATAAGAGCGTCCTCTATAGCATCAATTGTATCAAGGGCCACAATCATGTGGGTAAAGAAGCTGATCCAGCTACTACCAGACCCAGATAAGAGGGTGGCAGAAGGAATGAATAGAGTGCTAAAAGCAGCCTGTTTTTCAGCAGATGCCACCTTAGATGCATCCATATTCAACGCCAGAGCCATGGCCACCGCGGCGGCAGCAAGGAGAACACTGTGGCTGAGAGCATGGCAGGCTGACACCAAAGCAAAGTCAATCATCACGGCATATCCATTTCATGGATCCAAGCTCTTTGGGGAGTCCTTGGACAAGGTCCTCGTGGAGACACGTGATAAAAAGAGAGTAATGCCAAGAAACCTGAGGAGAACAGATAGGCGGTTCTCCCAACCTACAGGTAACTCCTTTCGTTCCTTTGGTTCATATAGCAGACAAAGATAGGACAGGAGATCTGGCTGGTCCAACAACAGACAGACCTTCAGGGGTGGCTACCCCAACAGGTTCCAGAGGGGACACCCTCTTCCAAAACAAGAAAGAGACGGGAAGCCTCACAAGGCATGACTCCTTCGTCCCGGTGGGAGGAAGACTAGCCCGATTCTTGGAACAGTGGACAAGATACCAGGCGGACAGCTGGTCATTGGAAATTATAGAAAAGGGCTACGCCATCGAATTCCTAAGAATCCCACCAAACCACTTCGTACAGTCACCCTACCCAAAGTCCAAACAAAGGCTAGAAAGAACCCAAGCCGCCATACAACACCTGATAGACATCGAGGCAATAGAACCCGTACCTCACGGAGAGGAAAGGACGGGGGTCTACTCGGTGTTTTTCACAGTACCAAAATCCAACGGGGATTGGCGAGCAATCCTAGACCTAAAATTTCTAAATCGCTTTATCAAACTTTGTCATTTCAGGATGGAAACACTCAAATCCATCTCAGAGGCGATACAAAGAGGAGAGTACCTCACATCACTAGACCTCACAGAAGCGTACCTGCATGTCCCGATCCGACACGGTCACAGGAAATTCCTCAGGTTCTGCGTGGGCTGGAACCACTACCAATACAAAGCCTTACCATTTGGACTCTCGACCGCACCCAGAGTTTTCTCGAAGCTGTTAATCGCTCCGGTGGCCTACCTGCGAAAGCAGGGAATTCACCTGCATCCATATTTGGACGACTTGTTGCTGAGAGCCCAGTCCCTCCAGCAAGCGATCAGCCACACCACTATCGCGATGCAAATCCTTCAAGACTTCGGATTCATCGTGAACCTCCAAAAAAGTTCCCTGACCCCGTCTCAGTCCCTTCAACATCTGGGCGTACAAATAGACACAGTAGCGTCCAGGCTCTTCATGACAGAAGAAAAAATACAAAAAACCAGAAGATTGGCAAATCAGATAATAAAGGGAAGAACGTCACCCCTAATGACGCTAGCGAGCATGATGGGCGTCTTGGTATCGAACCTCTGTACGGTACAATGGGGGAGACTACATTCGCGCCGACTCCAGGGCTTATTACGCCCATTCCAACACCAAATATCAATAAAACTGGACAAGAAAGTGAAGGTACCAATAGATGTCAAGACCAGTTTAACCTGGTGGACCAACAACGCCAACCTGTCCAAGGGAAAGCTATTCGGTCCCAGGAAGGAAAAACAACTATTCACAGACGCAAGTCTGAGAGGCTGGGGAGCCACACTAGAGAACCAATCAGCCCAGGGAAGATGGTCCTCAGAGGAGTCAAAACTTCCCATAAACGTCCTAGAAATGAAGGCGGTCCGCAGAGCGTTACATCACTTCAGTTGTCAACTAAAGCACACTCACGTGTTGGTCAGAACGGACAACATAGCAACCAAAGCCTACCTGAACAACCAAGGAGGGTCCAGGTCCTCAAACCTTCACAGGGAAGCCATGCAGACCTTGGCCTGGGCGGAAGCCAACCTGTCATCGATACGGGCAGAATACATAAAAGGAAAGGAAAACGTCCAAGCAGACTGGCTGAGCAGAGCGACAGTGTCCACGGCCAAATGGCGGTTGAAACCGCAAATCTTCACCTGGGTAACATCAGTCTTAGGCCAACCAAGGCTGGACCTATTCGCGACAGCAGAAAACAGCCAGATGCCCAGATTCTTCTCCAGGTACTTCCATCCTTCAGCGGAAAACACAGATGCCCTGTTGGCCCAGTGGCCGGAGGGCCTGCTTTACGCCTTCCCTCCATTTCCGATAATAACACGCCTGCTGGCAAGAGTCAAGGAGCTCAGGGCGGAGGTGATACTGATAGCTCCCAGATGGCCTCGTCGACCGTGGTTCTCGACCCTAGTGCGCATGTCGGTGAGGGAACCTCTGCTGATACCAGTACAGCCGGACATGCTTCAACAAGGGCCCATTTGGCATCCGGACCCGGAATGGCTTCAACTGACCGCCTGGAGGTTGAGCGGGGCCACCTCTTAACTGAAGGCTACAGTACAGAAGTAGTCGAGACGATCATGGCATCCAGACGCCAGTCCACCAATAGGATCTACAATGCCTCTTGGAAGGCGTTCGTTCGCTGGTGCAAAAGGAAAAAGGAGAATCACCTGACTCCAAGACTGTGAGATGTGCTGCAGTTCCTGCAAGATGGTATGGCAAAGCGACTGAGGGTGGCCACCCTCCGCCGGCAGGTAGCAGCATTAGTATCCGTCCTTCCAAACTTTAAAGGAAAACCCATTTCCAAGCATCCTCATATTGTCCGCTTCCTAAAAGGAGCCACCCAAATCCAGGGCCCAATTACCCATAGGTTCCCCACTTGGAACCTGAATAAAGTCCTAACGGGAATGACCAAACATCCCTTCGAGCCCATAATGGACATATCTTTAAAACACCTGAGAATGAAGACGATCTTCTTAACGGCAGTGACATCGGCCAGAAGGATATCAGAGCTGGCAGCTCTATCGGTCAGAAAGGAGCTCTGTATCTTTCATAAAGATAAACTGGTACTTAGAACAGATCCGGCCTTCAAGCCAAAGGTGCTATCCAGTTTTCATCTTGGTCAAGACCTAATCCTACCATCCTTTTGTCCGAACCCGGTTCATCCCAAAGAGATAACTTGGCACACCCTAGACGTGCGGCGAGCCTTAAAGGCCTATATTATCAGAACAGAGAACATAAGAAAGTCCGACTCGTTATTCGTGTCCATTGCAGCTCCCAACCAGGGTTCGAAGCTATCCAGCAGGGCCATTGGTAGTTGCCTTAGAGCGGCAATTGCGGAAGCGTATGTGGCTCAGAAGTTGACCCCACCACGGGGTATTACAGCTCATTCAGTACGGAGCACAGCAACGTCAGCAGCCTTGTTTGGCAGAGCATCGATTCTCGAAATATGCAGAGCAGCAACATGGGCTAACGCCTCAACATTCATTCGCCATTACAAGATTGATGTGTACAGCTCAGCCGAAGCGGCGTTTGGGCGAAGAGTGCTGCAAAACGTAATCAACACAGACGACGATGGCCCACCCTAAATTCTGCGGACTGCTATGGGAGGTCCCAGCAAGATGTCCTCGCCCCAGGAGGAGAATGACCATTGAATACCTACCGTGAAGGGTCCTTCTCTCCTGGGGTATAAGAGGACATCTTGATCCCTCCCTGCCATCGTCAAGCGAAGAAAAAGAGCTTACCTGGCCTTAAGGCATCGGGAAGTTAACCCAGAGCAGAGTCTCGCCATGTGTCTTGATATGTCATAATGTGCTTGTTTCGTTTTTGTTCACTGTGACATGTCTTTCGTTCTTCTTCTGCTAAGAGGTTCCTAGGTCATATGTTGTAGTTAAGAAAATGCCTGCGATCAGCTATGGCAGTGGGCGAACTGAAGAGGCCGGGTGAGGCCACCTAGGGACAGGAAGAAGAACTGTGAAGTTCCTGCCTCCCTTGATCCGACGGTGGAATCTCACCCAGCAAGATGTCCTCTTATACCCCAGGAGAGAAGGACCCTTCACGGTAGGTATTCAATGGTCATTTTGTGTGCTACTTCAGTGTTGGCATTTCCTGGTTCTTTATTAATCTAGAATAGTTGGAAGGGAAATTAAAAATAGGTCCTGCTATAATTTACATATTTGAATGCATGCTGGGATTCTCTTCTTTTAGTAGCTCTGTTACATGCACATGTAATATCTCAAGTGAAATAAAGCTTACCTAGAAAAATATTCAATGAACACATCAAATGTTCGCCATCTGACATGATACAAGCAGATTTGACTCACAGATTTCACCAATGCCCCTATTTCACCAGTGCCCCTATTCCTTATCACAGTAGTAATATAACTTGTTTCCTTGTAGCAAAATGCAGGAAAGCATTACTATTTCAAAAGCAATGAAGGCTTAGGACTGTGTATCTCAAACTAGAATTGGTGTCTGTAAACACGTATGATCACGGTGCCTTCAAAATACACAACATTTGAGCTGAATCTGAACATGTTCTCACACACTGATTTAAATTCTGGTATAGTGTATGTGTTGTAATGTGGAGGTGCACTAAAATGTATCAGTGGGAAATTAGTAACTGATTGGGGGGGGGGGGCTACAGATCCGTTCCAGTACAATGAATATAGATTTATCTCCAGTGTGTGTTAGAAAGAAGTCTCTATGTTGTGCTAAGGCAGAAAGCTGTGGGAGTCAAAGGGACCCCAGCAACTTATTGGTGCCAAATGAAATAACCCTTTCCTTTCCCAAGTTCTTTAAATGTGACAGTGGACATGGAATGGGAGGGGGGCTTCCAGAAGAGTACCACTGGTCTCTCTTAATGCTACTCCTGCCTAACCCATATCTTGACATTCACAGACAGTGTGCAGTGGGATCTGTGCAGATCATGCCTGACTAGCATTGTAGACCAATGGCTAAATTCTAACTTCTGGATTATTGTTTGCTGTGAAGTTTGAAGTTCATCTTCACCTTTCTTGATACCTTGGTCTAAAACAGGCAAGGTACATGGGCCTTAATGTATAAATAACCTCTTCTTCAAGAGGGTTTTATTTCGTTTGACAACAATTTTCTATGGCTTTGCTTGATAATTTTGGGTGCTTATCATTTTAAAAATCTGAGTCCAGTAGCACCTTAAGGACCAACAGAGTTCTCAAGGTATAAGCTTTCTGAGAGTCAATGCTTTTTGTCAGATACTAATTTCATCTTTTGGAGAGCTTTGAGAAAAGCCTCTTTTTCAACTTTTCTGTCCCTTGGTAAAAGATTTACAGTAATGGGCAGCCCAGCCATACACCATTATCTTGCTGATGCTGGAAGTAGGTTTGGAATATCAGCTGTCCTTAACCAGCAGAGAAATAACAGAAGAAACATTATGTACACTGTGCCCTTTCTCCAGAGTTTCCGTTACCCGGATTCCTTCTTCAGTGCTGTATAAGTCATAAAGACAGAAAGAAAATCATGTGTACCACTCCCTGTCATCTGTGACAAGTTTCTTGGCTTCAGTCCAAGTATTAAGATAGGTGAATTTTAGTTGACTGCAGAGTTAGTTGGATGAGCTTAGATCCTGACTGCATTCTGGCATGAGGCATTAGTCACTATTTTGAACCTTTTCATCAGGGTCTCCTGATGAGTACCGAAAACTGATAGGGTAAGGAGAAACTGGACCTGTTATGTGCATTATTACTTATTTGTTGCTTTGCTTTTAGTTTTCAGTTGACCAAAGAAATGGTGATGGAGAAGCCAAGTCCCCTGCTGGTTGGGCGGGAGTTCGTGAGGCAATATTATACCCTGCTGAATCAGGCACCAGATTACTTGCACAGGTAAAAAAAAAATCTTGTTTGGACACAGTTCTTTGTGATATATGAAGTGAAAACTATTTGTAATTAGCAGCTGGTTACCCAGATATGCCTTGAATTTTTGTCATGATCTCTCTTTTTCTATACATTGTTTTTAGTAGTCTGGCTATTAAGACATCTAAAAATAGAGAAGATTCTTTTTAAAAACCTTAACTTTTAAATAACTTTTAAAAAATTGACTACATAAAAAACCCCCACAAACATCTGTGTAACTTCAAAGGTTTTATGGCCTATTGGTGTGTAGGACTTTGCAAGCTAACAGTAACATCTGTTCCCTATGTCCTATCGTGATTTGATAGATCTTAGAGGGAAACTTTTTTTTTTCCTTCAAGGGCTCTGACTGAGAACATATGAAACAAAGTTTAACTTTGGTGCATCAGCAAGAGACCTTTTTTCAATAGAAAGCCATTGGGTGTTTTGTGTAGCTCAATTTCATATCAACGCAGTTTCCAAACTGACCTCTGTTAAAGCACAGGCTGTTTCCATAGCACTCCTGCAGTTTATTACTGTTAATATAAACAATGATGATTAATTTTACAGGTTTTTCTATGAGTTAGTTTTAGGGCAAAGAAAAGATGAATGTTGGGTAAGAGTGCCTTTGAAAGACCTAGAGTAATACAGACTTTATCTTAATTTTCTGGGTTGTAGTCTGGTGCAAAAGATACCAAGAGCATAGTTCTTTACAGAACAAAGCAGGGAGCTTTGTAAAACGACTGGCCTAATAGAAGAAGAAGAGGAGTTGGTTCTTATATGCCGCTTTTCCCTACCCGAAGGAGGCTCAAAGCGGCTTACAGTCGCCTTCCCATTCCTCTCCTGATTTAACAGTGAATTGAATATGTCCAGTACATTTTAAAAGTTTTATTTGCTGTGGCATATGCATGTATATCAGGCCTGCAAATCATTCCCTGGCAGCAACCTGGAATCACCAGTGACAACCATGCTATTTGTTAATAGCAAGCCTGAGTTTAGGTGGGTGGAAAATATTGCTGTACTGAACCTTATTCCTTGGAGGCACTTGAATATTTATTTATTTCATTTTTTTACTGCCCCTCCCTACAAGCAGGCTAGAGGCAATTTACAGTAATAAGGTATCATAATAAAACTTGGTTTAATACACCTCAGTCAGAATAAGCCAGTAAGCCCCTGAGCCTCTGGGGAAGGCGGTATATAAATATAATAAATAAAATAAATAATGTTCCAATACAATGAATATAGATTTATCTCCAGTGTCTATCTGGAGTCTCTATGTTGTGCTAAGCTTTGTGGCAGGCAGAAAGCTGTGGGAGTACTAGAAATCAAAAGGGACCCCAGCAACTTATTGGTGCCAAATGAAATAACCCTTTCCTTTCCCAAGTTCTTTAAATGTGACAGTGGACATGGGATGGGAGGGGGCTTCCAGAAGAGTACCACTGGTCTCTCTTAATGCTACTCCTGCCTAACCCATATCTTGACATTCACAGACAATGTGCAGTGGGATCTGTGCAAATCATGCCTGACTAGCATTGTAGACCAATGGCTAAATTCTAACTTCTGGATTATTGTTTCTGTGTAGTTTGAAGTTCATATTCACCTTTCTTGATACTTTGGTCTAAAACAGGCAAGGTACATGAGCCTTAATGTCACTATAAATACCCTCTTCTTCAAGAGGGTTTTATTTCGTTTGATAACAATTATCTATGGCTTTGCTTTTGGGTGCTTATCATTTTTAAAGCCAGCTGCCCAAGAAGGCCACCTCCCAACTCACCCTCTCCTGGCTTGCCAAGCAAGCCTGTCCTGAGGTGTTCCGTGCTCCTGAGCCAGCACCCATTGAGCTTGAAAGCCTGTTGTACAAATGGGGGTGGGGTGGCAAAAACCCCGTAAGCTGATTGGCTCAAACGGCAACACTTTGCTCTTCCACCCTGAGGACCACCTCAGCCTCCCTAAAGGTGACAATTAATCCCTTCCCGCGGCTCTATACAGCTGGAAGAAAAGGGGAGAGCAGCAGGCCCACTTCTGCACTTACCCCTTTATGTAAATTGAGCCTCTTGGGTGGGAGTGGGGGTAGAAACCATGAGTCTCAGCTCTGCAGAGCCGAGTCATCCGCTCTCCTGGCAGCTGACCCTGGGCAGGTTGCACCAACACTCACCTGCTACCCGCTGCCCATGAGCCCGCCTCTCCGAAAGAGCTTTGCCCTGGGGGCTAGCTACCCTGTTGCACTCGTGTTCCGCCAGCGCCGACATGGCTGGGTACAATGCGTGGGTGCTGCCTGACAAAGGGAGGAGTGGGGCACGAGCCCTGTGAGCACCACCATCTCTGAGGACGCTGCTCCACTCTGAGGTAGCCTATGGCTCCAGCCCCCCCCCCCCCCGATTCAGCTGCTAAGCAGGACAGCAAAAACACCCAGCGGCAGCATAAACACTTGGCGGGCTGGATAAATGTCCTTGGCGGGTCGCATAGTTTGAGGACCCCTGGTCTGGAGGGTGGGGACCAGGAGCCTTTTGCTGCTTGGTCAAATGATTGTTGGGGTTTTCCATATGCAGCCACTGGAAGACCTTGGGCCAGGTCTCCAGATTAGAAGCCACTGCTCTTGGACCTGAGACTTCCGGTGAGCTTCCGACTTGATCATACGCTCTATCTTAGAGCTCCTTGGGAAATATAAGCAAGTCTTTTTAGGCTTGCTTTTCCAAAACACTTCAGCAAAAGAAGTGTTACAAGGGCCTCTATTTTAGCCCAGAAGAGCGGGGTTACAGCAGAGCCGTGACTTCTTCGGATTGTTGGGGTTTTAATGGGTTTTTATTGGGGAATTGGCTATTTGTAACCTGCCATGAGCTGCTTACAGAAATCATGGGCTAAAAATCTTCAACCATTTATATATATTATATACTAGGGGCAAAGTCCGTTGTATCCAAGAATACAACGGGCGCTAGAGCTTGACGGTGGGAAGAGGAAGGGGAGGAGTTGTCCAGTCTGTAAGGGCATGGGGATGAATGTGTGTGTTGTGTGGGAGGTTGTGGTGGCAAATGAGGCCATGGGTGTGGAGATATGGGTGTCAAGGACCTGTGGTTTGGAATGGTTGTTGAGTGTGGGACAGGACTGACCTTTGGGAATTGTGGCATAGTGCAGTTCCCATGTCTCTCCAGCCGTTCACTATTTACAGTTTCAGGCTGTAAATATTTATTTAGATCTTCCTGCCCTTTCCAGACTCACAGGACTGATGCTGGTCTGCCTGTCTGTGCCCCAGAATACAAACAGTTGCTGGTAAGGGCTGGCCATAGCCCATAGCCCAGGAGGGACACACCTGCACCACTCCCTACCAACTGCAGGCAAAAGTGGCTCCTTTGAAGGCTGGACTCTGAGGCATTGTACAATTTTGAAGTCCCACCTCCAGGGTGACCCTGGATTTGGCCGGCCACCACTAGGCAGCTGCACGTGGCTCACACACGCTGGCTGGAGAGGACAATTGAACGGCCCTTTGCACGGCGGCTGCGGTGCCAAGGCTGAAGAAGGTGGCCCTGTGACGGTGGCAGGGCCGCCGGAAACAGGTTACAGCTGGGACCAGCTGCCACCTCCTCTGTGTCTTGCCCGCGTGGCGCACTGCACAGCCGAGCCGACAGCGCAGTGCGCGGCCAGCTTGCCACCTACCGTGAGGCTCGCTGCTGGGGAGGGCAGCAGAAATGCAGAGAGCCCTGCCAAGCCCCCATTTCCCCAAGAGACAGGGAGCTCAGCTCGTGACAAAAAGGACAGGTAGGGAGGCAGCGGGCCTGGGAGGGAGGCCCTCTAGCACCCGCTGCATCCCTACATGCAACAGGCTTTATGGCTAGTTGAAACATAAATAAAAGTGCCACTGGACTCCCAGCCCTGTTCTCCTGCTTTAGATCAACCCAGCTACCCTCCTGAATCTATCTTCAAAGATTTCTGAGTAAGTTTAGTAGTCATGAGACAAGAGAGTGGGCTTTCTTAAGAATTAAAAAAACCTGTTTAAATGGCAGGAAGGAAACAGTAGGAATAAATGCAGTTTTCACAGTGACGATTACACTAATATTCTAAAAGGGTCTGAACTGCATGAAACTGAGGGGGGAAAGATCTTGGGGTCATAGTAGATGGCTCAAAGTATCAACACTGTGCTGCAGTGGTGAAAAAGGCAAAGTTTGTGTTGGGGATTATTAGGAAAGGGAGTGAAAATAAAATCATGGAACTCTGGGGTTTGCTGTCAGAGGATATAGAGATGTACTCAGAAATTAAAAAACTTTAATAGGGGACTAGATATATTCATGGAGTATAGAAATATTAATGGCTACAAGCCATGGTGACTGAGGGAACATCTGTGTTCAGAAGCGGTAAACCCTCTTAATCCCAGAGCCAGGAGGCATCATCAGGCAAAGATCCCAGCCTCTATGTCCTGTTGGCCCTTCAGAGGAACTGATTGGTCGCTTTGTGAGATGGGATGCTGGACTAGGTTGACCACTGAACTGATCAAGTAGGGCTTATGTTCTTAACCACGAGATTGCTGTGCCTGAAACAAATAATAATGCTAACATTTTATTGCATTGAAAACCTATGAATTGGAGTTGGTACATAGTGAAATGTGTATAAATGATTCCCTTGTAGATTTTATGGAAAGAATTCTTCTTACGTCCACGGTGGTTTGGATTCAAATGGAAAACCAGCAGATGCAGTCCATGGGCAGTCTGTAAGCATTCGTGAAATTGCTTTGTAACTGACTGTGAAATGTGATGAAGGCAGTATAAGCATTCAGAAAGCATTTCAAATTGGTCAACATTTAGCGTCATACTGTTGTGTTAATGCTGCACAAGTCTGTCAGAAATGTAAATTTCTAGCATTAAGATCAAATTTCATACTGGGAATTTTATTTAACCCTTGTGATTTTTCAGTGATTCAAAGCAGATATGTGCTAGTTTAGTATACAAAATGTATTTTAGGATATTAGTGGTATTATAAGTAGAGAAAGTGATGCCAGTGGAAATAAAAATAGAAAACTGTACTCTTGTTAGGGAAGTGTTTAAACAAAAAAGGATAGGTTAAACTCCTCTGAAGTTTCTTTTCATGACACCGCCATTTGGTCTCTGCGTAGGTTCTTCTTGCAAAGTTTTCATAAGTGTTAATATAATTTCTGCAGGATATTCACAAGAAGGTGTTGTCACTGAACTTTAAGGATTGCCACACAAAGATCCGTCATGTGGATGCTCACGCCACTCTTAATGATGGTGTTGTAGTACAGGTCATGGGTGAGCTCTCTAATAACACTCAGCCATTGCGAAGATTCATGCAGACTTTTGTCCTTGCTCCTGAGGTAGGTATCCTGGGGAACTGATGAAATTGAGACTATAAGGCTGGGGTGCCCAGTGGTAGGGTTCCTCCTCTGTCATTGTTTGAAACATTTCTATATTTTTGATTCTTTAACAACTCAGTTGCTTTTATAGGAGGTGGCCAGATATTTGCATGTGTTGCCTATACTTCGGCTTAGTTGCCACTGCACTAACTTTACACCAGTGTTGTTTAGATAGTGGGAGCAGACTGTAGCTCTTCTGGGCACCATTCTCCAGTGTTGCATCTGCCCCATATTTCAGGAAAGTGAGCAAAACCCTCGCCCAGTGGGGCTTCTGGTTGATAGATTGTCCATCCTTGAAAAAGCCACTGCTCTAGGAAATGTGAAGCAGGAAGCCTCCCTTAAGTGCAGGCCTCAGGGAAGGAAATACATGTTTTGGTAGTTGGTAATTGTAAACTGGGCTTCCTGTGAGTTGCAGAATAAGTACCACTGCTTTAAATCATTCATTGGTGAGAGATTAATTAATTTCTTAATCGGTGGCCTTCTGTGTGTGTGTGTGTGCATGCCAGGAATCTGGGAGAGATCCTTGATGCCACCCTGACAATGAAGACTCAGGTCCCCAAAGTAGTCCAGTTGGCATTTTCCCACCTGTGCCAAGCAAGGCTGCTAGCACCCTATCAGTCCCTCCAAGCAAGATTTCTATAATTCACTATATGCGGACCTTCCTTTGTCCCTGACCCAGAAACTGCAGCTGTTGAGGTCCTCACTCAAACACCATGGAGAGCCTATATCCAGCCAATGTCGAGGCAGCTGCATTGGTTACCAGTTGAATATCGGATCAGGTTCAGGGTAATGGTATTAAACTTCAAGGCTATGGGCAGTCTGGGTCTGGTGGAGCTGAGGGATTGTCTCACTATGTCCACTGCAGATTTCTTCACTCTGTGGCTTTGCACAGGCTGCTGATCCTGGGCCTACAGGAAGTTTGTCTGGCCTCAACCCTAACCTTAACCCTGCCTGGTAGAATGAGCTCCCAGAAGAGATAGGGCCCTATCGGAGACAACACAGTTCCTCAGGGTCTGTAAAATAGAGCTCTTCCACTAGTATTTTGGTCAAGGTCAGGCTGAATAGATGACCTGGCCCCTTACTCCCTATAACATTTCACCTGAAGGTGAGGTAAATTGGGGAGAGGGGGAGGGGATTGGCTGTGACTTAGTTGTGGATTTGTTTGTTTTTTTTGGGGGGGGGTTGTGTCTTTTATTGTATTTTATTAGCCACCATGAGCTGGCTTGCTGGGAGCAGCAGCCTAAAGATATGACTATAAATAAATAAAGTGCCATCAAATTGTAACTGATTTATGGTGACCCTGTAGAGTTTCAAGGTAAGTAAAAGACGGGTGGATTGCCATTGCCTGCTTCTGCAGAACAAACCTGAACCACCTTGTTGGCCCCCCATCCAAGTACTAAGCAGAGCTGACCCTACGTGGCTTCCAAGTTCTGATAAGATTGTACCAGCCCAACTCCAATATTGGTGATTGATAGTAGAGATGGGCACAAGCCAACCTATGGATCTCACAAAATTGGGTGCAATAAAACCAGAGTCCAGTAGCAACAAAGATTTATTCGGCATGAGCTTTCGAGTGCAAGCACTCTTCGTCAGACTAAGAACTGACCATTATAACAGTAGTTTGTGGCTCATGAAAAAGGCTCGTATGGCCATGCCTCCGACGACCACAAATGACCACATAAGGTCTTACCCCTGTGTGCATTCTCAGGCTTTTGCGGGGGCAAAGTTTCCTCAGCACACACATGTTGAGCGTATCAATTGCACAAAAATCCCTCTTCTGGCATAGATGGAGCTTGGCAGGGTTGTCTTTTGGTTTCCGTGGCTACTTCAACGATTAACCATTTAGCTGGCTTAGCATCTTCATTAGCCAAGACTAGTGCTCCCCTTGTATTCAATGGTAATGCCTTGGTATATATAGTCCATGAAGCCACGTGAGAGCATTGCGTTCTTTTGCTTTCGGTGGGATTGAGTGGCGGGGAGAGAGGTACGTTGATATTTGAAAGGAGATAATTTTGTGGGATAGAGTGGTTCTAGGCAGAAAGAGGACCTTCAGCCTTACTTGTAGGTCTTTGGCTGCTCATTTCTGGCGGACATCCAAAGGCTCCCCCCCTCCCAGTTTGGAGACCATTTGGCTTTTAATCAGAGCCTTGCTGTGTCTGTGGCATGGGCTAGACTTTTCCACCTGCTGTAAGCAGACATGTCTTACTTTCTGTCTTTAAAGTAGTCTGTCTGGGAGCAGGGGGAAATAATTTTTTCCCAACGTGGTGTTCTTTAATGGTTTTTCTTTTAAACCTCTTCTGGCTTAACTCCAGAAGAGTTAACTTCTATTTTTCTCTCTTAAAGTGGGGTGAAGGATCTAAAACAAATCCAGATTTCTACTTTACTTTTCTTTGGGAAAACACTTTATTTCTGTTTTTTCCTTAACTTTTTTTATTATTATTAATAATTTTATTATTTATTATTATAAAAAGCATTTACAGAAAAGTAAAAGAGAAAAAAAACCGACCAGCTGATATGGTTTGCCATCCTCTTTTAACATACATATTCAGTTCCCATCACATATTAATCCTAATCTAGAAGTTTTTACCATCTTTCTTAGCAAAATGATTGTTAATACATATGAGAGTATAATCTGTTATAAGAATATATTCTATTATTAAGTGATATAAAGTCGGTCCCCTTCATATATTGGCCCTAACCTAAGAGTTACTACTGCTGTCTTGTTAATACTTATGAAGTATAGTTTGCCGTCCTCTTTTAGCATACATATTCAGTTCCCATCACTTATTGATCCTGATCTAGAAGTTATTACCATCTTTCATATGTATCAACAATTACTCTGCTAAGAGAGTATAATCTATTATAAGAATATATTCTATTATTGTCTTAGGTAATATAAAATCAGTTCCCTTCATATATTGGCCCTGACCTAGAAGTTACTGCTGCTGTCTTTACCACAGGAAACCAGGAGAATGCTCCACTGTTCATCACATCCTTCAGGTGGTCGCAGAAAATGAAATTGTATTTTTTTTCCATAGTGTCGCCTGATAATTCCTGTATAGAGTATTTCTGGCCCTTCGGTCAGGGCCAAAGAAGTCTCTTGCTTGATTCTTGCTTGCAGTCGCCTTTAAGTAGGCTCTGTATACTTTGTCAATCCGGATCTCTTCCTCTGGTCGCACAGAGATATCTCCTGATAGCTTCCTGCGTGCTGTCGCCTTTGAATAGACTCTATTTATTTTGTTGATCCAAATCACTTCCTGCTCTAAATAGACTTCCAGGTTTTCAGTGCTTTCCTTCCTTAAATCTTGTTTTCCCAAGTTCTTCCAAGGTGCTTTTGATTTTTACGTCCCTAGCTCTCTCCCCCTCCTGTTGATTAACTTCCAGACATTGAATTCTCGTTTGAAGTATTGTTGGCTGAGTTGTGTTTTCATCAGCTGTTTTTTCCAAACCGTCGGTTCTGTCTAAAAGCTCTTTCTTAGTCTTTTGGATTTCCTTTTCCACCTTGTTGACTGCTTTCAGTATCTTTGAGTTCCCTTCGCATAACAAATGGAAAAGCTGTGCCTTAGTTAATTCATCCATAGTTCTAGGCAGTCACAAATTATAAACAGAAGGTCTCGTGAGGTCTCGCGGGAGCTCGAGCGATCAAAAATTATCAGTTTGTCGATCTCCGTATAAAGTCAGCGTCCCCCACTGAACTCTCTCCAACAATCTTTAAAGTCTCTCTTTTCTTTAAGCTCTCTCTTTGTTTGATGAATGGGTGTGATTAGCTGGGAGCTCCCACTCAACGAAAGGATTCACTTGTAAATTGGTTGAGGAGAGCTTGTGAGGAAAAGAAAGGAAAAACCAGAACACTCACAGTCTTTACTGTTGCAGACTTCAGCTCCTGTCAGTCTGGTAAAAGATGATCTGGAAGAATGTAGGGTCAGCTGGTCGTTTCAGGCTTAGAAAGTTATTTACGACAAGGGCGCCATCATGACCTTGAGCACATGCCGCGGCGATCCGGAGAACTCAGTCTCCACGGATCTGTAGGACCCTCAGGATGCCGTTCCCGGTTCCTGGGGTGACCGGCGAGCAAGATTTGCGTATCTGCTCAGGTCTGCCAGGTGCGATTGCTCCTGACCCTCAGCATGGCTTAAGAGCCGGGCAGAAGCCCAGCTAGTACGGCGCCATCTTCAGTCATTCCTCCGCTCTAGGGTTTCTGTTTTTTCCTTAACTTGTGTGTGTTTCCTCAATTCTGACAGCGTCTGGTGGAGCAGAGGGCCATTGTGCAGGATGTGATATTCTCGAATCCCATAATGCATGGTGAAGAGAAGCTGAGCATAAGCTTCTCTGAGTGGCTGACTCTCACCCAGATGGTCCAATATGGGAGACATGACACTGATGACAGGACCTGTCCATGGTGGAAGAGTTGGCATTTCTGTCTATGAATCTCCCCTTGTTTGGGTACCCATCTGTTAACATAGGCAAAGCAGGCAGTGTTCCCCAACCCCCGGGCTGCGGACCGGTACCAGGCTGTGGAGCCTTCAGTACCGGGCCGCTGCACTAGAAGCGATCAGCTGCTTTGGCAGCGGAATCGCTCAAGCCTAGCTGCGGCGAAAGGGGGAGGCAAGGGCACAAACGCGCAGGCGTGGCAGCTCCGCGCCTGCATGTTTGTGCCCGCCAGTGAGCACCGCTCTCCCTCTTCTCCACCATCCCCCGGCCTGAAAACGTTGGGGATCACTGGATTAAAGCAGCGGTCCCCAACCTTCATCTGGTCGGGGACCGCCTCCGGGGGTGGGGGAGAGCAGCATAATCCTGTACTTAAACTGGAACTTTACAAATCAGTCTTTAGAAATAAGAGATGGCTTTTCTTATATCTTCTTCAAAATGATTAAAGGAAGCACTTGAACTGCATTCACTGTGATGGTCAAGTAAGCAGTGCAAGAGATGTTCTCTCCCCGGATCAAAGGACACCTGCAAGGATGGATTTTTTATACAGCTTCTCAGGGAGGCAGGGGGTTAATTAAAACATCATCCTTCACTTCCTGTTCTGAGTGTAGGACTTTCCCCTGCCTCGAGATAGGTCTCTGCTACTTTTATTTCTCTAAATCATTTTCGCTCAACTATTCTAGCCTTTTTTCCTTCCTTCCACCCCTTCCCGTCTCCCCTGACCTCCAGTTTCATTGTTTGCCAATCAGATTAGCGCCTAACAACCACCTGGAGGGGAGATTAGTGAGAGCAGTAGGAAAAGGCCTGCTAGTGGCTTTTTGGCGGCAAAGAGCTGCAGCAGCCATTTTGAGAGCCTTATTCATTGCAGCTAAGCTCCTTTCATCCCTGATTGAGTCCTTCTGGGACAACGAAGATTTCCTCTCAGCAGACAAGCTCCAGGCTACCTTAGGGGCTTTGGAAAGAGAGGCAACTCGCCCTGTGAGCACCTCGCTCCAACTGAGGCAAAGAAAGCTCAGGAAAAAAATTCAGCTGGCCCAATAACACCCGCCTCAGGTGAGGGTAGCTCTTCTTCCTTCAGGGCTTCTTATAAATGCCCAGTCCAGCCTGGCGGCCTTAAAAGAGCACAGCAAAGGATTATTCCAGCAGAGTTTCTGAGCAAGGTGCAGCTGCAGCACCGGATCCTGCTGTGACTCCAGAAGACACCGTGGACAACCATCGAGGCTTCTATGAGTCAGGAGGATAAAAACCCCTTCAGTGATGACCTGTTATCTTTTGTAAAACCATGAGACAAGAAATTGGATTTTTTTTTGTCAGAATGAGGGTCATATTTCTTAAGGGGAAGGCTCCTCACATTACTCAACTAGCTCTTATGGGCAAGAGTATAATATTGGCTGTGGCCATGATTGTTCCCATAATTGGCCCACAAAGTTGCCAGAAAGAGGGGGTCCTGTGCATCTGTGCATTATGACTTAACTCAGATTTTCTTTCAGGTGGAGAAATCACTAAGGAGGTATCTGTTCCAGATCAGTCTGGCAGGTTCCTTAAACAGGATAGTTACCAGTACATGTTAGCCATAGCATGGCAGCAGTCAATTTTAAACAATCTGAGGAACCTGATACACAAGCAAGCCAAACTAAAAAGAGCAGGGCAGCTGTGGATGTAGAGGACATTTCCATACTGCAGAGGCTGCCCCAAAATTGCACCCCCTCCCTCTATTTTTCTCCAAAAACTGAAATCAGAGTTAAAAATAAACAAAAACATTTAATTAATATCTATGTTTATTCAAAGTCTTTACAATCTTCACAAATATGGTGAAGAAGTACTTCAGGTCTCTTCCGTCGATGTCCCTGTGGTGGCCATTCAATCTCCAGGTGTAGTCTCTTAGGCTGGAGAGGGAAACATTAGAGATCCAATGGGACTCCACAGAGCGCATGAGGCAATGGCAATGACGGCAAGAGCAGTAACAATAACTTCTATCCTGAACGGGGCAGCTATTGTGTGGGCAAGAAACTTGAGACAGCAGTTGCCAGCTGACAGCACCAGGGTTCTTGAAGGAGTCAATAGACTCTTAAAGACTGCTTCCTTCATAGCAGATACAACTCTGGACAGCATAATATTTAATTACAGGGCATGGTGTCCACAACTGTGGCAAGCAGGCTTCTTTGGCTAAAAGCATGGCCTTCAGAGGTAAAATAAAAAAAATGTCATGGCAGCCTATCTCTTTGTGGGAGATCATCTATTCAGAGAGGCCCTGGAATGTATCCTCATCAAAAGAAAGGATACAAGTGATGCCTAGATATGCAAGACGCAACACTGATAACAGACCTTCCCCTGGTTCCTTTTTGGACGCAAGGTGCTCTACACTACAGCACCTTTGCCAAGACAACTGCAGAGGATTGTGGTCACACTTCCAAGTGGGGCAAAGAAGAGGCAACTTCTGCCCAAGATGAAACAGGGGCACAGGTAACAGAAATGACAAGGTAGATAGAGGACAGCGCCCAGCCCAGAGCACGACTGCAGACCAACTGTGGGAGGTCACCTGACATTAAAAGAAAAATGGAACGTTCCACAGGTTGACTACTGGGAAATCAATACTGTGGAACAAGATTTCAAGATAGAATTCAAGTACATTCCAGCAAATAGATTTTGATCTGTGTAATAGATCACCTTTGCTCCCTCCAGGCAATCAAAGTAGTTCCCATTTCAGAGCACTCTGCTGAAGTGTACCCTTTTCTTCTTACGGTTCCATAACTAAATGGGGATTGGATAGCAATCCTGGACCTGAGATTCACAAAACAAAAAACAAACATTTTGCATGGAAGTATTCTGCTCCATCGTGGAATCCCTTCAGGACGCAGCATTCCTAAACTCTTCTGGACCTCACCGAGGCGTACATTCATATACCCATCTACCTACCACACTGCAGATTATCTGTTTCTGCAGAGGGAAGATCACTACCAGTATTGAGCCCTCCTATTCGACCTTGTGAGTGCACAGAGTGTTTTCTCTAAGCTATTGGTCAGCCTAATCCTGATCAGGAATGCACTTGCATCCATATCTCTGTGAAGTTCTTGTGAGATCGAGTACTTGAGCCAGGTCGCAGAATAAGTGCAGAAGAACTTACAAGACGTTGGTTCACTGGTCAACAAGAGTAAGAGTATCTTTTCACCAACACAGTCGATTCTCCACTTGGGGGCATCATAGATAACACTACAAAAGATGTTCTTCCAGAGAAAAAGTTCCTCAAAATGCAGAATGTCATCAGGGAGCTGATGAAGAAGAGCATGTCGCTGCTGACTCTGGAAAGTGCGCAGGGCCTATTAGTGGTGGATACAGAGAGCAAATGGCATGCAAGGGGGATACAAAAAATTTTCAGGCTATATCATTCCCTCATAAAAGTAGGACAAGACAGGTCAGTCAAGCTCAACCTTCAGTTGAAATAGAGTTCCACCTGGTGGTGCAGAACAAACAATCTCATCCAGGAGGGTTTTTGCTCAGTGTCCAGACAGTTTCAAATCTTCACAGATGTGAGTCTGAAAGATTGGTGGAGGGGGCTGTCTTTGACTGAATGACCGTCCAGGGGACCTGGACGAAGGAAGAGGCAACCCTACCAATCAACGTGCTATATGTGAGAGCCATCCTACTGGCAATACAACACTTCAAGCAGTGGGTCAGAATGACAGGCTTGAAATAAAAACTTCACTTGTTGAAAGTTTATTCAATGCAGTTCTCCCTGGACTCGCATAGCCGAATCTGAGCAATACAGGTCAAACACCAGTTCTTAACCCTCTTTTCCCGCCTTTCCCAGGCCCCAAGGCTCGCATCTCCCATAGACACAATATCACCCAGTGCAGGTGCAAGGCCGGGAAACCAGCCAGCATAGAGATACACAGCAAGAATGACCTTGGAGCATTGTCTAATTCTACAAGTGTTACAAAAAGCAGACGGCATTCAAAATGATTACAGATAGGCTCATCACTCAATACTAATTCATGGCAGAAACCTTGGGGTTCTGACAATACACAGACACTTGCTGATCTAGATGGACAACATAGTAGCCAGAGCCACAAATGGGGTTCCTAATCCAGAGCCTTCTGAAGGATGTGACCATGAGTTTAGTGTGGTCAGAAAAGAATCTCTTGTCAATTCAGCTAGAACACATCAAATAAATCCTAAATATGCAGGCAGACTGGCTAAGGTGCAGGACCTGCGAGAAGGAGAGTAGTCACTTGAAAACAGACTTTCAGGTTTAATAGTACAGAGGTTTGGGACCTTGATCATGGACCCTACTAGCATCAGCAGAGAACTATCAGATACCCAGATTAATGCCCAGATTCCATCATGTATAGCTGCCCCAAAGTCAGATTGGCCAGAAGGGCTGCCTTTTGCATTCCTGCTGATCCCTATCATGCCCTTGCTCCTACGCAAAATCGTACAACAAAAAGCAGCGGTCATCCTGGTGGCGCCATGCTGACCCAGGAGACCCTGGTTCTCAACTACACTACAACTGGTAGCGGAACCACCATTCAAGCTTCCACAGATGCCAGGCCTACTGCATCAGGATCCCTTGTGGTATCCAGATCCAAACGGGATGAGAATGACCATCTGGAAATTGAACGGAGACATCCAACCAACGCCGGGTACTCAAAGGAGGTTGTAGGAACAATCCTAGCTTCCAGGAGAGAATAGATTTTACATTGTCACCTGGAAGGCTTTTGTGAGATGAGGAAGAAGAAAGAAAATGAATTTACCTAAAGCTTTCAGTAACAATGATTCTGAACTTTCCTATAAGACCTGATGGCTCTGGGTTAAAACCAGCCACCTTAAGAAGACAAATAACAGCAATTGTGACTGATGGTCTACAGGTTTTCAACTTTCCCACCTCCACACATAGTTCAGTTTCTCAAAGGGGGACCTGTGAAGCCCTGCTACAGATACATAGTTCCCCAGCATGGAAAATGAATGTGGTCTTACAAGCTCCGACAAAGGCTCCATTTGAGCTTGTCACAAAGAGTTTAAGACACTTGGGTATGAAAGTGATATTTCTTATAGCCATTACATCAAAAAATGCATGTCAGAATTGGAAGTCTTATCCAAAGGATCAGACTTATGTGCCTTTCACAAGGACAAGATGGTGCTATGCCCAGATCCAACCATCAGACCTAAGATAGACATCATAGTACACAGATCACAAGAAATCATTCTTCCATTAGTCTGACTGGATCCAAAACATCCTACAGAATGAAAATGATACAATTAGAGGTTCTGAGAACTTGTAAAACTTATCTAATTTGCACAGAAAGCATAAGATCTGATAATGTTTTCCTTTCAGTAACTTCTCCGAATATCAGACAGATATCCAAGGCAATAGAAATATGAGACCCTACATGGCTGAGGCATACAAATCACTTTGTCAATACCTACAGGGATCAATGCACATCCCATTCACAGTGCATCTACTAATGCAGCTTTTGTAAACAGAGCATCAGTTCTAGAAGTCTGTAAAGGGGCAACATGGCTATCTATCGCCACGTTTACCAGACACTACAAGATTGATCAGTACAGTTTAGCTGATGCTGCACTTGGCAGGTGAATCTAGCAACATGTTCTGGATCCAGTCTAAAGTCCCAACCTGGGCATATTAGGCTTTAGAAGGGCCCATCCTTGCAGATGTCCTCCCATCCAGGGCATGAACCACCGTTGGACTTAACGAAGAGGGTCCTTCTCCCCTGGAGTACGGAGGACATCTGGCCCTCCCAATCTGATTCCGGAACATGAAACACTATTCAGGTAGCAAGAGACAGGTAAGCCTAGTGAAACGCAGCAGATTTCTTCTTCCTGTTCTTTCTATAACAAAAAAGTTTACAAATTAAGATAAATAATTTGTTTAAGGTTAATAAGTTCTGCTTTCAGTTATTCTATGGCTTTTGGAGTGTCCAGACTAGGGAATGAGACGCTGCACATAGAACAGGAAGTGAGGGAGGATGTTTTAATTAACCCCTGCCTCCCTGAAAAGCCATAGGGAAAACCCATCCTTGCAGATGTCCTCCATACTCCAGGGGAGAAGGATCCTCTTCGGTAAGTCATGGCTGTTTCTTGATGGTAAAGTTGGAGTGCTAGTGTGCCTGTATTTGGCTAAAGGGCAACCACTTTCAGTTATTCTGTTTGTTACTTCCTTAGAAACTGTTCAGTTGGTTTACTGAATGCAGTAGTGAAATAGCTGTAGGCGGTGAACATGTTACCGACTCAACTTCTGTGGAAGTATTCTTAATCAGTCTTTCTCTTTGGCTCTGTTACATTAGTGAATCTTGTTTCCCAGTGTCTGAAATGACTCTGCACTGGGTGAAGCGTAGTTTGGGGACATCTATGGATTGGAAGTCATGGCTAGGAAATTCTTGTATGACAAAGAAGCAAAACAAAGCTGGCCAACAAGGGAAGAAGATTTATGTTGATAGAGTAAAAACTACTATCGTAGTTCCACAATTCATGAAGATGATTGATTGTTGTTCCTTGTCTGCAGGGATCTGTTGCAAACAAGTTTTATGTCCATAATGACATTTTCCGCTATCAGGATGAAGTGTTTGGTGACTTAGATACTGAACCTGCTGAGGGTAAGTAATGTGTTTTGTTGTATTCTTTAGAGTTTTGCTAGTGAATTTCCTTCCCAGATTAATTGTGAAAAGATCTACCCTAAAGATGTACATTCAAGCTCATCACTAAAAGGAAACATCATCAAATTTATTTCAGACCAAAAAAGCAGGCCTTAAACATCAGCAATACAAGTAGTAGTGTATCACTTTAAAGGAGTCTTGTTATCATTTGGGAACTGTGGCAGAGGTTGATTTGGCGAAGAAAGCTAAAGTAGCTACTCGTTGATGTTTTGTTGTAATCTGAAGGCAAACTTTCTCAACCAGGGTTTCCTGAAACCCTGGGATTTCTGGATGGTCTTAAGAAGGGTTTTCCAAATATCTGGGGGTTAACTAATTTTTTTAATGTTAAACATTTATTGGATGGTATGACTATATATGGTAATGTCAACCTGTACCCCTTCCCAAAATGGCCAATGATGGGCCTGGAGGGGATGGGAAGAGGAGGGACCTCAGGTGGGTGTGTACACAGCTATGCTTTCCAACCATATTCTGTATGATCGCATCACTTCTGGGGTTTCTCGAAGTCTGAAGAATCTTTTGGGGGTTTCTCAATAGTAAAAAAGTAGGAAAGCTGCCTATAAAGTGTTTATAAGCTCCAGCTAGTACTGAAAGCCGTGACATGGTATCATATATTGATTTCAGAAAGTAGCTGCATTAGTAAAACAGCTAGATAAGAGTCCAGTAGCATCTTAGCAAGATTTTTGGGGTATGAGCTTTGTATCTTACAAAGGGAACTTTGTTGAAAACCTGTACCATGAAAATATTAAAAGCCTCTGGACTCAAATCTAACTGTTAAATATCTACTTGTTACTTGTGTAGTAATGTGAACTATTAGATTGGAGGGATAATGGTATTAATAAGTAAATGTTGATTCTCTATTCCCTTTCCCCCTGCAAATTTCCGATCCTTTCATGGGATTGTGTGTGGGATATAAGTGTTTTTGAACATTCATGAGCTATATAGGTGTGAGGGTTGAAACTAATGCAAGGCCGCATTCTATTTTGTACAAATACTGTCAAATTAAACAAGTATTTCAGTTAGCTGCAATGATACTCATTTGCAAATTGAGCTTATATGACTATTATATTAAAAATGTCTAAATGCATCAAACCTGCTGTTGATACCATTAGAATCTGAGGAAGAGACAGAAGAACCTGAGGAAAGGCAGCAAACCCCTGAGGCCGTTGCTGATGATTCTGCAGCCTACTATGAGCAGTCTGTCAGGTAAATTCTCACACAAGCATCACACTTCTTCTGGCTATTTTGTCTACTACTGTTGACTGCCCTAGCTGAAAAAAACCTGTTTCCTGAAGAATGGTATCTCACCTTAACTAATTACGTAAGTTCACTTCTTCACCCACTATTTGAATGTTACTTGTAGGGGTGTGGATTTGGATAAACTGAGCCTAAAAAAAACCTTTAAAATAGTTTACTGATATTCTTCAAGTATTATTTAAGTCAATTACAAAGACCAAATTAAAGCCGATTTCTAAAAATTTTAAAACATCATTGAACAGGCTGCTAAGTATATTGTTTTAGGAAATATCTGATTTAGGGATTTTATTTCTATCTAAACTAGTAAAAAAGCCCATTGTATAATAAATACAATGGGCGCTAGCAGGCAGGGGCAGAGCGAGGGAGTGGCGAGGGTAGGGTGAGGGAAGGTGGCTTACCTGTAAGAGGCCTTTTGCGAGGGCAGGCAGCGGCGGTGCGGCGTCCCTGTCTCGGCGGCGGCGCTGTGTTGCTGTCTGCGGGTGCGCTGTGCTGTGGCTGTGTTGGTGCTGTGGGCTGCGGTTGCGGTGTCTTCTAGCGGTGGCCATTTTTTTTTCCGGCCTTGTCTTTGTTCAGGCTGGTGGGGGCTCCCAAGGCCGCCATTTTTTTTCCCGTTGTTGTCTTCGTTCAGGCTGGCGGGGGCTCCCAAGGCTGCCATTTTTTTTCCCAGTGTTGTCTTCGTTCAGGCTGGCGGGGGCTCCCAAGGACGGCGGCCTGACGCGGCGAGAGGCGCTTCGCGCCTCTCCCCGTGTCAGGCCGCTGGGCAGGGAGCCCCCAGCAGCCGCGCTCTACGCGACTGCCGGGGGCTCCGTCAGGCGGCGGCCTGACGCTTTGCGCCTCCCGACGCGTCAGGGCACCAGCAAAGGAGCAACTGCGAGCCGCGCTGCGCGCAGCTCACAGTTGCTCCGGTGGGGAATCGGAGGGACCAATTGGCAGGCGCTTTGCGCCTGCCAATTGGTCCCTCCAATAGTCTGTCCGGAGGAAGGGGCCAATCGGCACCCTTCCTCATCCCGGACACATCCCGCCTTCCAAGGGCTTAGTGTTTTATTTAGTCCGCGGCGCCGCAGGCTTGTGTTAAGATAGTGCCTGTGAAAAGTTTAATTTGCAAACATCAGTTCTCCAAATCTGCTTTGGAGGAGGGTCACAAAAGTCAAGTATCTTTTGACCTTACATGGATATTTATTTTATTTGAAAAGCATAAATCTACATGAGCTTGTTCCAATTAAGTATAAGAAAAGACGTGTTTATGTTTACTTCTTTAAAAAAGAATAATTTAGCCTAACAAAGGACTCTGCTGCATGAGGCTATATGAACGGGAATCACACACTATTAAGTGCTGCTGTTGAGCCGCTCCATTAAATGGTTGTCCATAGTGAAAGGATTTCCTTTCCGCAGCAATGACTTGGAGGAGCAGTTGGAGGAGCCAGCTGCGGAGACAGAACAGGAGGCTGAACCTGAACCAGAACAGGAGCCTGAACCAGAGACCCAGGAAGAGAAACCCGAGCCAGTGCTGGAGGAATCGACTCAAGAGGAAACAGTAGAGAAGACTCCTTCTCCTGTTCCTGCAGATCCAGCTCCTGTGGTGCAAGAGGACTCAAGGGTAATACATGAATTACATTTTCACTGTCATTCTTTGTCAAGTTTGTTCGTCCGCATGAAAGGTGTATTCTTAAGAACTAGGAGTGATCTGTCAAAAGCGCGCAAAACCCTTATGTTATTTTAACATAGATTGGGGCACGTATATCCTTTTTCCTCATGCTTTCTTGAAGAAAAGTCAACTATATGTTTTTCAACAGAAATCCAGCAGTGGGTATCCTGAAGATGGCAAAGCAATAATTTGGGTTGTACTGCAATAACAAAGTTCTAGGTTATTCATCATGGCGGGGTGGAAATCAGTATTTTTTGCATATTGCAGAGCTGAACAATATCCCTATTCCTTGTTGTTCAGTTTCCAAATATCAGTTTTATATTTGTTTTTATTTTATATATTTTTTATTTTCATAAAGATAGAAATAAGACAGATAGTATAAGTTGTTAATACAAAGAATAATAAAATATAGTCTTCATTTGTTACACTTAAACCCCCTCCATTAAGTGTCCCCTTTTAGTTAAGCTTTGAGTTTGGGCTGGGAGGCACTGCGGAGATATACTTAATAACATAGATTCAACCTACATAGGAAATCTAAGACCCCACATTTACCGCACAATGATATGAACTTCTGCCCAAAACTTATAAACTTTTTCACATTTCCACCACATATGAAAAAAGAAACCTACTTTATCACCACATTTCCAACATTTGTTATAGTTTTTAGCAATTTTAGCAATCACTTTTGGTGTCACATACCACCTATAGAACATTTTATACTCCCACAGTTCTTCAACTAATTTTCTGTTGGCTATAAATGTAACCTTGTTGAAGTGATTGCATAGAAAATTAGGTTTTTAACACAGTCGAAGAGCCTTCCTGACAGATATTCAACACCATATTTTCAGGTTTGAATTAAATACTTAACATTGAACATTTCTTGTAGAACAATATGAACTTTGGCCCTATAACAATACACTAATAAAGAAAAAAAGAGGGAAACCCTCCCCTACTTTATCATGACATTTCCAGCATTTACAATTATATTGCCTTAAAAGTGTACAGAAGAAGAATAAAGAAAAGATTTCAAAGACTTTGTTCCCCCTGTATGCCTTTTTTAAAAGGGTGTCCTTATCTGAGAAGTCATGTTTTCTGAGAGGCTCCGACACCCGCTTTTCCATCTCCAAAATTTCAGATTTCTCTTCTGCTGATGATTTCCAACCTTGTTTAGTGCTGTCATCAACCACTGTTATTGGTCCATCAATCCTGTTAAAAACATCTTCCTTGCCGTCTTGGATCTCCTTGAAAATATTCTTAAGCAAACCTTCTGTAAATGCTTTAAAATCTTGGGTTTGTTTCTCTATTAGATGGGCCATTCTTTTTAACATAGACATGTTTTAGGCTTATAAGTGAGCAGCCAAGCTCAGACAATATTGCAAATACAATCCTAGACAAAAGTGAAAGTCTGTTTAGTCCTCTGACGTTCTTCAGTGTAGAATGAAAAAAAAACAGAAGACCAAAAAACAGCACGAAGATTAAAAACAGGGCAGTTCAGAACTAAAGAACTTGAACAGAAACTTTTCAGCAAGTTGAATTTAGTGTAGCCAAAAAAGGTGTCCTTTAAGAGCTGGTTGCATATCAGAATTTCCTGGCACTATTAAATGACGTTTTGAAGTCAGTGAAGCCAATAGTCTCGTCCTGGTGCAGAGTTCTCGCGAGATCCTACCAATCACAGCTCTTATCTCCAGAAACCAAAACAACCGATGTAAAAGCTATTGTTAGTTAATCTAAGTTCTCTTCTTCTACTTAAGAAAATTAGCCTGCCCCAAATCGAGGTGGCTACGTTATTAAATGCTCAGGCAGAGAGAGGGGGAGGGAAAGAGAGGCGAAAAGCAGCCTGACGCAGAGCCCAACTCAGATTCATTACTTGCTGTTGTTTATAGAAGCGTTGAGTAATGGCTTTCGTTGAGGCTTCTAGATGCTGTCCTCCACCCAGTCCACTGCATTCACTTGCAGTAAGTAAATCATAGAAGAGGGTTAAAGCAGGTTATTTTGAGAGAGAGAGAAAGAAAATGACCGTATGTTCTCTTGCCCTGAAACTCTGACGGCCTGTAATCCGGGGAGACTAATTCCCTAAAGGATTGGAGACGGCCCCAAGAGTTCACTAGGACTTCTGGGTAGAAAAAGTGAGGTGGGGTTTGCGTACCCCTCCTCTTTTCTGCCAATTGCTTCCACAATTGACCCCTGTCAGGCTCCAGTGATTGCACTGCAATCCCCTCAGAACGACATCTTTAGCCACAGCCCCATCAGTTTTATATTTGGAGCCAGGTTTTTGTGGAGGAGGGATTCCAGTCTTATTATGTTGTTGTTGTTGTTGTTGTTGTTATTTGGATCCATTATTCATCTTCGTGGTTTCTGTGCAGTCCCACATGGGTTCTGCGGAATCGCAGGCCTGCCATGGAGAATTAACTAGCCAGCTGAAAGCTAAAAAAGCTCCCAAGAGTGCTGGCCCCTCCCCTTACAGAGTGACTTTCTCGCCCAAAGTCACGTGATGTGGGACGAGCCAACACTCTCCCCTCAGTCCTCTTTTTGCCACTGCAGGAGAAGGACACTAGCTTGTTGACACTGCAAGATCATTTCTGAGGAGATTTCTGTGAGGAAAAATATTTTCAAACTTGCGAATAATTGATTTAGCTGTGGTTATGGCACTTTTTAAAAAGTGTTCTGACTGTGGGGCTAAGACTGTGGGGCTAAGTGGAGGATGGCCCCCAGCCATCCTCCACTTTTTCATATGGGAGTAAAATTTCTGTTATTTCTATAGTCGAAAGCACAAGAATAAAGAAAGCAACCACTGGCCAAAGGCCTCCTGATGCAAACAGAACCAACAAGGCCAACAGAACCAACAAGGCCAACAGAACCAATGCAGAAACAGAATTCCAGCAGAACCATGGGGCAGTGTGGCAAACCTAACTAGAATGGTAACCCCCAGAGTGGATGATGGCCCCAGAGCAGCCCCTGTTTGCATATGGGCTATCATTCAGTTGCAAAACACTTCTACTTCCAGGGCCATCTTTCCACTAGAGTCTGTCATTCCCGTCTAAGCACTGTTTCCAGTTCCAGGCACCATCATTCCAATCTGGGGTCTGTCTACCTGGACCCAGAGTCCATCATTCAATATCTTTTCTGCATTTTCATTGCAAATTTGTTTGCTATAATGCATTTTGGTAGAGCCCAGGCTAGTTTGAAATCCTTGGGTCTCATTATATCCAGTAAGCATTACAGCAGCATCTCCCATTGTTGCCAATAGGCAATCCTGTCACTGGTTTTAGTACTTTCCCCCTATGTCAAATCAGTGAATTGAATTCAAGCCTATTTGATCAAATAACACAGTGTTGCAAGATCAACAGAACCATTTTCAAACCACAGAATTCAAGCCAAACCAATCTGACACCAAACCCTGGGAAGGGGGCACTAACACAGACATGCAACAAAATTAAAGAAAAAACAGTTTTGGTAGGCTTAAAACACTAGACACCAATTTTCTTGGTTATTTCCAATATTTCCAGAATTCTTTGGGACACATTTACTGGTATTCAGACATCTGAATCATATCGTACATAGTATAGTTTATCAAATCAGGTGAAACATGAATTTTCCCCACTTAACAAGGATTTTAAAACTGGATTTGCAGTTTAGAATCCTGGATATAGTCAAAAAGACAAGTATTTGAACATCATCAAATTAGGAAAAAGATGTGGAAAGTGTGCAAGCTTGTAGATTTACTAGCTTATTTTTAATGTTAAATACTCAGTGAATGTAGAAATAATTCATTCTTGAGTGATTGTCTCCATCCTTAGAATTATTCAACACTAGCAGCAAAGTTGGTGCACCCAGGAATGCACTGGGACCTAGAAATAGAGAGGCTGCTCTTACTGCACAAGGCTAGGAGGTGGCAGCATTCCTGGTGCAGTGCCAGCACTGCCACTTGGACTATGCAGAGGCAGGCAGGCGGCGTGGAGGGCTCCAGCTGCCGCGGTACCAGACTGGAAGACATTAGTGCCCCTGACATGGTGCCAGACCCACTGAGGCGATGGGGCATCATTGTGGAAGACACCGAGAGCCCTAACCATGCACAGGACCAAAGAGACCAGCAGTCCCCCCGGCAGCCCTGATGGTGCTGGGCTAGGAAACTTAGCCCCCCTCCAAACTCTCACCAGCTAGCTGCCCTCCCAGCCCACATAACCACCCAAGTGCGTGGACAGGCAGGCAGCAGTGAGGCCTTGAGAGTGAGGTTCGCCTTCCAGGCCCTCCTTCCTGCGGTGCCCTGCTCCCCCTGCAGGGTTGAGCCCAGGGCTTGCTCCCCCCCCCCATCCTTCCCAGTTCCCACCACTGGCCAACCAACCTCATGGCTGGAGGCGATGCCTCAAATCGGTGAGGCCAGGGCTGGTCCCTCCCTCACTCCCAGATCCCAGTCACTGGCTTGGTGACTGCCCCCCAACCATGGCCCTAGCCCCCCCTCCCCTCTTTACACTTGCTGGTGACTTAACTGTCACCATCAGCCAAATAGGGCCGGCTGACACTTCTTCCATATGGAAGAAGTTGGAGGGGGATGCAGTTAGGCAATGAGTCCCAACTCCTCTCACTACCCCAGTCCATCTTTATGTTACAGAAGACGGATCTTCTGGATGGCTAATCTTGAAAACCGCTCTCTTGTTGGGAGAACTTGAAAGGCTGTTCTAATAAAATAAGCATTTAGCTAATGATTTGGGGCCACTTTAATGAAAGATGACAGATTGTGACAAGACACCTTGTGTAATTTTGAAGAGCACTGATATCTGGGTGCACTCAGGAATGTTGAAATACTGTTTGTTCCTTTTAGACATCTTCATGGGCGTCTGTAACCAGCAAGAATCTTCCACCAAGTGGAGCAGTTCCAGTATCAGGCATACCTCCTCATGTTGTCAAATTACCTGCTTCACAGGTAGGTATACCTTGCTTGACTAAATGAGGCCCTTGGCTATAAAGGACCACTGGCTTTATCAATACTTGTTGTTTCAGGGGATCTTATCTCATCCTTTAGTTATTACAAGTACTAGGGGAAATGCAGTTTTTCCACCATCTGCACTTTGTTGTTGTTGCCTTGAGTGTGAACTCTCTTAGGTGATATTTCCATAACCATTTGAAGGGTTATGTGAGGGTTTTTTGCAGAAGGATCATTTCCGTCTGTTGGCTGGTGCTCACAGCATTGCTTGCTATCACCTCAAGCAGTGACCAACTTATTTTCGATAAGTTTCTTTAAATGTATATCAGTACTGTTCCAGTAAATAACCTCTTTAAAATTTTCAAGGGCATGGTTAGCAAGGCTGCCTGTGTACTTACTGCTGCTAGTAAGGGGCATGGGGACCACAATGTCCGGTATTAAACTTCCGTTACCATTTAGTTCTAGACAGGGCACCTCCACTCTTTAGTGCTTGATTGACACTTAATCTAAAGGCCATTCCCCTGCAGCTCAGCTTCTTTTTCCTTTCACCCATCTTCATTGTATGGGGTCAGGATGATTGGCCTGCTAGACATAATTTCTGTGCTACAAATACAGTCTTTTCCCTGTCTGTCACCATAGTAATCCTCCTGGTTTGTTGAGACTGGCTATATCTTTCTGGTCTGGTGCATCATTATAGCTTTTAGAAAGCACCCATGCATGGCACCATACACCATGAAAGTAGGAAAATTGTGAGTGTTCATAGGTTATATTTGAAATGTTGCCTCTATAATAGTGAGAAGTATCTTGGCTGCTTAATGACAGTTCAGTTTATTATAGAATAAATCATCTTTGGAGGGGTATTGGGTGGAGTACCTTTTCATTAATGCTTCCAGTGCAGGTTGATTTTCTGTATCTCTTCATTCAAAAAAGACAGTGGAGTGCCTGCTTTCTGCAGTCTGGCTGTTGAATATCAGTCAGTCAGTGTACCTTTACTGGCATTAAGGCTGTTGAATATTTCCAATTCCTTTTATGGCCATTAATTGTTATAGTGGTCAAGACGAATTTATTTGAGAGATAACATTGCCTGGATTCTTCATGTCCTATTTGTGCTGCTATATTTGTCTAGCCCCGTCCTGACTCCAAGCCCGAATCACAGACTCCACCACAAAGACCTCAGCGGGACCAGAGGGTGCGTGAGCAACGGACAAACATCCCCCCACAAAGAGGTCCTAGACCAAGTAAGAGACATTTAAAAATATTTCTCCCTTATTATCTAGGAATTTGAGAACAAGTAAGATAGACCTATAGTGCTTTAACTGGCCACAAGCAACATTATACTGAAACATTTAATTACTGCCAACAAAAATTTTGCTACTGTGATCCTATTATCTGTATCTAATAGTAACATCTAAAATAGACTCTGCAACAAAAGATAATATTTACAAAATAAAAACTACTCTAAATATTTCTTTCTCAAATCTTCCCAGAAACAACAGAACAGCAGCATATATTCCAAAGTTTCCATATGATTATCCCCATGCTCACATCTTCTATCCAAATAAGAAATACCTGCATAATGGGCCTTAGTAACCATTGATGGAAAAGTGTTTAGTATAACCAGCATACATGCCCTTCTGTACTGTGACACCATTAAATTACAAACATTGTGGAATAAAATTAAAGGGGATTTAGGTCATTAGTTTCTACTGAGCACCCACATTGGGTGCTCACGTGAGTGCTTCTAGAATCCAGGGATATCACTGCTAACTTGATTTGTTTTATCTAATATTTTTGTGTGGGTTAAAGCCAAACTGAACTGCAAACAGTTCAGTAACAGATCTTCTCTAATAAGACTTAGGAGCCCCTGATTAGACATATGTATAACAAAAAAAAATCTTTGTCACTCTAAAGCTTTGAGAGATTTCTGATTTAATTCCACTCTTGAGGGCTGCCCCAAGGATACAATTAGCATGCTTGATACACTATAAAGAAATTGCATTAAAGGTTTGTCAGCTGCTTCAACTATTGCATTAATCAAAACCTCAGTACCATATAATATTTTGGGAATCACCTTAGCATTAAATGCTTTGATTGCTTCGGGTACAAAATTCCTACACCGGGTATGAAAACAGCAAATGGGGAGTGAGAAAGGAGGAAGTTGTTGAAGAATCATGGAAGGGAACTCCTGGGTCATCTAGTCCAACCGCCTGCACTATGCAAAACACTCACAACCCTATCACTCATCCACGCTAACCTGCCACCCCCTTGAACCTTCATAGAATCGGCCTCTCCATCAGATGGCTAACCAGCCTCTGTTTAAAAATTTCCAAAGATGGAGAACCTACCACCTCTCGAGGAAGCCTGCTCCACTGAGAAACCGCTCTAACTGTTAAGAACTTCTTCCGGATGTTTAGACGGAATTTCTTTTGAATTAATTTCATCCCATTCGTTCTGGCCCTCCAGGGCAAGAGAGATCAACTCCGCTCCATCCTCTATATGGCAGCACTTTAAATTCTTGAAGATGGCTATCAGATCCCCTCTTAGTCATCTCCTCTCCAGGCTAAACAGACCAAGCTCCCCCAACTTTTCCTCATATGTCTTGGTCTCCAAACCCCTCGCCATCTTTGTTGCGCTCCTCAGGACACACTCCAGCTTGTCTACATCCCTCTTCAAATGTGGCACCCGAAACTGAACACAGTACTCCAAGTGAGGCCGAAACAGAGCAGTGTAAAGCGTGATCTGGATACAATGCTCCTTGTGATACAGCCCAAAATCCCATTTGCCTTTTTAGCCACTGAGTCACCCTGCTGACTCATGTTCAATGTGTGGTCTACTAAGACTCCTAGATCCTTTTTGCACATACTACTGCCAAGACAAGTCTCCCCCATCCTATATTGGTGTAGATGGTTTTTCCTGCATAAATGCAGAACTTTACATTTGTCCCTATTGAATTTCATTTTATGTAGTTTAGACCAGTTCTCGAGCCTATCAAGATCATCCTGTTTTCTGATTCTGTCTTCTGTTGTGTTTGCTACCCCTCCCAGTTTAGTATCGTCTGCAAATTTAATAAGTAATCCCCTCTGTTCCCTCATCCAAATCTTTAACCCCCCCCCCGCTCCGGAAGAGCAGGAGGAATAAAAGAGTAAGGGCAAGTGGGGAGGAGTTAGGGCGGGCCCACAAAGCGGCTCCTGATTGGGCCCCCGGAGTGTCCATCGCACGGTTCCCCATTGGCCGCTTGCCCAAGCCTCGCTTGCCCTGGCTGGGGAGTCACCGCACAGACAGAAGACGCTGCCTGCCCGGTGAGTCCTCCATCCGCCCTCCTCCCACTAGGGAAAGGAGCAGGGACGCCGCGTCGAAGATGCTGCATCCCTGCTCCTTTCCCGCCCCTGGACCCTTCCTCACAAGGCTTCTGCTGGGCCCAGCCGCTCCCTTGCTGCCACGAAGGAGTGCCTGGGCCCAGCAGAAGCCTCGCCCGCCCTACGCCGCCGTTTCCAAGCTTCTGCCAGGCCCAGGTGCTTCCTTGCGGCCGTGAGGGTGTGCCTGGCCCCGTAACAAGCCACCTGTCAGGAATCAGGCTGAGCCCAGCTTGTGGAATCCCAGGTGAAAGCGCATTCGAAATCCAACAGTCGGATGCAAATTTCAAAAGTAGCTTTATTAGGCAAAAGTCCACAGTTCGCTAAAGCATGCCAAGATCTTCCTAAGCAAAGATCTTGATAATAACATAGTACAAGGGGGACAGGTGGGGTAGTTTTAGGGCTTACCAAATAAGGGAGGGGGGCGAAGGTATTTCGGCGGGAGAGCACAGAGGTGACAAAGAAAGTCGGTTCCCAAGCGGCCAGATGGCCAGGAACCTTATCAAGCAGTTGGCACTTTGTTGAGACTTTAAGTTGTCTCCGCAAGGACACTTACAGTAAGATTGATACATTCGGATGGAGCCTCTCCCGCTGGGATAGGAAGGGAGTGAAGTTCTCAGAGGACAGGTTTATTGCTTTACGGCCTTGGCCAGAGCCGGCCAGAGCAGGCAGAGAAGTGTGAAAATATGCAGGAACGGATAGAGCCAGGGATGGCATGAATCGGGGTTCATGACACTCGCCTCCCCTTAAGGGCCCCCTCTTCCCCTCAAGCACCCGCGGTGACCGGGGTTGGGCTGGGCTTGTCCGGGAAGCGGGAGTGGAATTTGCGGAACAAGGCAGGGGCGGCGATGTCCTCTGCGTTAACCCATTCATTGTCGGAATCGGGGAAACCTTTCCAGGAAACCAAGTACTGGAGCTGTTTGCGGAAAAAACGGGAGTCGACAATGTCGGCCAGCTCGTAGTGGGTGTCCTCGCTGACCATGACTGGAGGCGGAGGACGGGACTGGGGGTGCCAAGTGTCAGACAGGGGAGCTTTCTTCATGAGGCTGACATGGAACACGGGGTGCACCTTGCGGTAGGCTTTGGGTAGGTCTACCTTTATGGTGACTTCATTTAACACCGCTACAACCTTGAAGGGGCCAACAAATTGGTAACTCAGCTTTTTACATGGCCTTCTATTCTTCAAATGTTTTGTGGAGATGTACACCTCATCCCCTACCGCATAGGCTGGGGGTCTATGCCGCTTGCGGTCTGCCCATTTCTTGAAGTTGGCTTTTGCCTTGGACAGGGCTTCAGTCACCTCCCCCCAGGCCTCTCGGACCCTGGCGGCCCACTCATCCACCCCCGGGGGGACGTCAGTAGGATCCCCCGGTGGTTTTGCCAAAGTGGGGAACGGGGGGGAGGCGTAGCTGTGCACCACCTCAAACGGGGATTTCCCCGTGCTGGAGTGCGGGGCGTTGTTGTAGGCGTATTCGGCCAGGGGCAGGAGGAAACCCAATCGTCCTGGTGGTAATTTAGGAAACAGTATAGGTACTGTTCCAGCACCTGGTTCACCCTTTCGGTCTGGCCGTTGGTGGCAGGGTGGTAAGCGAAGCTGAGCCCCCAGGATACGCTCGCCAGGCTCATTAGGGCTCCCCAGAACTTGGCAACGAACTGGGCCCCCCGGTCACTGATTACTCTTGCGGGGGAACCCATGGAGTTTCATGACGTGGGTCACAAATAGTTCCGCCAGGCGCTGCGCCGTGGGCAGACCCGGGCATGGCACGAAGTGGGCTTGCTTTGAAAACTGGTCGACTACGACCCAGATCACGGTCTTCCCCTGACTAAGGGGCAAGTCCGTGATAAAGTCCATGGAGATAATCTCCCAGGGGCGTTCCGGGACCTCCAGGGGCTTTAGCAAACCCTGGGGCTTCCCTACCCCACGTTTGTGGGACTGACAGACTGGGCAGCCCGCTACGTATTTACCCACGTCGCGGCACGCCTTCGGCCACCAGAACTGGCACCGCAGCAAGCCCCACGTCTTCAAGAAACCGAAGTGCCCAGCAGCCTTGCTGTCGTGGCACAGTTCGAGGACCTGTTTGCGGAGGGACGCACAACCGGTTTCCCTTGTACCAGACCCCCTCATGGGCACGGACCTGCGAACGGAGGTCGGCCAATTGCGGGTCGGGCTCTAGGGCCGCTCGGAACTCTGAGAGAGGCACGGGGGCAAGGCTCTCGGAGATGCTGGCGGGGGAGCTGGGTCCTTCCCCCCCTCCCCTCGGGTATGGCTGCAGGTCTGCACCAAGAGTCCCAGCTGCTTGCGGGTAAAGACTGTGTCATCCCGGGGGACTTTCCCCTCCCCCAGGTGCATGCGGGACGAGGCATCGGCCATGAAGTTCTTCCGCCCCGGGATGTGCACCAGGGTGAAATTGAACTTGGAAAAGAAGTCGGCCCACCGGATCTGTTTGGCATTGAGGGTGCGCAGTCTGCGCAGTGCCTCCAGATTCTTGTGGTCGGTCCAGACCTCGAACGGCACTTTGGACCCCTCCAGGAAATGGCGCCAGGTGGTGAGAGCGGCTTTTAGTGCCGCCGCCTCTTTCTCCCAGATCGCCCAATTTTACTCGGCCGTGGAGAATTTGCAGGAGAGGTAGGCGCAGGGCCTCAGCCGTCCCGATTCCCCCCTCTGTAGGAGGACCCCCCCAATGGCCTCGTTCGAGGCATCGACCTGCACCACGAAGGGCTTGTCGGTCTCGGGGTGGGCGAGAATGGGCTCGGAGGTGAAGAGCCGTTTGAGATGCTCGAAAGCGTTTGTACAGTCTGGGGTCCAGGGCAGCGGTGCCCCCTGACGCCCGTCCCGAGCACCCTTACCCTTGGTCTTGAGGAGGTCGGTTAGTGGAAGGGTCACCTTGGAGAACCCTGGGAGGGAAGTCCCTATAGAAATTGGCGAACCCGAGGAAGGACTGGAGCTGGCGGCGGGTGTGGGGAACCTCCCAGTCCAGCACTGCTTGTACCTTTGCCGTGTCCATCCCGATCCCCTCCCCAGATACCCGGTAACCCAAAAAGTCTACCTGTGTCTTGTGGAACTCCCACTTAGGAAGCTTGGCGTAGAGTTTGTGTTCAGCCAGGCGGCGTAGAACCTCCCGTACCATAGCAATGTGCTCCTCCTCCCCCCTGGAGTAAATCAATACGTCATCCAGGTAAACCAACCCCCCCCCCCCCCGGTACAACAGGTCATGCAACACCTCATTGATTACATTCATGAAAATGCCCGGAGAGCCGCTTAAACCGAACTGCATGACGAGATATTCGAATTGTCCCAGGGGGCTGTTGAAGGCCGTCTTCCATTCGTCTCCTTCGGCGATGCAGACCCGAAAGTAGGCATCGCGTAAGTCCAGTTTGGTGAAAATGCGCCGCTTTCCCAGCCGGCTGAGCAAGTCTTTGATTAGGGAGCAGGGGATAGGCATTGACCCGTGAGACCGCGTTGATGGCTCGATAGTCCGTGCACAGCCTGAGGGAGCTGTCCTTCTTCTTGGCGAACAGGCCATGGAGGAGGTCGCTGGCCGGATGAATCCACGGGCCAGGTTCTTGTCCACAAATGAGCGAAGTTCTCGGAGCTCGGCCGGGCTCATGTTGTAGAGCTTTGCCTTGGGTAGCTTCGCTCCGAGAACCAGTTTGATGGCGCAGTCAGTCGAGAAGTGCGGAGGGAGCTGGTTGCACTCTTCTTCAGAGAAGGCTTCAGCCAGGTCCCGGTAGCAGGCGGGGATCCCCTCGTCTGGCTCAGGGTAGAGGCCCAGCGCCCGGAGCCAAGGGTTGAGGACCGCCGGGCTGGCGGACCACGGAACCACTGTGCCCACTGGAGGGGCGTCGGGTTGGTCCTGGTACCAGAAGTGAAGTTTGCAGTTTGGGTGAGAGAAGATGAGACGCTCCTCGTCCCAGTCGATTTCAGGGCTGTGGAGGTCCATCCAGTCCATTCCCAGCAAGATGGAAAAGCCGGCGACGCGGGCCACGGTGAGCGAGAGGCACTCCCAGTGGGGGCCGAGATTCAAGGCGAGCGCATTGGTGGCATGCCAGATCGCCTCCCCCCCCCACCGGGGCCCCGTCCACCTGCCCCATGATGATCGGTTTGTCCAAGTCCTCCAGCCTCGCCCCCAAAGCTTGTGCTATACCCGGGTTCACCAGGGACGTGGAGCACCCGGAGTCCACACACACCTGGACTTCCACCCGGCTGTCGGCGTCTTCGTTGATTAGTACAGCTGGGAGGAGGATGGAGGGTAGGACTTGTCTGGGGGGCGCCAGCGTGCCGATGGGGAGGGTCCACTGAGGGGCGCTTGGCAAGACGGACCGTCCTCGTTTCCCGAGCTGTCGGAGAGCGAAGACTGGGCTGGCTCGAGAGGAGAGGTCTGTGACCCCTGACGTGCTGATAGGGGCGAGGAGCGCCCTGGGCGCCCCTTGCTTGCTGCCGGATTTGTCGGCTGGGCAGGGTCTATCGGAGGGGGGGCGCTGCTTTCCCCAATCCTGATGGGGGGTTGCCTTGACTTTAGCCAAACGGGTAGGGCACACCGTTGCTAAGTGGCCCTTGCCCCCGCACTCGTGGCACAGGCCAAGTTGCTTATGCTTCTCGTGGTCCGGGGCGGGTGTCAAGTTCGATGGAGCGGCGAGCGGCTTGGGGGCGAGGGGAAGCTTGTCCGCCCAGGAGGTCTTCAGCAGGCGTGCTGCCTCTTGGCGACCATGGTAGGCCCTGAAGTCAGCCAGGTTCGCCTCGATCACCCCCGCGGCGTCGATCCATTGCTGCAAGGTCCCCGCTATGGGGGGGGCGGTTGTAAATTCCGTTGGCGATGGGGAAATCGATGACAAAGTCCATCATCGGCCTCCCCCTGTGTTTAAGTTCAGCCAGCGCCTCCTTCGCTTTCCGTTCGTGGAAAGGGTCCCGGAAGGCCTCCTGGAGTCTGTCCCTGAAGGATGCTAAGGAGGTGGCTGCCACCGTTCCATTCTCGTATTGGCTGATCCACCATTCCATTGCCTTGCCTTCCAGGGTGCGGACTAGGTCCGCCTCATTCTGGAAGGTGTCCCCCCACTCAGCTAAGAACACATCCACCAAAATTAAGAAATAGGTGAGTCTCTCCGGAGAACCATCGAACTTCACCTTGAACCTCCATGCCCCCAGGTGTTCGTGGCGGTCCCCCCTGGTGGCCCCGTCGTCCGGGTGGGGTGGTGGCAGGGGCTGGCGAGCCGGGGAGGGTGGAGGTACAGCGGGAGGTGGAAGGAGGGGTGGTTGCCGCGGTGCCGGTTGCAGCAGCGCATCCAGCGCAGGAAGGGCATAAGGGGCCTTGCCGGAATCGTAGGGGAATCCCCCCGAGGGGGGGCTGCGTGATGGTCCCAAGCCCCTGCCGGAGGGCCCTCCAGGTGCGTGAGGGGCTGGGCTGGCGGAGTGGGGGTCCAGGTAGGCGCCTCTTCCCATGGTCCCGATAGAAATGTTCCAGGGTCCGGGGCCCGCGACTGGGAACATGATGGTGAGTCCCCTTCCCGCGAACGCCGGGGTTCTTGGCGCGAGGGGGGTTCGCTGAAAGCCGGGAGGCATCGCCCTCCGCCAGCCAGGTCCCCGCGGCATCCGGGCGGGGGAAGGTCAGCCACCGGGGCGGAGGGGGGGCCATCGTCGACGGCAGGCCTGTGGAGACGGTTCTCCCCATGGTTTCCAAAGTCCCGTACACTACCGAGGGGGTGCTGTGATGCTTGGGCTTGACAGCGGGGCCCGCAGGGGGGCGAGTAGCAGCTCGGGGAGCCAGGGCAGTAGTTGCGGCAGGCAGGGACACGGGCAGGGAGGATCGGCCCTTCGTACCCTTCTCCAATGCAAGGTGGGTGTTCCAAAGATCGCAGTAGGTTTCGGCCTGGTGGCGAAGGGCCTCGATCTCTCTCCGTTGGTCCCCTACGCGCAGCATTAGGCCCTCGAGCTCCTCCGCGGGGACGAGGTGCTGGCGTCCCTCCCGTGTGAAGTCAACCCCAACCTGGCGGCCCATCTTGACCAGGTGCTCTAGGTCCCCCGGGTCTTCGGGGACCTCTTTGTCCTCTTCTGGGTTGGATGGAGAGGGCGATTTCCCAGTCGCCCCCGTGGTGCCGTCCTCAGGACTCGGGCATGTCGGGGTCCGGTTGTCTCCGGCGTCGGGGGTTGTCGTTAGCGGCACCGTCGTCGCGCTGTCCTCAGCCCGTTCCTTGATGGGGACATGGATGATCAGGTGCTGGCGGCCCCCGTCCGGAGACTGCTCCACGATGTCTGACCCTGAATCCTCCGGTGTCGCCGCGGCCATGGGTAGCGAGGCTCTCTAGCGGATGGATTAACAGGGAGAAGTGGTTATTATCAATTTGTCAGGAATCAGGCTGAGCCCAGCTTGTGGAATCCCAGGTGAAAGCGCATTCGAAATCCAACAGTCGGATGCAAATTTCAAAAGTAGCTTTATTAGGCAAAAGTCCACAGTTCGCTAAAGCATGCCAAGATCTTCCTAAGCAAAGATCTTGATAATAACAAAGTACAAGGGGGACAGGTGGGGTAGTTATAGAGCTCACCAAATAAGGGAGGGGGCGAAGGTATTTCGGCGGGAGAGCAGAGAGGTGACAAAGAAAGTCGGTTCCCAAGCGGCCAGATGGCCAGGAACCTTATCAAGCAGTTGGCACTTCGTTGAGACTTTAAGTTGTCTCCGCAAAGACACTTACAGTATGATTGATACATTCGGATGGAGCCTCTCCTGCTGAGAAAGGAAGGGAGTGAAGTTCTCAGAGGACAGGTTTATTGATTTACGGCCTTGGCCAGAGCAGGCAGAGAAGTGTGAAAATATGCAGGAACGGATAGAGCCAGGGATGGCATGAATCGGGGTTCATGACACCACCAACCTTCTTAGGCTTCTGCTGAGCCCCAGATTCCCCAGGGCCCGGCAGAAGTCCACCTAACACACACACACACACACACACACACACACTGCTCTTCCCCCTGCCCAACCCACCTCACCTCTCCCTTAACCCTCCCTTCCCGACCCACACACACACACCTTTTACCCACACAAACGCACACGCACATACACTGCCATCTCCCTCCCACTTTCCCCCTGCCAACCCGCCCCTTCACATATACCCCTCTCGCATCCCATTCTATCTACCTCCCTGCCTGCCTTCTTCCCTTCCTTACTTCTTTCCTTCCTCCCTTTCTCCATATCCTTCTTCTCTCTCTGTCTCTCCCTCTCACTTACTTCCTCTCTTAATTCCTTGATCCCTTCCTGTTCTTCTCCCTTCTATCTATCCCTGCAAAATCCTCTTCCCCACCTTTCTCCCTACCACTCCTCCTCCCCTCTTCTACCTTCCTTCACGACATTCTTCCTCCCCACGCACTAGTGCCTGCTGTATTTCCCTTCTCAGCGGGCTTTATTTCTAGTCATTTATAAATATGTTGCACAGGTCCCTGGGGCACTCCACTTTTTATTCTTTTCCTAGAGGATGCTAAACCATTTACCAACTACCCTTTTGGTACGATCTGTCAACCACTTACCGATCTATCTGACAGAATTAAGATACATACCACATTTTACCAGCGTCAATAAGAATATCATGTGGAACATTATGAAAAGATTTATTGAAATCCAGATAAACTATGTCTACGGCATTCCCCTGATCCAGCAAGGTAGTTATTTTCTCGAAAAAGATATAAGATTGGTCTGACATGATTTGTTCTTGCGAAAACCGTGCTGAATCTTAGAAATCACAGCTCTCTGTTCTAGCTGCTCAAGGACCGAGTGTTTGATGATTTGTTCCAAAATTTTGCCAGCTACAGATGTCGAGCTGACGGGTCTATAGTTACCCGGATTCTCCTTTTTCACTTTCTTCAAGATGGGGGACAACATTAGCCTGCCCCCAGTCATCTGGCACCTCACCTGTTCTCAAAGAAGTTTCAGAAAGAAACATTTCAGCCCCCTCTTCATCATCTGTTCTAATTTGATCTTCTTGTCCTCGCAGTGGTCCTACAGTGTCCCTACTCTTTTTCTTACTTGAAATATGACTAAAGAACTCTTTTCTGCTATGTTTAGCACTTCTTGCTAGCCTAAGCGCATATGGAGCTTTAGCTTTTCTAACACTCACCCTACAATTATTGTTTACTTGTTTATACTCATCCTTGGTAGTAAGGCCTTCCGTCCATTTCCTAAATGACTTTTTGACTACTGCTTATGGAGCCACCTTGGCTTCCTTAGGCTCCTTCCATCTTTTCTTCTCAAGGGAATTGTTTATGATGGAGCCTTCAGTATTTCACTTTTAAGAAACTCTCAGCCCTCTTGGACTCCCATCTCTTTAAGTATTTCTGACCACGGGACTCTACCCAACATGCCTTTAAGTTTGTTAAAAACTGCTTTTCTGAAATCTAGATGTCTGACTACGCAAAGGTTTTCTCTTTCCCACAATTGCAAATTCCATTATCACATGGTCGCTACTACCAAGTGTGCCCGCTACTTCCACCTCATCTACTAGTTCTTCCATATTGATGAGAATCAAGTCTAAAATAGCAGAGCCCCTGGTTCCCCTCTCTACTTTCCAGGAAATTAAGCTGTCGGCAAGACAAGTTAAGAATTTAATGGAGTTTGCATTTTTAGCAGAGTTGGTCTTCCAACAGATTTCTGGTTAATTGAAGTCACCCATGATCACTGTTTCCCCCTTTTTTGAAAATTTTGTTATTTGGTATATCAGTATCTCATTTAAGTCCTCTGACTGGCTTGGTGGTCTATAGCAGACCCCCATAATAATACCACTCTCATTTCCTACTCCTTTTATATTTACCCAAATACACTCAACTCAACTCCCATGTTCGGGTACCTGTATTTCTTCACAAGTATAAAGATTCATTGCTACTCCTCCCCCCTTCTTTACTTGTCTGTCCCTTTTGAATAGATTGTACCCCTGAGTTCTAATATTCCAATTGTGAGTATTACTCCACCAAGTTTCCATTATTCCTTATTAAGTCATTTTCCCCTTCCTCTATTAGGATTACTAATTCCTCTTGCTTGTTTCCCATACTCTGTGCATTAGTGTAGAGACATCGTAATCCATCCTTCGTGTTCCCCATAGTTTTGGCTTTTGAACTTCCTTGCAAGTTAGTAGTTCCCTGTTTATGTGCCATTCCCTTTAGCTTTGAAATATTCCCATCTTCATTTCTTACCATCACACCAAGTTCTGAATTTACGTCTTGCTTCCCCTTTGGATTTAGTTTAAAGCCCTCTTCACCAGGTGTGGAAGGGTTCTCCCTAAAATAGTTTTTCCGTCCCTTGTGAGGTGCATGCCATCGCCTGATAGTAGCCCCTCATATTGATATCGTAGACCATGATCCAGAAATCCAAAACTTTCCCAGCGACACCAGTGACGTAGCCAGTCATTTACTGAATATTTTAATATCTGTGATAATATCAGATAATATTACAGTTTTGTAAAATAAACTCAACCAGGCTCTTTGAAGACTGAAAGAGAAGCCATAGGGCCAAGCATCCCAAAATATTACATACCACAAATGAAAACAAGGTTTTGTTTGGTTTTAAAAGGAAGATAAATAGGGTAAACAATTGAGACAGATCAATCTGCAATTTAAATTTGCCACATTATTTTGCTCCTTGTGCGCAGCACACTGAATGCAAATTTACCTCTATAATGATTTTCATAAACACTTGTGAAAGGTATCCTAGTTCTTATAAGAAATCATGTTCATGCCATTAAAAACCTTAAGTGAAATTTTTGCATTATGTCCTCTCTGTATTTTTAATTTAAGTGCGGGAAGGAGAGCAGAGCGATATGGAAACTAGACGGATCGTGAGGTACCCAGACAGTCACCAGCTGTTTGTTGGAAATCTTCCTCATGATGTGGATAAGTCAGAACTAAAGGACTTCTTCCAAAGTAAGTCACAGGCTTTGTTTTTCTAGTGGTGGGGCTTTGGGGATTGTGTCTAAGAATACATGTGTTTTCTTCAGAACAGTCTAATGTGTGATCAAAGAACTTGGAAATTCTCTTGCAGGTTATGGAAATGTTGTGGAACTACGTATCAACAGTGGAGGGAAGCTCCCTAACTTTGGATTTGTGGTCTTTGATGATCCTGAACCAGTTCAGAAGATCCTGGGCAATAGGGTACATTAAATTCCAACAAGTAATGTTTAAGTAATACAGGTCTTATGGGTCATATTTGAATTCTGCTAAAATTATTCATTTCACATGACGGTTTTAAGAATGCTAACTAGAATGTTGCTTGCATTTATTTTCTTCATAAAAGTGATACAGGCAAGGCTTCATATGTTCTATGCCCAGAGTTCATTTAGAAACAAAGCCCTCCCTGCTTTAGGGTAGAGCTGATGTGTTGGTGTGACTGCCATATGTTGAGCATGTTTTTAACCCTTGACTGAGCTACAACATTTAATTTGTGGTGGCGATTTGAAATCATTGTTACCAGAATGTGAAGCTTCCTATCGGCTCTGGAATGCATACTGAAACTGCAGGTGTTCGGAAGAATTGATGAAGCTCAAGTCCTTTTTGTTTTTCTTTTTAATTCATCATGACTTTGGACAAGGTTAGTTTGGTATTCAGCTGGTCCAAGGTAAGTGAAGGTATGGAAAGGGAAGTTATTCAGGTAGGAGACCTCTTGATCTATAGGAACTTTATATTACTTGGTCAAGTTTATTTAACATCAGTATCCGTTCTGTGAAATAGCACTTGTGATTAATTCAGGTTGTACTTATTGTGATAGAGTCTCTTGTGGCGCAGAGTGGTAATGCAGCCGTCTGAAAGCTTTGCCCATGAGGCTGGGAGTTCAATCCCAGCAGCCGGCTCAAGGTTGACTCAGCCTTCCATCCTTCCGAGGTCGGTAAAATGAGTACCCAGCTTGCTGGGGGGTAAACGGTAATGACTGGGGAAGGCACTGGCAAACCACCCCGTATTGAGTCTGCCATGAAAACGCTGGAGGGCGTCACCCCAAAGGTCAGACATGACTCGGTGCTTGCACAGGGGATACCTTTACCTTTACCTTACTTATTGTGATGAGTTGCTTTCCAGGTTATTGATGGCAGTTTACTGCTTTTCTCTTACAGCCGATCATGTTCAGAGGTGAAGTGCGTTTGAATGTTGAAGAGAAAAAGACACGAGCGGCCAGGGAGGGTGATCGCCGAGACAACAGACCCCGTGGGCCTGGTGGCACGCGTGGGGGGCTGGGAGGTGGGATTCGAGGGCCTCCACGTGGAGCGATGTCTCAAAAACCAGGATTTGGCACTGGAAGGGGCATCGGGCAACGCCAATGATTGATGTGATGAGACAAACCCTCCTTCCTGCAGATTTGTGAATTTCAGCCTTGGGTATCTTGGAATGTGGCCCTAGCCTGTTATAGACTGCTACGTTTGATACTATTTTGGCCCATTTTGTTTGTGTTTGGTTTTGTGTTTTTTTTTTCTAGTCCTTGTCCCAGACTCCAGCTTTGTGGAACAGTATTTCAGGAAAAAATGGGATTTTTAAAAGAACTGAACTGAATCCTTGCTTGCTGCAGACATATGGACTGGATTTTTATATATATATATATATATATATATACACACATATATATATATATACACATACCAGTGGTTTTCCCTAACAGAATGTGTGGCGCTTTTTTTGTTTTGTTTTGTTATTTTTACTGAAATGGGAAGCATTTCAGTCAGTGGAATCATCCTTTTCAGCTGCATGTGTTCAAGAGCCTAGCACTTGACAAACGTTTCAAGGGCAAGGAAAGCCGCTTATCACTTGGGAGGGGTGGGAGAGTCACCTGACCTTCCCAGCCCTGGAGCTGTTGCTGCTCGAAAATCAACATTCACCCTTTTCTCTGTGGCGCTGTAAAAAAAAAATGGAATAAAGGGTATCCATAGAATGTTTTCTTTTGGTACATGATCACGAAAAGGAATTCTCACTACTGCTTTTACCACTTACAAGGATTGTGGGATAGGTTTTAAATGTCTAGAATTTGACTCTTTAAAACACTCTTCCTGAACTTGTGAATTTTTTTTTATTGAAATAGGGAGATTTTTCATGTTTAGTTTGTATTTGTATTAAACAAAAACAAAATTGTTGTGCCTTCTATTTATCTCTCATTCCAGTCTTGGCAAATTGTTAAAAAAAATAAAAAAGTCTAGATTTGCTTTATCCAGTTTTGGAGTACGTTTAAATCTTTCAAAAGATCTGTTTTTCACCCCACCCCCATTGGTATACATATCTAGAGAGTTTCATGACTTGTTTTAATAGACTTATAGGGTATGTATTTTTAAAAGCTGTTTGAAGATGTACAGGGGCCCAGCTTTATTGACGAAGTCATTAGCTCTGAAGTGAGTGCCTTCCACACTTTGGTGATAATGGGAAATGAAACCATAAATCTTGACAGTATGCATATGATCAGTTATGTAGTGTGTTGCTGTGATGTTAATAGTCAACAATCATTAGCTTTAAAATGACATTCTAATGTGGGCTAAAAATTTTAAAATCCTAATGCTGATAAATATTCATTTTTAATGCAGTATAGTCACAGTATTGGATAAGCTATGAGACATCTGTCTTTGCTGAATGTATATAAAACAAAATAAAATGCATAACATTGTAGATGTTGCAGTGCCTGTATGGTCCTCAGCGCCATAAATCGAGTACAATGCACAGTATGAAAGGCTTCTGGATGAACTGGTGCAAGACCCTGAAGCAGACATTTTACAGTATCCCTGCAAGACTGAGCAACTGGATCTGCATTGTGTTCAAGAGCCAGAATTTGTCATTCATCAATGTTTGTCCATTTACATGAGGATGGCTGCATGTACTGGGATATACTGATCCTGGTGATGTTTCTATTATGCAGTGGTTAATGTAGCCAAATGGCAAGCCTCAAAGTCATTAAGCTGATCCTCCTTTGAACTTATAGTACACCTATGCTTTCAGTTTTGTATCTGTAGCTTGGAGAATAAGAATATCTTAAACTTGAACACTAGGGTCATATAAATTAAGCTCTAAGAACTAAAGAAAAGTCCTATGAAGAATGCCATTAGGAAGTAGTCTGTGTTGGAAAACCTAAGATTTAGTGTATTAGTATTTGAATGGAGTCTGTGCATACAGCGTATCTGGTTACGTTGAGTTCTTTAAAATTTGTCACAAATTTTAGAGCAGAATTGGAGTGCCTGACTGTAGGAAGACCACAATTTTTTTTTGTAAATGTTATGAATCTGCAAGGCTCCCTCCCCAGAAAAGCATAATATAAGTTTGTAACTTTTTGGGCAAGTATTCTTTCTACTTTACTCCATCAGTAATTTATTGCTTGGCCATATTTATGCAGCATGTAAGGGACTTTTCTGTAAGAGTGAAGTTCATTTTCTTGCTATTCATAACTGCCAGTATGTCGGTTATCCTTTCCCCTCTGCAATTGAATGATGTTGAATTGTATGCAGAACTATCTGAACCTGCTATTTTGGATGACATTAATATATACTGCCACCTCAGTAAGCAAAAAGGAGTTCACTTTGCTAGTAAAAGCAAAATACTTCTTGCCTTGACAGGTCTCTGTGCCAATGAAATTTGTGACCCTTAGCTTTGGAATGGCAGGATACAACTTCAAATGTTCAAATATATTTGATTCTGTTTGCATAACTGTAATTTGCATAATCTTTTTTTGTGGAAGTTCTCTGTATATAGCTTTATATGTTGGTGTAAATTTACACTTCAGTATCTTTGCTAGTTACTTTGCTCTCTGCTCTCAAGAATGTCTGAACTAAAACCTGAAATTGTATTTTAAATATGCTCTTGGTATGTGAAAACTCACCGCTTGCTAACCTTTTAAAAGCCAGCACTGCCTGCTGTCCTCATTGACAAATGAAGAACATAATAAGCAGGCAATAAACGCTGTGAAATTGGGGGAATAAATCTGAAATTCACTTCCTGTTGGGTTCTGGAACATTTGTGCTTGATACAGAGCAGTAGGCTATAGGAGTCATATCAAGCCAGAACTTGTTTGTTCAAGTGTCTTAAGTATGTTTATGTTCACATCCATTCTTCAACTTTTCCCTCTTGTACATTTATTAAAGTTTCTTCATATCAGTGGAAAGCCAGCAGTTTAGTGACCACTGCAATGGTACAAATGCTTAATCAGACTCTTACGTTGAGATTTTAAGTCACAGATATTACAGCCAGGATGATTTCTATCATGTAGGTAGGTAGCCATGTTCATCTGAAGCAGCAGAACAAAATTAGTGTCCAGTGGCACCTTTAAGACCCACAAAGTTTTATTCAAGGTATGAGCTTTCATGTGCGCCCACATTTCCTCAGTGAACACTGTATCAGGGGAAGTGTGCAGGCACACGGAAGCTCATGCCTTGAATAAAACTGTTGCCTTAAAGGTGCCACTAGACTCTAAATTTATTCCATCATGTAGTTTTCAATACCTTACAACTCTGCTCCAGCACAGTAGCTGCATATTCAAATACAGATTCTGACGTGAGTTGTTTTAAACCCCATCGTGTTGTGCAGTGTCTTAATTAGAACATAGCCAGGTAGAACTGGGGTTTCCTTGAGGTTAGCTTGAGGCTGGATGCATGACAATCTCCAGCTTTGAGCATTAACTTTAGTATTCTTAGTCTGGGTTCCATACATGAGGTGAAAATTGGTGTTCTAGTGGTTCAGGTTGGTCTGGATGCTCACTTCTTACTACTGCTTTGCGAGAACTTCCATTGACTGCTTTATGAGATCCTAATTCACATCCTTGATATATAGATAGATATAGACACAGATTTATAGAGATTATGGAGCTCACCTGGCAAGGCAAGGCAGATTGATGTCTTTACCCAGATGGATGGCCATGAAGCTTATTTCCCAGCCTACAAGCCTCTATCACCAGCCACAATATATCTTTAACCGCTCCTGTGGAGCGGAATAAATAAAAGAGTAAGCCCTAAGGGGGAGGAGAAAAGGTGGGCTCTGTCCAGGATAAAAACTCAGAGGGCCCAATCAGGAGCCGTGAAGCGGCTCCTGCTTGGGCCCTCCAAGTGTCAGTCCAGGGCCAAGTGGCCGATGGGGAGCTGCGGAAAGCCCAGTTCTCCATTGGCCGCTTGGCCCAGCCTCGCCTTGCCAGCCGGGGACTCGCCACACACAAGGAAAAGCAGCCTTCCCCAACAGTGAGTACTCCCACTGGCTTCCCCTCACCCAGACACACACACGCAACCCCCCTGGCTGCCGCACCATCGCTGCTTCCCCTGCGCCCACGCACTCACACTCACCAGCCAAACCCCCCTGGCCGCCCCCTCCCCAAGATTGCCCCGCCGCCACTTCCCTGCCCCCAGAGACACACATACAAAAAAACCCCTGGCTGCCCCCCCCATCGTGCCGCCGCCGCTTCCCCGCTCCCAAAGACACATGCGCACACACACCAGCCAAACCCCCCTGGCCGCCCCCCACAATCACACCGCAGCCGCTTCCCTGCCCCCACAGACATGCACACAGCCACCCACCCATCCACCGTGCTCTCCTACCCCTTCCCCCACCCCACACAGCCATGCACACACTCCTCTCTACCCCCTCTTTCCTCGTCACCTCCCCCTCCCAATTCGCCCCCCTTGTGATTCCCCCCTGTCCCCTCCCCTTTCACCTACCTCTCTGCCTGCCTTCCTTCCTGACTTCCTCTATTTCTCCATCTCCTTCCTGTCTCTGTCTCTCCCTCTCACTTGCTTCCTGTCTTTCTCCTTTACTTTCTTTCTCCCCTCTACCCATCCCTTCTTGCCCTTCTTTCTCCCTCCCATACCTCCTTTCCTCTTCTTCCTTCTTTGCCTACAGTCTGCCTCCCCATTCTCTAGCGCCCGCTGTCCTTCTACAGCGGGCTTAATTTCTAGTTTCTTAATATGTCATCTATTATTGAATCCTTGAAGGATGATGTGAATCAATGAGTAATTCGCAAGCCTTATCAGTGTTTTCTCAGACAAAAGCAGGAAGCTTTAAAAATACCAGTACAGGATCCATGGAAAAATAAGTGAAAGGTGGATTTGATCTGTTGGCAAATTGTGAATGGATTTGCAATTTACCATTGCGATACCAGAGAGAAAGAAAGGGTTCAAAGACTGGCAAAGAAGACAAAAAATGACAGAACATTTAGCCTATTTATTTATTATTGGACTTTTACCCCATCACTCTTGGGAACGACTGGTGGCGGGGAACAAAAGTTACTTTAAAACCCTATTAAAATGGGGCCTGGATCCTGCAGTAACTATCCAATTACAAAACATTTCTGTCAGCAGAATGGAATTTCCCTGACTCCCTCTACTTCAGCAGCCCCAATATTCCCTGGAATATTGTTCCTGGGGTTGTGGGCTCTCAAGTGTAGTGTAAGTTGGTACCTTGGTACGGGCAGAATTGGTTCCTTACTATTGGAAATTAACAATAGTATTTAATTATGGTACAGAGCCATTAATAGTCGTTAAAGCAGGTGATAAAGGAGTAGTTTTATACCATTATATTCAACAGACTTCACAACATTGAATGGAAATGATTTGTGAGAGTCAGCCCATGTCAGTTCAAAGTGGCTAAAGGTCTGTTGGAGGCCTTGGCATGAAAAGTACTTGTACCTTTGCTACCAGTTGTCTGCATGAGACCCATTGTCCTTTGTGGCATAATACCCAATTATTTAGCCACCAGGATATAGTAAGAGAATGATTTTGTACCTCACTTTTTACAGCTCTATGGAGGTACAAAGTGTCTTATAATTGTATAACCTTCCTCTCCCCACTATAGACACCCTGTGAGGTAGATGAGGCTGAGAGAGCTCTGAGAGAACTAACAAGGTCACCCAGATGGCTGCACGTGGAGGAATCAGACCCAGATTCTCTAGACTAGAGGCAGCTGCTCTTAACAACTACACCAAGCTGGCTCAGTAAGAAGTATTAGTATTTTTCCACCCAAAGGAGAGATGTTTTGTGTACATAGGGTCTGCCAAAAATAAAAGCAGTCCAGTCCAACATATATTGCAATAAAGAAGGTTTTGTACCGCATGGGAAGCAATCAAGTAAGATGGTTCTCAACATCTGATGTTTCTCCATGTGTCACTCCAAGGAATATAATTTTTTGCTTCACTTTTTGTAGGGTTCAGAGCAACTTTTCACATTAAAGCAATCCTGATTATGAAGTATTTTTGAGAAGTCTTCAACTGCAGACAAACTTCTAATCAGAAAAATGACTATTAGTTCATTGTTGGTCCTGATGTGCAGCCCAACATTGGGACTGCACAAGCACAGGCTTGCCTTGGAAAATGTCTTTCAAGCTTACATCCGGTAGGGGGGCACTACCATTCCGATACAGTGCGCATGCGTGCGGTTTCCCGCCAGAATGCACACATGACCTGAACAGAGCACCCCGATACCTCAGTTCCTTTTTTGCCGCCGTTGTGAACAGTCGCTTTGAAGCTTGCTCTGTTGCTATGGCGACTAAGGCGCTTTTTTAAAGTGTTCTCGCTGCGGTGTGAAGATCCCGTAAACAGACGATCACAACTTCTGTCTTTTATGCCTCGGTAAGGCGCACAGTGTGGGAGCCTGCAGGATCTACCAGTGATTCACTCCCAAGGCAAGGTCAGATCGCCTGGCCAGGCTTAAGGCTGCGCTGTGGGAGAATCCCCGACTCCTTCTAATGCGGCCTCAGAGCTTTCCACTCCCGCCCGTACTCCCAGATCGGCTTCCGTCCGTTCCACTAGGTCCGTTCTGGCCGTCCCGCTGGCTTGAGTCGAGAAAAGAAAGACGGTTCCATCCCTGGCTCCTGCATTGTCCGGGGCCATTATGGTCTCAGCCCCTGCGGCTGTGTCTTCAGAGCCTCGTGTCAAGAAGGCTAGAAAGACCAAACATAAATTCTATTCCGCTCACTCAGATTATGGAACAGCAACTCAACCCTCGGTTCCATCGGTCTCTTCAGTTTCGTCTCAGCCCCATTCCTCCCAATCAGATTACGGAATGGCAGCAAAATCCTTGGTTCCACCGACCTTGTCAGTTCCACCTATGATGCAGTCTGTAGTTCAAACTTGGCCTTCAGCTGCTCCCTCTCAGTCCTCGGTTCCGCCTACGGTTCCATCTCCATCCCCCTTGGTTCCCAGCTAGTCTCCTCCACTATGCTCGGTTCCTGTCAAGTGGTACCCAGCTCCTAAAGCTACTTATGAGCACTCTCCAGTCTATGTGGGCCAATGGGACCAACCTTATGAAGGTGTTCCCATGATGAATACCAGCCTGAAGATGAGCCAGTGGAGATAGAAGAGGGTGAGATACATCCTCCCCCTTCTCCAAGAACCTTTCTGATCCCACCCCAGACAATGTTGGGGACCCCCTCCCTCCGGCACCCTCAGAGGACTACCATCTTCACTCTGAGCAGCTCCTTAGGATGGCGAAGGCGTTGGAACTCGACATCTCTTCCACTGATACACAGCACAAGGACTAAGTTCTTAGCCGGCTATACCCTTCTACTCCTACCACTATCTCCCAATTTTGGAGGGATTTGAGGACCTTATGGTGCCCATCTGGAAAAATCCAGTTTCTGCATCTCCCCTTCCTAGGAAGCTGGATTCCTTCTATAAGGTCAAAACCCGATTTGTCAGCCTTCCTAACTGTCCATCCACCTCTAACTTCCTCCATCTTATAGAATATTATTATTATTATTATTATTATTATTATTATTATTATTATTATTAGATTTGTTACTCGCCTCTCCCCAGAGGCTTGAGGCGAGTTACAGCATAAAATACCAATACACAGCCATACAATAAAATTCATAAAACCGCAATACACAGAGTAAAATAAGACAGATGCGGCAAAAATAATATCTATATAAGTTACCCCAGATAACCCATTCTAGAGGGGTGGTGGGTGATGGGAAACGGGGATGCTGATTACATTATGCTACTGCTGCCATGCTGTTTGGAGGGGGGGGGTGATCTTTCTTGCGGCCCTGCCTCATCCAGCGACCTGGTAGAAGAGCTCCGTTTTACAGGCCTTGCGGAATGCTGTAAGCTCCCACAAGGCCCGTAGCTCCTCCAGGAGCTCATTCCACCAGGCCAGGGCCAGGACTGAAAAGGCCCTGGCCCTGGTCGAGGCTAGGCACACTTCTCTGGGGCCAGGAATGACCAGTAAGTTCGAACCCGCAGAGCGTAAAGCCCTGCCGGGGGCATAGGGCAACAGGCAGTCCCTCAGGTACGCTGGGCCCAGACCGCATAAGGCCTTAGTCAGAACCAAAACCTTGAACTGGATCCAGAAAATAACTGGCAACCAGTGCAGCTGCCTCAGCACTGACTGGATATGGGACCTCCAAGATGTGCCTGTGAGGACACTAGCAGCTACATTCTGTAACAATTGAAGCTTCCAGATCAGGCCCATAGGGAGGCCAGCATAGAGCAAGTTACAGAAATCTATTCTGGAGGTGACCGTCGTATGGATCACTGTGGCCAGGTGTTCGGTGGACAGGTAGGGCGCTAGTAGCCGAGCTTGGCGCAGATGGAAAAAGGCCTGGCTGGCTACCTTGACCTGAGCCTCGAGTGTTAAGGAGGCATCAATAGTCACCCCCAAATTCCTGGCTTGGGATGCGGTTTTAAGTCGCGTCCCTGCCAGGAAGGGTAAGCGCGCTTCCTCTCCTGGCCCCCTACAGCCGAACCACAGGACCTCCATCTTGGAGGGGTTGAGTTTCAGGCGACTCTGCTCGAACCTTTCTGCCATGGCTTTCAAACATCTAGCAAATGGATCTGGCGAGGAGTTTGGGCAGCCGTCCATGAGGAGATAGAGCTGGGTATCATAGCGTACTGATGGCAACCCAGCCCAAAACTCCGTACCAGCTGGGCCAGAGGGCGCATCAAGATGTTAAACAGTGTGGGGGAGAGCACTGAGCTCTGAGGGACTCCACATGGAAGCCTATAGGTGCCCGAGAGCTCTTCCCCAACTGCCACCCCCTGGATCCGGTTTTGGAGGAAGATCAAGCAGCACCCTGGTCAGCACAATGCACCCCTGGACAGGGAGAGTCGCAAACTAAAACCTTGGCCATAAGATTTAGTCCTCGGCCTCATTGTCATTTTGAATTGCCAATTACCAAGCAATTAATGTGGGCTATCAGATGTTCTTGTGGGAAAGTATATCCAAGTACTTGGACATTCTCCCCCCTGATGAGACGAATCTGGCCTCTATTCTACAGACCGAGGCTATGAGAACCTCCAGCCAGGCGATTAGTGCTGCGGATGTGGCTGCACACACTATGGCATCGGCTATCACCCTCAGACGTCACTCTTGGCTTAGAGGCACAGCTCTCCCTTGGGATGCCAGAAATAAAATTGAGGACCTTCCCTTTGAGAGGCATTCCCTGTTTCCGTCAATCACCAATGATTTTCTTAAGTCTATAAAGCAGAGCTGTCAGACCGCTAGATCCTTGAATTCCTTTCCGCCTCCACCTCCCTTCCAACCTAGATTGTCCACTTTCCAATGTTTCCAGGCACCCCAGTTCCGCTCACCCCTTCCTCCTCAACAACATCAGCAACCCCAACCGTATCCTTCCCGTTCATTTCCTGCTTACCCATCTTATCCGAGAAAATGACAGAACTCTTGCCAGAAACAGCAGCAGCACTTCCCAGCGTGAGCCCCAGCAACGCCACCAAGGCCAAGGGGCCTTCTGACAATTAAATCCCCAGGCCCCTGTGGTCTTTGGTAACCGTCTCACCAAGTTTCTTCCTTTTTGGGAGTCCATGACTACTGACTCTTGGGTCTTAACAATAGTCAAGAGGGGTTATAAGTTGGAGATTACTTAATTTCCACTGACCATTGTCAGAGTTGCAGCACCTGTTAATTCGTTCCCTGAACTGGAGGTCCAGGTCATTGAATTGTTGGCCAAGGGTGCCGTAGCTGAGGTTCCTGGAGGCCTGGCACAGTCTGGATTCTTTTTCAGATTTTTTCTGGTTGACAAAAAAGATGGTGGCTCTCGCCCCATTTTGGATTTGAGGCAGTTAAATAAATTTTTGGTGGTTCAACGTTTCTGTATGGTCTCTCTGCCATCTGTCATGGAATTCTTATCTCCTGTGGATTGGTTTGTGGTTTTAGATCTGAAAGATGCCTATTTTCACATTTCTATCCATGAAACACATAGGTGTTTCTTGCGTTTCCGCAAGGACTCCCAGGTTTTCCAATATACACTGTTACCTTTTGGCTTAGCCACTGCACTGAGAGTATTCACTAAGTGCATGGCAGTAGTGGTGTCACATTTATGCACGCAGGGTGTTGTAATTTTCCCGTACCTGGATGATTGGCTCCTGGTTGGCCCTTCGGCCACCCTGTTGGAGTCTCATGTGTCCCTCACCCTGAACCTTTGTGTTGCACTAGGTTTACAGGTAAACTTCCAAAAATCACAATTAACGCACTATAGAACAGCATCTTTCATCGGTGCTGTTTTGGACTCTGCTGAGGCTCATGCCTTCTTGCCACAGGACCGGATGACAGCCATTGGACCCTATTTAGAAACCGCTGAAGACATGCCAAGTTTATCCAGCGACTCTTGGGGTTACTGGTGTCAACTACTGCAGTGGTGCCGTATGCTTGCCTCCATATGAGTGAGCTACAACATTGGTTCCTGAGAAATTTTGCTCCTTCTCGAGATAGCCCCTTTAAGGTCCTCTTTGTTCCCCATGACATTATTTGTTCCCTCCTCTGGTGGACAAGTGAAGTTGTGGTTTTACATGGGATACCCTTTGGTGATTGGAGTCCTGAGGTAAGTGTAACCACGTATGCTTCCCTGGTGGGTTGGGGGGCTCACTGCCTGAACAGATCCATCCAGGGCATATGGTCAGTTGCTGAGCAAGAGTTGCATATCAACTTTTTGGAGTTGCATGCTGTGTATTTGGCCTTGACAGGTTTCGCAGACATATTGCAGGGCAAGAGAGTGTTGATCCAGACAGACAACACCTTGTGCATGTTTTATCTCAACAAACAGGGAGGAGTGTCCTCTTGGCACCTTTGTTGGGAGGCAATGAAAATTTGGGAGGCAGCCATCAGGCTGGGCATAGACTTCAGGACTATTCACATTGCAGGGGTATTGAATGTCCAAGCAGATGCCCTGAGCAGGTCGTTTGTTCCACCTTACGACTGGTCCCTGAATGACGCCTTTCTAGCACCAGTTCTAGAGCGATGGGGATTCCCAACAGTTGACCTCTTTGCATTGCAGAGGTCAACCAAATGCCAGTGCTACTGCTCCATGGCGGGGATAGGCCTCTGTTCCATGGGGGATGCCTTCCAATTCCGTTGGACAGGAACTCTGTTCAATGCCTTTCCCCCATTGCCTCTACTTCCCAGAGTGCTTCACAAGGTGCGGGAGAACCGCACTTTGATGATCCTAGTTGCCCCAGACTGGCCACGTCAGGTCTGATACCCAACACTCTTAGATCTCTTGGCAGGGCAGAAAATACCCTTTCCCTGCAATCCGGACCTTCTGTCCTTCCTCTCTCCACCAATGTTCAACCCAGAGAGTATACATCTTACAGCCTGGAGACTCCAGTGAATATGAGTTCCTTCTCCCAGGAGGTGAAGGACATATTGTTACATTCCAAGTGTGCCTCTACGAGATACTCCTATAATTTAAAGTGGTCCAGATTTGAGAGTTGGTGTGCAGGTGTGCAGGTAGACCACTGTGCCCCCTTTCCTGTCCTCTCTCACAATTCTTTGAATATCTGTTAAACCTTTCAAAGGATGGACTGTCGGTTTCATCCATCCGAACGCACCTGGCAGCCTTGTCTGCATTTCATAATTTCATCTGTTGAACAGCTACCTGGGCAAGGGAGGAGACATTTGTGAAGCATTATGCCATTGATCTCCAAGACAGGAGGAATTCCGAATTTGGCAGAGCGGTCTTGCAGTTCTTGTTTTCATAAGGGCTCATCCTGCCATCCTTCAGGTAAAGCTCGTGAAGGTTCCAATGTGGGGCTGCACATCAACACCGACAATGAAAACGGGGTTGCACTTACCTGTAACCGTTGTTCATTGAGGTCTTGTGTGCAGACACACATTCCCACCCACCGTCCCCACTATGAGCCATGTCTTGTGGTCTTGGCTGTGAGGTTCCAGCCTAGGCTCACAGCAGCGGGTCGGAACTGAGGTATGAGGGGGTGCTCTGTTCAGATCACGTGTGCAATCGCGCACCGTGTCAGAACGGTAGTGCCCCCTACCGGATTAAAGCTTGAAAGACCTGTTCCAAGATAGGCCTGCGCTTGCGCAGTTCCAATGTGTGTCTGCACACAAGACCTCAATGAACAATGGTTACAGGTAAGTGCAACCCCGTTCATCCAGATCTTGGCTCAGATCTAGATAGCATGGCTCTGCTACTAATAAGGATTTTACCAAATAAGATATGTTTGGGTCAAAGCTCTGAGTAAGAGTCTGGCCAAGAATCACTTGGAAAAAGTATGCTCTGAGCCACAGCAGAGGAAATCTATCAAATTTCAGCATGAGAAGTGGAAGGAACCTGTGATAAAACAGCTATCTCTGTATTCTATGTTCACTACCATCAAGGAGAATGCCCACTTAGGTATAATGATACAACAGCAGTCTTTCAAGTAATGGTGATCATGCCTCCACTCTACAATTGTCATGATAGTCTCCATAGTGTTTAGAGCCAAGGTTCCCAATACAGGGTGATATTGAAGGATATTAAGCATTGGTAAAGTATTAATATCCAGAAAGTTAGCAGAGTGCCTTAGCATGGCAAGTAGCGCAGCATGAGGCAAGAGTGCATGTGGTCAGAAAACAAAGACAGTCACCAAAGTGGTATTTAATATAAGAACTATTTAATAAAGATAAGGTTCCTATAATCTGGATGGACAGAGATGCTTGAGGCATCTCCCTTCCATCATGTTGTAGGCTTGAGAGATGGAGAAGAGCAAGAGACCAGGGAAACAGGAAATTATCCTCTAGGGGAGTGATTCTCAACGTTGTCCATGACCTGGACTCAGCAGCAGCTGGTGTGGCGTCCTCTGTGTGTGCGCGCACATGCGCACAAAATCAAGGCGACGTGGAGGTGGCCATTTCCATGGCTTCACTGCTGCCTCTGCCTGCTGCTGCCCACTACAGCCCACTGTCCGCTGCCACCACCTAGGCGGGCAACCTGACAACCCCAAATGGGGTTGCGACCCACAGGCTGAGAACCACTGCCCTGGGGACAGGTCAATGTCCCTGTCTATCTCACTAACTCTGTGGTGAAGAGAGTTCCTGTTTACAGCTTTGCAATTCAGGGGACTGCACAGAGAGCTGTTTCCAATAGATATAGTGCCTACTGGCACCATTCTTAATGCCCTCCAAGTGTTTTTAGAAAGAGAGCAGAGCCATGTGGGACTTTTTGAGTTTGTGGTGTCTATGGTATAATGCAGACAGTAACTTCATTTGAATTACTTTGCCTATGCAAATAGTAGAATAATATATTGCCTGTATTCTACTTAAGGAGTGAATATGGTGATGACATCTCTCGTGGGGATGTGGACTGACCAAGGAGGTTTATGGGTCTTGGTTTCCAAAATGCTTTTGAGGCTAAGATTTCAAGCAGATGCTCTGTGAAAGCAGGGATGGGTTCCTGGAATGCGAAGATCCTCAAAGCTACTCTCAGATTGTGCAGCAGACTTCAAGATACTTTAATTTGAAACTTTATGGTTTCTGGAATAGATCAAGAGTTTTTTGTTGATAAACTAACACATACGCTGAATGTGTCTGAATGCTGGGTGTAATACAGGCCAAGCAAAATACCTCCCTAATATATTTAGTCTGTATATTGATATCTCTCTCTCAACAGTTACTGTGATGGATCTTGTGATCTGTGAAAGCCTTTACTTGTGCACTAGACCCTTATCATGGTTTTGAAAATCATATAAGGGTCACGTTAGTGAGCCCATTATTATATTTCCTGCCGCTTTTGGCTAAGTCTGCTCATGGCAGGTTACAGATTAAAATCCATAACTCCAGTAAAAATAAAACGAGATGTCTATCATAAATCAGTTGCTCTCGCCACCTTTTCTGAGTCACTCAAAGTGGTCATCTGACTACTGCTTAAAAAAACATTCCTGCAGAAAAATGTAGCCAATTATTTCCCAGTGTCCAATCAGCCTTTTAGGTGGAGACAGCAGTAGCTGACTAGTTCCAGATCTTGGATATCTGCTCTCACCCCGATTCAGTCTGGTTTCAGGTCAGCCTACAGGACAGCTCTGCTAGCTTTAGCTGGTTATCTCCATCTGAATGTGGACAAAGGCAATGCTTTGTTGTTCCTACAGATCAATTTTCAGCCTCAGATACAGTAGATCAGGCCATCCTGTTGAGATGGTTGGAGAAAGAGTAGGTACTATGGGGGTACCTTGGACTGGTTTAAATTGCTTCGCATGGATAGGAATCAAATGATTGCCATTGGAGACCAATTGTCTTCAGTGTGGGAGCTCTCTTGTGGGGTTCCACAGGTATAGTCTTATTCCCCATGTTATCTAACCTCTATTTAAAGCCTTTAGAAGAAATAATTCATATCTTTGGAATTGGATGTCATCAATAGGCTGATGACACTTAGCTCTATTTCACTTAAATCTGAATCACCTTCAGCCACTGCTGGCCTGCAGTGGTCAAATAGCTGAAAGTGAACAAACTGAATCTAACACACACACACACACGCAATGGAAGTGATGCTGCTGGGAAGGTGGAGATATTGAAGGACACTGTGCTTCCCACTTTTGATAAGGTTCAAATGACCTTATTAAAAGCCTAGAAATTAGATTGGATTTAGCATTGCTCCTGAAGAAGCAAAACCCTTTCCTTCAACTGAATGTAGCCCACAAGATGGCCCCTTGTTCTGACTTGGCAAGTCTAGCCTCCTGGATCCACAGCATGGTAACATCAAAACTACACTATTGTAAGGCATCTACTTAGAGGCACTCCTTGAATAACTCAGAGACCCTAGCTGTTCAGTTTGACTATTAACAGGACCTCGTGCTTGCTATCATGACAGAGTAGGTTCTGCCTTTCTGTAAGAGTGAGAGCTGATAGAATGTTGGGGATAGCTGGAAACAGAATAGAGAGTTGGCAGCTGTGGGGCTATGAGGGGGAAATGTATGTATGACTAAGCAAAGTTGAGCAAAGATCAGCTTAAAGCTAAACAGAAAAGTCAATTTGTAACAACAGATCTCAAATGATGGAATAGTGAAATAGTTCAAAAGTTCAAGGGAAATGAAATGTGTAACCACCACCTTTGTTGAGTACCTTCAAGCCAAAAATAAAAGTTTAACTCCTTGTTTATTCAGCCATGTGCACTGTGTCTCAGAAAAAGAAACACCAGTGAAAAAAACCAGTTATGTTTGAGGATATGAATAAATGGTGGCAGAGTGTGAATGGAACAGTGTTTCAACCCCCAGCCTCCATATTTTGTTTTAGGTGAGGGCCTGTTATTAAAAGAAGATGGGCTACCCTGTCTGCTGATCTCTGTGAATGAGAGAGAGGACATCAGAGTTGAAATTGTCATGGTTCTCTAGAGTAGGAATGGGCACAAACTGGTTCATGACACTAAACTCTTCTTGTATTTGGCCAGTTTGTTGGCCACCCAACATTGCATAGGCCATTTATCTGGTTCAGTTGGGGATTTGGGCCACTTAGATCTAGCAGCTAAGCAGGGCTGTCCACTCATCTGCTAGGTTTAAATGGCTGTGAGCCAATTAAATTGTCTATTTCACTCCACCACCACCTCAAGTGAGGGGAAGCCAAATAGACTGCTGAAATGGCTGCCAGGTGCTTGGAAGCAGGAAGGAGCTATATAGAGTTCAGAAATGGCTGTCAAGTATTAGGCTTAAATGGCTGGCAGCCAGTGATTTATTTTGCCTGCACCCACTTTCAAATGGGAGAGCTAAATCAATTGATTAAGAATGTAATATATTTTGTCTCCTGAGACCGTTCTGTGTATGTGAACCTATTCCCATGTGACTGGACATGTAGTGGAACAGTTGTTATATGATCACAGGGAAATACTACCTGTATCCAATCCCTGGACTAGTCAATCTGCTTGCCACACAGAGAAGGCATGGAGATCTATAGTTAACAAAAAGCACCTATAACAAGCCTATGATTAACTATTTTTACAACTTGACATGGTATAGATCAGTGGTTCTCAACCTTCCCAATGCCATGACCCTTTAATACAGTTCCTCATGTTGTGGTGACTCCCAATCATAACAGTATGCAAGTGTTCTTTCACAAAAATTAAACCGAAACTGACCAATGGCGTGAAGATCCATTGTTCATGATTGTATATAAATTGGTTTTTTCCCGGGGTTTCTCAGTTTAGTTCTGCCTCTTGTCCCACCATGCCAATCTCTCTCTTTTCTGCTGCTCCAGACAGACGAATGCTCTATATCGAGCTATAGAACAAGGTTGTTGTGTGAATGAAATGGAGGAGGGGTGATGTCGGCCACTTTGGGACCCTCTTGGGGAGAAGGGCAGGGGACGAACCGAGTAACAAAAACCAATGATTCAGAAGAACAAAAATTGAGTCCAGGGACACCTTTAAGACCTGCAGGAGGAGCAGTAACAGTGGTGGTGCCCCCCCCCCCCGGCCAAGCTACTCTGCCGTGACCCCTGTGAAAGGGTCGTTCGCCCCCCAAAGTGGTCCTGACCCCCAAGTTGAGAACCACTGTTTTAGGGAAACTTATCTTTACTCCAAGGCTCATTTCTGCTGAATGAATTGAAGTTGTCAGGTCACCCAGCTGGGTGACCTCGGGCTCGCCACGGCACTGATAAAACTGTTCTGACCGGGCAGTGATATCAGGGCTCTCTCAGCCTCACCCACCTCACAGGGTGTCTGTTGTGGGGAGAGGAAAGGGAAAGCGACTGTAAGCCGCTTTGAGCCTCCTTCGGGTAGAGAAAAGCGGCATATAAGAACCAACTCTTCTTCTTCTTCTTCATCAACTGTCACTCATATTGCTTTGGGTTTAACAATACCCCTTCACCCAAATAAGAGGTAAAAAGACAAAAAAATGTCAGAAAATGTTTATTTTTGTTTTTTTTAATTGGAATTGGCATGAATGTATGGTTGAATAAATATATTTTTATATACAGTTAACAGAAATTTTCATTCCATCTCCAAACTGCTGAAATAGATTTATATCTCTTAAAATTTATTTTTACAAGCCAAAAAAATAATCTGCCATTGACATCTGAATGTTTCTTTGTTTTTCCTGTGTGTTCATGCAAGCTGTACTTCATATAAGTTACAGGTTTATCATGATGTAAAAATGTTTACTCTTAAGGAAGCAGTTGCTTTGCACTCTGGGTCTGATGTAGCAAAACACATCCTTAATGGAGCGTTAAGGCCATACCAATGGGACACATACATACAAACTTCACATAGAAAAGGCAGAGCAGTCCTCCACTGGAAACAACGGGCAGCATTGTTTACACAAATATGCTATCTTACTTAGGTTTGAATACATTTTTGGAAGGTCTTTCAGTTGAGGAATACCTTCTAAAGTGCATGTCTCCTATAATCACACAATTAGACTGAAAATATTGGCATTTTTAAATCCCACCCTCCCAACACACATTCACTGCTTTATTTCCAACCTGAGTCAACATTACAGGTGCAATCAGTCGCTGGTCCGGTGCTCATTCCTGAAAACTGGATTTGTATGTTAAAATTGAGTGTGGATTGAAGCTTCAAAGTTCTGAATATCTAAGGCCCCCAATACAGACATCCCCAGCAGCATGGACCCAATTCACCATGTAACAGTCTTGCATGATTGCACTATGCATGTGAACATCATAGCTATGCCGGGGGACACCTGTTGCCTTGGCAGAAGGAAAATGATCTGGTAGGGGAGACCCAGCTGATTTGCCTTGCCCACCTGGTTACTTCATTCAAGAACATTTGCAGAAGTGGAAATTACTCCCAGGCTTTATGCACTGGATTGTTCAACCTGTAATTCTGTGTTTTGACAAAAGAACAGTTTAAATGGTCCCTCCACTAATACTTTTTTAGACTTTTTGATGCATACAGAAAATTTCCTGAAGGATACACTTCTATTTTTTTATGAATTAGACCAGTAATACAGAGTATGTTTCCAATTCAGTAAACTGGCCATAGTCTTCTATGGATAACACAGGTTGTGTATTATGGAAGCATCAGTACTGTGGGTGTTGATAGAAAGATGTGACACTATGTTCTGGAAAAAAAATCTACAAGAAAGAGCTTTTCTGTCTTGCACTTATATCTCGTGGCATAAAAATGGTTATTTACCAAAAGAATGAAGATTTCAATATAATTTGGATTGATTTGACAAATTACCTAAGGAAATTTTCAGACTATATGTAAACTAATATTGTAACTTGAGACTTGAATTATGATGAACGGATGAACTGTAACAGATGAAATGGACATTGTTTATAGGAATCGAAAGATTGATGAAGCTTCAGAGTTGTGTTGAGGGTTTTGTCTTGTTTTAGTTGGGGCTTGTCTGTTGATTGTGTGTAATTTAATATAAATAAATGAGTGAAAGAATGAAAAGCTGATATCGTCTTTGTTATAACCATCCCATGTCAAGTTCAAATGAAATGGCATTCACCGTTTTGTCAATTCCTGATTTCCCCCTTAACATTTATTTTCTTGCCACATGTGTTGCCTAATACCGCTTGAAATCACATGGAAAGGTGGGGTACAAGCATTTTGATAAATAAAATATAATTAAAAAGCCCTCCCCCCATATCGAGTCAGGCCATTAAGTATGCAGTCAAGCTAAGTGCGCTTTGTAAAGTGCACAAATGTCTCTTGCTTTGCAAGGTTGTTCCACTGCACAGTGAAATAGCTTAGGCGCTTCTGTGTCAAAGTAATTTGCACAACCTCCAAAAGGTGGGAGCAGAGCTGAGACAGATAATCAGTACAATTCTATGATACCTTTTGCAGGGCTATTCCACTTCAGACAGTTATATTCATTTATGTAAAAGTTATATAGAATGATTTATTAAGTTATAGCACATCCAAAGCTAGAAAAGTCTAGTGCTAGAATTGTGTGTGTGTGTATATGTGTGCATGGCCTTCCCCCCCCCTCCCCGGAAACTTTACAACCTCTACAGTCAGAAGTGCTATAGCTCAGCACTAGAGTATAATGCATGATGATGCACCTTATTGAATAGTCTGGGTCCCAGCTCATTTGATTCCATGCTGGCTATTAATGCTGTGGGTTTGATTTGAATCTGGCTTAGTCTTCAACAGAACAGGAAACAGGGCTGCTTGAGTCTGTCATCACAGCTCATTGTTTAGGTGCAAGAGCCTACTGTTGATATGGTTGCAAACAATAAAGCAAAGCACAAGAAGAAGCTGACACAAGTTTCCACAGGCTGCAACTTGGGGCTTAATGTAAGAATGTCAACATTTCTCTCCCTCTCTCTCATTCACTGGGAAGATCAATGAGGTAGGAAGGAAGCACTTGCTTGCTGATATCTACTTGATATATTAAGAAGCACCTGAAATTGGCATGTGTTTTTAAGTAATTGTCATTGAAAATAAAGTCAACTTTTTACCTCTGTCAACTCTCCAAGGCAGGGATTCCACGGTCTTTCCCCTCTTACCTGTATGGACTTGGCCACAAGCTAGGGAACTGGCTGCCTCCACCCAGAGGTGAGGGGAGGGAGAGAAAGGAGGCAAAGGGTGCAAATGATGATGTTACTTCTGGTGACATGTCAATTCTGGCGGGCATGGCAGGGAGGTGTGGCCAGCTGACATAACATCCAGGGGTCCTCAAGGCCTGAACATTTAATTCAGGGCTTCTCCACAGTCACAAAGTTGAAAAAGGTTGCTCCAGGGTATTTCCTTAAAAAAAAAAAAGGCAGTGGCTCCCATGATTTGGGTAGTGCACACAGTTCATTGTAATGCCACCACTATGAATATGCAGGAGGAAATAACAGAATATAATAAAATGATGGAAGTCTATTTCAGAGCAGCTGTTAACTGAAACTGAATTAAAAAGCTCAAAGTGAAGCTACCAATGGCCTCCCAATGAGGCACTGATCATATCTACATCTGCTTAGGTTTCAGTTACATGATGGTGCTACAATGAAATAGAGAAGCAGAAGAACAGACAATTTGGGAGTGTGAAGTAAATCCTCAAATGTTATGCATTACTGAGGGAGAGGAACTGAGAAATACGTCTAAGCATGTGGTCAGGGCTTTAATGTACAAGGCAGGTAGAAGCACAAAAAGTAAGCTGGGTTCACAGCTGTAACTAAAAAGTAATGTCACAACGACTTTGTGAAAAGTGCTGACCTAATTAGTTCATGTTAAGTAAAGTATAAGAAGAATGTCTGAGTTTGGATTCTGAGACTGAAATTATTAAGGATTTTATGTTAACTTGGGCTAAGAATGTAGGACATGAGATTCAATACAATGACTGGCAATTTGTATGGAAAAAAGGTTCTAGATTCTCAAATAGCTATTACATAAAAGAAAATATTTATAAAATGCAGTATCGATGGTATTTGACACCATCTAAAATCTCAAAAATGAGTAAGAAGGCAAACAATACATGCTGGAAATGCCATGAAGAGCTAGGTATATTTTATCACCAATGGTGGACTTGTCAGAAAGCAAAACAATTTTGGAGGGGAATTCATGAGGAAATTTCAAAAATTTTAGGGAAAAAGATTAAATTTAAACCAGAAGCCTATTTGTTAGGCATTTTAGAGGATTCTTTAAAAATTGAGCTAGGAAAATCTTTTGGATACCTCTCTGTTGCAGCGAGAAATATATGGGCAAGAAAATGGAAGTTGGAAGAAATACCCACAATTCATGAATGGCAATGTAAAGTGATGGAGTTAGCCAGTTTTGCAAAATTAACTATCAATGTAGAAGACAAATATACCTCAGACTTTGACGTTGAATTGAAGCAATGGAAAATTTACATTGAAAAAAATTCAAAACAAAGATATGATTATAAATATTAAGGATGGCTCTATAAATATTAAGGATGGCTCTCAAAATTTTTGATATTATGGTACAACAAAAGTGTATATATGAGCAAAAAAGGTTAAGAATTCTTTTTTCTTTGTAAGTAGAGCTGGAAGTCTTTTTAAAATTACTTTTCCCCCCGTTCTTACTATTTCCCCCCTGTATGTATGTGTTTTGTAATTTGTATGTAATTTTTTTTGTACTAATAAAAAATTAACTTTCTAAAAAAAAATTATTTTCAGTTTATTTTCTCTCTCCCTATGCCCTGTTCTCCAGCATACTTCTGCCACACATTCGAGACCAGACTTTCTCAACCAGAGTTTTGTGAAACCCTGGGGCTTCTGAATGATCCCGGAAAGGTTTATCTAATATATATTTTAAATGTGCAAACATTTATTGGGTGATATGACCCCTTTGGCCAACCCCCCTCCCAAACTGGGCAATGATGAGCCTGGAGGGGGTGGGAAGTGGAAGGGCCCTGGGTGGGCATGTACACAGCTATGATTCCCAGCCATATTTTGCACCACCCAGCATAGTTTCTGTCAACCTTCCTAGCTTTGTTGGGTGCAAAACACTCTTTGGGTATTTGGCATGTGCAGATACCTTTAACAAGGAGACTGGTTGAAACAAGTGTTGAAACGAATATCTCTGGTCCCTTGTTTGAGTACGTAAGCAAGGATGGCCCACCCAAGATTTGTTGGTTCCGTGATACTTCAGCAGTCGTTTAAAGCTTGATGTGAGCATATGAATGGCTGTTATGTAGGAAGACATTACTAATGAGGGGAAGGTAGTTCACTTTGAAAAAAATCATCCTGTTCACACAAATTTTGTTTACACACTGTTGACTACATCTCTGCAGCCAGTGGCAACCACAGTGGCTTCTGTTGTATTTCAAAATAGCACCCTGTGCAATCCACCTTGAGTCTAAGTGAAAAAGGTGAACTATGCATAAGGCAAATAAACAGAAATGTTAACAAGAAGAACTCATAGGACATGGACTGGGGAGTTCCATTTTCAAATACCTGTTTGCCTCTTGGATCCAATCATTCACCTGGTGTCGCAGACCTGATGGGAAGATGAAATGGAGGAAGGGAGAACCAGGCTCCTTCAAGGAATGACATGTTAGAAATATAGTACAGCTGCAGCCATGTTCTTTGCTTTTTGTTGACCGTGAGTTTGCGGACCAATTGATTCTAACCCAAGGGTACTTTAATAATAATTTGTCAATATTTGGTACTGAAGAATCTATTTCTTTCAAAAACAATTGACCATTCCACAGACAAAGAGAAGCCATCTCTTCATGTTTCAGGGAAACTAAAGAGGTTTGTGATCACTTACATTTTCCCCCTGAGAGTGACAATAGGTGACTTTGTCGATAAAAATCATTTGAAGTTGGGTATGTTAGACTAGGCAAAGTATTAAATCTCCTTTATATGTCCCAATTTCTGTCTTGTTACATTTAATATTCTTGCCTGTTTCATTTAGAGAGAAAATGCCTTCAATTTGCTCAGGTTTTGCCAATGTGATGGATCCAATCTACTCTTAAATTGTATTTAGTTACACACTGAACTGCATTTCTTCTTGTAATACAATCACAGGATCAGATAGTGTCCCACACAAAATGCTGTCATAATTGTCCCAATATGTGTTTGATCTTCTGAATCCCAGCAATCAGATCTTGCATATGGTATGTTCAACAGTTCTGACAGACTAGCCTCAGTATACCTATTTTGAAGCTTTGTTCAGATTTCAAGAACCCAATGCATCAGCAAGTTGCTTTGAGATGCTATCCTTACAGACCTGGAATGCATGTACAATGCCTACCTGTTCTGGCTCCTTGAACATAACAACTTTCTGGCAAATACAGAATGTGTGTTCCATGGTAGTTGATCTATTATTATCATATGGTTTGGCTGGAACTTTGGCTCACAAAGACATCATGAAATGAAAATATCTCATGTCTATTTTTCTTCTACTCTGAAAATGCTTATGGCAGTTCTTAGAAATGTAGAATCTTCATAAGTCTTTGTACTCTTGAATTAAGAGGCAGAAATTTATGAAGAACTGTGTATTCCAGGCTCACTCCATCATTGTCTTCTGCAGTTCACAAATGTCTATACAGAGCTTACTGCCCTCTAATAATCTTTTTGGAAAGATTATTACAGCAAACTATTTGTAAGAAGAGTACTACTGCAGTATTGGAATATGTTGTACCTTAAAAAAAAATGAAAGCTGTCCAGCAGGGATTCCTAACCAGGTTATGCAAGAACTCCACAGGGGATATGAAGCCTTTCCTAGAAGTTCAAATGGCCACTGACATCACTAGATGTTACCGGAGCTCACTTCCCCTGTTGGTCTGTAGACCCAGTCGCTTTCTCTACAATGAAAATAGTAAATGATCAATTGATTGACAGGCTCCTGCATCTTTTTTCCATTTCTAAGGGGCATGATGCCACTTCCAGGGTTCCAAGTGGCCTGAAAAATATTTCAGAGTTTTCTCCATGGTCAAAGGGTTGAACAAAGTTTAAGCCATAAAACAGAACTTTATAATTTAGCCCAGGCAGACATCCCAGTTGATGCAGAGATTAAGTTCAGAAGTGATGCTTGGAGTTCTTCTATTCTCACTTCTGCCCTGTTCAAATGCTCCTCTCCATCCATCTTCTCTGAAACACTGATGCTCTTCTAAACATCAAGGCTGCATGGTTTGTCAATTAAAGATCTAGATCCTTTGTAGCAATGCCACCTGCTAGGAAGGATAGCAGTTCTCCAAGTCTGCATATCTCAAATTTGGAAGGAAGGATATAAATATATAAATGCTGTCTCTTATTAAGGTACTGATAAGGTAGATTTAACTTGTATGCAGAGCACATCATGAGAAATGCGGGATTAGAGGAGTCACAAATTGGGATCAAGATTGCAGGGAGAAATATCAACAACCTCAGATATGCAGATGATACCACTCTAATGGCAGAAAGTGAAGAGGAACTAAAGAGCCTGTTGATGCGGGTGAAGGAGGAGAGTGCAAAAGTTGGCTTGAAACTCAACATCAAGAAAACAAAGATCATGGCATCCGGCCCTCTCAATTCCTGGCAAATAGAAGGGGAAGAAATGGAGATAGTGACAGATTTTATTTTCCTGGGCTCCAAGATCACTGCAGATGGGGACTGCAGCAAAGAAATTATAAGACGCTTGCTCCTGGGGAGGAAAGCTATGGCAAATCTAGAGAGCATCCTAAAAAGCAGAGACATCACCCTGCCAACAAAAGTGCGTTTAGTCAAGGCTATGGTCTTCCCAGTTGCAATGTATGGCTGTGAAAGTTGGACCATAAGGAAGGCCGAGCGTCAAAGAATTGAGGCTTTTGAACTCTGGTGCTGGAGAAGACTCTTGCGAGTCCCTTGGACTGCAAGGCGAACAAACCGGTCAGTCCTAGAGGAGATCAGCCCTGACTGCTCTTTAGAAGGCCAGATCCTGAAGATGAAACTCAAATATTTTGGCCACCTCATGAGAAGGAAGGACTCCCTGGAGAAGAGCCTAATGCTGGGAGCGATCGAGGGCAAAAGAAGAAGGGGACGACAGAGAATGAGGTGGATGGATGGAGTCACTGAAGCAGTAGGTGCAAACTTAAATGGACTCCGGGGAATGGTAGAGGACAGGAAGGCCTGGAGGATCATTGTCCATGGGGTCGCGATGGGTCGGACACGACTTCGCACATAACAACAACAACAAAGGTAGATGGCCTTTTCCTGTATGCTCACTTGTGGAAAAAAATGTTATTCGATAGAGACATCCAAATGTCCATGCCTGCTGCTCCTAGCGAAACTATGTAGTTTCAGTTAAATGCAGGCCTTTTACCACATCTTGGAAGATGGGCTGAATGGGCAGATCCAAGAATCCATGGGTGCAAGAGCTGTGGCTTTTCCCTTGGTTACCTCTCCTGGGAATGTTAGATGTCAGGATCATGTGACTCATAGAGGAAAATAGCCACATGCGTGATGGGGCTGCACTGAGAAGGCCACAGATGTAAGAAGAAGGGCAGGACAACTTCTCCCCTTCTCCTTTCTCAGTTGCATTCAACATATAAACAACAAGGTAGGACTGAAGTCATACATTTATCCAGTTACTGGTCCCCAGTTTCATTTATAAAACACATGTTGGCTCTTTTTTACAAAAGATGCATGCACATATATGCAGGAAGTACGTGCGTTCACTGCAGTGTTTGAGGCTATGGAGACTTGTTCCACAAACACACAGACTTCGAGATGTGATTGGCGACGGTGAGAAAGAAATTGATTCCCTTGCATCAAAAAAAAGTACCAGTGGCTATGCTGCAATTACAGGCTTGTTCCTGGATGCCACTTTTAAGGGATTGTTTCTCCTCAACCCCAATTGCTCTTTCCTCTTAGCTGCTTCCTGTAAGTGTTTTTACTCTCCTCCATTAATGCCTCAGGAGATAGCTCAGAAGACTTGCTTTTCCATCAGCAGATAGGGCAGAACAGATTGCAAAGAAAAAAAATCACTGATGGAAAGTGATTAGTTTCAAACAGTGAGCCGCTGTGCTGGAATAACTGCGGATGTGTCAGTTCACATGTCTTAAAGTTTAGCTTGAGAGGGAAATGCCTTGAGCAAAATTGATTCTGGCTGGAGAACAGATATACCTTAATGGGCCAGAGCAATGGGGAGAAATCATCACATCAAGGAGTGCTGGGTCTCTCCAATTATATTGTAATTTTAAACACAAAATGGATGTTGATGTTGCAATGATTGGCTGTTTGTGAGTTGTCTTGTTTTTTTTTGGGGGGGGGGAAATGTTAGCTTCACAAAGAAGCCAACTAGAGCTGGATTTACACATGAGAAAAGGAAGCTACAGTCTGGGGCCTCAGGTTATTAGAGGGTTCTACACAGATTTATTTTACTAAAGGATTATTAGAATAACACACTTTGGGGGGAGGGGTAATGTTATGGGGCCTTAGCCTGAAGTTGAGGTCCCTAGGCCATTGGAAGTAGGAAATGATCAGTGAGTTGTACTGGCTGCAAACTCATCCTGTTTCCTACACAATTATAAAGTTACATAATATCTCTCTCATTCTTCAAACTACACCTCGGATAGAGAATACTAAACAGTGTTACATCTGTTGACACCATTGGATTTAGAAAGGTGTCACTCAGTTTCTATAACTCGCTCTATGCAGGCCTGCCCTTAGCCTTGACACGGAAACCACAGCTGGTCCAAAACGCAGCGGCCAGGATCTTCACAGCGACACCGTGGAGATCCCACATCCGGCCCCTACTCCATCAACTCCAATGGTTGTCAGTTGAATTCTGGATCAGGCTAAAGGTTCTGGTAATTACCTTCAAGGCCACAGTGTATCTGTCAGGCCCCAGTGTATCTGAGGGACCGCCTCCCTGCCTATGCCCCCAAAAGAGCTTTACGCTCTGCCGCCACCAACCAGCTAATGGTGCCTGGCCCTAAAGAAGTTTGCCTGGCCTCAACCAGGGCCAGAACCTTCTCTGTCCTGGCCCCCACCTGGTGTAACGAGCTCCCAGAGAAGATCAGGGACCTGACGAAACTAAAACAGTTCCGCAGGGTCTGCAAAAGGGAGCTCTTCCACCAGGCATTTGGCTGAGGCCAGGCCAGCCAACCAACCAACATCTGCAGGGCCCCTGCCCCCTCTCCCCTCAGAAACCCACTAAGACTCCTGGACCTGTACGAGTAACCACTATGAATGTTGTAGTTATTATATGTATGGTTCCATGTCTAGTTTCAGTTCTATGGAAACCGCCCTGAGCCTTCAGGGAGGGCGGTATATAAAAATGAATAAATAAATTAAATAAATAAAGTTTCGCCTTGTGCTAAAAGTCTACCCCCCCCGAAGTCCTACTGCATTCCTCAGCATGGTAAGGGGGTGAACTGCAGAGCTCACAGCCCGCAGGCCAATTGCAGAGACAACGGGGAAGTAAATGGCAAACCACCCTGTTTTTCTTGCCAAGAAAATTCTATGGGAAGCACGCCAACTATGGTATGAAGTCGTAAGCCCCCCAGGCCACAAAGTACTGAACAAGCCACTGGGGAAGGGCGACAGTTCTCTACCAGTAACCTGGGCATTTATGGACACAAGCCAATATAGGGATGACCATGAACCAATTAAAAGAAGCAGTCAGAGACAGAGACGCATGGCAAAGACTTCCCTATAGAATCGCCGAGGGTCGGACACGACTGAGCGGATAACATCATCATCATCAAAGTCTAGCATTCTGGTTTAAATGCTTGGTTTCCATGCCCAAATAAAACTAAGCCTAAGGTCATCCAGCAGCATTTGCACACCTTACCCAGGTATCCTTTCCTTTTGTTTCCAGGAATCCTTTCCTTTTGTTTCCCCTCTCTTATCTTTGCAGTATCCTCCCCTGGAAATATGGACTGTGAGCAACTGTCTTTTTGCTTAGGTTACTCTATAAAGTGCTGGGTCCATTGGTAGCATTGTGTAAATAATTAAAGCAACTCCAAAGAAGACTAGAAACTGGTAGGCAATGGAAAAAAGCAACAGGTATTTGGTGCTGAATCCTGATGCAAGTCAGTTGTAGGATAAGGGATTCATGGAGATGGAGATTTTTGTGTATGATAGGAGAAAGGTTGCTCTTCATATGATAAGTTCCTTTGAGATGCTTTCCTTTTGTTTCAAATTGGCTATATGCTTAGTGTGGCATTTTATATGATTAAGAATAGATGTCAGAGCTTCTCAAAAAGAAAGCTATGCATGTAAACCAATTAGTTTAAATTGGTTTATATGCATAGCTTTCTTTGTGAGAAGCTCTGACATTGATTCATTTTTTATTTCTATGCTTGTCTTTGCTTTAACTGAAAGCCTCCTAATGAAAATTAACAGATTCTTGCCTGTCCACTATCACAGAAAGTTTCCCATATGATTTGTTAGGCTTGAAATTGGATACACTGCATTACCTTGGCAGTTCCAAAAATCAGATGAAAAATTTAAATTCTCGATTTCTGCAAAGTATTAACTTGTATGAAGCTCAGTTTTTAAATCTAATGTTTTAAATAAAGTAAATGCTGTCCAGACTTGTAAGCACTAGCTTTAAAAACTACAGCCTCAGTGTGGAAAAGGTACACAAAGGCCTGAAAAGTAGTTAAAGCAACAGCAGAAGGGTCAGAATCATTGGCAACCTTCCCATACATGTCCTTTTCCATGGTGTCTGGAACTAGATCTACACATGGTTGAATTCAGTCATTCTATTGTAATTATTTATCTCCTTTGTATTCCAGTCTAGACAAGACATAATTGTAAAAACACAAAATTCAGTGATCTGTGGATCCTACATGGTTTGGCAATATATGCAATATATGATGTTTTTCAAGCGGACAGCATCTAGCATGCTGGGCTAAATGTTAAAAGAGGACCTGGTATTTGTGTGTGTGTGTGTGTGCATGTAGGGTGGGGGGGAGGGCAAAATCAATTTTGAGATGACACTTGAGCAGAAGTATGTGGTCAGATCCAAACTAACTTTTCACTCAGTAATACAGAACTCTCCTGTCTCCCTTCTCCCACAGCAAACCAAAGCTCTCCACAAGATGTTCATCTTGGAAGGCAGGAGAGCATGATGACTGACATGAGGGGCTTATACAGTAGGAAGGAGGAAGTATTGGAAACTTCCTTTAGTCTAGATCCAAGTCCAAACTGAATTATTGCCTGGCAAGGCTTTCTGTGTATACTTGGCAGTGTCCTACTCCAGGGCCTGAACTTGCTGTGACTTAAACCCCCCACCCCTTCAGCTGCAGCCTGCATTCCTCACCACTGAACTGTATAAAGGTCCTAATAGCCTTTCCTGCCCAGACTTTAGATTTGAAGTGCAGACTGCCCCAGATTCTCCCAAATGGCAGGGCAAAGCTTAGAATGGGATTGCAGCTGTTCTGACCTTTCTTGTATCTTGTCACCTGATGGATGTGGTCCAGGGAGTGTGTGCCTGTCCTCCCAAATTCTCCTCCCCAAATTTCTAAGTGACTCCTGGGTCCATTCCGCACAACTTAAATGTAGCTGAATTGTAACAGTTTGTAAATGCTACATTTTTTACATTATGCACGATGGCATACACAAACTGCAGCATTCCAGCAACACTCACGCAACATTCACTTTTTTATAGCGCTTTGGGAGGAATCGTAAGGGCCATTCCGCACCAGGATCTATGTAGCAAATCGGTTGCGGAACAAAAAAACACCATTTTAAATAGTGGAATTCGTTGTTATGCATACCTGCCTTTGTAGTGGAATCCAGTTGCGTTTCTATCGTTTCCCACAGGTTTCCAGTCTTGGCAAAAATCGCTAGCTAGGAAGCAATATTGCTGAGCTTTGTCCCACCCCTGGCCGTCAATCAAATGACCAGCCAATGGGCGGCCATTATCATGCTCCTGAAAAGCCCCTTTCCCTTTAAGGCAGGTTAAAAAAACCCCACAAACGTTGCAACAAATCTGCGTTGATTCGTTGTAACGGAGAAATCAATCTAGCTAGCAGGTGGTGTTTGAGCTCCCGTTTCATCGTTGCCACGCTCCCCCCGAGTGAAAAAAAAAAATACACCCCCCCCCTGCACGGGCGCAATTTTTGGCCAAAAATAAAGGGAAAAATAAAGGGAAAATAAACCAGCAAACGGGGCTGTGTGGTACTTGGTGACTTAAAACAGCTCTGGGGAGGGACTGCAGCCGGGGAAGCCTCGCTGGGTAAACGAAGGCTTGCTGGTGTGTTGATCTCCGCTCGCTCCGAGAAAAAAAAATGGCAATCGCTTCGCCGGAAGATCAGAGGAGAGAGCCAGGGGGCGGGACTTTGCAGAAACCACAACAATGGTAACGCACAGAACTTTCCCGCTAGTGTTGCAGATTGGTTGCAAGAGTGTAGCGCTTTCCAGAGGGTGAATCCACTTTTTGGGATTTACCTGAAAGCACTTCAACGAAGCGCTTTTTGCGGATCGGTTTCAGTAGTGTGGCAGATTGTCAAATTAGTAGCCATTTCAATTTGCAACCATTGTGCAATTTTGAACTAGTGCGGAATGGCCCTAAAAAGTGGATTCCCCCTTTAAAAAGCGCTTGACTCCTGAGAACAACCTGCAACACATCAGCAAAAGACATTTGCGTTTTCAAAATAGCGTTAGGAAGAAGGTCTCTCCTCCGCTTCTGCCCCCAAGCTGCCTTTCTCCCCCTACAAACCGTATAAAGCAATGAACAAGCGAGCATGCTTTTTGTTCGACAGAAGGTTTTAAACTTTAAACTTTTAAAGTGAGCATCATAACGTCACAGAGTCTCTTGATCACCATGTGCCCAAATGTTCCCCTGCCTGCATTGTATGTTTCTTTTTCTTGTAGACGCATGTCAGTGATTACACGCATGTCCGCCAGCAGGCTGTATTAATTAGCATGGATGGAGGAACTGTAAAAGCTCCATCAGCGGGTTTTTTTCCATCTCCAATGAATACCTCCCCCCCTGGTTTAGCCTTGTGTAAAAAGCCATTTTTGGATGGACATTACAACAAAATACAGTTCCGTGTGAAGCAAAGAAGCAATGAATTAACACATATTCGTTGCCACGTGTGTTTTCAGATTTTTTCAAAATCAAATTTAAAGGGAAAGGGGCATTTTGGAGCCATGAGGATGATCCGTTTGATTGGCTCTTCAGTTTGATTGACGGGCTGAGGCAGGCAGAAGCGCCACAAATTTAGAGTGCCTTGTTTGCAATTCCTGCAAGACCGGAAACATGTGTGTTACCAAAAAATCACTACGGGTGCATGAATATTGTGCTACGATTTGCATTGTGCGAAGTGTCAAATTTCCACTACAAATTGTAGTGGTTCAGGCTGCTGCAGACATCCAGCAACATTGGCAGATGTGCTGAATGGACCCTGGTATTGTCAGACATGCTTGTCAATAACTTACATTGTGACAACCCTCCTAACAGGATTTGAAGGCTACCACTAGGTGAGCTGTTGTTTCTGCAGGTTATTTCTCTCAGGCTCCTGGGGAATGACTGTCTCCTTTCAACACAGACAGCAGGCCTATTGTTATGCTGGTGTTTTGATTAGCAGACAGAAGAGGATCCTTCCTTCCTGTTGCTCTGCCAACAATCTCCATTCGTGTGCTTCTTCTCTTATCTAATTGCTGCCTACAATTTACCAATACAATAAAACAGTTGAGTGGGAAGAGAAAGGTCAATAAAAGGCACTGCCATGAAAAGGGACGCAAACAAGAAATCTCATTATGCTCCAATTCTGTCTGCTCTCAGTTAAATGCCTTTTGTCCTTGTCATTGGTTCTCAGAAGCTGTTCTGAAGCAAAAATAATGGCAATCTATTCCCTCTGATTTAAATCCTATCAGAAGTTTCCCCAAGGAAAAGGGAATGGGGGCTCAGTTGATATCCACTGACTTCTAAGTTGAAGAGATGGGTGTTGCGATTGCACAATAACTGTTTTATGGGGTGAAGGGGCACCAACAGTCTACAAGTGCATCAGAACAAGGTGGCAGAATGAGCTGTACTTCTGGCTGCAGGTGAGGTAGGCTATTTCCCCCCACCCTGCATAAAAGACTCCTTGAGGTTGGGAGGAAAAGATACCAGCAGCACTGCAAGAAGAAAGATTCTAGCCTGGATGTGTCACTTTCCCAGCTGCACAGAGTTTTTTTAGCAGGCAAACATATATAAATGCCATTCCTCATCTGCACTCTGAAGAGATGTTGTGCATTCCACCCCTTCCGCTGCCTTCCATGTCCTTCTGTGTTGCATGTACAGATCAGGACTGGAACCAGGACTATATCACATGGCACTTGAATAAACATAACACTGCAGACTGTCTCAGACCAGGTGACTTACAACAACTGGCATCATTCTCCAAACTGCCTCAAGCTCAGAAATGTAAACCTCATGAATGAGAGTGAGAACAAGCATGAAAGGCCAGAGACACTGGAATGGTTCTAAAAATTACTGCATAACAATGTCAGCACTAATACTAATCATAATGCTCTAAAGGATCACTATAATTATCTTTAAAAGAATGAAGAGGCTTGATAAACACAGGCAGAATATACTCAGGAACCCTGATACCCATCTTCCCCTTCACTGGCTGGCACAGCTGTAAGAGCAGAATTGCCAAAGTGTCAATGAGGGGCATCTAATCCTGCTGCTGTGAAACAAAGGGGCCTATTGCTTCTGGCTAGATGGGGAGAAGGATGATTTTCAAAAACTATGGGATTTTCAGCCATAAACAAGCTGCAGATTCCAAGGCAAATGAAATTATATCTGTCAGTTCAGCCTAAGAAGCCTGGTGCATATTCTTCATTAGAACTGGAGCTGAGTGACATTAAGGATAACAGTGTTAGACCCTATCAATCTACATTTATTGGGTTGGGAAATTCCTGAAGATTTAGGAGTGGAGGCGGCAGTAGGCAGGGTTTGGGGAGGGAAGTTCTCTCAGCACAGTGTGATGCCATACAGTCCAAAGCAGCCATTTTCTCCAGGGGAGTTGATCTCTGTTGTCTATAGACCAGTGCGACAAAATCAGAGTCTAGTGGCACCTTTAAGACCAACAAGGATTTATTCAAGGCATGAGCTTTCTAGTGCAAACACTCTCCCTCAGACTTGCACTTGAAAGCTCACCCCTTGAATAAACCTTTGTTGGTCTTAAAGGTGCTACTGGACTCTGTTTTTACTGTGCTACTTCAGACCAACACGGATACCCATTTGAATCTATAGACCAGTTGTAATTCCAGGAGATCTGCATGTCCCACCTGGGGATTGGCAACCTTATACCATACTGCAGAGAGAGAGAGGTTTGAGCCTGACACTTAAGGCTTTGGCTTCTTGCTTCTGATTAAAATTTGGAAGCGATATTGCATCGTTGGCTGGAATCACTGAGCCTTTTCAGTGGATTTTTGAAAGCTGTGCATAGCTTTAGCTTGAGATTCCTCATGACACTTCACAGTACAATACTTGGCATCTCCACGTAAATCCCTCCCTGGCACCGATGGATCACCAGGGACAAGCACTGGCTGCAGCCTCGGCAACTTCTGCTGCACATGTTTTATGGGTCAGGATCAGGTCCTGTGCCATTGTGCTGGCAGAGCATAACATGGAACTGCAAAACTGAAAAAACTCTTGGAATTAATAGGCTCTCCTCAGTGGTTTTAATCCCAGATAATGCAGAACAATTCTTCAAGTAGAAATGCGGTAAGGGGCTAGATAGAAAGAGGTTATGTTGCATGATGTGTGATGAATCTAAGGGTATTTGTGCAAATGATATTAAGAATGCCTGAGAGTCTGGAAAGTGTTACTCATAAAGTTTGATTGGGAAAGGGAGCCATTTTCAAAAAGACCATGTGTGGCAACCTAATAAAGTGTTATATGCTAATAACAGAGGCAGGAATTCACAAATCAGTGATGTGAAGAAGGGCTTTTAGGCTTTACTGACAATTTCTGTAATCTGTTAACTGGCTGGAATACCCTCATTTCTCAAACCCAACAGGAAAAAACCCCACAGAAAACAATTTATGTTTTAAAAAAATGGCCTTCAGCCATGCCTTGACCTCCGTATAAGACGGTCGAGTTACACCTGAGAAAACTTGGCTCAGTCAATGTAAACCCAGCCAGGAAAGTCTAAATACAGAGCAGGCAGGCAGCTGTGCAAACCACTGCTTAATGCGCCTTGGTCTGTAGCATCTGTGCCAAGGTGAACTTTGCCTCTATCCCACGTAAGTAAAGAAAGAGAAAGGCAGCCAGGGATTTTTCCTGGTATTTTGCAAAGGCAGCAGGGAGGTTGTAGCAGTAGCTGCAGAGTCTGCCCTCATGTCAGACAGGGCAGGTAGGGGAATTCCCCCCATCTGCTTATTGGCTTCAGGCAGGAATGCACGACAACTGAAAGTGGTTACACAATGCACACCAGGCTACTCATGCTGCAGCAAATTGATAAGCAAGCTCAGCCCAGTGGCCGCTGTACTCTCTGGGCAAGACTCACAATGCAGCCTTTGGATTCGAACAGCCACGATGGGGTAATGGTGTGAGTTTCAAAGGACAAGTGCACATGTTTTTGGAAAAAAAGTCAAGGGGATGGGTGACCTGGGTTCACATTCTACAAATGTAGGAGCTGGAACGGAATACCAAAGCCGCCAGTGCCTTGGGTTTTCCACTTGCATACTGCTGTCCTGCAGGGGCCATATATCACCAGACACCAGTTGCCAATATCACTTTCTTAAGCAGGTATGCCAGAATTTATTTATCATCTGTTCAAAGCTCACAACTATCTGAATGGTTTGGGTCTTGGGCAAGTGGTTGGATTGGCCTTCCTGTTTCCATGGTGCCTGCCCTATGCAAGAAGAAGACAACGACCAGCCTTGAGAAACATGTAATGATTCTCTCTTATGGCTGTGGAAGCACTGCCACAAACGGTCACCGTCATTGACAATATTTAAGGCATCAACATCTCTAGATTATACCAGGCATCAGTATAGATGGGTGATCACAGCCCACACATTAGCATGGAAGCTTAGGGGTGCAGAGTCTGCACTTGACTGGAAGGCCCTCAAGCAGTTTCTGATTCCTAGCAAATCCCTCATCCCAACATTGGCTGATGAAAGCCATGGCTATTTATTCAGTCCATGTCATCTCATGGTAATATTTCATAGAATAGAAATGGTGTCATGGTCAGATGGTTTACTTGCTCCCCTCAGCAATCTTGCTCTCCTTGATGGGGGTAGAGACTATACTGATAAACCCAATAATAGGGAGGCACTTCTGTGCTTTTAAAACCAGGTCATAGTTTTAAAGCTATGGAAACACCATTATATTTTATCTCAATAACAAAGTATCTGAATATGTTGTGCATTTGTTTGGCTGTTTCAGAAACTGAACTGCATTGTGCTCTGTGATGTGAAATGGAAGCATCTTTTCCTAAACAAAGGTGAACGTGCGGTTCATCTGAGACGGAAAGATTGTTCTTTCCACTGACAAAGCTATAGTGCAGTCAGTTTACAGTGCCTGAATTCCTCCCCCATTAACCTGATTTTCTAGGAGCAGCTCTCTCGATACTAGCATATATCCAAACATAGACTCAACCTCCCTCCAGCCTAAGGAATCTTCCCCAATAAGTGAAGGACAGTTCCTTAGCCTACAGGAAGTCCTTGAACAGTGGAATGATAGAATACATGTCACGTGGTCACATGAACTCCAGTACTTCTTTCAGATTCCAATTCTTGCTTGGTATAAAGGTAAAGGTATCCCCTGTGCAAGCACCGAGTCATGTCTGACCCTTGGGGTGATGCCCTCCTGCGTTTTCTTGGCAGACTCAATACAGGGTGGTTTTCCAGTGCCTTCCCCAGTCAATACCATTTACCCCCCAGCAAGCTGGGTACTCATTTTACCGACCTCGGAAGGATGGAAGGCTGAGTCAACCTTGAGCCGGCTGCTGGGATTGAACTCCCAGCCTCATGGTCAGAGCTTCAGGCAGCATGTTAGCTGCCTTACCACTCTGCACCACAAGAGGCTCTTCTTGCATGGTATACTATAAGTTAAATAGAGGCCAATTTCTCCTCACTGATGGATATGGAATGGCATAGTAGAGCCCAATGCCGTCAGATCTTGAAAGCTAAGCGGGGTTGGTACTTTGATGGGCAATCACCAAGGAAGACACTGCAGAGGTAGTCAATGGCAAATCACCTCTGCTTAATCACTTGAAAACCCAGCAGGATTGCCATAAGCTGGCTGTAACTTGACTGCACTTTACATGCACACATCCTCAGCAGAAGTCTAGGCATAAAATATGGTCTTCATTTTATAATTGAGATTGCTTGATTCCTAAACCCACCAGATAAATTGGCTAAGAATTAGGAAGTCTAGAATTGATTGATTTTTAAATAGAATTGCCTGCTACTGCTCTCAAAATGTAAAACCAGTCCCTTGGCTGTTGAGTTGAAGTGAACCAAACATGCTTTTGAAATCTGGAGTCACATTCTGAGTGGCAGAAGTGAACCCTTGCAATGTTCCTCTAAAGCAGTGGTTCTCAACCTGGGGGTTGGGACCCCTTTGGGGGGTCGAATGCAACAGGGCAAGCAGCTTGGCCGGGGAAGGGGCACCACTGTTGCCACTCCTCCTGAAGGCACCCGCCAAATTATTTATAGCCCATTTATATACAATCTTGAACAATGGATCTTCATGCCATTGGTCAGTTTTGGTTTAATTTCTGCGAAAGAACACTTGCATAATTTTATGCTTGGGGGTCACCACACCATGAGGAATGGTATTAAAGGGTCGCAGCAGTAGGAAGGTTGACAACCACTGCTCTAAAGGTAGAAGAATCCTAATGCTGCCTAGGGAGGAATCCTAGGCAGAGTCTGCACTTACTTTTTTTATTCCATTGTCAATCCTGTTGAATTCAGATCGCTTTGAACTCGGGTCTTCCTCTTCCTCCCCTCCCCATTGAAACAGGAAAGTCTTCTGCACATGGTTAGGGAGGCTCAGAAGAGGGGGGGGGGAGGCAAATGGAGACTCTTTCTTTGCTTTCTTGAAGGGGGGGGGTCCAAGAAGTCAGAGGAGGGAGGAAAAAAATCCTTTCTTTTCTAGAAAGGGAGGGGGAACGAAGAAGGCACACACACAAAAAAATCCAAGGCTGACAGAAGTTGAGAGAAATTAGGGGCTTCTCCTTTAAGGCTTCTCTTTGTCACATGACCACCTGTACCCAATCACGGGTCCTCTACCACGGAGGAGAGCCCAGATTCAAAACAATGCGATTTTCTGAATATATTCAGGATTAAAAGCAGTCTCAGATATGGCACAATAAAGGTAGGGTGACTCCAGATCAATCCTTCTTGCTGCAGAAGGAAAATTAAAATCGCCCCAAATCCAAACAGAAATCGCATTCTGTGTAGAGGGCAGGGACTGAATCGATCTGGGGTTGGAATAAAAGCTCCGTGCAGTTTACACCCTAGTTGGATCCTACAGCTGCCTATAGAAGTTGTAATGTGGGGAATTTAATTTGGGCCGTGGTTATCCACAATTGAGACATTTTAAGGAAACATTCCAGTGGGAACTGATTGTCTTTCCACTCTTTGAATCTCTTAATCTTATCTTTCTAAAGTGCCAAAAGTTTAACTAAGAGCAACAATTTAATGCCTTGGCAAGTGCAACAAAAGACTTGGGATTCCCACATCAACTCCACATAGGTGATTTTTTCCATCTTCTGTTACCCTCAACATTGAATAAACTTTCTATTGCCATAAAAAGTTTTCCGGTTAAAACTTAAATGCCCCCTGTGGAGCTGCTTTGCTCTCATCCCCAATTCATGCAAACCTGATGAATATTTCTATTTTTCTGCAATATAGCATCAATGGGGACATTACAGGGAAGAGGATACCCACAAATACCAATCTGCAGAGGAACTGCACAAGTGGTATATTTCTAGAGAGGAGAGTGAAATGCAGCACTGAAGAGTTACAAAAATATAGCTGGGCTAGCAATCCCTTTTGAATATAAACAATGCTATGAAATGTCAGAAAATAATGCTTGGCTTTTCTGTATATATACAATCCTTTCCCATCCCCCAACCCAGATTTACAAATTAAATTTACTTTTATGTTCATTCTGTTTAAACACATGCATCCCTGCACACTACACACACATCCTCTATGCAGGCATTCCTAAAACTGTCTTCTCTCTAAAGAGCAGAAGTGGCAGACCTGACTTGTCTGGATCTTTGTTTAAAGCCTCACACTAGCTATTGGCTTATTTAGTGTTTGCTTTTTTCTTAAATAAATACAGCAATCATTTTAAGACAAATTATGTTTTTAAAACGTTGCTTTTCTTCCCAATGTGATCACACTGAGGGAATCCCATTGAAGTCAGGTATGAACAGTGACTTATTTGAAAACCTTACGTTATGCCACCTGTACTGAAAACAGAAGGCACAGTGAGTATCTTCTTGAAATCAACAGAAACATTTCCCATTCAGTTAAGTGCATCAAATGTTATAATTTCAGATTAATGTTATGGGTTAAAAAAAAGAGAATTCCAGTACGCACAACTCTGAAATGGATATTGGACTCTTAAGTAAATATTATATAAGATTTGGGGGATCGTAAAATGATTGCTTTCTAATATGTGAACTAGTTAACCATCCAGCAGTTGCTGCAAACCCTGAGCCTTTTTCATTTAACCCCCTCCCCTCCCAGTCTAAATCATTCCATCTCCAAACTGTATGTGTACAACATGGGGAAGTGTACAGGTGTATGACTTTCTCTTTTGCTTGTACTTTTTAAAGCGTGCTTGCTTAGAAACTGGTATGGCCTTATAGAGCAAGAGTCTGGTTTAAGCATAGTTGCAGTCCTCTTTGCACATGGAATTGTGAATCATTCCATTGGTTTCAGAATCTAAGCTGTTAATAGGCTAAAAAAGGATTTCTTTTTGCATTATAATTAAGCATGAATATATATTTAATATATTACACTGCCTGGACTGCTGCCAAAGCAATCCTAAATTTCCTTATGCTGTAAAACAATTTGCCCCCCCAATCTCCCCTGACTCAAGTTTTGAAAGCTTTCATCCCATAGCCCACCCACCCATATAGTATTCTTCAGTTCATATTTTTTTTTAAAGTCACCCCACTTTTTAAAATAGATATTGCCACATTCTTAAATTCATGCATCACTGCATTGCTATTGCACATGGTGTGTATAGAGGAACCATTTTTCTTGCCTTTTCAAATATCTATCCTCCCTTGAATTCTGCATATGGATCTCCTCTCACTGGTTGTGTACATCTTCCCTTCGGACAATCTTGTAGATAATCCAGTAGAAAATGTTGAAGATGAGGAAAGCCATGGGGAAGCCGATCCGTGAGATCTTATCTATCTTCTTGGCTCGTTGGATAAAAAGCTTGCGCATTTCGTCAGCAGACTTCGAAGGAGGCGGGGCTGGGTTTGCCGTATTGTTGTTGTTGGCTCCTTTCACTGAGATGCCATCCTTGGCTTGCAGGCAGGCGGGTCCCATCCCGTAGGCAGAGAAGTTGAACCTGCCTTCCCCACTGTCGTCCTCCTGAAATATATTGAACATAGGGCTCTACTTACATATAAGATATAGACAGTGCACCCTTGCTATAAGGCTCTCCTGCTTTGACTCCCAGTGCACCTGCTGACTTGTATCCCCCATGATGCTTTGCTCAAGGGGGGCAGTCCTTTCTCGAGTAGAATAGCCTTATAGATGGGTGCCGTAGAATGTACAGATGCAAAGCAGGGGATCTGTTTGTGACCAGAAAGTGGATTCATCTATCTTTCCCTCTGGAAGTATTTTTTTTTCCTTTCAATAAAGTTATCCCCTGTTTTGCTTCTGCCCCTCCTCCCCATCCGTACCTTCTTTATCATTGGCTTGCCCAGAAGGAGTGGGCTCCATGTAACTCTTATAGTAAAAGTCATTTCATGAAATTTCTATGGAGTTACATGGACTTTTAGCAGAAAGGGACATCCATTAAAAGATACCTATATACATCATGAATTGACTGCTGCACTACAACTCTGTGCTTCCTATTTCCATCTTTTAAACAGGCTTTTCAAGTAGTAGAGGGAAGAATACCTGCTCTGCAGACTGCTTTGACAGTTATTCCCCCTCCACCTTGCCCAAGGCATGTTGGGATTGTATATGCTAAGATTTCTCACCGTCTTCCAAATCTCAGGATTCTGTCCAGGCACCCCTACCACTAAACTGCTCTACAATTGGTATAGATCTGCAGTCCAGCTGTGCCTTGAGAGTTTGATTGCCAGTGACTTCACTTGCATGCAAGCATGCCTTTAGATAGGCAGCAACTAGCAGAGAATAGCAGGGATTAAAATGTAATTTCCTCTACCTCGAGAGGAACAGTTGAATAATTTGCTTAATCTAATAGATCCATTCTGACCTTTTAAAAATGAAAAAAATAATGAGAAATTAGGAGGATACCAGCAGGAATACTTATTTTGTATATATAAGCTATTTTACAGAGACAGTACATTAAATTCTCTCCCTTCTCTTCCTGGCATTGATGAATAATAGAACAGGATAACTGAGATTATTCATTGCAATAAATCAATGAATCAGAAGGAACTTTGCCACTCTGAGAATCTGAAAGTGGCCATCAGGTGTTAGTGTATCTGAACCAGAGGGATCAGGTCAAAGGACATAGCCAGGAAAAGAAGCCAGTTTAACTGCTGGCCCTTATTTCTGAGTTAGTTGCAATGGTGTTCTAAATCAGAAGTCCCTAGTCACACTGAGCCTGTGCGCACTTTAGGAATTTTGTGACTAAGTAATCAGTGAAGGTCTTAGTGATTCTGGGGCCATGGGCAAAAGACCAGGATGGGGCCCCAGAATTACTGTTCTCTGTCACTGGGGCCTCTTGGCAACATTCCCCTGTCAGGGCCAAGTGAAGAGTGGCTCTCACCCTGAATGAGGTGAGTATGAGCTTGTGCCAGAAGCCAGCTACCCAAGCCTTAAATGCAGTGGGGACTAGCAGCCACTCTCTGAGCCTCAGACAGGACAGGACAGGACATGCATGACTGGCTATTGCTGCAAGTGGATGGTCAGAGACCCAGACAGGGTGGGTGTGAACAGTGGCTGCAAGAGTCTGTTTTTTCTTCTACCCACTGTTGAGAGGCTGGGGCCATGGGTGGTCAACCTTCCCCAAGGCAGTTGTCCCTGTTGCTCGTTGGCTAAGACCACCCTTACAGGTAGTGCCTCACACATCAAAATAACTGTGACTGATTACAAAATGTCTGACATAGGAGTTAGCCTTAATCACAAAACACTGGGAAGTTCCCTGTTCTCCTATAACAGAGGCAGCTGTCTCCAAAGAGGTTCTTCCTGCAGACACAAGTGTAATGGGCTCATAAGAAACAGTTCTGACTTGATGAAAATGAGGCCCCTTGCTTTGGGGGGGGGGGGAGAGATGTTTTGAAGAGGAAGCAAATGAGCACCAGCAAAGACACTGGTAGGTGCCATGGCACCCAAGGCTCCCAAGTTGGCATCCACTAATCCAAATTTAAAGGTTACTTAGCAATTCCATCAGTTCTTACTCCAGATATAAATACACAGAAGAATCACATGTATTAAGACACGGGGCCCTTAAAACGTTGCTTTCCCAGTTCAATGTTGGAAATGCATTGGAGAATTCTAGTCCTAATGACAGCTTCCACCAATTAACCACCCATCCCACTTGGGGCTTTGATTCAGAATAATTTCACAAACCCCTCTATACATGCGGCAGCTTCCTTTAGCCATCTTTGGAGAGTATCTTTTAAGAATGGCCCTGCATTTTCTATTGCATGTTATGGATGAATTGCATCGTCACAAGGACACAGCCAGAAACTATGATTGTGGTTGAAAGCACTTTGGGAAACTTGAGCAAAACAATATGGGATAAAGCATGGCTTGATTTAGAATTAGGTAAAAGGCAAATGACTTACCAACAAAACCCTTTAGACTCAAGGGTTAGGTCCACAAACGCACACCAATTTTCCTTCAAGTCCATTGCTCCCTCTTCCAATCAGCACTCAAATCTCAATCAGATCCCTCTTCTAATCAGCACTACTACCTTACCATGTTTCCTTCTGTGCTATTTCACATTTGCGGAATCTGGGCATTTAAATATGTATTGCACTTTATGATCTATTAAGGTTGGGATGGAAGCAGCCTTTTTAAAATGCTCAAAGACTTGATCAAGGAATCAGAGTTTTTGCCTTATTTTCTTTGATCCCTGCATGCCATATAACAAACCATATGGCAAATTCCCCTCTAGGGCCATGCAGTCAACTATATCCAAGCCAAAAAATGCCTGAAAAATATCTTCCCAGTATTTTTAGGGTATTTTTGAAGTCAAATGCAGAGACTCTGTCTGGCTATCAGTATAGCTGATAGTCAGTATAGCTCATCCCGAATAAAGTCTAACTTTTTCAAGTGTTTTCCGGAGATACTTGACTATACCAAATAACTGTTGGTAGAGAGGTTTGGAGAAGGCACTGGCAAACCACCCCGTATTGGGTCTGCCATGAAAACGCTAGAGGGCGTCACCCCAAGGGTCAGACATGACTCGGTGCTTGCACAGGGGATACCTTTACCTTTACCTTTAGAGAGGTTTAAAGGGCTACAAAGGGCTCTTTCCCACCTTTTGGCCTGGTTTCCAAGGCAAAAGGAGGGAGGGAAAATGGCATTGCTATAGTCCAATGGCAAAAACATCATAGGGGGAGTTGTAGTGCCTTAGAGCCAAACATTGCAATGCTTTTCTAATGGCATTACTTTGCAGGTTTGCAACTTGCAAGTTTGTTGGCTTTCAAATGTGAAATCCAACTAAGTAACTACCTTGCTATCCCTGTCAATTTCCCAGGGAACAGGAGGGAGGGGGAAGGAGTGATGTCAACTTGGCAAATAGGATTTAAGGTTGGTTACTGCTCTTTAGTCTGTTCTTTTTTTAAAAAATCCTCTGTGCATGGGCAAATAGCATAAAAGCCAGGGTCAGGCTGGGACTCCATTGCTGAAAGAGGTTAGGAGAATGTTCTCTGGCTTTGGCTGCTGCCTGACCCTGCTGCCTAAGAGACTCTCTGCTGTTTTGGATCAGTCTCTGCCTGCCTGGAGAAGAGTGAAGATGGTGACTGGTTTGATCGAACATATTTTAAAAGTTTTCTTATGTTAATGTTAGCTGTTCTTTGGACTTTGGTGGAGGGTTTGAGGCCAAAAGCCACAGGTGTTTTTTTTGTTGTTGTTCTCTTTGATTTTATATTAGTATTTAGTTCCTTCTGGTTTTATGACTTGCAGTTTGGAGTTTTTTGTTACTTGTTGTTTTGGCCTGGTGGTTGCATGTGTGTATGTGGGGTGAGGCCAAGGGCCTCAGGCCTTTTTAAAGCATTCCCTTTGGTTTTATTCTTAATTTTTCTATCTGGTTTTATTTCTTTCTGGTTTTGTGGCTTGCAGTTATTCGTGTGAAGTTTCGTTGCTGTTTGGGCCTGGCGGCAGGTTGTTTGTGTGTATGTGTGTGTGGGGGGGAGGCCAAGAGTTTCTTCCTTCTGCTTAAGTTCTTTGGAGTTGGTTTAAAACTTGGTTAACTTATTCATCTTTGGTTCTTGTTTTGGACATGTGTGTATGCATAGGGGGTTCTGCTTGGTGTTAAGAATCTATTATTTTCTTTGAATTTACTCTGTCTCATCTTCACCATCTTTTGCTATTTGGGGGGAATGGGGGGGGTGAAGCTTTGTTTCTTGTTTCCTCCATTGCCCTCCTTTCTTTTTTGCTCTGGGGTATGTTTATGTGTAGGAGCTTTTGGTTTAGGTTCTTCTTACATTCGCTTCTATCTTAAGTCATTTTCCCTGCAAGTCCACTCCCCTGCACTTGGATTGCAATTCTGGGCTCAATATTAGTCCCGTTGACCTGATGGGCACTAGTAAGTTGGCACTGGATTCTGCTGCTGGGCACTAGTACATTCCCTTGGTTTTGTTGTCCTTGCAGAAAGGCCCTCTCCCCTCGTTTTTACTTCAGAGATTCTCAGATCTGACCTTAATCCTGCTGGGTTTTAGCACTGCCACAGTGGCACTGGTTCTGCTGCTGGCCTTGCAAAATTGCCCTCCCCCTGATTTTCTACTGGGACATTCAAATGGACTTGTATTGCCTTGCTATTTTTCCCCATTGGAAACAATGCAGGATGGAGGCACCTTCTTTGAGTGCTTAATGAACTGGATCCCCTGCTCCAATCTTATTGAAACTTGGGGGTTCTTTTGAGAAGAGGTTCCAGCAGCTATGCTGCAAATTTGTTGCCTCTACCTTCATCAACCCAACCACTGAATACAACCCAGGATACATTTGCCATTGACTTTAACAGTTCCCACAGAGTATAACAACAACAACAAAATTGGGATTACCAAATATTACCAAATCTGAATATCATACTGGTATTGGGATCAGGAATATCTGGAAATATCAATATTTTGGGGGGTCCCATATACTAAAAAAATAAATTTATTTTTTCTTGCAATTCCCCATGCAGCATACAAGGAGGCTGCTGTTCAAAGAACAGATGTCAAGAATACTCTAAACTGTCCATTTCCCTTCAGCAACATAGCTAATCTCCAGATGCAGCCTAGTGATCTTCTGAAATAACTGACTAGAATTAAAGCCCATTGTAGCAGATACAACGGGTGCTAGCAGGGGGGATAGGGGGGATACCAAAGAGAGAGGGAGGTAAAAAAGAAGAGAGTGATTAAGATAGAGAGAGCTTGGCATTGGGAAGAGTAAGGGGAGGGGTTGTCCAGTCTGTAAGGAATGAGGTTGAATATGTGCTTAGGAGGGGGGGGGTTGTGGTGGCATTAAAATTGCCTTCCCTTCCTCTCCCCATAACAGACACCCTGTCAGGGAAGTGGGGCTGAAAGCTCTGAGAGAACTGTGCCCACAGAGCCCCCAGTCATCCAGTAGGCCTCAGTTGGTCTGAGAGCTCCGTGCAGCTCTAAGAAGTTTAAAATCACCTTCCATTCCTCTCCCCATAACAGTCACCCTGTCAGGGAAATGGGGCTGAGAGCTCTGTGAGAACTGAGAATGGCCCCCAGTCAACCAGCAGGCCTCAGTTGTCTCTAAGCAGTTTAAAATCACCTTCACTTCCTCTTCCCATAACAGTCACCCTGTGAGAGATGTGGGGCTGAGAGCTCTGAGAGACCTGGGGATGGTCCACAGTCATCCAGCAGGCATCAGGTGTCTCTAAGCAATTTCAAATTGACTTTCCTTACTCTCCCCATAACAGTTACCCTGTCAGGGAAGTGGGGCTGAGAACTGTGAGAGAACTGGGAATGGTTTACAGTCACCCAGCATGCCTCAGGTTTAAGTAAGGAGTTTAAAATAACCTTCCCTTCCTCTCCCTTCTTCTCCCCATAACAGACACCCTGTCACGGAAGTGGGGCTGACTGCTTTGTGAGAAGTGGGAATGGTCCACAGGCGCCCAGCAGGCCTCAGGTATGTCTAAGCAGGTTAAAACCACCTTCCCTTCCTCTGCCCATAACACCTTGGCAGGAAAATGGGGCTGAGAGCTCTGAGAGAACTGGGCCCACAGTCACCCGGCAGGCCTCAGTTTTCTCTAAGCAGTGTAAAATCACCTTCACTTCCTCTCCCCATAACAGACACCCTGTCAGGGAAGCGGTTCTGAAAGCTCTGAGAGAACTGGGCCAGGAATCCAGAAGGCCTCAGGTGTCTCTCAGCAGTTTAAAATTGCTTTCCCTTCCTCTCCTCATAATAGATACACTGTGAGGGAGGTGGGCCTTAGGGCTGGCCCAAACCGGCCACACCCTGATTGGCCCATATTCCCTCACAGATGCCCGGGACACACTCCTCCCTGAGGGCTGTTTCACAAATATATAGAGTACAAAGATCTGGGCACAAAGATCAGCTTCCCTGAAGAAAATAGCTACTTTGTTCATTATGGCATCATACCCTACTGAGGTCCCTCCCTGACCCAAACCCTTCCCTCCCCAGAAGCCACCCCCAAAATCCCAGGAATTTACCAACCCAGAGTTGGCAATCTTACCCAACACTTCTTTTCATTTTATCATCAGTGTTATGTCTGCAGTGAAGAGATTTATAATTTAGACACATTCCCTTATGTTTACCAGTGTTAATGAACTGGGAATTTGTGGACTTGCCCTAAGAACACATTATTTTAGTTAGATCTATTTTAGTTAGATCTAGCCATTGCCCTTTGAATTGCTCTTTTTATTAAACATGCTTTAAGCCACTCCTCCTTCTGGCAGGCTTCATTTGTGGATCCAGAAATATTGCAACAGCCATTCATGTCCATGATTTGTTTTCATAGTTTGGATGCCCAATTACAGCAGCACAGTGGAGCTCACAGAAGAGACCTTCCTGAATGTAGGGAATGTAGGGAAATCTCTGGAGTCTTTAAGATTCCAGGAAGGAGGGGGTCTGAAAGCTCTGCTCCGGAATCGGCCCCTCCCCTCTGCGTGTGTACAGTTTTTTCCCTTCTCTGCCTCTGTCCTGTGGTGGTGGCTTTTATTGTTGTGACGTTAACTTGATGAAATCTACATGCAACTATTTATTAAACTCAGCTTCAGCTTTCATAATATAAATACGTGTGCTGTATATATACACTCATCCACTATGAAGAAACTTCAGACTCTGCTACATTAGAAGAAGAAAGTGGAATATCCTGCATCTGGTGTGAGCTGGGATATTACCCCTAGAGAAGAGACAGGCTATCCCATTTTTAACATAGGGTTATGGGCCCAGCCATAGTGGAATGATAAAAATAATAATAATGGCCACATATACAAAAGCTTTGAAAGTCTTAGAGCTTGCTGTTCCTATTCTCACATCAAGTAACTTTCCTCTATAGAGATTCAGAATGAAAAATGTGTTAGTAAAAAAGGATCTCTGGAAGACAATTGAAGTGTCTCCACCCTCAGAGGAGGAACAGAAAATCAAGTTGGAAAAACATGACAGAAAGGCAAGGGCAGAGATTTCTTCATTTATAAGTGATAGTGGTCTATATCGCATAAGAGATTTTAAAATATCAAAGGAACTTTGGAATGGCTTGAGAGAGTTATTTGAAAGAAACACCCTGAATGAAAGACTATATTTGTCAAGAAAGCTATTTAATTTGAAATTAGTTGAAGGAGAAAATCTAGACAAACATTTAAGTCAAGTAACAGAAATAATGGATCATTTCAAACTTCAGGCAAGAAGTTTGAGGAAGAGGACAAAGTCATTTTAATTTTGTCAAGTTTGCCTGAAAGTTATAATTCATTGATACATGCTTTAGAAATAAAAGATACTCTTTCCATGAAATACGTTGTATCATGGCTTAAAGAAGCAGCAGCTAGGAGAGCAGAGAAGGCAGAAGAAAGTGAGACCCAAGCTCTTCCTGTACAAAATAATGATAAGTACAATTATAAAACAAATCTACTTTACAATATGTGAATAAAAGAGGCAACACAAGAAATTGTTTTTCATTTGGAAAAATGGGCCATTTTGCAAGAGACTGCATAAAACAAAGTAGCAATGACAAAGAAAGGCCACCAGATGGTAGCAGATAGTATACTAAATGTGCTTTTATTGTGCATCAAAACAACATAGCAATCTCAGATTACTGAAATAATAAAAGTAACAATATTAATTCTTCCAGATAGTTACTTGATTCAGGAGCTTTGATGCACATGGCTCATAATTCTGATCTTTTCAAAGAGTTAGATAGCAATTTATCAGAATATGTGACAATTGCAAATGGAAATAGAATGTCTGTTCAAGGAAAAGGAACAGTAATGGTTAAATGTGCTACAGGAGTACAGACTGTGTATAATGAGGTAAGAGATGCAATTTACTGACCAGAACTAAAAGGCAATTTGCTTAGTGTCAGTTTTGACAAAGCATGGATTTAATGTAAATTTTAATCAAAACAGATGTGCAATTACTGAAGACAGAGTCTTGTATGCACAAGGATTTGAAAACAATGGTGTATTAGTACTAGATGCATCTGAAGAAAGAGCTAATACAGCCAAGAGTAATGTGAATAAGAATTGTATACATGTATGGCACAAAGGATTAGGACATTGAGATTTCAGAATTATTGCAGACCTACAAAAGAAAGGTTTGGTAAGAGGGATGGAAATTAAACCTTGTAAAGACAACCTAAATAGTGATACATGTGAAAGTTGTCTACTGGGAAAAGGAACGAGGCCTTCTGTTCCTAAGCAAAGTCAGAGAAATTTAACAAAGACTTTGGAACTTATTCATTCAGACATATGTGGTCCAATTCAGTTAATGTCTTGTGGACATAATAGGTATACATTAACATTCATTGATGAGTTTTCCAGATATTGTATAACTTATCTTTTAAAAGACAAAGTAGAAACTGCAGAGAAATTGAAGAACTTTGTTGCAAGAGTTGAAAATCAATTCAGGACGAAACCTCAAGCAATACTTACAGACAATGCTGGTGAATTTATGTCACACCGCATTAAATCTTACATGGAGCAGAATGGAATAAAACACTTGTATACTATACCATATAGTCCAGAACAAAATGGTGTTGCAGAAAGAAAGAATTGTTCCTTGATGGAAATGGTTAGTTGTATGTTGACAGAGTCCAAATTACCATTGGGCCGAAGCAGTGATGACAGCAACATATTTACAGAATAGACTGCCAACAAAAGCTATCAATAAAACACCATTTGAACTTTGGTTTGGAAAAGTACCAAATATCAGTCATATCAGGACATTTGAATCAAAAGTTTTTGCGCATGTGCCAGCACAGAAACTCTCCAAGCTTAACAGAACTGAGTTCGGCATAATGGTTGGCTATGAGAGTGGTTGCAAAGGTTACAGAATTCTCAATCCAAAAACAGGAGAAGTGAAAGTGAGAAGTGTTGTGCATTTTAAAGGAGAGCAATATTGTGGGTATGCCCCTAGTCAGAATTGTAAAGAGGATCAAACTAATGAAAAAGGATACAATTTACGGATAACTGAAGAAGATCCTATGAAAGTGACTTAAGAAATTGAAATGCAAAGGATATACCAAAAGAAGAAGAAATCAGCATTTTTGAATGGAGAAATTCAAGAGCAATTATATATGCTTCAACCAGAAGGATTTGAAATAGGTGAATGGCTAGTTTGTAAGCTGCAGAAGGGGATATATGGTTTGAAACAAGCTACTAGAGCTTGGAACAAAAAATTAAACAAGATGTTGTTACTGAATGATTTTATACAAAGTAAAGCAGATCCATGTCTCTTTGTAAGATTACAAAATGAGAAAATGACTTATGTACTTATTTACGCAGATGATATAATCATTTGCAGTGAAAACAAACTGCATTGTGAAGATATCATTGCATGTTTAGATAAGGGAGTAGAAGTTAAAAGACTGGGAAATTTATATTATTATTTGGGTATGCAAATAGAAAGAGAAGAAGATGGTCATTTTCTGCTTAATCAAAGGCAGAAAATTGTAGACCTTATAGAATTTTCAGGTCTCAAAAAGGCTATTGTTGTGGCAACTCCAATGTGTACTAATTTTTTATCTGAAATGGATGAAAGTGAAAATCTACCTAACAATGAATTATACAAAACTGTAATGGGTAAATTATTATTTCTAGCTACTACTCCTGGCAATAGGTAATGCTCCTTACTGCGTGCAGCTGGAGGAGGCTTTCTAGAACTTTGATACATATGTGTGCTGTTCCCCCTGTGGAATTTCATTGCATTCATAATATTAGTCCTGAATTAGCACCAAGATGTTCATAGAAGTATTATTTCTACAGTTTTTGGCATTAAATTATAATAAGAGATTCCAATGTGTTTAATCGGCAGTTTTAGATTACGGTGGCACGAGAAAATGTGGGTTATCGAATTGTCAAGTGGGTTTTGCTATTTTAATTTATATGATAGATGAAGCATTGAAAATTGCCACCCAGTTAAAAGGGAAGGGGTGACTTAAGAAACGGAATGGGAAATGGCCTTTTCGACCTCAACAAGAATTTACGCCTATCAAAGGTGTTTTCCAAAAATGCATTGCCATCCTTTGCACATTACAAAACCTTGCTGTTGCCAGCAGGTGGCAGCAAAGTGAAGCAAGAACTATTTGAAAGAAGTGTAGACGTCTGCATTTTAACTTTTATTACAGAGGCAGATCAAGATGGGTAGCCGTGTTTGTCTGTAACAATGGTAAAGAACAAGAGTCCACTAGCCCTTAAAGTTTAACAAAATCTGTGGTAGCTTTCATGATTGATCAGTGACTTCTGGAAGCTCCTACCCTATTACAAATGTTGTTAATCTTTAAGAAAAAGAGTTGGGGGCTTTCCGCACAAGGACCAATTTTGCTGAATGCTTTCAGTATGCAGAAATGCTATATTTAATAGTGGAATTTTGTCATTCTGCATACCTTTAATTCTAGTGGAATATTGAAGTCCCAGTAGCGTTGTATTCATTCCCCACAGGTTTACGGTCTTGCTGGAATTGCAACAAAGGAAGCAATATTTTTCCACGCTTCTTCCCGCCCCTGGCTGTCAATCCAACAGAACAGCCAATGAACTGTTGTGTTTGTGCTCCCGAAAAGCCCCTTTCCCTTTAAAAACTGTTTTTTAAAAACCCAAACACACCAGTCACAATGAATACTTGTTCATTCATTGTCTCAGAAAGACCTTTTTTGCTGGTGTAGAAGCTTACTCTTCAAGTTAACCCCCCCCCCCGATTGGCGCAGTTTGTGGCCGAAATTACGGCCAGTGTCGAACAGGGGGCTGTATTGTGCTTGGAAACTTTAAAGACACTAGCAGTAGGGAGCTTTGTTTTACTGTTAATCACTTCTGTGGAGGGACTTTAGCCAGAGAAGCCTCGCTCATTTGTTGCTTTCACTGATCTAAGGGGAAAAAAATGGCGATCGCATCTCCGGAAGCTCGGGGGCAAGAGCGAGGGAGGGACATTCTTTCTACCGCTACATTGAGAATGCACATGTCTTTTTCGGATGTGTTGCAGGTTGTTCTCAAGAGTCTAGCAGTTTTTTTTAGGGGGAATCCACTTTTCTGGATTTCTCGAAAAGCGCTACAAGGCAGCGATTTTTGCGGGAGTGTTGCAGGAGTGTTGCAGATTGTGTACGACATCATACGGAACGTAGAATTAATAGCGTTTACCAAAGGTAAGACTTCTACTACATTTAAGTCGTGCGGAATGGCCCTTGGTTTCTATACCCCAATTTTCACTATCTGATGGAATCTCAAAGTGGCTTACAATCGCCTCCCCTTCCTCTTCCCACATGAGACACCCTGTGATATAGGTGAGGCTGAGAAAGCTCTGAGAGAACTGTGACTGGCCCAAGGTCTCCCAGTGGCTGCATATGGAAGACTGGAAAATCAAACCTAGGTCTCCAGATTAGAAGCCACTGCTCTTAACCAATACACCAAGGTGCTTCTGAACTCATACTGTTTTCAACTATTATAGAGGCAGTTAAGGTGCTTTCTCAGTCTCCTGAAAGCACAAGCTCAGGGCTGCAGAGCTGGACAATTCCATGCAAATATTTATGGGAACAGTCCGACTTTGGAAATTCATTTTAGAATATTCGAGAAAATCAGACCATGGAAGTGATTAAGTTGTCTGGATTTGTGGTTTTGGCTACTGCTGGACTCTGTACAAAGGATGGAGGGACAAAAGACTGGCAGAGGAATGATTTGCTAGATCTTTGGACTGATTTGGACTGAAGTGATTGTGTCTGATACAACAGGTACATTACTGCAACCTATTGTAATATTAAGTTCCTAAGATTCTCTGTTTGGTTTCCTTCCTTCCTGGCCTTGAGATGTTCCTCAGTAATAAAAGGGCCATAGGATGTTGTTCAGTGCCTGCACTCTTCCCCTTGCTCAGTGCTCCTCTGTCAGATTTTGTGCTGGGGAAAGAGCAAAATTTTCTGCACCACCCAAGTTTGTTTTGAAATATTAAGGGTAATATTCCCATAATTTGCAGAGTGCACAATGGCTAAAAGCTACAGCAGAAGTCACGTGTTCTTTGTGTGTGTCTGTAGGTAAGAAAACAACAAACAAAACTGAGACTTTGAATGCTCTGCTGCTTGCTGTACATTAACACAGAAGTACCCCAGTGAGAAAGAACGAGAGCTGCGGTAGAAAGAGGGACAGCATAAACTCACTGTCAACAAAGGCTCCCGTCTCCTTCAAGCCATCTCCCAAACTACTGGTCCCTCACAATCAATACAAATATAAATAGGAGGCTTCATACACTGCCTTAGTTTCCACATAGACAAAAGAGGAAGTTCACATTTAATTTGGCAGAACACTTTATCAGCTGCCCAAGAGAATGTTTACATCAGATTAACTCTCGCTGGTAGTACTAAAGGAGCCTGGAATAAATAGCTCAGCAAAGGTATTGATAATTCTGTTACAGACCCTAGGCCAGGGTTCCACAACCAGGGGTCTGCGGACCCCTGGGGGACCGCAGGAACTCCAGGGGGGTCCGCAGCCTTCCCCCTCCTGCCTTAATAGACTTGGCCACAAGCTAGGGAGTTGGCTGCCTCCACCCGGAGGGCTCAATGGATAAGCCATGGTGTAAAAACCAAAGGGGGGGGGGAGTTGGTTGTGGTGTGATATGGGAGGGGGGGGGTCCAACCTTTCTTCTCAGCTTCTGCCCTTCTTTCTGGCCTACATGAGGCAGAGCCACCATAGTAATACTAAAGGCAGGAGAAGGGGTTGAAAGGAGGGTGAAAGTGCAGGTGGTGATGTCACTTCTGGTGATGTCACTTCTGGGTGGCATGACAGGGAGGCATGGCCAGTTGGCATCAATTCCAGGGATCCTTGAAGTCTGAAAATTTATTTCAGGGACTCTTCCAACTGAAAGTTTGAAAAAGGCTGCCCTAGGCTCTCCCAAGGACCAAAATGGTAGGGACCTAACAGAAGCAGAAGAGAGTTAAAAAAGGTGGCAAAATTATACAGAAGAACTATACAAGAGTGAGCTTAACATCCCTGATAACCACGAGGGGGTAGTCACTGATCTGGAGCCAGACATCCTGGAATGTGAAGTCAAATGGGCCATAGGAAGTCTGAGCAACAATAAAGCTAGTGGAGGTGACAGCATTCCAGTTGAACTATTCAAAATCTTAAAAGACGATGCAGTAAAAGTGTTACACTCAATATGCCAGCAAATTGGAAAACTCAGCACTGGCCACAGGATTGGAAAAGGTCAGTTCCAATCCCAAAGAAGGGCAATGCCAAAGAATGTTCAAATTACTGCACCATTGCACTCATTTCTCATGCTAGCAAAGTTATGCTCAAAATCCTACAAGCTAGGCTCCAGCAATATGTGGATAGAAAACTTCCAGAAGTACAGGCAGGATTTTGAAGAGGCAGAGAACTAGAGATCAAATTGCCAACATACGCTGGATCATGGAGAAAGCTAGGGAGTTCTAGAAAAACATCTACTTCTGCTTCATTGACTATGCTTCATTGACTATGCTAAAGCCTTTGATTGTGTAGAGCACAACTAATTGTGGCAAGTTCTTAAAAAGATGGGAATACCAGAGCATCTTATCTGTCTATTGAGAAGCCTACATGCAAGTCAAGAAGCAACAGTGAGAACTGAACATGGAATCACTGATTGGTTCAAAACTGAGAACAGAATTTGGCAAGGCTGGATACTGTCACCTTGCCTATTTAACTTGCATGCGGAGCACATCATGAGAAAGGCGAGGTTAGATTAGTCACAAATTGGGGATCAAGATTGCAGGGAGAAATATCAACAACCTCAGATATGCAGATGATACCACTCTAATGGCAGAAAGCAAAGAGGAACTAAAGAGCCTTTTGATGCGGGTGGAGAGTGCAAAAGTTGGTTTGAAACTCAACATCAAGAAAACAAAGATCATGGCATCCGTCCCTCTCAGTTCCTGGCAAACAGATGGGGAAGAAATGGAGGTAGTGACAGGAGGACTCCAAGATCACTGCAGATGGGGACTGCAGCAAAGAAATTAAAAGACCCTTGCTCCTGGGAGGAAAGCTATGGCAAATCTAGACAGCATCCTAAAAAGCAGAGACATCACCCTGCCAACAAAAGTGTGTCTAGTCAAGGCTATGGTCTTCCCAGTTGCAATGTATGGCTGTGAAAGTTGGACCATAAGGAAGGCTGAGCGACAAAGTATTGAGGCTTTTAAACTCTGGTGCTGGAGAAGACTCTTGCGAGTCCCTTGGACTGCAAGGCGAACAAACCTGTCAGTCCTAGAGGAGATCAGCCCTGACTGCTCCTTAGAGGGCCAGATCCTGAAGATGAAACTCAAATACTTTGGCCACCTCATGAGAAGGAAAGACTCCCTGGAGAAGAGCCTAATGCTGGGAGCGTCTGAGGGCAAAAGAAGAAGGGGACGACAGAGAATGAGGTGGCTGGATGGAGTCACTGAAGCAGTAGGTGCAAACTTAAATGGACTTCTAGGAATGGTAGAGGACAGGAAGGCCTGGAGGATCATTGTCCATGGGGTCGCGATGGGTCAGACACGACTTTGCACCTAACAACAACAACAACAACAAGGCTCTCCCCTTCCTGTAGAGCAGAAGTGGGCAAACCATGGCTCTCCAGATACCCATGGACTACCATCACTATGAGCCCCTACCAGCCAGTTTGGCCACCCCTGCTGTAGAGCATGGTGAGCTGGGAAGAGGACATGATAGCTAATTATCATTAGTGCAAAAGACAATTAAAATGACCTGTTTCAAATCATGTAACTGTAATCTGCTCGGTCTTGGTGGTATGCAAAACGAACTTTCAAATCCAGCCCACACAGTTTTATCTTGATTTATTTAATCTTGCCTATCTTCAGGATCAGTCTGAAGTAGAATTCTCAGTCAGGTTTAAAGCAGTTTCCAAAAGGAACTAGTTCAGTGAGAGAGATCATTTCATCTGTCCATTTCCAGGGGTGGCCAAACTGTGGCTCTCCAGATGTCTATGGGCTACAGTTATCATGAACCCCTGCCAGCATGTGTTGGACAGCCACAGTTTGGCCACCTCTGATAGCCCCTTTCTCCCAAAGGGAATCAAAGCAAATGGAACAAGAAAAGGGACATACTTGTTTGAATCCTCCCATTTGCCACCAACATACTAGTAATGAAGCAGTACTACACACTTCTTTGTCAAAGTAAAACTGCTGTCTGTGCATACCTAGTCAGCACTTGGGGGCAGGGCGGGGGCTGGGAGATGTTGAGTGGCATTTTGGTTTTAAGAGCAATCCAGAATGGTGACTGGTAATGAGAAAAGTTGAATGGGGGAAAACCAGTACATGCGTGTGTGTGAGAGGGAAGTGGCAGGAGGGAGGAAAGATAAAACAGCTGGAATAGGGGATATGGAGAAGAACATTGGGACCGTTCTGTCTAATAACAGGTTGTGAATAGAAAGGACAACTATTCTTCTAGATACTCTGATGTAGCTAACTTGAAACATTATTAATCAATACTTGCTGTCTTTGGCTGCACCTTTGGCCTTTTGCCCACTTTTTGCAGGGTGTGGGATGGACTGGGGTGAGGATGGGGCAATTGAAAGAAAAAAAAGGTGAAGAAGCTAGGGAAAGTGAAATTTCCCCTCTTCTGCAAGGTCTTGTTGGTCCGTCTTTCTCAGCTATCTTTGGCAGTTAAAGAGCATCTGCTGGGATCGTTCCAGAAGCTGCCACCCTCAAACAAGCTGAAAACAACCAGAAACAGTTTCTAATCTAAAGTTTTTGTGTTGTCTAATGTTTCTTTGAAGAAATGACTCTTTCTACGCAGCAGTGTTTTGCCTATGACACAGACATATCAAAGGCCTCCTGTTGCTACTCCTTAAAAAAGCCCACACGAAGTTAACAGCTTTCTTCTTTTGAAAAATCCCCGTGTGAATTAACTAGTTTCTTTTTCATGTTACCACCAGGATCCTTTAACTAAGCAGCTTTTACCAAGATTATATCTGCACATCGCTTACTGCTTCTCTAAACCTTCATCTCCTAGTTTTGTTTTTGCCACTGCAGGATTCAACAGAGCTAAGAAAAATGTGCAACGGATTGAGCCCTCGTCTCTCTTTCTATTCCTTGCTCCATCACAAGGATGGTGTAAGTTGAGGTTGCTGAATCGTTGGGGGATCAGGGAGAACAGACCGCCCCAATTTATTTTGTTCAACCTGCCATCAGTCATGGGCAAAGAGCATTCCTGGTCAAGGAGCTAATGAGACACTTGACTGGCAAGGTAATAAGCCATACTTACTTGCAAGGCTGTGAGAAATGGGCCTCTTGAATGATACTATTCCAAGATAGATCTGCTTCCCAACTCAACTAATAAAGCAGCATGGAGCATGAATGAAAACAGCAGCGTGTGAAGCAAGGTGGCCATCGCAGCTGGGAGACCTTCATTTACAGATATAAGCCTTTGAATGGACAGTCAACACATTTTGCAGTACATGGAGAGCAAGCTGAATGTCACAAGGACAACTGGATAGGCTTGTCCTTTGATCCCCTCACATCCTACTCCCTCTTTAATGTATCCTTATACAGCAAGGGCTGTTTTAGTCTGTATGCATTGGACAGTTTTCTTTGGCATCTGCTGTAATGAGCCCCATAAAATTCAAAGGGGAGATGTGTTACTTGTACACATGGGTATTTTCAGAGAACATGTGTGTGGATTTGGGTGTGTCTCCCAAGCACGGCTACTCAAGCTCGGCCCATCTCCCTTTCAAATGTACAGTATTCATTTCACAGAATGCAACATGTCTGCCATATAGAATGGCTGCCAGCCTCAAGGTTTGATCAGATTGACCTTAAACTGGTGTCCTGGATGCCCCTATTTCAGCTGTGCTCTTCATATAGTGATGCTACATTGTGTGTGGCCTACCTTATGGTGCCGCCTCCTTCTCCTGAACCTGAGCAGCTCTTTGTGCTGCCGGGACACAAAGTTGACAGCAGCATATTCCAGAAGGGCTGAGAACACAAACAGCAGGCACACAGCCATCCAGATATCAATGGCCTTTACGTAGGACACCTGGAAAGAGAAAAGAGATCAGTTTAAGGTCCTTTGGCTCAGGACGGCACAACATCAACAACATTCCAACTTATCCAACAGACGTGGTGAAGGGGGATCACTCCCCTCTTGGAACTGATAACACTGCCATAATATTCAGTCACTGTTGATTTTCACAGCATTATTAGGTTATTTATTTATTTTGATGGATAAGAATGAGTTGGAATCAGACCCAAATGGGAGGCTTTGGTCTCAAATCTCTGATTAATGTAAGAACTACCGTACCACATAATCTGTCTGCTTCTTATTTATCTGGTGTTGGTGTTGTTTTAATAAAAAGAAGGCTGCATTTCATTTATACCTTGTCTTCCTCCAAACACACATGGAGTTTGAAGATGTTTTCCTGGCAAGGGGTTCTCCAGGCCCAGATCTGATTGGTTACAGTCAGTTTGGGTGTGCATCCTGAACACTATTTGGACTGGCCTGCTACTTCTCTTTTGGTAATTCTTATTACAGTAGGGTTGCCACTTCCATCTTGGGAAATTACTGGAGGTGTGGGGGCATGCCTGGAGAGGGTGGAGTTTATGGGGCAGAGGGAGTTCAGAAAAGATATGATGCCACAGAGTCTGCTCTGAGGTGCTCCCATTTCTTCCAGGGGAACTGATCTCTTTGTGCTGTCAGGAGATCAGTTGTAATTCTGGGACAGCTCCCGGCACTACTAGGAGGTAGATAACCCTAATAATAGCAGCCAAGTGATATTTAGGTCAGCTGTAGGGTCTGAAGTCTATAAAGTTCTCATTAAATGCTTAAGTGGATAGAGTGTGGTGTTGAAGGGATAGACAAGGCCCAGGGAGTCCTTGGTTCAAGTCCTCATAGCCATTAGGTAACCTAGAGCTGGACAGTCTCTCAGACTGACCAGCCCCACAGAGTTGTTGTGAGGATTACTCTCTTTGGGGGAAGGATAGGATAAAATATGTGATAAATACAATTAACTTACTCCCAATTAACTGGCTTTATGAATGAAGTCTTGCTCACTACAGGGCCTCTTTTTTGTGCAGGCGTGCCAACTTACCTATTATGATTTTCTGCCACCACTTCCCAGGCCTTACTGCGGCTTGAGTGGTGGGCAAGGGGGAGAAGTGACTTCTGGCTAAAACCCAGAGGTGATATCAGCAGTGCTCTAGGATTTTGGTAGTCTCTATGTTTTTACCATTGTAAAAACACGTACAGCATCTTTCATCCCCTTGCCCCATCCTCCAAAGACTCTTAGGAGCTGCAGACATGTACCTGGCAACCCTATTTTGTGTAAAGAATTCCAATGGCTTTTTTAAAAGAAGAGAAAAGCTGTTTCAAGAGTAACATGGAACAAAAAAGTAGCAAAGAATAAGGTGCTTAATCCTTTTCTCACCCCCCAACTCTTTACTATAAATAGCCCTGACTCAAACAACTTCTATCCCAATGGATTTTGCAATGCACACCTATAATAGACACACATTGGGAATCCTGCATAATATTTCTGCATTCTAAACTGTAGCCTCCCCAAGCACATTTACTTTCCAAATATATGGTCTAGTGATTATGTAATCATTTACAGGCACCAAGAACTGAATACATTACAAAGGTTGAGTCTAGTGATACCCTTTAGGTCAACAAATGTTAATTCTGGGTATACACTTCTGTGTGTATATATACTGCTTCAGGTAATTGAAACAGACTTTGCCAACTATTGGGGGGGGGGGGGATTGCCTGGAAAGGCTCATTCGAGTCAAGATGCAAAAGTAACTATAGCTAAAAATAGTAAATATAGCTAAAATTAGATTAAAGCACTTGGTAAAACCTGTGAATTGCTACAAATTAGCACACATATAATAAAAGAGTTAACATACAGATGCAAGAACTGAGTGACTTAGCATGTGCAGTGAGAGAAGACTCTGATATCTCTGTTAAGTCCTAGGGGTTCCATTGTCCTGAGTGTCGTAATAATGTAATTCAGCAATCTCCTTTTCTAATATGTTTTTTTTTAATCCTTTACAATAAAACAGCTACTTTGAGGTTCCCCACTGAGTGTCCAGGGAGGATGAAATTGTTGGCATTTAAAGGCATATACAACATTAGAAGTTCTAACATTGTATATGCCATTAAATGCCAACAATGCCCTTCAGTTCTTTGCATAGTGCAAAAAGGTCAAACCCTATGTCCAAGGACAAATGAACACAAATCTGACATCAAGAATCACAAGACTGAGAAACCTGTAGAATCATAGAATAATGATTCTTCCATAGAGTTGGAAGGGACCTCATGGGTAATCTATTCCAACCCCCTGCACTATGCAGGACACTCATATCCCAATCGCTCATCTACTGTAACCTGCCACCCATTTGCCTTCACAGAATCAGCCTCTCCGTCAGATGGCTTTCCAGCCTCTGTTTAAAATTTTCCAAAGATGAAGAACCCACCACCTCCCTGTTCCACTGAGAAACTGCTCTGTCAGGAACTTCTTCCGGATGTTTAGATGGAATTTCTTTTGAATTAATTTCATCCCATTCGTTCTGGTCTGTGTCTCTGGGGCAAGAGAGAACAATTCTGCTCCAACCTCCATATGGCACCCTTTTACATACTTGAAGATGGTTATCAGATCCCCTCTCAGTCATCTCCTCTCTAGGCTAGATAGACCAAGCTCCCCCAACCTTTCTTCATATGTCTTGGTCTCCAAACCCCTCACCATCTTTGTTGCCCTCCTCTGGACATGTTCTAGTTTGTCAACATCCCTCTTCAATTGGGGTGCCCAAAACTGAACACAGTACTCCAAGTGAGGCCGAACCAGAGCAGAGTAAAGCGGTACCATCACCTCCCGTGATCTGGATACGATACTCCGTTTGATACAGCCCCAAATCCCATTTGCCTTTTTAGCCACCGAGTCACACTGCTGACTCATGTTCAATGTATGGTCTACTAAGACTCTTGGATCCTTTTCGCACATGCAACTGCCATCTCCCCTATCTTATATTGGTGTATTTGGTTTTTCCTACCTAAATGCAGAACTTCATATTTGTCCCTATTGAACTTCATTTTATTCAGTTTAGCCCACTTCTCGAGCATATCAAGATCATCGTGTATTCTGTTGCTGTCTTCAGTTGTGTTTGCTACCCCTCCCAGTTTAGTATCATCTGCAAATTTAATAAGTGTTCCCTCTAAACCCTCATCCAAATAGTTTATAAATATGTTGAACAACACAGGCCCCAGGACAGATCCTTGTCACTCTTTTCCAAGAAAATGCTGAACCATTAACAAGTACTCTCTGGTCATGATTTGTCAACCAGTTATTAATCCACCTGACAGAATTAGGATCCATACCACATTTTACCAGCTTGTCAACAAGAATATTATGTGGAACCTTGTCAAAAGCTTTACTGAAATCCAGATAAACTATGTCCATGGCACCCCCCTGATCCAGCAAGGTATTCACTTTCTCGAAAAAAGAGATATGGTTGGTCTGACATGACTTGTTCTTGCAAAACTCATACTGAGTCTTAGAAACCACAGCTCTCAGTTCCAGCTGCTCAAGGATCGAGTGTTTGATTATTTGTTACAAAATTTTGCCAGCTACAGATGTCAAGCTGACGGGTCGATAATTACCTGGATCCTACTTTTTCCCTTTCTTGAAGAAAGGGACAACATTTACCTGTCTCCAATAGTCTGGCACCTCACCTGTTCTCCAAGAAGTGTCAAAAATAATGGACAGAGGTTCAGAGATGACATCTGCAAGTTCTTTTAGTACCCTTGGATGCAGTTCATCTGGCCCAGAAGACTTTGTTTCATTTAAAGAAACTAGGTGTTTGTGGATTGTTCCAACAGTGATCCTAGGCCACCATTCCTGTCCCTTGTGTTGTGTTACGTTTTTGCCACATTGATCACTATTTCCCTCACAAGAGACGACCGAGGAGAAATAGGAGTTAAGCAGTTCAGCCTTCTCTTCATCATCTGTCATAATTTCACTTTCTTGTCCTTGCAGTGGTCCTATGGTGTGGCTATTCTTTTTCTCGCTTGAAATATAACTAAAGAAGCCTTTTTTGTTATGTTTAAGCCTAAGCTCATATTGCTTGCTAGCCTAAGCTCATATTGAGCTTTAGCTTTTCGAACACTCCTCCTATAATTATTGGTTATTTGTTTATACTCATCCTTGGTAATAAGGCCTTCCTTCCATTTCCTAAATGACTCTTTTTTATTCCTCAAATCTTTTGACAACTGCTTATGGAGCCAACTTGGCTTCCTTAGACTCCTTCCATCCTTTCTTCTCAAGGGAATTGTTTGTGGTTGAGCCTTCAGTATTTCACTTTTAAGAAACTCCCAGCCCTCTTGGACTCCCATCTCTTTAAGTCTTTCTGACCACGGAACTTTACACAATTTTAAGTCTGTCAAAATCAGCTTTCCTGAAGTCCAGTCTATACATACGACTACGTAAAGGTTTTCTCTTTCCCATGATTGAAAATTCCAAAAGCACATGGTCACTGCTACCAAGTGTGCCCACTACTTCCACCTCATCTACCAGTACTTCCCTATTGATGAGAATCAAGTCTAAAATAGCAGAGCCCCTGGTTCCCCTCTCTAGTTTCTGGGAAATGAAGCTGTCGGCAAGACAAGTTAAGAATTTAACGGAGTTTGCATTTTTAGCAGAGTTGATCTTCCAAAAGATATCTGGGTTGGAAGAACATTTCAAAGTCTCAGGCAAATTCTGTTTCAATGTACCTGAAGAAGTGTGCATTCACATGAAAACTTAAACCCAGAAGTATGGGTCTCAAAGGTGCTCTATTGCTTTAGACCAACATGCTACACACCTTAATACAATTCAAGAGACAGATCTAAGCTTTATAAAGACTGATTCACTGGTCTTTAAGTGACAATTCCTACTAGTATGAGTTAGATCTGCTATCTTTTAAGCACACATTTGAGCACTTGATAAGGAGGGAAACCACCTGTTAGGAGCCAGGTAGGAGTCAGGAACAACTGAGAAATGTGCCTACATAGGGTTCTAAAAATGTGTGCTGAGTTTCTTTTCTTCATGAAGTTACTAATACCTATTTATTAAGAAAGGAAGACAATTTACCTTGGGCAAAGATGCTCGGGAACCAGAGCTTTGTGTGGTCATAGTGAGCACAGTAGTGATACCCAAACCCACACGGGCAGGTGCAGCATCCATATTGATCCAGAAGGAGATCCAGGAGAGAATAACAATCAGCAGACTGGGGATGTACATCTGGATCAGATAGTAGCCCATCTGCCGTTCCAGATGGAAACGGGCTTCTATGCAGGTGAACTTGCCTGGGAATGACATGGAATTCAATTAAAATATTAGCCAGGGGTAGCCAATCCTTTTTCGGTCCAGTACCATGGCTACCCCAAACCAAAACCAAGAAAAAACCAGGCAATGCTTTTCCATGAAGACACTGGTGTGCTAGCAGACAAAGGAGACAAAAGGAGGAGGTTTGTACCAGGCATGCACAGCCCCTGTGGTGCTCCCAGAGTGGTAGAGGTTTCCTTTGGTCTCCTGGGCAGAGAACCAGCACTGTGTGCTGATCAAAGTAATCTGGCATGGGCAGGGGGGGGGTCTTGTCTAAAATTAGTTAATTGCTTTCTTAGTGAGATGTATTTTTGTCACGTTTTTCCTTATTATTGCATATACAACCAAATAAACTTCCCCTATTATTTTTGTTGCTATATCTCTTCCATGTTTTCCCTTTGAAAGCCTTTTAATCCAAAGAACCTAATATTTTAGAAGGTTAAAAACATTAAATTAAGAATCATAACCAAGGGTGTGTGGCCAAGATGTCGTTCTGAGAGGATTGCAGTGCATTTGCTCTGCAATCTCTGAAGCCTGACAGGGGTCAATTGTGGAAGCAGTTGGCAGAAAAGAGGAGGGGTACCCAAACCCCACCTCATCTTTCTACCCAGGAAGTTCTTGGGGCCGTCTCCAATCCTTTAGGGAGTATATCTCCCTGGATTATAGGCTGTCAGCGTTTCAGGTCAAGAGGACGACTGCCATATTCTATCTCGGACTTTTCTTTTCTCTCTTTAATCTTAAAGAATCTGCTTCAACCCTACACGATGATTTACTGCAAACGAACGCTGTGAACTGAGGGGAGGACATCGGCTGAGTTCCAAAACATCATTTACTGCAGGTATCTCTCGGTCTTTATTCCGTCTCTCTTCCTGCATCAAAGCCCTTTGTTTCCCCCCTCCTTTTGCTCTGCTCTGCCCGAAGCCACCTCGTTATGAAGCAGGCTAATTCTCCTTTCTAAGCAGAAGAAGGACTTAAATCAACTCAAATTAACTGGCAAAAGCTCTTACTGCAATTATTTTGGTTTTTGGAGATAAGAGATAAGAGCTGTGAATGGGAAGATCTCACGAGAATTCTGTTCCAGTACGAGAATATCTGCCTTACTGACTTCAATACGTCACATGCCAGTGCCAGGAACGTCAGAGGATAAAACAGAGGACCTCTACTGGCCACTTGTAAAATTGTCTGAGGCTGGTTGTTAATTTTCAAGCCAAAAACATGTCTATGTTAAAAAGATTGGCTCATCTATTAGAGACCCAAGATTTGAAAGCATTTACAGAAGGATTGCTTAAAAATATTTTCAAGGAGATCCAAGACGGCAAGGAAGATGTCTCCAACAGGAATGATGGATCAATAACAGTGGCTGATGACAGCTCTAAACAAGGTGGAAAACCAACAGTAGAAATCTGAAATTCTGGAGATGGAAAAGGGGATGTCGGAGTCCTGCAGCCCAGATAAGGACACCCTTTTAAAAAAGACATACAGCCATTTCAAAGCAACAGTGCACAAGAATCAATCAAAAGATATATGGATCTGCAGTGAAAGTAATCGATTTAAAGGAGCTCTTCGGGAAAAAAACTGTATTGATACTGGAGTCCAGGAGGTGCAACTGCCTCAAGATTTATCGATGCATATTCTGCAGGAAAGAGTACAACTGCACTTTCTAAGTCAAAGGCCAACGGGACAGAATATAAGTCTATGGGAACGACAAGATGTAGCAAGCCTCGATATGAGACCCCCTTAAGAAGACCGAGGAAGGGAAAGGGGAAGTAGTGGTTCTTTCTCTCTTTTTTCTTTTCTTCTGTAGGCATATAGGCAATATAATTGTTAGTGCCGGAAATATAAAACGGGGTTTCCCCCCCTTTATTCTTTCTTTACTAGTGTATTGCTATAGGGCTAAAGCTCATACTGGTCTGCAGAAAATGTTTAATGTTAAGCTCTCGACTTAAATCTGAATATATACCTGTCAGGATGGCTCTTAGAATGTGTCAAGTATAAATTGTTTTATAGATATATGTGACACTAAAAGTGATTGTAAAAATTACTAAAAATTATGAAAATAGTGGTAATAAAGTAGGCTTCTTTTTTTCCCCCTCCTATATATGGCTGAAATGTGAATAAGCTTATAAGTTTGGGGCTAAAGTCTATACCATTGTGTAGTTAACATGGGGCCTCAGATTTTCTATGTAAGCTGAATCTGTATTAAGGGCAAGGAGAAGCTATGAAATTCGCTTGTAATTCTCTTGTACATTTTTAATGTAATGCCCTACTTTCTTTTCTTTATATTAGGGTATTGATACAGGGCCAAAGCTCATATTGTTCTACAAGATATGTTTAATGTTAAGCATTTAATCTAAACCTGGAAACTTTACTATTCTCTGTATTAATAACTTATATTGTATTCTATATTTCTATTTTTATGAAAAAGGGGAAGCAGTGGTTCTTTCTCTCTTGTTTCTTTTCTTCTGTAGGCATATAGGTAATATAATCGTTAGTGCCGGAAATATAAAACGGGGGTTTCCCCCCCTTATTCTTTCTTTACTAGCGTATTGCTATAGGGCCAAAGCTCATACTGATCTGTAGAAAATGTTTAATGTTAAGCTCTCAACTTAAATCTGAAAATATACCTGTCCGGATGGCTCTTAGAATGGGTCAAGTATAAATTGTTTTATAGATGTATCTGTATTAAGGGTAAGGAGAAGTTATGAAATCCTCTTGTAATTTTTTGGTACTCAAACGTGAACAAGTTTATAAGCTTTGGGCAAAAGTTTATATCATTGTGTAGTTAATGTGGGGTTGTACATTTTCAAATGATGATTATATTTTACTATTCTTTGTATTAATAACATACTGTATCCGATATTTCTATCTTTATGAAAATAAAAAAAACTTGTATATAAAAAAAAAGAAAAAAGAATCATAACCAATATTTTCATAGGCTTTTTTCCAGGCATATTTAAACTTAGAATAATTATCAACAGTGGGCATTTCCACACATAGTTAAAAATAGCACCCCCTGCCATTTCTCACCTTGCTCTCCCACTTCTTCTGCTGCTTTTTGGCACTTCTTGGCACTTCACATGGCTGCCTGAAATGGCAGAGGGGAGGGACGCGCTATACATGCATCTCTCCCTATGCCTGTCATTCATACCAGGCAGTCTTTCCCCCTGTTTTAAAGGGACCATGATCAGAGCATTTTTTTCAAGTGAAATTTCTCTGTTGGTATGCCTATGCATCTAATCATAGATGCATAGTGCTTATTTTAATGCCCCCCCCCCAAGACTTGAAGCTTTAAAAAAGTACTTTTTTCATGATTTTTTTAGGGGAGAGTCTGAGAGGCATGATTTGTGCGTCAACTAGTCAGGGAAATCTTTTTTTGCTCTGCTTGGACGTAGCAATATGTATTCATGCTCCAGGCAGTTTGCTACAAAAAAAGGCCCATTCCTGGGAAAAGGGAGAGGCAGGCAGTGGTTGCTGGTTGCTCTCCTCCTGCTTGTGCTAAATAGTTGGGGGAATCCAGTTTTGTGGATTCCCCAACTAGTGCTTTAAAATGTAGGATGTAAATGCCGGTTTGCTGCTGGGACACTGAATGCTGATGACGTAGTTTGAAACAGCAAAATAAAAGCATCTGCAAAAGGAAAGCTTTTCACTTTATTTTCCGAGTGTAGAGTGGCCCAGCATATTGGCGATCATGTGGAGGGGCAATATAACAACAACAAAAAGTAAGTATCTCACTATTTTTAAAGGGTGCAGAAATCCCCCATGCCTCTATTTCATCTGAATTTACTACATGTCCTGTTGGGATCTTCCTATCAAAAGAACTGAAATGGTGTTCTACGATTGTAAGCACATGGGCATGACCCTTCTTTAAGACACAGTTAGGTCTTATAAGAGACAAGGTGCTGTTACCTGCTTTGTATCTCTTTCTCCCCACTTCTGGCTTACTGTTATTAGAATGGGGTTTCATCCCATGGCGTACTACCTGGTCCTTCTCTCAGCATCATTGGAAGCAGGTGAAATGAATGTGATGATGCCATGCTGTGCTGCTGGAAAGGAAGGAGAAATCTCCCACAACAGCAGCAGCTCTGAGGTTCTTATGACATGCAGCTTAATTTTTACATCTATTCATAAAAAAGTTGTTCTACATTACATTTTGATCTCCTCTAATAGTCTGGCTAACTCTGTTTTCAATTAGAAGGCTCATCAAACAGGTTGAACGGTCTTGGTTTGTAATTGAAGAGAAATGCCCAATAAAATGTACGGAGACAGAATTCTGATCAGTTGATTATTATTACAAGTAAATGATTAACATATCTCTGCAATTACTGACCTGTATTGTAATGCTTAGTGCAGTAGCGCAAGTCTTTTTCTTCCTTGAGGATGAACTGAGGCAAAGTTAACCCATCAGCAACCTGCACAGCTCCATTCTCTTGCCACTCAAATATCAGATCGTTCATTGTGTAGCCAACTGTGAAAAGCACGGGAACACATACAAAAGAGATGCCATCACATACATTGGGGTGGATTCTATCAGCCCTATTTTACCTCTTAAAGGTTATGCTGAGCATCATGGGGCCTATGTGGGCAAAAGCCATGAGTTGTGATGGGACTGCTTTGTAGAGGGGAACACAGGTAAAATCCTTGCACTAGAGGAAAAACTAGTAGCATTCAAGGCACTTAAATAGATAGAGGGGAACAGCATTCTGCAAAGACTAGCCCAGAGCTGTAAAATGAGAACCTTGGTGTGACAAACAGGTCTAATTCCATCCCTTATCAGCCAGTTCCCTTTGCATACTGCTGGTACAATGGAGAACTCAGAAATAGCCAATCAGAGCCTTCAGAAATCTCAGATAGAGAAGGGAGGGAGAGTTTACAGGTGGAAGAACAGGAGCCTTGAACCAACATCTTGGTTAGACATTCTGATAGGCAGGTTAGATGTAGCTAAATCATAGTCTCATCAGGAAGAAGCAGATTGAGTTTAGTGGCCTGGAGGGGCACCCATTGGTCTGTAAGCTGTCAAATTCAGTACTCCTCTCTTTAGAACTCTGAGGAGCAGATCTGAGGCTTGTGGAATAAGTTCCAGAAATCATAAACTAGGTTGGAAAACCTGAGAGGAATTTGTCTAACCCTCATCTGATAAACTGGAAGTTTCTGGCTGACTCCGTCTCTATAACAACTTATCCTATACAGTGAAACTGTTTTTTTCTGGTTAAGTCCCTCCCCCCGAGCTACAATTATATACAGTTTATTTGTGTTCACTGAAATCTCTATTTTTCCCTACAGGGAAATAAAGTTTTGGGTTTTTTACGTCTGGACTCTTTCTTGGTATATATGAGTAGACAAGGATATAATGGGTTAACTACCCAGCCAGGGAAGAATGTCTCCACAGCACACCAGTGGCAGGTGTAAACATCATTAATTATTTACCTCATATGTGGCTAAGATCCAGAGCATTACAGAAGACCAATATGCCAGGCCAGTTCATTGTCAAAATTTTGGTCTCTGTTATTTAACTTTACCTGGTGATGGGGCATAATGAAATGGGGGTTAGTCCTTTAATATTCACTAACATGCCACCCAAAAAATGACAGTGACACCTGTGACCTTCACCCATACAGCTCCACCATTTCAGTTATTTGAAGGTCTGCTTTCTCCTGTATTCTTGTTCCCTTGCTGCCCCTTAAGCCCATAAAACCACCTGTCAAAACAACTGTGTAATGTCTTCTCTCTCAGGTCCTTCAGATCTCCTTTTCCCATGATGTCCTTGGCAAGACTCCTTAGTTTTCTTCTACTAAAACTAGGGCTGCAACAAAGCATGTATTCCAGTGAGTAAGCCCCTTGAAATAAAGTTGGAGCTACTTATGCATAGACCCCCTTAGGCTTACCCTATTTGTCTAAGAATATATAAACAGAATGAATGCATATTCTTTCCCTATTTCACCAGTTCCCTCCCATACTTTTTATTGTTTTTCTAGAGTTAAATTTTAGATGGCAGGTTCTTTAAGGCAAGCACCTATCTTTTTGTTCTCTGTAAAGTTTCTATACATATTATTACTGCTACTGTTACTGTTATTGATGGATTAGATGGGGGAATGATAAATGATTAATTATTTATAGTCTTCTTTAAACACATTTTTTCCACCTCAGAGTCTTCTGCAGGGAGAATCTGTTGAGGGAAGTTAAATTTAAGTTGGACAGCATCAACCAGGAGTTTGATCAAAAGAATATGAAAACTTGCATATGACACACAGGCTGTTCTGATGCTTTATCTCTTCATTTCCTCCTTTAGTTTCTCTTCCATAATTGGAGGATTTAGTTAAGAGCTGAACAGATGATACAATGAACATGTGTGTTTCTGTATTTGTTAGGAACAGGTATTTGGGGTTATTATTTTTTTTTACAAAGGAAACTTTCAGGACTCACAGCTCTCTAACTGCATGATACATGTCTGGACATCCATGGGAAAGTTCTTCAGATCCATTGGGCAAGCCAGTGTCAGGGTGATCCTGAAAAGTAAATAGAGAAGGTGATTTAGATATATCTGACAAATTACATTCAAGCCATCAGGACAGCAGCAACTTCACTGAGGTTTATACAAGGGAGAATAATTATCATAGATGTGGGAAAGTTATATAGAAGACACTATCTCTTGAAGTTGGTGCTCTTTCTCTGAGCGACAAGGTATTACAGTGGGAGTTTCAGCTGCTATAAATTGCAATCCTGTACCTTTTTACCTGGGAGTAAGATTTTCTGAACATCCTGGAACTTACATCTAAGGAAACATGCAAAGGTTCAGCTTGTTACAGTGCAATCCTGGGGGAGGAGGGGCTCTGAAAGTGCACATGGAGCAGATAATCCCCAACACCAGCATATCTTCACAGCCATCAACAGAAGGCCCAAGAGTTGCTGCATCCCAGCCAAGCACCAGCATGGGAACACTGTGGAGCAACACCCATGCAAGTCGCTGTGCCAGGGGCATGGCAGGAATTACTTGGTTCCCAAAAGATGAAGAACTGGATGTTTTTACAGCTGACTTTTCACTACCTGAAGGAATCTCAAAGCAGCTTACAAACAGCTTACACTTGGAGCTGGGAGTTGGGAGAAGGAGGAAATGGATTTCAGGAGCTGACTCAGGAGCTGACTGCTAACTCCACCCTCTACTGAGTGGGCCTTTGTGCTATAAAAGGCTCCTGCTTCCCAGAGGCATCAACACTTGGAGCTGGGAGCTGCCTGCTAGCTCTGCCATCTGCTGAGTGGGCCTTTGTGCTATAAAAGGCTCTTGCTTGCCAGAGGCAATATTATAAAAATCAAAGGAGTCTTGGACTCTAGATCAAGCCAGAAGATTCTGTCAAAATGCAAGAGCTAACGGACTCTTGGCTGTTGGCTCTTCCCTGACAGTTCAAGCCAAAAGATTGAGTGAAGTGCAGGACTATAATCATAGAATCATCTGTAAACCACTCTGCGGGAGTGGTAGTAATAAAAGGTAAGGGCAATGTGGGAGTCTCAAAGTGGCTTAAGATCACCTTCCCTTACTCTCTTGATGTCAGACACCCTGAGAGAGCACTGACAGAACTGCTCTGTGAGAACAGCTCTGGCAGGAGAACCAAAGAGTGCCCATCAGGCCAGCAAAGAAGAGCAGAACAACAGTACCCGAAGTTTGCAACCTACTACAACAAGTACAACAGCTACCAAACTGGGAGGATGGATTACTCTAACTACAGCTACAGTGCCCCCCCCCCAGAACAAAACACTGAAATAAAGAACTATAAAACTGAAAACTGAAAGAACTGTAAAAATCAAATTTTAAAAGAAACACAACCCCAAGAAGAAAAGGCAAACAATGCTGCCCCTCAGATAAAAGAATAAAGAAACACTAGGAGAAAGAAAAAATAAAGCCCAAAGCCCAAAACCCACCCCACCCACAGAAACCAAAACAATAGTTTGGAAAAAAGGATTAGGAAAAGAAGGGGGGAAAAGATCAAAATCCCTCAGTCAAACTGTTGATGTCCTACAAGCTGCCAGAGCAAGATCAGCTTTCAAGAACTTTTCAGAAGGCAATGCTACAATTGGCTGCCTGGGAGGACGCTGTTATTTCAGTTACCAGCGTATAACATGGGGGGATGGGAATGGTGGCCTAGGATCACTGTGGGGGCAGTGCACAAACACCTAGTCTTCTGGGCGAGATGAATTGCATCCAAGTGTACCAGAAGAACTTGCAGATGTAACCATTTACAAGTACCCTTTGGGTATGATCTGTCAACCAGTTATAGAATCATAGAATCATAGAGTTGGAAGGGGCCATACAGGCCATCTAGTCCAACCCCCTGCTCAACACAGGATCAGCCCTAAGCATCCTAAAGCATCCAAGAAAAGTGTGTATCCAACCTTTGCTTGAAGACTGCCAGTGAGGGGGAGTTCACCACCTCCTTAGGCAGCCTATTCCACTGCTGAACTACTCTGACTGTGAAAATTTTTTTCCTGATATCTAGCCTATATCGTTGTACTTGAAGTTTAAACCCATTACTGCATGTCCTCTCCTCTGCAGCCAACAGAAACAGCATCCTGCCCTCCTCCAAGTGACAACCTTTCAAATACTTAAAGAGGGCTATCATGTCCCCGCTCAACCTCCTTTTCTCCAGGCTGAACATTCCCAAGTCCCTCAACCTATCTTCATAGGGCTTGATCCCTTGGCCCCAGATCATCTTCGTCGCTCTCCTCTGTACCCTTTCAATTTTATCTACGTCCTTCTTGAAGTGAGGCCTCCAGAACTGTATTATTGATCCACCTGACAGAATAAGGATACATACCACATTTTACCAGCTTGTCAACAAGAATATCATGCAGAACCTTATAGAAAACCTTACTGAAATCTGTCTACAGCATTCTCCTGATCCAGCAAGGTAGTTATTTTCTTGCACAAAGAGATAAGGTTGGTCTGACATGACTTGTTCTTGTGAAATCTGTGCTGAGTTTTAGAAATCACAGCTGTCGGTCCCAGCTCCTCAAGGACTGAGTGTTTGATGATTTGTTCCAAAATTTTGCCAGCTACAGATGTCAAGCTGACAGGTCATTAGTTCCCCAGATCCTCCTTTTTCCCTTTCTGGAAGATGGGGACAATATTTGCCCAGCTCCAATCATTTGGCATCTCACCTGTTCTCTAACAAGTGTCAAAAAGAATGGATAGAGATTCAGAGATTCAACATCCTCTTGGAGAAGAGTGACAAGTGGAGTGCCTCAGGGATCTGTCCTGGGACCTGGGTTGGTCAACATATTTATAAATGATTTAGATGAGGGATTAGAGAGGATACTTATTAAATTTGCATATGATACTAAACTTGAAGCAGTAGCAAACACAACAGAAGACAGAATCAGAATACAGGATAATTTTGATAGGCTCGAGAACTGGTCTAAACTGAATAAAATGAAATTCAATAGGGACAAATGTAAAGCTCTATATTTAGGTAGGAAAAACCATCTACACCAATATAGGAGGGGGGAGACTTGTCTTGGCAGTAGTATGTGCAAAAGGGATATAGGAGTCTTAGTAGACCATACATTGAACATGAGTCAACCGTGTGACTCGTTGGCTAAAAAGGCAAATGGGATTTGGGGCTTTATCAAATGGAGTATCACGGGAGGCGATGGTACCGCGTTACTGTGCTCTGGTTCAGCTTCACTTGGAGAACTGTGTTCAGTTTTGGCCATCACAGTTGCAGAAGGGTGTAGACAAACTGGAGCGTGTCCAAGGAAGGCAACAAAGATGGTGAGGGGTTTGGAGACCAAGATGTATGAGGAAAAGTTGGGGGGGCTTGGGCTGTTTAGCTTGGAGAGGAGATGACTGAGAGGGGAGCTGATAGCCATCTTCAAGTATTTAAAAGGGTGCCATATAGAGGATGGGGCAGAGTTGTTCTCTCTTGCCCCCAAGGGATGGACCAATGGGATGAAATTAATTCAAATGAAATTCTGTCTAAACATCAGGAAGAAGTTCCTGACAGAGCGGTTTCTCAGTGGAACTGGCTTCCTCGGGAGGTGGTGGGTTCTCCATCTTTGGAAATTTTTAAACAGAGGCTGGATAGCCATCTGACAGAGAGGCTGATTCTGTGAAGGCTTAAGAGGGTGTCAGGTTACAGTGGATGAGCGATAGGGTTGTGAGTTTCCTGCATAGTGCAGGGGGTTGGACTAGATGACCCAGCAGGTACCTTCCAACTCTATGATTCTATGATTCTATTAACCTGGTGGGATAACTATGGGGAATGGATCAGCACAGCTGATTTTGCATCGGCGGCCAATAGCCTCCATGGTTAGTTTCCTTTGAATAAGAGAGCAATAAAGACTCCAGCTATTTACTTACATAAAATCAGGGCATAAGTAGCGGCCAAGAGATCCTTTATCAAGGCAGCCGGTATACCACCCTGATTGGATCCCAGAGAGAGTGCAAGCATACCAAGATGTTTCACTTTCAGCCATAATTTTATCTGCCTCTACCTCTCTTTGGCTTCAAAATCCTCAGCAGTTATTTCTGACATACAATCTGCCACGCACTCCATTCATTTCTCATCCCTGCAGCTCAAGAATCAGCCTCAGCCATTAAAAAAAATTAAGGTAGTTTGGTATAAAATCCTGTAATACCTTACTGGAGTTATTTTACAGTAGACAAAACCATTTTAGACAAAATCATAGTAATTTATTCATCTGCAGTAACCATGCACCAAAGGCTCTATTGTTATTCCACATTTTCCTGCAATTTCTTCTAGTGTTTAATGCTTATGCACACCCTTCATAATTATTATCTCAGTACATACAAAATCAGTATATTCAGGAAAATCCTAGGCCTTCCTCTTGGCATGTTTATTTTGTGTGCTTGAAAATCATTGTTAAATAGAACATTCAAAATCTGCACACTTCCACCTGTGGTTTTCTGTGGTACATAGTTATATTATATGCAACAACTGATCAGGGATGTCAGATGCCCACGTGCAGCAAACAACAAACCATATTCACTCTCACAAATTCTTGAGTGGTAGCAGAAAAGGGGATGAGACTGTGTCATAGTTGCTCTGCACAGCAGAACTGTACCAATTTTTTAAGGTACTTTGGTGTAAAATCCTATAATACCTCATTGAAGTTATTTTACAGTAGACAATACCATTTTAGACAAAATCATAGGTTGAGGCTGGGCTGAGGTCCTGGGGTATTAGATCAAGTCCCCTCCCCCTGGTTCCTTTATTATACTAAACCCAGATGATGGTAATCTATCCCTGATCTTCCATCAAGAGCACTATGATTGGAACCACGCTAGAAACCATGGCTATGAGTCGTTGGGGAAGGAATTTGTTATTGTACTATCGCTATCTTAATTGTATAATTTTGGAGTATTAACGATTGTATCGTAGGATGTTTTAGACTGATGTTTAATTTGATTTTTTGCTGTGAAACACTGTGAGCCAGCTTGCTGGGATTGGCCGTATATAAATTTAAGTAATAAATAAAAGAAAGTAAACCAGATGCATTCTGGTAGCAGCATGACACTGGCTTCAGGGGCTTTCCAGCTGACCTGCTCTGGGACTCCTCTCTCCAGTGTCTCTCCCCCACCCCCCCAGTTGATGGCCCTGAGAACTCCTAGAAAACTCTTAGAGTGTCATTGAGGAAGAGGAAGAAGTTGGTTCTTATATGCTGCTTTTCTCTACCCAAAGAAGTATTAAAGTGGCTTAGATTCGCCTTCCCTTTCCTCTCCCCACAACAGACACCCACCCTGTAAGGTAGGTGAGGCTGAGAGAGCCCTGATATCACTGCTCGGTCAGAACAGCTTTATCAGTGCCGTGGCAAGCCCAAGGTCACCCAGCTGGCTGCATGTGGAGGAGTGCAGAATTGAACCCGGCTCACCAGATTAGAAGTCTGCACTCCTAACCACTACACCAAGCTGGCTTGACCGAAAGCTCAATTGGAGAGCAGCGATATATAGATATGAAAATAAAATAATAAATATAACAAGTAAACCCAGGCTAGATGTGTCTTGTTTTGTATAAACATCTAAGGATGCTTATTGTAATACAGCCCAGAAAAGGTGAGAGGTACCTTTTGGGGGGGATGAAGCAACTGGAACGTGGTTTAAAAAGCTCATCTGGGGGGGGGGTACAAAATGGCTCCCCTAAAGGGTGGAGCTGATCACTATTTTCTATGCCACATAAGCCCTTACAGGAGTATCGGTCAGTACACGTACAAATCCATATCAAGGACTCTAACAGTCTCCCAACATACTGCACAAAGATTCAGATCCAAGTAGTCCACTAATGTTCATTTAAAGGTGAAGAACATTGTTGCTGAGAGATGAGTGATGAGCAATTTCTGCCCGTATTTTTATGTATGACTTCAGCAGAATAGGGTGGCTGCAGGATAGCCTGTTTCACTGGTTGCCATTGCAATGGGGGGTGGGGGGGAGGCAGGTTTCAAAGGGGAGGGAACTTTTCCACAAGGATGGGGACTTCTGGAAACTGGGTCAAGAGACAGAAAACTTGGTTTATTTGGGGGAGTTATATTTAAGTCAGAAGTCTTCGGCAGTGAGAACACTATTTGATTTCTATGTCATGAACTCTAGAAGGCCTTCCACCTGGTTGGTAGAGCACCTTCCATTGGAAAACACAATGTCTAGTCTATAAAGAAGAAGACCCTGCTGGTGGGGCAGCAAGTAGACAATTAGATAGGATAATGTGCTCAGCACTTTCTCTCCTTTTAAGTATCATTCCTTGTCTGTCTCCACATTGCTACTCTCAAGACAATTTCCTCCTTCTTCTCAGCAGTACCACACTCAGTCTGACCTTCCTCCCATCTAGAGATGTAGGTGTAAACTGCACGGAGCTTTTATTCCAACCCCAGATCGATTCAGTCCCTGCCCTCTACACAGAATGCGATTTCCGTTTGGATTTTGGGCGATTTAAATTTTCCTTCTGCAGCAAGAAGGATTGATCCGGAGTGACCCTACCTTTATTGTGCCATATCTGAGACCGCTTTTAATCCTGAATATATTCAGAAAATCGCATTGTTTTGAATCTGGGCTCTCCTCCGTGGTAGAGGACCCGTGATTGGGTACAGGTGGTCATGTGACAATCCTGCCTCAAAGGAGAATTTCTCTCAACTTCTGTCGGCCTTGGATTTTTTTGTGTGCCTTCTTCGTTCCCCCCCCCTTCTAGAAAAGAAAGGATTTTTTTCCTCTCTCCTCTGACTTCTTGGATCCTCTCCCCCCCTTCAATAAAGCAAAGAAAGAATCTCCATTTGCCTCCCCCCCTCTTCTGAGCCTCCCTAACCATGTGTAGAAGACTTTCCTGTTTCAATGGGGAGGGGGGGGGGAAGAGGAAGACCCGAGTTCAAAGCAATCTGAATTCAACAGGATTGACAATGGAATAAAAAAAGTAAATGCAGACTCTGCTGTAGTTAGGAATCTCTCTCTCTCTCTCTCCACTTTCCTATCAAGAATATAAATTCCTGGCTTTCGACTGAAGATGGTGCCGTACTAGCCGGGCTTGTGCCGGGCTCTTAAGCCATGCTGAGGGTCAGGAGCAAATGCACCTGGCAGACCTGAGCAGATACGCAAATCTTGCTCACCGGTCGCCCCAGGAACCGGGAACGGCATCCTGAGGGTCCTTCAGATCCGTGGAGACTGAGTTCTCTGGATCGCCGCGGCATGTGCTCAAGGTCATGATGGCGCCCTTGTCATAAATAACATTCTAAGCTTGAAACGACCAGCTGACCCTACATTCTTCCCAAATCATCTTTTACCAGACTGACAGGAGCCGGAGTCTGCAACAGTAAAGACTGTGAGTTTTCTGGTTTTTCCTTTTTTTCCCCCACAAGCTCTTCCCCCCCCTCCTCAACCAATTTACAAGTGAATCATTTCGTTGAGTGGGAGGCTCCCAGCTAAATACTCTCATTAATCAAACAAAGAGAGAGCTTAAAGAAAAGAGAGACTTTAAAGATTTGTTGGAGAGAGTTCAGTTGGGGACGCTGACTTGATACGGAGATCGACAAACTGATAATTTTGGATCGCTCAAGCTCCCGCGAGACTTCACGAGACTTTCTGTTTATAATCTGCGACTGCCTAGAACTATGGAAAAATTAACTAAGGCACAGCTTTTCCATTTGTTATGCGAAGGGAACTCAAAGATACTGAAAGCAGTCAACAAGGTAGAAAAGGAAATCCAAAAGACTAAGAAAGAGCTCTTAGACAGAACCGACGGTTTGAAAAAAACAGCTGATGAAAACACAACTCAGCCAACAATACATCAAACAAGAATTCAATGTCTGGAAGTTAATCAACAGGAGGGGGAGAGAGCTAGGGACGTTAAAATCAAAAGCACCTTGGAAGAACTTGGGAAAACAGATTTAAGGAAGGAAAGCACCAGAAACCTGGAAGTCTATTTAGAGCAGGAAGTGATTTGGATCAACAAAATAAACAGAGTCTATTCCAAGGCAACAGCACGCAGGAAGCTATCAGGAGATATCTCTGTGCGACTAGAGGAAGAGATCCGGATTGACAAAGTATACAGAGCCTACTTAAAGGCGACTGCAAGCAAGAATCAAGCAAGAGACTTCTTTGGCCCTGACAGAAAGGCAACCAGAAATACTCTATGCAGGAACCATCAGGCGACATGGAAAAGAATATAATTTCATTTTCTGCGACCACCTGAAGAATGTGATGAACAGTGGAGCACTCTCTTGGTTTCCTGTGGGAAAGACAGCAGCAGTAACTCATAGGTCAGGGCCAATATATGAAGGGAACTGACTTTATATTACCTAAGACAATAATAGAATATATTCTTATAATAGATTATACTCTCATATGTATCAACAATTACTCTGCTAAGAAAGATGGTAATAACTTCTAGATCAGGATCAATATGTGATGGGAACTGAATATGTATGCTAATATGTATGCTAAAAGAGGATGGTAAACTATACTTCATATGTATTAACAAGACAGCAGCAGTAACTCTTAGGTCAGGGCCAATATATGAAGGGGACTGACTTTATATCACCTAAGATAATAATAGAATATACTCGCGACCAGCTGATATGGTTTGCCATCCTCTTTTAACATACATATTCAGTTCCCATCACATATTATTCCTAATCTAGAAGTTTTTACCATCTTTCTTAACGAAATAATTGTTAATACATATGAGAGTATAATCTGTTATAATACTCTCAGATGTATTAACAATTATTTCGTTAAGAAAGATGGTAAAAACTTCTAGATTAGGAATAATATGTGATGGGAACTGAATATGTATGTTAAAAGAGGATGGCAAACCATATCAGCTGGTCGCTTTTTCTCTTTTACTTTCTGTAAATGCTTTATATAATAATAAATAATAAAATTATATTAAAAAAAAGAATATAAATTCCTAAATAAGCCTTTATCATTACACTTTAATCAGGTTGTGCACCATTGCTGGGTTAATTACCCTGCCAACATCTTCTGACCTTCGGTAGAGGGTGTTGTATTAGGACATCAAAGGACTTCACTTTTTGCACAACCCGTGGTAGGAGTGTACTTGACTATAGCTTATGTTCTTTCAATCTTTTTGCATCAGTATATTCTCTGTCAATAGGCTCACATACCGAAAGCGACCATCTACCACTCCAGCTCTCATTCCAAACCCTTTATAATGTTACTCCAGACCAAGCTCAACTCTCCCCCCCGGAAAACACTATGTTCCTTAATAGAATTAGATGGTCACCTAAAGTTGGCAGTGAACTCACTCTATTCCTTAACTCTGCTCAGATGACTAACCTAAAACAGAATATCACTAGAACTGGCTCCCCCTCTGAGATTCTAAGAACATTTGACCAAATTGCTTTGGCCTGCAGAACTAAGGCCCTACCTCTAAGATCTATTACAACTCAACCCTCCTCTTGGTTTGATAATGATTGCCTTGGTGCAAAGGCTGCTCTGAGGAAGTCATTCCATGAAGCTCGTCTGTCCAAAGACCCCACTTTGTTAGAAAACTATACACTCCAAAAAAGACAATATGAATCTCTAATAAACACTAAGAAGCGCTCTTACTATCAGGCAAAATGGGACCATCTTTTAGCAGCATTTAAATCTAACAACAGCAGCTCTTTTTGGAAAACGATCGCAAACTACTTAGGTGAAAGCAACAGGCCATTTAAATCTTCTATCCCTTCCCAAACATGGCACAATTATTTTTCTACACTTTTTGCTCCCTCCCCAATCCAAAATAATCATCTCAGCTTACCTTCTGCTGATTCTCTTCCTAGCTGGCCACCTGTCTGTCTGGATGAAATTGAAACCCTTATCCAAGAACTAAAACTAGGCAAATCTCCAGGGCCTGCTGGTCTACCAGCTGAACTATTTAAACTAAACTCTAACTGGTGGAAACAACTCCTGGCTGTCCTTTTTACAGCTATCGACCAATCGGGAATATTCCCTGAATCCTGGCTCAACTCAATCATTGTGCCTATCTATAAAAAAGGTGGTGCCAGCTCTCCAGAAAACTACCGTCCTATTAGCCTTCTATCCATCGCCAGCAAAATGTATGCCAAACATCTAGAACTTAAACTCCTAGATTGGGTGACTTCAAATGACCTAATAGGTCCTGAACAAATTGGCTTCACTAAAAACTGTTCCACTATAGACCACTGCTTAACCCTCTACTCTCTTGCAGACAAATATCTTCATACAGGTAGGAGGAAACTCTATGTAGCTTTTATTGACCTCAAGGGTGCATTCGATTCTATCTCCAGGTGTTTACTATGGAGAAAATTGCAAGATCTTAATATTGATTCGCGCCTATTACTACTTCTAATGAACCTCCATTCCAACAATACCTGTCAGGTTAAATTTACTGAAAAGGGTCATTTAACAAATCAAATCCCCATCCTGAGAGGAGTCAAACAAGGCTGCGTCCTTGCTCCTCACTTATTCAACCTCTTTTTACATGATCTTCCAAAAACCCTAAGACTCACAAATGGTCATCCACCCAAACTAGATAAATTGCCAATCCCACTTCTTCTATATGCCGATGACACCATCTTGCTTTCCCATTCCAGAATTGATCTGATTATATACTTAAATGCTTTCCATAAATATTGCCAACTCAATGACCTATCGATAAACTTCAAAAACACCAAAGTGATGGTCTTTGCACAGAAGTGGTCTCCCTCAAACTGGTGCATTGGTGGTCATAAAATCGAGCAGGTCAAATGTTTCAAATACTTAGGAATCACCTTCCAACATAATGTTCATTGGACCAAACATAGAAATAGGATTACTTTGCAGGCTAACTGTTCCATTACCCATCTAAACCGGTTTTTCTTTCTTAAAGGCAATCAGTTTGTCCCAGCTGTCTGTCGTGTGTTTGACTCTAAAATTCTCCCCCAAATTTTATATGGCATCCCTCTGTGGATCTCAGGTTTTAACAAAAACATGGAGAGGTTACAGTCTGCCTTTTTCCGGCAGATTTTGAAAACTCCAAATTGCGTCCCTTACTCCTCTTTATGTCTTGAAACTGGACATAATCTTCTTGAAACTAAGGCCTGGATTTTCACCTTTAAATATTGGCTAAAACTGCATTTTAGGGTTCGATCAGATAGCCTATTGGCCTGTTTACTGAGAGACTCTTTTAAATTTAAATGGTTCTCTACCATCCTGACTACACTCCAACAAATTGGCATTGACTACGATTACATCCTATCTCTGAATGAACCTTCCATTATGTGCCAAATCAAACAAAGGGTACTTGATCACGAATTCCAAAAAATCCATCCCACTGTTCCAGCAATTTGCTCTCCCCATGCGCTTGGTCTCCAAGTGAAGCACGGGATAATGCCGGCTTATTTCCATAACTTGGCAAATCCCCTCTATCGCAGAGCGTTTTCGCTTGCTCGGCTTAACGCCTTTCCATCCAAAGTATTACAAGGGAGATTTGCCAAGATCCCCTTCGAAAATAGACTATGCACCTGTGAATCAAGTTCTCCTGACACCATCCAACATATCATACTGGATTGCCCCTTGTTCACTCAACAGAGAAGGCATATCATACCTCTTATACCAAAATGGAGAAACCATTCAAGAGACTTGGTTTGCCAATTTTTACTGAGTGATAAGGATGCCGACGTCACTTTTATTATGGCTAAATTTCTGTCCTCAGTTTTTAAACTTAAACTGTCCAATGTATCTTGACTATCTTTGTATAGCCTCCTAATCTGCTTTATGCCAATAAAGGTATTGTATTGCATTGTATTATTGTATTGTATTGTATTAGGACACACATGCTAACTGCCTCACACTGAAACACACAAATGGTTCACCTTGCTCACCAGTACAAACTGCTTTCACTGGATGAGGCTCCCCTGACTGAGTAAAGCAAGTCTTGTTACTTAAAATCCTTTTCAATCAAGATGCTAAGAACTGAATCTGAACCTTCCGCATGCAAAGCATGTGCTCACCCAGTGAGCTGCAGGTCTCTCCTACAAGAAGCAGAACAAGGCCCCTTCAGACCCACCATGCTGTGTTCACTTTGAACAAAATAAAACTATGTGGGGAGATTGTAGCTAGAAATGCTGACCTTTCCCTCTTAATTTTTTCCCCGCCCCCCACATGAGCATGATGTACTTTACAGAGAGCTGAAATATGAGCACATGTCTTTTACCTTTTGGAGCAGAGCAATAACTACTAGATCACCTTTTCAGGGTGTTGCTTTATTACCTACCTATTGTTAGCTGGGAAGCATTTCAAAGGGCTGTGTGAATTAAAGCCCTGAGTTCCCAAAGACCTGGCCTATGTGCTTTGATTACTGCTTTGCTGTCTGGTGTCTGCTTGTTGAACTCAAGCCTGTTTTGTTATCTGCATCACAACATTGTCTGTTTATTTCCTGTTCCTCTATCCTAGTGCAGCAGCTGTGACATGAGCGAGATGTCCCAGTGGGATGTGCTCCTTTACATTTTGGGATTGTATTGCTAGGCTTGGAGTGAGCAGGAGCATTGCAGACATCATATGAGTTCACAAAAGAAGGCAGTATTTTGAATCTGTTGTCAGCACTTTCCAGCACTTAACTAGAAAATTGCAGGTTCTTAATTGCATTCTTTGGGTAGGGGAGGCAAAGGCCTTTGGAGGTGGCTGGAAGAGATTGTTTCCAAATTAAAACCAGTGCAGCTTTTCCAGTTCACATAGCATTAATCTGAAATCCAGTGACCCAGAAATAACGGTGTTGAGCGAGTGTGGGGGAAAGCCAGATAAATCCAGCTCTACTATGCTATTTGCCTTCTCTTTTAAAACCATTTTCATTTACCTGAAAACAAAATAAAAACTGAGCTAGAGCATTGTTTGAAATCTACAGCCCCAATGTGTGAAAAGTCCCCTCAGATCTGTGCAAATTGTACAGGCTTTTGAAAATAGTGCTATGGATTTAGTGTAAAGTGGGGCTGACATTTTAGTATTATCCAACTGTAGCCAAATGAACCAAAACCTTTGTCAGCTTCCATTTTAAACTGGTCAAGCTGATTCAGCTCCATTTTACTTAAAAGTCAAAAGGCCCTCTTTCCCCTATTACCCTAGGCAATCAGGGCCTAACAGTCCAAAGCAACTATGTCCATTCTGCATCCCAAGCTGCCTCCTTTCTGACTCCAGCATGTGTCTTCTCTCACAAGGGCTGAATTAAGTGTGCCAGTCGGGTTGCCAGCCTCCAACTGGGGACTGAAATCTTCCAGAATGACAACTGATTTCCAGGTAGTGTTATGAGATGCTGCGGTGCTGTTGGCATTTACACAAACCTAGAAGAGTGTCCAACATGCTGATGTCATCTGGAAGTGACATCGGTTGAGGACAAGACAGAGTCCTGGTATTCCAACCATCAGACCTGCACCCACTCCCAATGGAAGATAACTTGGCCTCTGGCTGAACGAGGTGGGAGAGGATTGGTTAATTAGAAGAATATCTGGCCGCTTGCTGCCTTTACTGTAAATTAGGGTTTTTACAGGGTTTCTATTGTATTTTAATGTTTTATTCCTATGAATCGCTGTGAGTCCATTGGATGAGCGGTGGTATACGAATTGAAAAATAAAATAAAAATAAAATAAGAATAAAACAGGGGTTCTACCAGCTTCGGTGATGCGGGGTCTGGTATCTCTATTTCCAGGCAACAGAGATCAGTCCCTTTGGTGGTAAAGGCAGCTTTAGATGGTGAACTCTATGGGGCTTTCCGCATTCATCCAAAATAGCACAATGGTTACTAATTGAAATCACTACAGTTTTGCCGTTATGCACAACATCGTTGACAATCTGCAACACTCCTGAAACCGATCCGCAAAAAGTGCTTCGTTGTAGCGCTTTCAGGGAAATCCCAAGGGCCATTCCGCACCGGGATCCATGTAGCAAATTGTTTGCTGAATGAAAAATCGCCATTTTAAATAGTGGAATTCAGCGTAACGCATACCTGCCTTTGTAGTGGAATCCAGTTGCGTTTCTATCGTTTCCCACATGGTTCCGGTCTCTGCAAAAATCGCTAGCCAGGAAGCGCTATTGCTAAGCTGTGTCCCACCCCTGGCCATCAAGCAGCCAATGGGCGGCCATTATCATGCTCCCAAACAGCCCCTTTCCCTTTGAGGAAGGGTTTAAAAAAAAACATACCCGTTGCAACGAATATGCATTGATTCGTTGCAACGGAGAGACCCATCGAGCTAGCAGGTGATGTTTGAGCTGCCGTTTCATTGTTGCCACGCTCCCCCCGAGTGAAACCCCCCCCTCACGGGCGCGATTTTCGGCCGAAAACAGTGTGAAAAATAAAGTGAAAATAAACCAGCAAACGGGCCTCTGCGATGCTTGTGCTTGGTGACTTAAAACAGAGGGGCTGCAGCCAGGGAAGCCTCACTGGGTAAATGAAGGCTCGCTGGTGCGTTGATCTCCGCTCACTCGGAGAAAAAAAAATGGCGATCGCTTTGCCGGAAGATCAGAGGAGAGAGCCAGGGGGAGGGACTTTGCAGAAACCGCAACAATAGTAATGCACAGAACTTTCCCGCTAGTGTTGCAGATTGGTTGCAGGAGTGTAGCGCTTTCCGGAGGGTGAATCCACTTTTGGGGATTTCCCTGAAAGCGTTACAACGAAGCGCTTTTTGCAGATCGGTTTCAGGAGTGTTGCAGATTGTCAACGACGTTGTGCATAATGGCAAAACTGTAGCGATTTCAATTAGTAACCATTGTGCTATTTTGGACGAATGCGGAACGGCCCCAAAAAGTGGATTCACCCTCCGGAAAGCGCTACACTCCTGCAACCAATCTGCGACACTAGCGGGAAAGTTCTGTGCGTTACCATTGTTGCGGTTTCTGCAAAGTCCCTCCCCCTGGCTCTCTCCTCTGATCTTCCGGCGAAGCGATCGCCCTTTTTTTTTCTCCGAGCGAGCGGAGATCAACGCACTGGCAAGCCTTCGTTTACCCAGTGAGGCTTCCCCGGCTGCAGTCCCTCTGTTTAAAGTCACCAAGCACAAGCCCGTTTGCTGGTTTATTTTCACTTTATTTTCACTTTATTTTCACACTGGTTTTGGCCGAAAATCGCGCCCGTGAGGCATGACACATATAGGATATTGAAATGGATGGAACATTGAATAAATGTGTTTGTACTTGCATTATGGAAGTAAAGAGGCGTACTTTCCTTCCTTATAAATATATACCCATTGTCATTAGGTACTTTAACTTGATACTCAGCTTGATTTTAATAGGTATTCCTGCTGGTAGTAATTGTTTTTTCATTATGCCATCCAGTTGCTGCAAACTTTAAAATGGAATTTCCTTCAGGATGCACATATGTCTTATTTATCCTTTGTTCATAAATGAAAATACTTGCCAATTCATGTTTCATTTGATATCACAAATGCCCATACCATCACAAAAGTCTACACCAATATTTAGGGTTACATGTCACCTCTTCATGTTAAGTCTAATGTGCACTGGGATGCATGGGCATATGCAAGGAGGCCTTGCCCATAAGATCCATTCATATTTTTTTTGTGGCACATGGGCCCTGTGAGTAGGGCATATTCCCATATGAATAAAGGTCATGAATAATTCCTGGTCCACACTAGACATATTTGGTGGTGAGACATATAAACCTCAGGCTTGCTTCCCGTCCCACCATGAGTAAGAAATATATACCACACACACAGGCATTATGATTCTGGGTTCTTTCCTCTGTTCCTTTCAACCCATAACCCTCACCTGATGCTGTATAGAACATTGCCATTTTTAGAGATACGCAGGAGTTTGTTGTCAGTTGTGATCTCATGAAAGTGGGCCCCTTTCTCATTAGCAAAAAACAAATCTGGTTTCCAGATGGAATCCAACATGGATGGGTCCAGATCGAGGGCATCATCTGGATATTCATTGTATGCCAGCCGGGGATCATTCCACTGCTGCCGCAAGAAAATGTTCACTCTGTAATCCTGTAACAAAGAAACAAGAAGCAGAGTTATTAAGTGCCCACATAAAAAAATGCTGTTAAGTGGTCAGAATCTGTGATACTGTGAGTAGAAAGAAGTCTAATGAGAAGCAGCTGAAAAAAAGGAAGCTCTGCTGTCTCCATCATCAGGATCATGCTCTTAATCTGTCAGTTTCCCTACTGGTGCACTGTCCTCATCTGTATTCTTCCAGGAACTAGAGAAATATCTTGCTCAAAAAATGTTCGAAGCATTTGAATATGCAGATTATAAGAATAAAATAGTTTTATTTATGAAGAGAAATAACTATGTAGAGAGAGGCCTAACTGTCTAGTTAACTGTTGTCTGCAGTCATCCTGTTGTTCAGGAGGCAAGCAGGAAGTCTCCTGTTGGGCTAACCAGGAGGAGATAATTTGAAAATCATCAGGGAGTTCCTATCCTTTCCATGCTAAATATACATCTCCTCCAATGTCCTTGCAGGACACCCTTTATATTCTGCTCAATCAATTATGTACACTGCAGATCTTGCATATGCCAATGAAAGAAAGACACATTTGATGTAAGCATGTTAGTGGGTTTAAAAAAAAAATCTGCCGAATCACTTTTGTGAAGTTACACATGCAGCCCAGTAATAACATTACTCCAGCTAGAGACCACAACCTTGAGTATCAGATTGGGACAGGAGAATGTATATATACAGGCTGAGTTTTTGGCACTGCCATACTCTTCCTTAGGTAAAATGTTTAACTGAAAGCCTTCCTGCCTTTTTGTCAGTGGAGGAACACCTGCCATTAATTTCACAAAATTTGCATTTTGCAAATAAAACTATATAAACTCCTGATTACATTGTGTAATCAGCAAACTGCATATTGGACAATAATATTAGTGCCCTAAATCTCTTTTTCATTTTAATCCTTGAGATTAAAGATAGGAATTTACAAGAATATGATCAGAGCTTATGAATTTCTCAATGGCAGACATACAACTGTCCATCAAATGATGCAAGTCCATCAACCCATTATGTCAAGAAACTGTCCCAGAAGTTACTGCAGTGTCCCAGGGCCTCTGGAGCAGCCTCCCAGTTTATGGGAGGAGTCGCTGGAAGTCCTTTTGCTCTCCTTTTAGTTGCGAGCATCAACAGGGGCTGAAAACTCATGAGAGAGTTTCATCATCTTCTAGCATGGCCACTGCGTGTACCGCTGCAGGACGGGGTTGACCAGCTTGGAGGTTACAAAAGCCCTTCTTCTCCAGGACCCTCAAAAGCTAGTAGTCAGCTCTCAGGGTGCTCTAATTACTCAGAAGAATTGATGTTTTCATGCTACATAGAACACTTCCCATGACTAGTAAATGAAGAATACTTTATCCAGGGGTGGCCCAAGTGTGGCTCTCCAGACATTCACGGACTACAATTCCCATGTACCTAATTGGCAGAGGCTCATGGGAATTACAGTCCATGGACATTTGGAGACCTGCAGTTTGGACATCCCTGCTTTGTGTGAAAAATACCTTTGTGTGAGGTAGTGTTTTAGACTTGATCTTTGTACAAGGGCTGGAGAGACCTAGGTTCCTTCTTTCGTGAAGCTCATTGGATGAACTTGGACCAGGCATTCTTTCTCTTTCTCTGTTTAACCAACCTTACAAGGTGGCTGTGAAGAGAAACTTAGAGGGGGATTATGAAAAGGGTGGGACATAAATGTAGTATTCTAGATTTCCTGCTTTATATATACTTCTTCCGACTGTTTTTGAGGGTTCCATTAGATCAGCTTCAGGGAGCACTTTCAAAGCTTGTTTTTCAGTCTTCTTCAAACTGCAGTTAAATGTCCAAAAGTAGCCAATAATTCTAAGCACTGTTGACTTGCATTAAGGGGAGGAACCCACATCTTCTGTCTGGGGTTATGCATTAGTTACCAGTGAGCACACATGCAATGGGTTCTTCACGTACCTTGACTTGACTATCAGTTTCTGACTCACTGCTTCAGGTCATCCCAAGTAAGGGAAGCACTGAATTAAATAATAAATCCTAATCCTAACAATTAATTTGATCAAGGGCAGCGAAACAGATTCATGGCCTGCCACTTCTCAAGCATACTGAAAATGCAAATGAAGGAAGGGACTCTGGGCTTTTATCACCTCTTTTGTTTACCAGAGACTGCCTTCCTTTTTTCTCATGCAGAGCCACAGGGAAGGCGACAGATGGCAAAGGGAAGCCACTGGTCAAACAAAGAAAACCAAGGCTATTGTCCAGGAAAATGGTAAAAAAATCAAAGGTCTGGCGTGGCCTGGCCTGGAGATACCCAGAGGAGCTGTAAGACATGAGGTTACAAGGGAAATGTCATTCTCAATGGTGCTGGTGAGACAGATTTCAATTAAATTACGAGGCTGGCCCATAACATCTGTAACACTGACTGGTTTTGCAACTGGATAGGAGACCACTATGAACTACAGAGCTCTCTAATATCCCCATGATTCATTCTTTCCCAAACATACATATTATCCTGCTCTTTGTCTGCACGGGAGCTGTTAAAAATGGTAAGACTGTCAGGAATAGAGAAATCCATAAATGTGTTGGCTTAGACAAGTAACTAAGAATTTATAAATGCTTAAGAAGTTACTTATTATATTGGTATTCTCCTTCAAAGGGCTCAGACCATCCATCAGGTTAAAACATTGATAATCTGCATTTCTGCAGGACATTTGAAGCATAACTTACCTAAGGAACAAATCTGATGAGACAGGGAAAGCCATGCTCAGATCCATATCTTCCACAGATTTTTTAAAAGGTCATTGCAACCTGGAGGGACTGTTTTGATCCAAAAAAGCAATCAAAGGTGGGATGGGAGGGGACACCATTTCTGCATATGCTATTTTTTCAATCAAAATCACAGAAAATGCTTCTACTGGCCTCATATGGAAAAACAATCAAGAATAAACCCCTTCCAAGCACCACTTGTCCAACTCAATCCACCATTACTCCAAAGTTGCTTTGACCTTTAACTAAAAATTGAGAACTGATCAAGGATCTTTTTGCATCTTCTCTGATTTGGCTAGGACCCAATTTGTCTGTGGCATACCTAAGTGAGAATTATAGCCCACACATCATCTATGATACATTTAACTTGTCTAACTTGCCTTTTAACTTGCCTTTTAACTTGTCTTAAAAGTGACCCTCTTAAATTTCGATGGTTCCAGGCTATTGAACAAAAATTAGTCTCCATTGGCATCGATCTGAACTCCCTACTACCTCTGGAAGAAAAATGTATCTTCCGGATTATTAAACAGAGAATACTAGACCATGAGCAGCAGGAACTCATATCTACCCAGCCTCGAGTCTGCTCACCAGCATTCTTTGGCATCACTATGCAGAGAAATATTATGCCTACATATTTGCATCTCCTTGATGTCCCACCCCTGAGAAGAGCTTTTCTCCTGGCACGAATGAATGCTTTCCCCTCAGAGGTCTTAGAGGGAAGATTCCACCGTATCCCATACCATGCGAGACTCTGTCCGTGTGGTTCTAGCTGCCCTGACTCTCTCGCACATTTTGTTAGATTGCCCCTTATATGAGCAGTGTCGGGATGACAGCTTTGTTGCTTTGCTGGGAAACAAGCCTTCTGTAAGTAAATCTATGACCTTGCAATTTCTGCTCTCTGACAAAGACCCAGAGGTAACCATTTTAGTTGTCAGAGTTTTAACTAAGATGCTTTTATAATATGCTGCCTACCTTGTATTTTATATTTTATAGTTTATTTAATCATTTTAAGATCTGTTTGGTTATGTAACCCCATGGCCTATTTTATTATTTTGTTGAAATTTTAAACCTATTTTTATATGTCTTATACATATTTTATGCCAATAAAAGGTTACTGACTGACAGACTGGTACTGACTGATACATAACTGATTCCAGGTGGAGCTAATGGATACACCACTAGACCTGCAGCACTGACTCACCACCTCTAAGAATTTTCTTTTTAAAACATGCTCTTAAATTTGTATTAAGACATCTTCAAGTGAAAGAATTAAGGTTAGTCTTTAGAATAGGGATTATTTTGTTTAAAAATACATTGTTGGAAGCTGGGTTTCACCCCAAAACTTTTCAGTCCCACTTTCCCAACAGCGAGGACAAGCTGAGGGTCTCACAGCTCAATGCAACTGGGCTCTCTGCCACCACCCTTGGTGGGGGCAATGGGACATCAGGCAGCAGGGAGGGGGCCAGTTCATGGGTGGGCTTTTCTCTGTGGGGATTCTGCCCCCATCCCCCCATCAACAAGCCTTGCCCTCCTATTTGCCCTGGCTGCAGGGTTTTCCAGCAAATGAGTAGCAACCTTGGTACTAATAGCTATAGTTTGTTTCCTTGTTGATATTTATATTCTAACGGGTAATGCCGTAAGGGGTAGTTTAAATTTCCAGGCAGCCTTACCTACTGATTTATTTATTTCCTGTAGCATGCTACCAGTTTTGCACAGAACACAAATATGCCTTAGCATACATTTTGAAAATTACTAGTTTTATGGAACTGTTGTTCACTGAATATGGGAGATATGATTCCAAAATATAAAGGTAAAGGTAAAGGTATCCCCTGTGCAAGCACCGGGTCATGTCTGACCCTTGGGGTGACGCCCTCCAGCGTTTTCATGGCAGACTCAATACGGGGTGGTTTGCCAGTGCCTTCCCCAGTCATGACCGTTTACCCCCCAGCAGCAAGCTGGGTACTCATTTTACCGACCTCGGAAGGATGGAAGGCTGAGTCAACCTTGAGCCGGCTGCTGGGATTGAACTCCCAGCCTCATAGGCAAAGCTTTCAGACAGCTGCCTTAACACTCTGCGCCACAAGAGGCTCTTTCCAAAATATACCCCACCCCAAAAACCTGTGTGGCTCAATAAATCCTGTAAGTTTCCAAAGAATTAATTTCAACTGCAGTAATATAGTGACAGAAAACAGGTCTGTTACTCAAGAGACTGCGAGCTCTGCCTGAATTTATTTTGATCATGTGCAATTATCATACAACTGGGGGAGTTCAACAAAACTATTTTATACCTAGAATACTATTCTTTTGATTATGATTATTAAAGTTATTGAAGACACTATACTTTTCTTCTTGCTTGGCTTCATGTTGACCTCCAGTTGAAATATAAAACTATCAATTACTGCAGTTGAAACCAATTCTTTGGGAAATTACAGGATTTATTGAGATATATTTTTTTTGTCTTGTTTGCACATATTGTCCTGTGTGTATTTCTACCTTGCTCTCTTGATTTCCAAAATATAAAAGATACATATTTGGAGTGGATGATTTGCAATCTGTCAACTTTGGTTTCCCATGTGTAAATGGAACAGTTGAGAGCTGTTCCATTACATTTTTCTAGCACTCAAATGGGTAAATGGAATAGTTGAGAGCTTACCATATGGGGATCTTTTAAGGATAAGAAACTGAACTGTAAAATAGTTTTCATGCTTAAAAGGCTGTGGAAATTATGTTTGAGAGGCATACAGGACACTCCTTCAATGCAGTATTTTGTATTCTCCATGCATACCCAAGAGCTACCTCTTTACCGTACCCGCAGACCCATCTGAAAAGGAAAAGACTTTCCCTATCCATCATACTGGGGAAATGGTAACGTGTAAGTCATGAGCCTCTTGTGGTGCAGGGTGGTAAGGCAGCAGAAATACTGTCTGAAGCTGTCTGCCCATGAGGCTGGGAATTCAGTCCCAGCAGCCGGTTCAAGGTTGACTCAGCCTTCCATCCTTCCGAGGTTGGTAAAATGAGTACCCAGCTTGCTGGGGGGTAAACGGTCATGACTGGGGAAGGCACTGGCAAACCACCCCGTATTGAGTCTGCTATGAAAACACTAGAGGGCATCACCCCAAGGGTCAGACATGACTCAGTGCTTGCAGAGGGGATACCTTTACATTTACCTTTTAAGCCATTAGTCACTGACATTGACAGTTTTATTTCTCCTATGTTTTTGTGAACTACAACTGAATTTGAGGGGACTGATTGGCTGTTTTAGCAAAGAATTCTCATAGGGCTGTATTTGGATGTTGTGACACAGTTTACTAATTTAACAGGATTAGCTTTTGCTTTATATTTCCACTTATGATGGAAGTTCATAGTCTGAGGGAGAGTGTTTGCACTCGAAAGCTCACACCTTGAATGAATCTTTTTTGGTCTTAAAGGTGCCACTGGACTCGGATTTTGTTGTGCTACTTCAGACCAACACGGCTACCCACTTGAATCAGTGCAGAACAATGAAGGACTGCTGTGGTAGGGTCTGAAAACTGCTGCATGGACGAGGTGCTCTGGACCTTGGCTAGTTTCCCAATAAAATACCTCTTGACAACAGATATTGTGGAAATGCAGCACAGATGCAGAGCGGCCAGCAGCAGAAGAGAGGCATCCCAGACACTGCCTGGGTTCTTCATGTTCCAGGCACAGGAATGGGATTCCCCTAAAGGCTGGTAATCTATGTCGCTTTACAGTTATTTTTCTCCAAGTGTTTCAATAATTATGGTTTATGATTAATATAGCTGATATTTTATTCTTTGGAGGGTGTTTTTAACTGAATTTTGCACAGTACCTAAACCCTCCCCCCACCCCCCAGCAAAAGCTTCTTTTTAAGCTGTCTTGAGACATCTTTGATGGGGGGGGCAGAATATGAGAGAAAACAATGTCCCATCTTTTTTCAAAAGCTAAGGGCCATAGAAATGAATTCCATTAAAGTCCTTGGGATGAAAAATCATAAAACTTAATATGAAAATATCTTAACAGTAATGTAGGTTTGTCTGTTTTTTAAAAAAACACCGCAAGCCTTTCCCATTCCATCTCTTCCATAGTGCTAATGTTGCCACAGAACTTTTTCATGTTAGTCCCTCACCTCTGTTTGAACTTCAAAGCATGTCTGTAAGATCCACGAATAAAAATTTATTATCTACTCTTTGTGAGGAGGGCTGAGCTCCAGGAAGTCACCTTCACATATTCTGGTTAATTACCCATTTCTTTCTCCCCAAGGCAAGATACCTTCAGAAAACTAGAATAACTGAGGACAGCTAATAACGGAATGGCTTTAAACACGACTAACCAGTCAGAAAAGCCTGAAGTTCCAGGAAGAGGGGGAAGGGAATGCAAGGGAAGAAAATGGAAGGATCTGAAGAAGAAGAGAGGCTTGCAGACATCAATCAAGATCAAATCAAATGCATTGATTTCCCTCCCTTTCCAACTGTGAAAATCAGCGATGGCTGCTGTCAGTGAAAATCAATGAAATTGGCCTAACCGGCAGAAAGTAAAAGATCCTTTTGTTTATTCTGGTGCAAAACAGCTGAATGTTGGCAGGTCAACCCTGCTCCCATGCCTATTTCATGTAAGACATGGCATACATTTGTGTAGGGAAGAAATTCTGGTGGGAGCTGCTCAACCCTGTATGATGGCATGCTGCAAGAGAGGTTGGGGGAAAGCATGGTGTTAATTGCCTTGGTAAACAGTGCACTCTTTGAATAACCAGAGGCTTGAATACATTACTGAAGAATAGGGGATTGCAGGAGGTAAGTTCCACTTCTCCTGCAGGAAGAAAGATGGATTTTAGGAAGGCTGTTCCAAAGTGATGCCATTTTCAAACATGAGCCTTACAATAATCTGAACTTCAGTCATTCTGATGTATAGGAGAGTGAAATAATATTTTTTTTCTTAATTATTGTTCTGTAAAGAGAAGTTTAGTGTACCAGATTAGTTTGTAAAAGAAGAAAACTTATTCCTGTCCTTGACTGTATTTTGAAATGTTACCAAGGCTGAGCCTTCGGGGAGGGCGGTATATAAATCTAAATAAATAAATCAATAAAATATGCTCTATTCTCAAGGCCAGAGACAGTTGTTTATATCATGCCATTGTTTATGTTACCAGAGGATTGAGAAAGAAGGGGAAATTGCCTTTTGCAACCTTTTCCCGGTGACTTAGCATAATGGCAATGGGTGGTCCTCTGGGATATGCAAGGGGGTGGAGACCCCAGGTTATCGATTTGACCTGAAAAGCATCATCTCTCCCTGCCTTCAATGGAATATTATAAAATCTCAGCTAATCCTTTGTTCGACACACAGGCTTTTTTGGGACAAACCCACTGTGTCATTTTGTTCTTCTGCACTTGAATAAAATTATTAAAAGGTTTTCCAGTTTAGTGGCCACTCTGTTTGGGTGCTACACACTAGGCAAACGATTCCAAATTGTCCAGACCAGGCCCTGGGCTATCAATTCTATAATGTAAATGTACAATATATAGCTGGACTATACATCTGTTGCCCCCCCTCCCCAGGCACCTTTTCCTATATGAACAATGTGTGAGAGAGGCTCAGGTGTGCTTTGTCAAGCCATCTGTGTAAGTGTTGCATATCATGGAAGGCCTCTGATCCCTGTTGCAGCCCAACCATTATGCAGAATGAGAGGGTGGCTTTAGGTGGCACATTTCAGGGGGTCACTTAAATACCATCAAGTCAATTAATGTGATATATATTTTTACATCGGGATCATCTTTAAAAAGGGGGTTCACTTCTCTAAATGCAGCCCTGGGATGCTTTTTTGGAGAGGAAGAATTGTGTAGGTTACCCTTCCCAATTGAGGGTAAAAGTGACTCAAGAGTGTCATTTTTCAGGGGGGGAAAGACCAGGGGTGAAATGGCTAAACAGTTCCTCCTCCAAAGAGCTCCCAGATGCAATCCTTGGACAAAGAAGAATGAAACAGAATGAACAATTCCATCTGTGTTTACAAACGTGTGATTCTTTACTAGACTAGCTCACATCCTTTCAAAATGTGGATTCCTGTCAACCTGGAGGCAGGAGTAGACAAATATGAGTACCCAAATTTGTATTTTCTAAGATAACAGGAATTCAGGGGCAAGAGTATTCACTGCCACCTAAACAGCTCATAGCTCCTGGCTTGAATGGCTTTAAAAGCTATTTCACAAAACTCACAAATTCATGGAATATATAGATTTATAGTTATTAACCATGAAGGCTAAAGAGAACCTGAGGCAGTGTGTTAATTAATACCTGTTGCTGGGGCAGAGGGAAGACTATCATCTCCATTCCTGCTTTGCGAGTTCTCTAGGAAAGTTTGGATAGTCACAATTGGAATGAAAATGCTATTCTAGATAGGTCCTCAGAGTAAGTATGACTGTTCTTATGTACAATGGATGATGGGCAGGCAGGAGCTGCTATGCTGCACCTGCTGACTATATTCCCTTCACAACCCCTTTCTGGCTCCTTCTTCCCTCATCTGCCCCTATTTGTGATTGTAAAGGTGGGTGGGAGAAAATGACCTGAGTATATTGCAAGGGAAAACTAGCTTGCTGAGTCTCTGTGTAAGACATAGTTGCCAGGTTCCACTTGGCCACTGGAGGGGTGACAGAGGGTGGGTGGGGGTGGAAGTTGCAGATTGGGAAACTTCTGGAGATGTGGGGAGGTCAGGCCTGGGGAGGACAGGGACCTCAGCAGGGTACAATGCCAGAGAACCTGATCTCTGTCATCTGGAGATGAATTGTAATTCCAGGGGATCCCCAGATCTCACCTGGAGGCTGTCAACCCTACCGTAAATGCCTCTTAATGGAGTCACAACGGAAACACTGGGTTGGAATCCTGTTTACTTTGTTGTAACCTCTAGTTGTGCTCTCAGTATACACATCTCCAGGGCAAAACAATGCTCTTTGTTCTGTCAATTCTGATATTCTTCTGCTAATAATTTCATCTGGAGGATCATGGCCAGCAAGCGCATACTTGCCTCCTAATCATGGCCAGCAAGCCCATACATGCCCGCTATCTAACCGAACGGTTTGTGTCCAAATGTCTCCTGAATTATTTCTAGTTAGACATTTGCAGCCTGTGGTTTCTTCTTTGCTTTACGTTCATTTTCACAATTGCTATGGCTGTAGTATAGTTGGCTATAAGGTTATTTTTGGCTGAAACCTATAAAGTTAGGTGTGCTATGTATTATGTTTCCTTAAATAGGCACAGACATATATAGATCGTATAGATACAAAAGGCACTACATAATGACAATTCTAAATGTCAGCTTTTGATCTTTAGTTTAAGCCTGAATTTAAAACTTTTGCTTCTAACTCTAGAATGGATATAAGAAAGTTTGAAAAGGGGTATCTGATATGATGTCCTTGTACAGCTAGAACAATAGTTATTTATAAAATTACAGACCCACTTGAGGCAGTTCACAACAGAAAAGCAAATAAAACTGTAAAAACAATAAAACAAATAATAAAAAACTTAAATAAAACAATCACTGCTAATAAAAGCCATGCAATTTAAACAAATAAAGTCAGTTCAGGGTATAAGCTCATGCTTAGGGCACCAAGGGAAGAACAGCACCACAGAGGGTTTTGGGGGGGGCTTATATTGTTTCTACTATTTAGTGTGAAATAAAAAAATACTTTAAACAAGTTTATATTTAGTAGAGAACCAAGATCATTTGTCAGATTTGTCCCCTTGATCACAGTGGGATTTCTGAAGAAATGTGAAAATCACATATATGTATTTATACATGATAATCACTTATGATTCCTCTATATATTTGTGAAACACCCCTGTGGGAGGAGCATGTCTGGGGTGTCCGCGCTTGAATACGGGCCAATACGGGTGTGGCCAGTGCTGCACTCTGATTTGGCTAGCCCCTACGCTCGCCTTCCTCACAGGAGCCTATTATGGGGAGAGGAAGGGAAGGCAATTGGAAACTGCTTAGAGATACCTGAGGCCTGCTGGGTGACTGTGGGCCATTCCCAGTTTTCTCAGAGCTCTCAGCCCCAGCTCCCCTCACAGGCTGTCTGTTATGGGGAGAGGAAGGGAAGGCATTTGGAAACTGCTTAGAGACATCTAAGGCTTGCTGGGTGGCTGTGAACCATTCCCAATTCTCTCAGACCTCTCACAGCCCCACATGCCTCACAGGTTGTCGATTGTGGGGAGATGAAAGGAAAAGGTGTTTGTAAACTGTTTTGTAACTCTTTTTGGCAGTAAACAGCAGGGTACAAAATCCAGCTCTTCTTCTTCTAAGGGGCAACAGTGAAAGAAGCATGTGGGCACATAAAAGTTTATCACCAGTAAAAAAATAGAGACAGAAGAAGCAGGGCAGAAACCTGTGTACTATGACTACCCCATTTGATTTAGGGCAGGGGGACCTTTTGGTGTCTGTAGCCTAATTCACACAAGAAGGGAAATGAGATTGAAAGCAGAATGGGGAAGAATTGGCTGCAATGTAAGAAGAGTCTCCAGTCTGATTTTCCCTTCACATATCTGAAGACATGGCTCTTGAAAGCTCATCTGTAACCACTATGCCACAATTCCCAAAGGTCAGTCCTCTCCCACACTCAACTAACATTCCAAACCACAGGTTCTTGACATCCATCTCTCCACACCCACACCCTCATTTGCTACCACACCACTACAACCCCCCCCCCCCCCCCACAAGACACACATTCAACCTCATGTCTTTACAGACTGGACAACCTCTCCCCTTTCTTTTCCCAAATCCAAGCTCCCTATCTCTTAATCACTCTCTTCCTTTTCACCTCCCTCTCTCTTTGCTGTTTCTCTTTCTCTTTGCTAGCGCCCACTGTAGCAGCCACAATGGGCTTTAATTCTAGTAATTATTTATATTTGGATTTTTAAACCACCTCTCATGACGGGCTGTCTTGTAGCGGTTTACACTATAAAATCAATAACAATGACAGTATAAAGGCCCATAAAACCCCCTTAAACCAGTGTTCCCCAACCCCCGGTCCGGGGACCGGTGCCGGTCCATAGATCAGTCAGTACCGGTCTGTGGCTCCTCCTTGTCCTCCTTCCCGGCTGCTGCCTCAGGGGCTGCCCTGCCACTCTACTGCTGGCTCACCTTTGGTGCTCTCCGGAGGCCACCATGGGTGGGGCTCCCTCTCGGCGTGGCACTGCGCAGCTATTGCTGGCAGTGCCTTCCAGCGGGCAGCGGGAAGTCAGGGGCACAGTGGGAAAGCAAGTGGAGCAGGGGCAGCAACGTCCCTCAGCAAAAGACTACAACCCCGCCGGGCCTCAGTAAAATTGTCAAGCATTGACTGGTCCCGGGTGATAAAAAGGTCGGGGACTACTGCCTTAAACAATACAAATAGAAATACCATATTTGCCAGCATATAAGACAACTGGGCGTATAAGACGACCCCCCAATATTTCCACTCAAAATATAGAGTTTGTTACATTACATTACAGTACTGTGGGCCACTATGGGCAGCTATGTCTATCCCAACTGAAGTGCAACCGGCGTATAGGACAACCCCCCCACTTGGAGGCATGTTTTTCAGGGGGGGAAAGTAGTCTTATACGCCAGCAAATACTGTAGATGGTGTCATCAGAATTCTTTAACCTCTTAAAAACCAGTAACTGTTTCAGCCTAGGGCCTGAGTAGATGACCTTAGTAATCCAGGGGGCTGAATCGTTAAAATAGGGTGGGATCCACATTGAATACTCCGGTCTCTGCCCTGGCCTTAACCAAATGCCTCTCACAATGAGCTCCCAGAAGAACTAAGGGCCCTGATGGAGCTTGCTAGGATCCACAGGGCCTGTAAGACAGAGTTCTTCTACCAGTAGCCCTAACGGTGTTTTTCCATCTTCGTCAAGCATGACTACTAGCTCCCTACCTGCCTCCAGAAAACTTGGCCACTGTGATCCATGCAATGGTTACTTCCAGATTAGATTTCTTTAACTCAATCTACATGGGCCTACCATTGTCTTTGACCCAGAAATTGCAGCTGGTGCAAAACTGCAGCTGCAAGTTTCCTCACCAAGACACCTTGGAGGACCCATATTCAGCCGGTGCTGCAGCAGCTGCATTGGTTACCAGTCTGCTTCCATATCAAGTGCAAGGTTTTGGTTTTGACCTTTAAGGCTATATGTGGCCTGGGTCCCACTTATCTGAGGGACGCCTTATCTGCTTTTGCCCCCCACAGATCTCTCCACTCTGTGGGCATGAACTTTCTGGTAGTCCCGGGATCTCGGGACATTCATCTGGCCTTGAAGAGGGCCAGGGCTTTTTCAGCCTTGGTCCCAACCTGGTGGAATAAGTTCCCAGAAGAGCCAAGGGGCCTGATGGAACTCAATGGGTTCTTCAGGGCTGCAAGACGGAGCTCTTCTGCCAGGCATTTGGTTGAGGCCAGGGTGGTGATTGGTAATTACATCAGTGGATCCTTCCCCATGTGTATGATAAGCCCCGGATGGATAAGATTAGGGGAAGATCTATGCTGATCTGGCTGGAACAGTCATTGGGGTTATGAACGCCATGATCTTTTTCTTGATGTTATTTTTAGTTATTTTATAATTGGGATTTTATGAGGTTTAAATGCTGTATTTTATTGGGTTTTATGTGTTGACTGTCCTGAGACAATTTGTCATGAGGGGCAGTATAAAAGTTTGAACCTAAATAAATAAATAAATAAATAAATAAATAAATAAATAAATAAATAAATAAATAAATAAATAATAAAAAAAAAAGTGGGAGGGAGGTTGGGAGGGAAGTATCTAGAATCACCTCCAGATTCCTGAATGAGGACGAGATGTTAAGTTGCACACCAGCCAGGGTACAAATTAACAATGGGGAAGGGTACAACTTTCAATGGGGAAGATATGCAAGTGTCTGGGGCAGCTGTTCGTAACAATAAACACAGTACAATACATAATTAGTAATATCCAAGAACCACAGGTTTTTGTTCCCATTCTGGAAAATAATAATAATAATTATTATTATATTATATTATAATTTTATAATTTTAATAATAATAATTATTAGATTTATTCCCCGCCACTCCCTTGTGGCTCGTGGCGGGTTACAACATCTTAAAATCCCCATTAAAACTCCATTAAAACAATAATTACAATTTCAACATTACTAACATGGCAAATCAACTTCCCCCCTCCCACTACTGGCGGGTGGAGAGGGGATCCTGATGGTTTACTTCGGTCCTAGTACCAAATCCTGGGGGGGGGGCATAGGTCTATGTTGTCAGCCTTGGCCTCAACCATAAACCTGGCAGAAGAGCTCCGTTTTGCAGGCCCTGCGGAACGATGAAAGATCCTGCAGAGCCCGCAGCTCTCCCGGGAGCTCATTCCACCAGGCAGGGGCCAGGGCCGAAAAGGCCCTGGCCCTGGTTGAGGCCAGGCGTGCTTCCCTAGGGCCGGGAACGACCAACAGATTTTCACCTGCAGAGCGCAAGGCCCTGCGGGGGGCATAGGGCGATAGGCGGTCCCTCAGGTATGTGGGTCCCAACTCGCGTAAAGCCTTGAAGGTTAGAACCAAAACCTTGAACCGGATCTGGGCAGCAATTGGCAACCAGTGCAGCTGCCTCAGCACTGGCTGAATGTGGGCCCTCCAAGGTGTGTCAGTGAGGACCCTAGCAGCTGCGTTTTGCACTAGCTTGAGGAGCCATGATGGACAGGGATCAAGGGGGCAAGTGGTCGCCCTAACCGAACCTAGCAACTTGTCCACTTCGGGTAAGGAGAGCCGTCTGAAGCCATCGAACGTCACCCCCAAAGGTGGCCAACAGGTCTCCAGTTCGTTTGCTGTATTAACTGTGGCAGGAAGATCACGGCGGAGTGACAAGATTTTGTCCGCAAAATAGCTCGCTAAAGCCTCACAGCCTAGTTCCAATTTGCTACTATTTTGGCGCCCCTCAAGGGCGGTAAGAGATCTAACTACCCTAAATAGTTGGGCCGGGCAAGAGCTTGCGGATGCGATTTCCGCGGCAAAAAATTCACGTTTTGCCACTTTCACCGCCATCTCATACGCCCTCATAAGCGTGCGATAAGATGTTCTCGTAGCTTCGTCACGAGTCTTCCGCCACACTCGCTCTAGCCGTCTCACTTCCCTTTTCTTCTCCCGAAGCTCCCCGGTGTACCAGGGAGCCTGTTTGAGTCGAGGGCAGAGAGGACGTTTAGGGGTGATCTCATCTATAGCAGCTGACAGGCGGGACTGCCAGTCCGCCACTAAGGCCGCTAGTGAGTCGCCAGGAGGCATCGGGTCCCACAGAGCATTCCGGAATCCAATTGGATCCATGAGTCTCCGCGGGCGGGCTAAAATACACCCGCCACCCAACTGGGGGGGGGTGGTATCCTGAGCCGGGCCTTCAGGGCATAGTGGTCTGACCATGGCACAGCTAAAACTGTATCCAGATCCACCTCTATCCCAGCACTGAAAATCAAGTCGAGTGTGTGGCCGGCGTGATGGGTGGGCCCAGCAACAAATTGCGAAAGTCCTAGTGTCACCATGGATGATGCCAGGTCTCTGCCATGGACTGAAGGACGTTGAAGTCACCCAGGATCAAAAGCCTGGGGTACTGCAACACCCAGTCGGCTGCCTCCTCCAGCAGGCGGGGCAGGACATCTGGTGGGGTGTTGGGCGGATGGTATACCAACCAGATAGCCACACTCTCAACCGAGTCCCATCCAATACCGACACACTCCACCCCCTCAATTTCCGGTGCCGGGAGAGCCCTGTAGGTGAGGACCTCCCGGACCACGATAGCCACCCCCCCTCCCCTCTTGTGGGTCCGAGATTGGTGAAGGACTGAGTAACCTGGTGGGCTAGTTCATTCAGGGCTGCTGACTCGCCTTCCCTCACCGAGGTCTCGGTCATACCCCTAGTTTTTATAGGCATAGGCATAAGCAATCACATTAAACCTGTGCTACATCATCTATAGTGGCTTCTAATATCTTTATTAGTCCTCAAAGGACTAATTTTGATCTTCAAAGCACTGAGTTTTTAGATCCAGAATATATGGAGGCCTTCACCTGTGTCAACCATCCCGAAACTTGAGGTTGGCACTTGAGGTTCTCCTCTGAGAACCAGTAGAATTCAGTTTTTGGGGACCTGGGAGAGGAGTTTTTGGCTATCATCCCCCAACTTTGCAAGGAGATGAGAACATCAACCACCTTAAAGGCCTTATGGATGGATTTGAGGACAGACCTTTTTTTATCATGTCCTTGACAAAATGGGAGGCACTATTTAGAATATGACCTTCACAGATTTTACTGTATTTTATTGATTTATATTTATTTATTTGCTTCATCTTGTCCCCTACCTTTTCCCAAAAATGCTTTTTCATTCTCCTTTCTTTAATTTTTGACTAACAAAAACTCTGTAAGGTAGATTAGGATGAGAGTATATGACTGGCTCAAGGCAACCCAGTGAGAGTGGGGATTTGAACCTGGGTCTCCCAGATCCTGGTCCAACAATCTACCCACTATACTGCATAGGATCTCTTGTTATATCTTGTTGGCTTTTAATTGATATTTATTGTACTTCATTGTGTTGTAAACTATCTTGGGGGGGGTTTAGTTGAAAGGCAGTCTATAAACAATTTTTTATTTTGGGCTTTTGATGGTCTATTCCCAATTAATCATTCTCCATTCTCTCATGTATTTCCTGTATTATTATTATTATTATTATTATTATTATTATTATTATTATTATTATTTCAATTTATTTCCCGCCACTCCCAAATGGCTCGTGGTGGGGTACAATGTCTTGAAAACCCCATTAAAACTCCCATTAAAAGACTTTAAAATGTCACAACATGGCGGCACAATAATAAGATCCCCTTCCTACCCCCATTCCTAAAAAAGGGGGGGTGGAGGAGAAGGAGGTCAACGATGTTCAAGAAGAAGCCCGGGGGAGAGCAGTCGATGTACCCCAGCAGCCCCAGACTCAACCATAGACCTGGCTGAAGAGCTCCGTCTTGCAAGCCCTGCGGAACATTGAAGTGTCCCGCAGGGCCCGCAGCTCACCCGGGAGCTCATTCCACCAGGTGGGGGCCAGGACCGAAAAGGCCCTGGCCCTGGTCGAGGCCAGGCGTGCTTCCCTAGGGCCGGGAATGACCAGAAGATTCTCACTCACAGAGCGCAGAGCCCTGTGGGGGGCATAGGGCACTAGGCGGTCCCTCAGGTATGTGGGTCCCAGCCCGCGTAAAGCCTTAAAGGTTAAAACCAGGACCTTGAACCGGATCTGGACAGCAATTGGTAACCAGTGCAGCTGCCTCAGCACAGGCTGGATGTGGGCCCTCCAAGGTGTGCCGGTGAGGACCCTAGCAGCTGCATTTTGTACTAGCTGGAGTTTCCGGATCAGAGACAGGGATAGGCCCGCGTAGAGCGAGTTACAGAAATCTAATCTGGAGGTGACCGTTGCATGGATCACAGTGGCCAGGTGTTCGGGGGACAGGTAGGGCGCTAGTAGCCGAGCTTGGCGAAGATGGAAAAATGCCTGGCCGGCTACTTTCCTGACCTGCGCCTCCATAGTCAGGGAGGCATCAATGGTCACACCCAAGTTTCTGGCCTGGGACGCGATGGTAAGATGTGCCCCTGCCAGGGTGGGTAAATGCGCTTCCTGTTTCCGCCCCCTACTTCCCAGCCACAGGACCTCCGTCTTGGAGGGGTTGAGTTTCAGGCGACTCTGCTCAAACCATTCTGTCACCGCTTCCAAACATCTGGCGAATGGTTTCGGGGGGGAGTCTGGGTGGCCATCCATGAGGAGATAGAGCTGGGTGTCGTCAGCGTACTGGTGGCAGCCCAACCCAAAACTCCGTACCAGCTGGGCCAGAGGGTGCATGAAGATGTTAAATAGTGTGGGGGAGAGAGCCGCGCACTGTGGGACCCCACAAGGGAGTCCATAAGGGCGCGAGAGCTCATCCCCCACTGCAACCCTCTGGGTCCGGTTCTGGAGGAAGGAGCGTATCCAGTGCAAGGCTGTACCCCGTATCCCCGTACTGGCGAGGCGGTGGACCAATATCTCATGGTCCACGATGTCGAAAGCAGCCGACAGATCCAGAAGGACCAGCATGGCTGACCTGCCTCTATCCAACTGGCGACGGAGATCATCCAGCAGGTCGACCAACACCGTCTCCACCCCGTGGCCAGGGTGGAAGCCAGACTCATATGGATCGAGTGCCAAAGTTTCATCCAAGAAAGCTAGGAGCTGGTCTGCCGCAGCCCTTTCCACCACCTTGCCCAGGAACGCTAGGTGTGACACCGGGCGGTAGTTGGTAGGGTCCTGCGGGTCCAGCGTTGGTTTTTTCAGGAGAGGGCGAACCACCACCTCCTTCAGCCGCTCGGGGAATTCCCCGGAACTCAGGGAAAGGTTGATAATATCCCTGAGTTGGCTGTCGGGGACCCGCTTGCTAACTGAAAAAACAGGGTGCCCCTTTGAAGAAAACGTCACGCCAGGCCTGGTGAACGATACAACAGGAACAAGCTTTATTTCAGCAACGTGGAGTCCGCTGGTATGGAGTAAGAGCTTCCACCGAACTCCAGGTGGAAGCTCCCTTTTATACAAAACCCACCTCCTTAGGCTGTATTGCCCCACCCAGTACTTGCGGAGGGAACATGCTGATACAATCATGACTCATGCACATATGCGAGGTTTTCCCGGGTTCCTGATGGCCCATTTTCCTGGAACAAAGGGCCATCTCCGGGCCCTTGTCAAAAGGTGGAGGGGGACATTGAGGTTCTTTAGCGGCCATTGCCACCTCAACGATCGGGTGGGGCGCCCAGCTGCCGGCTTGCCTATGATCACCATGCCCTACCTCCGTGATCGCGGGCGCCTCTGATGGCGGGGTTCGGTCCGGTTCCCCAGCCACCAAGGACCGAACCACGACATTCTGCCCCCCCAAAGGTCCATTCTCCAACCCCCCGGGACGGCCAGGATACCGCTTGTGGAAACGTTCAGTGAGTCGGGGCGCAAGGACGTCCGCTGCCCAGACCCATTCCCGGTCCCCCAAAGCGAAGTCCTTCCATTCCACGAGGTACTGCAACTTCCCCCTGTGGAGTCTAGAGTCCAGGATATCCGCCACCTCGTGGTGCTCCCCCCCCGGCAGGACCTCGGGCGCTGGCGGGGAAAACACGGGGTGCCAAACGTCACCGTCCGGAGTTTTTTTTAGAAGGCTCACGTGAAAGACGGGATGGATGTGCCGGAGGTTCTTGGGGAGCTTGAGCTTGACCGAAACTTCGTTGATCGGGGCCAAGACCTCGAAAGGCCCCAAAAACCGAGGGCCTAGCTTCTTGCTGGGCAAATTCAACCGTAGGTTCCGGGTGGAAAGGTAAACTCGATCCCCCGGTCGGATCTCTTCAGCTGGTCGTCTCTTCCGGTCGGCGTCCTCTTTCTGCGCTGCCTTGACTTTGTGGAGCTGCTCCTGCAGCGACTTCCAGCAGCTCCCGGCACGCTTCCCCCACTCGCGAAGGTCGGCCGATTCCCGGGCGGGGACCTCTCCAAGCTCCGGGAAGTGTCTCAGGTCTGTCCCGTAGACGACGGCAAAAGGCGACATCTCCGTGCTGCTGTGGTCTGCGTTGTTGTACACGAACTCGGCCAGGGGGAGCAGGGGCACCCAGGTGTCTTGATGATAGGAACCGAAACACCGCAAGTACTGCTCCAGTACTTGATTAACCCGCTCGGTCTGCCCGTCCGTCTGGGGGTGGTAAGCGGAGCTCAGCCCTTGCTCGATGTCTAACAGGCGCAGGAAAGCTTGCCAAAACCGGGACACGAATTGTGAGCCCCGATCGGAAATCACCTTGTCCGGCAGCCCGTGCAGTCGGAACACGTGATCCAGGAACATCCGAGCCAACTGTGAAGCACTGGGGACACTGGCGCAAGGAATGAAATGGGCCTGTTTGGAAAATAGATCTACCACCACCCAGATCACCGTTTTCCCCTTGCTGGGAGGCAAGTCTGTTATAAAGTCCATGGAGATCACTGACCATGGCCGGGTCGGGACCTCGAGCGGGTGCAGCAGACCTTTCGGCTTGCCAACCCCCGGCTTGCAGGTCAGGCAGACAGGACAACCACTGACGTAAGCTTTTGTGTCCCGCCGCAGACTGGGCCACCAAAACCGCCGCCGGGCCAACTTCCAGGATTTTACGAAACCGAAGTGCCCGGCGGTCTTAGCATCGTGGCAGAGGCTGAGGGCTTCCCGTCGTAGCCCTTCCGGGACGTAGACAGCCTCCCCCCTCCGCCAGAGACCGGAGTCCAAAATCAAAGAGTCCCGGAGCTCAGCCAGCTCCTCGTCTGTCCCGTAGGCTGCCACTAGGCGGTCTCGGAGCGGGGCGGTCGCCGGGTCGGGCTCCCATTCCTCCCTGGCCCGACGCCTAGTGACGACCCCCCGTCCCAGCTGCTCCTCACCAAACACGGACCTGGTGCAGGGAGCGTACCCCTCCCCATAATGCGGCAGACGGGAGAGGGCGTCCGCGAGGAAATTCTCTTTGCCGGGGATGTGACCAAGCTTGAAATTGTACCGCGAAAAGAACTCCGCCCACCTCATCTGTTTGGCGTTCAGGGATCGCGGTTGCCGGAGCGCCTCCAGATTCTTGTGATCTGTCCAGACCTCGAACGGCTCCTCTGTTTCCTCCAGCCAATGCCGCCATTCGGTGAGGGCGAACTTAATCGCAAACGCCTCCTTCTCCCAGGTAGACCAGTTCCGCTCCGTTTCGGCAAATTTTCGTGAGAGGTAGGCCGCCGGCCTCAGCTGTCCCGCCTTGTCTCGCTGCAGGAGAACCGCCCCGGCTGCTGCGTCGCTGGCGTCGACTTGTACCACCATCGGCTGGGTTGGGTCGACGTGCAGTAGCGTGGGCTCAGACGCGAAAGCTTGCTTGAGGGCCAGGAACGCTGCCTCCGATTTCTCATTCCAGCCGAGCGCTGCGCTGGGCCGCGTGGCGCGAGGACCTCTCCCCTTGGTACCTAGCAAGTCCGTGAGGGGAGCCACTACGGAGGAGTATCTGGGGATGAAGCCTCTAAAAAAGTTAGCAAACCCCAGGAAGCTTTGTAGCTGTTTCCGGGTGCGGGGCCTTTCCCAGGCCAGCACCGCCTGCACCTTCTCGGGGTCCATAGCTATGCCCTGGGCTGAGATGCGGTAGCCCAAATAGTCCAGGGAGGGGCGGTGGAATTCGCACTTAGCCAGCTTCACGTATAGGTGGTTTGCCAGCAGGCGCTTTAACACCTCCCTCACCAGGGTCACGTGCTCTTGGGGATCTTGGCTGTAGATCAGGACGTCATCCAAATAAACAACCACCCCCTGAAACAGAAGGTCCTGCAACACCTCATTAATTAGACTCATGAAAACCCCAGGTGCCCCGCTTAAACCGAACGGCATCACTTTAAATTCGAATTGTCCCAATTGACAGTTAAACGCTGTTTTCCACTCATCCCCCTCCCGGATGCGTACCCGGTAGTACGCCTCCCTTAGGTCCAGCTTAGTGAACAGAGTCCCTTTGCCCAGCCGGGCCAGCAAATCCGGGATCAGCGGGAGGGGGTAAGCGTTCCCCGCTGCGATGGCGTTGAGGCCCCGGTAGTCCTGGCACAGCCGTCGGGACCCATCCTTTTTCCGGACGAACAAGACTGGAGCTCCCATGGGACTGGAAGCGGGCCGGATGAAACCTCGGGCCAGATTTTTACCCAAAAACTCCCGGAGGTCCTTGAGCTCACCCTCACTCATCTTGTAGATGCGCCCTTTGGGTAGTACCGCCCCCTCTGGGATGTTGATAGCGCAGTCCGTGCGGCGGTGTGGGGGTAGCTCGTCCGCTTCCCGCTCGCTGAAAACGGCTGCGAGGTCTCGGTACTCTGGCGGGACCTCGGGCTCTGGTATCTCCTGCTGCGCCGCCGCCGCTCCCCTGGGACGCGCCGCCGTCCTCTTGTGGCTGGAATTCTCGTGGGGGACCCGATGCCGTGCACCCACCGTCAAGTCGAACTTCAGGGTCCCCGCCCGCCAGTCCACCACGGGGTTGTGTTCCTTCAGCCAATCCAGGCCCAACACCGCCCGATATCCCGCTACGGGGACCTGGATCAGCCACCGCAGCTCTTGGTGGTCCCCTATGTGGATGGCGATAGGACCCACCTCCTCCCCGAAAGGTCCCCCCTGAATCGGGCTGCCGTCCATCTGGACGAAAACCAGGGGAACCTTCCGAATGCGCTTCGGTAGCCCCAAAGCCCGGGCTATCTGGGGGTGGACCATGCTGTGGTCGCATCCAGAGTCCAAAAGAGCCTCCCCCACCCAACTTAGTCCGTTCTCCGGGTTCCGGAGCTCTAAAATTACCACGTTCGGAGGTCGCGCCTCATGCTGTAGGGGTTTTCCCTCGCACCGCGGGACCTGCTGCCCGGCGCCGTCTACAGCAGGTCCTGGCCGTTTCCCGTCGCCTGGGCGCTTCCCGGTTCGTTGCGGAGGTCCTCCGCCCGGCGTGCCTGCTGGGGGCGTGTCGCACCTCCCCCCTGGGAGAGCCCGCGGTCCTCCCCCCCTTGCCGTTGGCACGCTGCTGCGAAATGTCCTGACCCCCCGCATTTCAGGCACAGACCTTCCCGGCGTCTCCTTTCCCGCTCGGGGTTCGGGGGTCGTTTGGGGCGAGAGTTGTCGGGGCCCGGTCTCGGCGCCTCGGCTGACCCGCTTTTGGCCTCCCGGGGGGGTGCGGCGGCCCAACCCAGGCTGGCTTCCAGCTTGGCGACCACAAAACACCACCCCTCCAGTGTAGACAGATCTTCTTCCGTCCCCTTGATCACGGCCCATTCCCTGAGCTTCGGGTTAAGGCCCTCCCGGAAGTACTCGATTTGGGTCTCCTCGTTCCAGGAGAACACCTTGCCTGCTTCCCTCCGGAAAATGTCTATATAGTCCATAACCCCCCTAGTACCCTGTCGAAGTCCCTTGATCCGACTCTTTGCCTTGTCCTCAGCCTGGGGGTCCTGGAATCGTCGGCGGAGCGCGACCACGAAGTCCTGCAGGTCCCGAGTTGCCGGGTCGCCGCGCTCGGCCAACCCTAGGTACCACTGACCCGCCTTGCCCTGGAGACACGAGGCCACCCCCCAGACCAAGTCCTCGGAGTCCTCATACCGGTCTCCATACCTCCGGGCATGCGTCAGCGCGTGGAGGAGGAACTGCGGGAGGTCGTCCGGCGTCCCGTCGAAACGCGCCTTAAGCTCTGGGGGGGAAAGGTTTTGGAGAGTAGTCCGACCCCCTCCGGATCCGGGATTCTCGGCGTCCGCCGTCTCGTCCTGCTCCGCTCCACCGGCTACCAACTTGCCCAACGACGCCGTGCCGCTCCCTGCCTTGCACGTCGCTCCTGCGTTGGTCCGGCTCTCGCCGCCCCGTCGGCTCCCCCGCTCCCCCGAGATCCTCTGCTGTCTCGCCTCTCCGCTGGCCGTCTCGCCTACTCGGGACTGAAAACTGCTCCGGGTCGGGGTCCGGGGCCCGCTCACCAGTGCCGGGCTCGTCCTCGTCGCTGGAGACGTCCTCACTCGACGCGATCCCCTCCGCCGTTGTATTACCAGTCCCTCCGGGCCCGGCCCGAGCTTGCTCACGGGCTTCAGCTGCCTGCAAGCGCCTGGCCAAGTCCGCCATGGCCCGCCGCAGGTCCTCTAGGGATTCCTCAGGTCCTACCGGGCGAAGCGCCTGCCTCAGCTGGGTGTCCCAGGTTGGGGCCAACCCCCCAGACCTCGGCGCGCTCCCCGCCGTGCTTGGGAACCCCATGGCCCGGCGCCTTCCCTTGGCCGCCGCTGCCGAGGGTCTCGGGGTCCCGGACAGCTGCTCCTGGCCCCCCGATTTTCGGAGGAAATCTCCCGGGGACATTAAACTCATGTTCCCGGGGTTCGTGGGGGTCGAGACCGCCCCGTTGCTTGAAAACGCCATCTCTGGATCCGTCCCGATAAGCGCTCGGATGCGATGCCGACCCTGGAGTTCGGTGGGAAGCTCTTACGATGTCGGGGACCCGCTTGCTAACTGAAAAAACAGGGTGCCCCTTTGAAGAAAACGTCACGCCAGGCCTGGTGAACGATACAACAGGAACAAGCTTTATTTCAGCAACGTGGAGTCCGCTGGTATGGAGTAAGAGCTTCCACCGAACTCCAGGTGGAAGCTCCCTTTTATACAAAACCCACCTCCTTAGGCTGTATTGCCCCACCCAGTACTTGCGGAGGGAACATGCTGATACAATCATGACTCATGCACATATGCGAGGTTTTCCCGGGTTCCTGATGGCCCATTTTCCTGGAACAAAGGGCCATCTCCGGGCCCTTGTCAAAAGGTGGAGGGGGACATTGAGGTTCTTTAGCGGCCATTGCCACCTCAACGATCGGGTGGGGCGCCCAGCTGCCGGCTTGCCTATGATCACCATGCCCTACCTCCGTGATCGCGGGCGCCTCTGATGGCGGGGTTCGGTCCGGTTCCCCAGCCACCAAGGACCGAACCACGACATTGGCCTCCTATCCCCTCTCCACTCCCCTTGAGAAGCCAAGAGGGACAGGGATCAAGGGGGCAGGTGGTCGCCCTGACCGACCCCAGCAACTTGTCCACTTCGGAAGAAGAGAGCCTTCTGAAGCCATCAAACCTCACTGCCAAAGACGGCCAACAGGTCTCCAGTTCGTTTACTGTATTAATTGTGACAGGAAGGTCACGGCGAAGCGACAAGACTTTATCCGCAAAAAAGCTCGCTAATGCCTCGCAGCCAAGTGCCAATTGACTAATATTTTGGTGCCCCTGAAGGGCGGTGAGGGATCTAACTACCCTAAATAATTGGGTCGGGCAAGAGCTTGCGGACGCGATTTCCGTGGCAAAGAACTCTCACTTCGCCACTTTCACCGCCATCTCATACGCCCTCATCAGCGTGCGATAAGATGTTCTTGCAGCTTCGTCGCGAGTCTTCCGCCACACTCGCTCTAGTCGTCTCACCTCCCTCTTCTTTTCCCAGAGCACCCCCGTGTAACAGGGAGCCCGTTTGAGTCGAGGGCAGAGAGGACGCTTAGGGGCAATCTCATCTATAGCGGCTGTCAGACGGGACTGCTAGTCCTCTACTAACGCCGCCAGTGAGTTGCCAGGAGGCATCGGGTCCCGCAGAGCATTCCGGAAACCAATTGGATCCATGAGTCTCCGCGGGCGGGCAAAAGTGCGCCCGCCGCCCAACTGGGGAGGGGGTGGCATCCCAAGCCGGGCCCGCAGGGCATAGTGGTCTGACCATGGCACGGCCAAAGCTGGCTCCAGAACCACCTCTATCCCGGCACCGAAAATAAAGTCAAGCGTGTGGCCGGCGTGATGAGTGGGACCAGCAACAAATTGCGAGAGCCCTAGTGTCGCCATGGATGCGACCAGGTCCCCACCAAGTCCTGAAGTGGGCGAGTCCGCGTGGACATTGAAGTCACCCAGGATTAAGAGCCTAGGGAACTGCAACGCCCAGGCAGCTGCCGCCTCCAGCAGGCGGGGCAGGGCATCTGGTGGCGCGTTGGGCGGACGGTATACCAGCCAGATGGCCGCGCTCTCGACCGAGCCCCATCCAATACCGACACACTCCACTCCACTGATTTCCGGCACTGGGAGAGCCCTGCAGGCGAGAGTCTCCCGGGCCAGAATTGCCACCCCCCCTCCCCTCTTATGGGTCCGAGATTGGTGTAGGACCGAGAAGTCTGCTCCTTCCTTTCTAGTTCCCTATCTCCCAATTTACCAGTCACAGTGGGTGGCAAACAGCACCTGTAAATTCCACACACCCTTAATGTTTACTTTTAAAAATAAATAAGAGGCTCACCACCCAGAGTTATTGCTAAACTACACTGAAGTCCTAATGGACTCAAATGCAACTGCATAAGACTGCTTTGTTTATTTCCTGCTAACATGTTCTCTTTCTTTGCATTCTTTCTAGCTCCTTTCATTTCCCTTTGGATTGTGTTCCAAACAATGTTTGTGACTTCCTTAGACCTTTGCACGTTGACATGATGATAGCTACTGATTTGTTTGCTGTGAAGATTTCCTTTAGTGTCTTAAATGACAATGTGAATGTCTCATATGCAAATGGTAAGTGCCTATGCTGGCATTTTCTTCTTAGATAAAAGCTGAAAGAGCAATAACGATGTAACTTTTATTCCACCTGGATCAGTAAGGGCTAAGTGCTAAGTGGGCAGAGAGTGGGTGCATCCTGATTGGACCTTGCCTCAGACTGGCCATGCCCACTGCGGCTGTCTGCCGGTATGGCTGGCAGTTTGCCCCTGGGCACTCCCCAGGACACATATAAGTGCCCTGGGAGTGGGGGCCTCCATTCTCATCGGGTCAAGAAGCCCTCTTGCCGCCTCTGTGAGGGCTTCTCAGTCAAATGGGAATTTCCTGATTTGGGGGGATTTCTCCCAAGTACAATGCACTACCAACATTGCTGAGGAGGAGGCAGCCGTGGCACCCCCAGGAGCCTGCAAGGCGCCCCCGGCTGCACAGAACGCAGACTCATAGGTTCCTTGGGGCTGCCGCAGCTGCCTCCTCCTCAGCGCCGTCAGCTACATGGGAGGAGGTGGAGCATGCCACCCCCATCTCACAGCCCGCCCCAGCGCACTGGCAGTGGGCAGCCTACCTCTCGCCAGCAGGCATGGGCACTGCTTCCATCGTCGTCCTGCACCAGCCCTGGCCGCTACCCTGCGGTTTTGGCCAAGCTGCAGCCAGGTTGGGCAAGCTCCTGCTGCTGCCCTCCTGCCCTTGCCCTCGCCCTTGCCCAACTTGATCAGTGGGGGACTCCCACCCCACAATCCATGCCATGCACCAAAGCCCTGTTCCCGACCAAGAAAGGAAGAAGAAGAAGAAGAGTTGGTTCTTATATGCCTCTTTTCCCTACCCGAAGGAGGCTCAAAGCGGCTTACAGTCGCCTTCCCATTCCTCTCCCCACAACAGACACCGTGTGGGGTGGGTGAGGCTAAGAGAGCCCTGATATCACTGCTCTGTCTGAACAGTTTTATCAGTGCTGTGGCGAGCCCAAGGTCACCCAGCTGGTTGCATGTGGGGGAGCGCAGAATTGAACCTGGCATGCCAGATTAGAAGTCCGCACTCCTAACCACTACACCAAACTGGAAGCGGGTGGGAGGATCTGCCACACTGCCTCAACCAAAGAGCTGCAGGAGATGTTCTTTTGTTGGGCAGCCATGCTCCTCCAGCTTGTCCATAGCCCCACATTTCCCATGTCAGCCCAGCCGGATTCTGCTCCCCTCCCCTGTCTTCCACGCCATCGGCCCAGAGAGACTTCTAAGCCAGAGGGAGGTCTCACCCGTGGGTCGCTTCTTTGTACGGTTGCTGTTCCTGATGTCACCCCATCAAAGAGGCAATTCGCTAATAACAAAGGCGATGATTAAGGCAAGCTTTCTAACCAGGCTTTCCTGACACCCTCATTTGTTAAACATTTAAGTGCCACAAATATCTATTTTTTTTCCGGAAGCAGAATCCCTCCCCCTCTTTGTTCTCTTCTATGGAGTTATTTAAGGTGCAGAGGCCCTTCTTGGCATGGCATAGACCAGCCTCAGACTCTCTTGGTCAAATTTCAAATCATTTATTTACAGTCATTTAGACCAAAATTTTAGAAGCACTACTATAAATAGCAGTTTGTAAAAGGGAAGGTAATACATTAAAAGGTTAAAAATGCATCAACAATAAAACTTCTCCACCATAAAAGCCAACATTTAGAAGCATTAACTGCCGTACACTGATAAAATGAGCCATAAAAGCAACAAAACTAATAAAGCTGTTAAAATATAAAAGAAAAGACAAGATTAAGAGACGTGCAATACATCTACTAACCAAAAAAACATAAGAAGTTCTGTGGAACTATTATGGCTATACATGAGTGACCCATTCTTTCCTAATTCTTAAAGCTAGCCACGCAAATTTTGCTACATTGCTAGTTAACAAATTATCTGTATCTGATAGCAATATCTGCAGGCGATGCTTTCTCAGGTCACTATACTCTGTGCTGGAATTGAATATTCCTCAGTCAATGGATATTGAAGTGGAAGCCAATCTGCCTGACTGGCCACAAGTGGGCCAGGCAGAAATAAGGAAGCTGATAGGAACTTTGAAATCAGGTAAAGCTCCTGGCTATGATCTAGTACCCCCTGATTTAATAAAGAGAAACATTGATTGGTGGACACCAGTACCAGCCAAGCTCTTCACAGTAATTGACAGATCAGGCAGACTTCCGAAAGGGTGGGAGGTCGCAGTGGTGGTTCCAATCTACAAAAAAGGTGACAGGAATGACCCACCGAACTATAGGCGTATAAGTTTATTGAGTACTGTAAGCAAATTATATGCAAGGCATTTAAGTTGGAAATTCCAAGACTGGCTAGAGGAAGAAATCCTGCTCATAGAGGAAAAGGAGGCTTTAGAAAAGGAAGGTCAACACTAGGCCACTGTATGTTAGTTGACCACCTGATAGCTAAATATTCATCTAAAACAGTGTCCTCCCTTTATATTGCCTTCATTGATTTTAAATCTGCATTTGATTCTATTTCTAGAAATTTGCTATGGGCCAAATTAGAAAGGACATCCATTGACAGACGTCTACTTTTCTTAATTAAAATCTTATACAAAAACACAGCTATTAGAGTTAAGTGTACTCCCCAAGGTCATCTAATTAACTCTGGAAAGCTAGTTAAGCAGGGCTGTATCTTAGCCCCTCTCCTTTTCAATTTCTTTATAAACGATATTGGCCACTCTGAAGAAACCAAATTTCGACCCACCAAATGTTGGGGAAAGACACATCTCACTTTTATTATATGCTGATGACTTAGCCGTATTTGCCAGAACCCCTATAGGACTGAGAAGAGCCTTAAGAGCGCTAAACTCCTACTGTCAATTGAATAGCCTGGTAATTAACCATGATAAGACCAAGATCATGGTATGTGGTAAGAGACCTAAATCTCATATCTGGAGACTAAATGGCACCCTAATAGAACAAGTCCAACAGTACAAATATCTTGGCGTTATTTTCCAGGCAACCTATTCAAGATCTACCCATATTAATAACATCTCTTTAAATGCACATAAAAGTGCAGGTGCAATTAAAAAATTCTTCTGGCAGAAAGGAGGCCGCTACATTCCAGCAGCAATCAACATCTTCAAAGCTAAGGCTCTTGCTCAGCTAACATATGGGGCTCCAATTAGTATAACGGGCAGATTGGGCAGTCTAGAAAAGGTCCAGTCTAAATTTCTGAGGGCAATTCTGGCTATACCAAACAACATCTCAAATGTAGCAGTTAGGATTGAGACAGGTATGGTCAATGTTCAGTCCAGGCTTTGGATTTACATTCTGGCTAAAACTACTTTTCCAACAGCAAGGTCTTGCAAGTCTAATAGTGATCGACACATTCGTCGCACCTTGGCAAATTGCACTCACTAAAAAGTTGTGCTACTATGGTCTCTCATATCAATTGTTTTTGTCTACGGGCTATGACAAGGCTATAGATCTTGTTAAGACAAGAGTGATAGAAGTAGAGAGGCAACATGATCTCAAAAATATTCAGGACCCACTCTTTAGGAAAGATCTCCTAAGGAACACCCAGATGCAATATCTAAGAAAAGTGGTAAATCCTGAGCACAGGAGATCCTTTACCCTCCTTTGTCACAATGCCCTACCCTCTGCTTACTTGAGTGGGAAATTTGATGGACTCCCTCTCAAGGATCGACTCTGTATCTGCAATGAGGGTCAAGTAGAAAACACAGAACACATCTTATCTGAGTGCAAGCTGTATAATCATATTCAACTCTCTTGGTCAAATCCTTTGCAAGTAGCTTCGGGGCCAATATGTAGATTACTGGGGGGGGGGGCTCTCCAGGTGGTTTTTAAAACTTCATGTTAGGCATAAGTGGATTGGATTAGGGCTGCTTTAATAGGGCCTCTTATTTCTTTGACTGAAAATTTTCCTCCTAGGTGTGGTGGTTGGAGATGGGTGCTTCTGGGGATTCTCAATGGTAAAAAAATATTAAGAAGGGCTGGGTTACAGTGCTTACTTTGTCTGTGGATTCAGATTTTGTGAAACTCCTAGAGATTTGGGGATGGAACCATGAACCCCTTGATATGGACATTAATGCTTTCCCAATGGGGCTATTGAATATTCTGAAAGACATTGTATACAAAAACCATATGAACCTTTTCTGTTTTGAAAAAACCTGAGGGAACCAAATCTTGTGCTGCCTTCGTGCCCTTTCTTAAAATAGATGAAATTAGCAGGATTGGAGTGGAACCGGGGAGGGGAGGGGAGGGAAGGCAGTTTGTAGCCCTTTCTCAGCCCCCTTGTGAGCCAATATTGGGAGGAACATCCAGCCATAAAATGGATTGTTAGCTTGTACATGAAGTGTGTGTGTGTGGAAATGGCTACCCAGGGGTGAACACAGCAAACAGGTTTAGGAAACAACTTCATCTTAAAATTAATATGGCCATCGCAGCCACTTTGCCCCTGGCTGCTGACTGTAAGGTAACAGGACAGGCCAGGGGGGGAGGAGGAGGCTGCATCCTCCCTCCCACCTTCCCTGTCAGACTGGACAACTCCTACCCTCCCTCTTCCTACTGCCAAGCTCTAGTGCCCATTGTATTCCTGAATACAACGGGTCTTGTCCCCAGTGATAAATATAAAGCTGTTCCACAGCTAGCATTTTCCCACTGATTACCATGTATAACACTGGCACCTACCATGCGTTAATGAAAAAATGCATTTCAGTTTAATATTTGTAAAACAGAGATGACCTGTCAGCCGAAAATATGTAGAACGAAAGAAGTAGTTTCAAACTGGCAATGGCAAACCAAACTTTGTTCAAACAATATAAGCAAAACAAGTTTCTAGGTACTGTCTCATTTTTGTATTACTTCATCAGTGATACTTTATCAGTATTGTGCTGTATTTCTTTAAAGTTTATTTCTACAAAAATTTCTATCAAAAATAGTCTTCTTCAATCAACTTTATAAGACATATATCTTGTACATCAAAGTTCCCTTTTATTAAATATTTTTCAGAAATGGGTCTACTAGTATCAATTGTCCATCAAGGTATCTGTCCTCTGGGTCCACGGTCCCCAACCCTTGGACCGCGAGCCGGTCCCGGTCCGTGGATCAGTAGGTATTGGGCTGTGGCTCCTCCTCGTCCTCCTCCCTGGCTGCTGCCATGGGGGCTGCCCTGCCACTCTGCCGCTGGCTCACCTTTGGTGCTCTCTGGTGGCCACCATGGCTGGGGCTCCCCTTTGGCAAAAACAAGACTTTACCTAGGAACTTGTTTGGATTATATTGTTTGCATAACGTTTGGTTTGCCATCACCAGCTTGAAACTACTTCTTTCGTTCTACATAATATTTCTACTTAAGCAGGGAAATATTTGTCAAGAATAACAGGTATTTTATTTGATTGTATGGATACTGCTACATATACCCTATATACCAAGAAATGAAAAGAGAGGCCCACATTGTAATTTAAATACCAGCTGTATGGGGGCATATGATGTCACAACATGAGCCCACTCTCAGACCCATAAAGATGCCATCGTAATGATCACATGAGCAATCTTTACTCCTTGACCTCATCATGACACATTTCTTACCAGTATGCAGTTCATATCAAATCAACCTAGGATCCAGAGAATATAATTCATATAAATGTGATTAGTTGTGCATCAGAACGTAGCTGATACAGAAACCAGCCGAGGCATTTGCACCATTATGGATCTATTTGAGCTTTCTATTCTGGCATCGTTAGGAGGAAAATTACCAGGACATTACATAAACAGGTGATCTTTGGACACTGGTAAGTGTAGCACTAGTACTTCCAATCCAGTGGAGTCAGTTGACTCGCCTGATGCTGGATGGAGTGTTTGATTTTATTCTGTTTCCAAAAAGTTATAATGACTGTTAGACTCAAGGTGAATTGGTATTGAGCCATTATTATTATTGTTATATATTATTGCATTACCCATTTCATCTGTGTACCACATCAAGAATTTTTATTAAAAGGTGGTCTAGAAGAGCTATGAACAAATAAATTATATCCATCATATGAAGAGAAAAAAATCTGAACTTATTAGAACACAGGTGTTGCCTGACCTGGACAGGCTCAATATGAACAAATAAGAAAGCTACACTTTAAAAAACCTCACCATAGTAGTTTCTGCAATAGACCCAAAACTGTTGATGAAAATGTTGCAGCTGACATTCACTGGAGGACCTGCAAAGCAAGTAAATATTGGTCAGGGACATCCTGAACATTCACTAACAAACACAGTTCTACACTAAAAATGGGGTATATGTTGGCTCCCATGAACCACTGAGTGTGGAACCAAGAGCTGTACTGCACCTTTATATCCCACAATATAATGGGAGATGAAATAACTACAGCTTCTCTCACCCATTCTTCCCCTGGTCCTGTTATTTGGCCTCTGTGTAAGCCACTGCATTCTGTGCTATATAACCTTTTTGGAAAAATGCAGGAAAATATGAGGGCTGTCTTTAGTGGGACACACAGGGACCAGCAGAGCCCCAGCAATGTATGTTTGCATACAATCAGTTTCCTGCTGTGCCCAGCTTCTTCAATTAGTTTCCCATCTTAATCCTATTCCTGATTGATCGTTTTGAGAAATATGTCTTCTAGGCAGTCACTTGTCCCTACCCATTTTAAGATTCTGATCTGAGGATTACACAGCAAGACCCCAATTTACTCTATTCTTCTTCATAGCTCATTTATGGGAAGCTGCATGCAGTCTCTGGCAATAGATGGTGTTATCTTCCTTGATCCCTCCTATATTCAATTTCTCCTGTAGGGCTTTAGCTACACATTTGCTCCTTTCTGGTTTGCAGGTGTCACTTCATGCAGGCCAGTTAGAACACAATCAACATGACCAACATGATCTCATTTTATTAGCAACATAACATGCTAGTAAAAAACTGGACAGGCTATAAAAAAGTAGCACAACCTTTAAAAAAAAGTTTTCAAAAGGCCTGGAAATTAATGCAAGCAGATCTATCTGGTTGGGAAAAGTTTAAAATCTCCTGGCTGGGTAGAGTCTCAGCAATGCATGGCCAAGACTCACCACAGCCACTGCGGAAGACTGGCTGGAGGTGGACGTGACCGCCGCAATGGCCCATTCGTGGTGCGTGCTGTGTGCACTTGGGGCACAGTGTCAAATGGGGCAGGTGGGTCCTGCAGTGCTTATAAAGATGCCACATGCCCCCGCAACCTCCTCACCTAGGATTCTGTGGAGCAGCATACCTCTCACCCACCCTGTGTTGATGTGGAAACAGGCTTGTGGCAGTATTTGAAGTGGTTACTATTTGCTTGGGATGGAACCTGTTGGCAGGGAGTCTGGTATGAGATCACACTCCCTATGGTTTGGGACCTCCCTAAGAGGTGGCACATAAACCAGCATGGCTGACCTGGCTGGGAGGCCAGGGGCTCATTTTTCCAGGTGGCCTGGGGGCAACCAACTGAGGTCTGAGCCCTTTGGCTCTCCCACATAGGTGCTTCCCTTAGCAGCAAACTTCGGTAGGCAAGGGGATCTGCTCTCCCAGCTGGGAATGGGGCAGGTTCCCTGGGCATCTCTGGACTTGGGTTTTTTAGTGCAGTCTCCTGATTTCTAGGTCAGGCTCCCTCTCCCATGCTGTGCCAACCCTCCCGTGGGGAGGTAATAAAGTTGTGGCTTTGTTTATACCCAACACTGGTGTGTCATATCTTATTCCGGCCCAAAATGCGAATCAATAAAAATCATTAATATCCCAAATATGTTTTAAAGAAAATGTCAAATGCTGCCAATATACATAAAAGAAATAACTTTAACAGAGTGGCAGAGACAGATAAACAACTTTATTTGGAATGGCAAATTACCAAGGATAAGTTTTAGAAGTTTTAGGAGGAGACTGGAGACTGTTTCTGCACTGGGAAATTCATTGCCCCAGCTTCCATGCGGGGCATGTTGAAAAATTGTTGAAAAATTTCAACAGCTTAAAAAAGCTGCAGAAAGTAAAAGCCATTCTGAACCCTTTTGGAAAATGGTGAGGTAAAAGTCAAATAATCTGGAACAGCTTGCGCTGTTAAATAAAAAGGTAAGAGAGAGGTGGGCGGAGAGTGGATGGGGCCAGTCAAGACATTGGGCCAATCATTGGCCCAAAGTCTGGACATGGTCCGCCCCCCCCCCCCCCCCCCAGCCTGGCCAGGCTCAATATGGCAGCGATTGCTGCCAGTCTGCCCCTGATTGCCATCAGGAGAGGAGGTAAGTGCTGCTCCTAGGGGAGTTCCCTCAAACCCTCCCAACTTGGCCACAATGGCTTGGCTGCATCTCCTGCCCCTAAGTGTCACATCCAACAACTACACTCACTTTCCCTCAGAGAGCTGACAGAGCTGGCAGGTGCCTGGTGAATGGGCTCCCTCCTCCCCTCCCATCAGGCCTGCTGTGAAGGAAGCCTCTGACTGAGGGGGAGGGAGGCATTTCCGAGGGTGATGCAGGAGAGTCTATGGGTGCTTCCCCCTGTGTGTGTTTCGCCCCTTCAGCCTAACAGTTGCCTGACAGGGAGGCCACAGAAAAGCCCCTTCTCACTCACAATACTGCTCTGGCTGGCCTTGCTGCTGGAGGGAAGATGCAGCAAAGCCATGTGTATTTCTTCTTTGCAACTTTCTGTATTTTTGAGGCCTACTGCACAGGGTTGTTGTGCAGATGAAACTGAATGCTGTTGAGGGTTTTTTTTGCCTCCTGTTTCATCTGCACAACAAGCCTGTGTGGTAGGCCTCAAGTGTTTCATCTCCATAACAACCTACGTGGGAGGCTTTAAATGTTTATTCTCTACAACAACACTGTTCAAACTCAAAAGCAGCCCTTTCTGCCTGGGGAGCTGATCTTTATAATCTGCAGATGAGCTGTAATTCCAGGAACTCTCCAGTTGGCTACCCCTGGGTTGTAAATATTCCTGGAGGTTTGGAGGTGGGATTTCAAAATGGTACAATTACTCAGAGTCGGCCCTCAAAAGAAGACATTTTTGCCTGCAGAGCTCATCATTATAATCTAGAGATGAGCAGTGATACCAGAGACGATGGCAGAGGCTTACAGACTGAGGTTGAGGTGGAGTGGTGCAAGTGTGTCCCTCTTGGTCTATGGGCTTTGGCCAGCCCTTACCAGTAACTGTTTGTATTTTGGGGCACAGACAGACAGACTAGCATTGGTCCTGCGAGTCTGGAAAGTGCGGGACTATATAAATAAAGAATATTTACAGCCTGTAACTGTAAATAGTGAACAAGTAAATGGCTGGAGAGACATGGGAACTGTAGTGACTTTTCTCAAGCTTGGCCTGGTAAATAAAAGATTGTATTTGCCAGGAAGGTCCTATGAACTCAGAGGCATAAGTGGTCCAGAATTTCAAGTGGAATTAGCTTTACAGGAAAGTAGACAGTGAAACTTTGGGGGGAACTAGGTGATCCACTTTTATTAGACTCGGCCTTGCGGACAACAACAGGGACTGCAGTTGCCAGCAGTAGGCCTCAGGCTTCAGAAGGGCAGACATCACAAACCAAGCAACAGACTGTGCTAGCCAAAGGGTGTCTGGGGCCACGTGCATTCCTTTTGAAGGGATGCATGTGAGGGGAGACAGATTTCCCTTCAGCCTAACTTCCTGGAGATGAGCTGTACTTTCAGGGGATTTTTCAGACCCAACCTGGAGGCTGGCATCCCTAAAACTCAGTGGAATACAATGCTACACAGTCATCCCTCCAAAGCAGCCATTTTTGCCTGGGAAGCCGATTTTTATAGTCTGGAGATGAGCAGTGATTCAAGAAGATCTCCTGGCCCCACCTGGAGGTTGGCTGTCCCTGGTCTGAACATACTCCTTGAAGTCTGGAAGTTGGGCCTCAAAAGTATGTAATTCCCCTGCAACCACCTAACACCCCCTGACTTATTTCAGGTCAAGAAAACATTGCAGAGAGGAGGTAAGGTTGCCAGATTGGTGTAGGTTCATCTTCTGGAATTCCACACTACCTAAGTGTGCATAAACCTGACTAGGGTCAAGACTATTGTGCACAGAGAGACATCCTCTTAGGGTTGCCAGCTTCTAAGTGAGGCACTAAACTTACACCAAACTATGAGCTTATTCTCTCTCTACCCCACCTCCCTCATGGGGAGTATTATAGGGAGAAGAAGGGAAGGTGATTGTAAACTGCTTTGAGACATCTGAGGCCTGATGGGTGACTGTGGACCATTCCAAGTTCTCACAGATCTCTCTCAGTTCCACCTCCCTCATAGAGTGTCGGTTATGGGGAGAGGAAGGGAAGGCAACTGCTTAGAGGCACCTGAGGCCTGTTGGGTGACTGGGCCATTCCCAGTTCTCTCAGAGCTCTCATCCATACCTCCCTTACATGGAGGTATGTTATGGGGAGTGTAAGGGAAGACGATTTTAAACTGCTTAGAGACACCTGAGTCATACTGAGTGACAGCAGGCCATTTCCAGTTCTCTCAGAACTCTCTCAGCCTCACATCCCTCACAGGTTGTCTATTGTCAGGAGATGAAGGGAAAAGGTGTTTGTAAACCACTTTGAGACTCCTTTGGGTAGTAAACAGCAGGGTACAAAAATCCAGCTCTTCTTCTTCTTCTTCTTCTTCTTCTTCTTCTTCTTCTTCTTCTTCTTCTTCTTCTTCTTCTTCTTCTTCTTCTTCTTCTTCTTCTTCTTCTAAGGGACAACAGTGAAAGAAGCATGTGGGCACATAAAATTTTATCACCAGTAAAAAAAAATGGAGACAGAAGGAGCAGGGCAGAAACCTGTGTACTGTGACCACCCCATTTGATTTACTGCAGGGGGGCAGTTCAGTGTCTGTATCCTAATTCATACAAGAAGGGAAATGAGATTGAAAGCAGAACTAGGAGGAATTGCTTGCCATGTAATCCCCCCTAAGATTTTGTCTGATTTTCCCTTCACATATTATTATTATTATTATTATTATTATTATTATTATTATTATTATTATTATTATTATTATTATTATTATTATTATTATTATTATTATTATTTCGATTTATTTCCCACCACTCCCAATTGGCTCGTGGTGGGTTACAGTGTCTTAAAACCCCGTTAAAACTCCCATTAAAAGACTTAAAGATATCACAGCATGGCAGCACAATAATAAAATCCCCTTCCTACTCCCCTTCCTAAAAAAAGGGGGGGGGTGGAGGAGAAGAAGGTCAACGGTGTTCAAGAAGAAGACATGGCTCTGAAGACATGTCAAAGGTGAGTCCTATCCCACACTCAATGCACATTCCAAACCACACCTCCTTCAGTCTTGTTGTGATGAAGAATATTGTGTACTGTGAAATCCTCCTGTGAACAATGCACGCAAGATCCACACCACGCTTCCCATAGGCCAGATCTTCTAAAACCTGCTAAGTCTCCTGAGTGCCCGTCTGTGCCACAACCCTCTGCAATCATACACCCTCATGCCCAGCCACGCAACCACAACCCAAACAACACACCCATTCATCCATATGTCCTTCCAGAATCAACAACTCCTGTCTTACTTTTACCACCCCCAACACTCTAGCACCTGTTGTATTCCTGGATATCATGTGCTTTGCCTCTAGTAAATACATAAAACCTAGAATAAGTGCTATACTAAAATAACATAGCATTAATTTTTTAAAACTGACATATGGTAAATTATAAGAGCCTCTTGTGGTGCAGGATGATAAGGCAGCCAACATGCTGCATGAAACTCTGCCCATGAGGCTGGAAATTCGATCCCAGCAGCCGGCTCAAGTTGACTCAGCCTTCCATCCTTCCGAAGTCGCTAAAATGGGTACCCAGCTTGCTGCTGGGGGGTAAACGGTAATGACTGGGGAAGGCACTGGCAAACCACCCCGTATTGAGTTTGCCAAGAACACGCTAGAGGGTGTCACCCCAAGGGTCAGACATGACTCGGTGCTTGCACAGGCGATACCTTTACCTTTATGGTAAATTATTGTCTTGGATAGTATAACAATGGAGATAACATAATGTATAATGTAATAAGTAGTAATAATGAAACCTTTGTTAGCAGCAAACCTTTGTTAAATTTTCAATATTTTAAAGAATGGGATAAAGAGGAGATGAGATGTATGTTAAATGATTGATTATGAGTAGAAGGGGGATACTTCGCTTCTTCTCAACTTCTCTATTTATAATAATATTTAATGCACAATGTATCATTTTTCTTTCTTTCCTCTCTTGTCTATTTCTTTTAGAAAAAATATTATTGAAAGAGAATAAAGTAATGTGGTAGAAAATTTTAATCTAAGGGTGCTTTGACACACACTTAGAAACACACTTTCAATGCACTTTGCAACTGGATTTTACTGTGTGAAATCGCAGAATCCACTTGCAAGCAGTCGCTGAAGTAGACTGAAAGTGCATTAATCAGCATGTGTGAAAGTGCCCAAAGATACAATGCAGGCTTACCCTTTGCCTGCTGGCACTTGGAATCCCTTACCCCTGAGAATTCTCACCCCTGAAAATGTGAAGAGTGGGATGAAAAATGAACATGGATGGTATCAATGGTAACTCTCTAGGAACTGAATCTTGACTCTGTGGTCTTGACAACAGACATTAGTGGAAATTCTCAGAGTATCATCCAGAATTAATGTGACATCTTTCTGAAATTCCATCATCCCCTGGTACTACCTCCCCCTCCCAATTTTCTTTCCACTTGCTGTTGCAGGGCAGGGAATCCCAATTCCAAGTGAAAGTAGTAGTGAAGATTGTATTGTCTAGTATTCTGGATTGATTCTGTTTAACATACTTCTGGATCCCATGCAAGGTTTTCTTTGTGAAAATTTTATCATCTTATCATGAACTACTACAGCAAGGGAAATCAAAGAAGGCCTTGATTTGCAGAATGACAGTGTCCACACCAAAATAAGGACACTGGCAGCCATTTCTTTGGGATAAAACTGGCCACAACTTTATTCATAACTGAACATTTGCACAGCATGGATTATCAGGATCCAGCCCTCTTGTGGTCAGCCCTTTACATGAGCAGGCAATGCCACAGGTCCTTCTGATGAGCCCATCTGAATCCCTGGGCCGCCAATGGCATGCTGAGTCTCAGGAGAGGTGGCTGATGGTTAGGAACCCATTGCGTCAACCTCTGCTGGGTTCCCTGGCCACCAAGAAATGTGGTTCTACTGTCAAGGCCCCCCCTCCATGAGTGGAGGGCACCCAGCTCTGTCTACACACAGCGTCTTATGGAGGTCCCCTCAGATGAGTAGACCAGCATGCAGGCTTGGCCTACTCCAACAACAGATACACCCATGTTCAAAACCCACAAGTTGTGACAATATAAACAAGGTTTATTTACTTATTTTTCTTTCCTTTTTTTGAAAATGTAACAATGTAATAACAGGAAGAAATGGTTGGGAAGCCTCGCCAAAGGTGCCCTTATATAGGCACCTAGCCCATCCCTCTCCCCCGATGCTCCTTGCACGGCACTTTCATGCCTGTGCCACCACACAGGATCCTGAGGATGGAAGTCCCCACAGCCTCCCTTTTGCCAGGTCCCAGTGTGGTGTGGGGTTCTGCTCCACACCAAATTGTGACTAGGGGGTATGTCCTGGTCAAACATGAGCACAAATCTGCCAATTTAGAATTTATCAGGTAGCTTGAATGTATTCAATTAGAAGTCCACCAGGAAGATTTCTCTCCCCACTACAGGTTAAATTATCTTTGTTGTCACTAATGACTTTTGTTGTGAATGATCATTGACCATATCTCATATGCACCTGAAGTTTGCTTATATACTGTATATACTCGCACATAAGCCATCCCGCATATAAGCCGAGGCACCTAATTTTACCACAAAATCTGGGCAAACGTATTGACTCTCATATAAGCCGAGGGTGGGAAATGCTCCATCATCGCAGGCTTCCCATCCAGCCTTAAATACAGAAGCGTCAAGAGGATGAATAGCTGCTGTTTTTTGTACCCCACTTTTCACGCACAGAAACCAAAAGAATAGTTTGGAAGAAGTGATTAAGAAGAGGAAGAAGTGAAGGCAAAGGGGAAAAAAAGATCAGAGTCCCTCAGTCAAATAATTGTCCTACATGCTGCCAGAGCAGCGATTGGCTGGCCCCTTAAAACATAAATTTGGAGCACATGCAATATAACATACATGATGAAAACATCTGATATCTGACGTTATTAAAAGAGTTTGATACATACCATTTAAACTGTGTAATTAGAGGTTGTAGTTAAGTACTATTAAAATTATTATATATTATCTTGAATTAGGTTTCCCCTCTTGGCTTCTATTGTAAAGCTGTAGTATGTATGTATGTATGTATGTATGTATGTATGTATGTATGTATGTATGTATGTATGTATGTATCATCATCAAGTTTTATTGCCTGCCGCTATTGGACAAGCCGTCTCGTGGCGGGTTACATAAAAATACCCCACCAAAAATACATTTAAAATCCTTAATCCCCCATTAAAACAAGTTCCCTGGTGGAAAAAACTCTCCCGTCCCTCTCAACAGACAATTTCCTCCTCCCTGTGCCTCAGAGGCAATTTATGGATGCTGACTCCACTATAGTCTAATCTAGAGGGGTCCGTCTGATCTCCCACACCCTGACCTCAACTGAAGACCTGGTAGAAGAGCATCGTTTTACAAAATTTACAAACATTTACAAAATGTAAAATAAAGATTTATAAAATTATGGGGAACCTTTCCCGTCTATGCCTTCAGGTGACGAGATTTTAAATACTGTCCTCTAAGAACTAAGTAGACGTAGTCTGTGTACAGTGGTGCAGTAACTGTGTGTGTATCCAGAAGGAATTGCTGCCTGTCTGAAGACACTACAAGGTTTTAGAATATAGTTTAATGCAAGAGTTCCTCTGTGCTTGGCTGAAATGCCATTGTCATTGCTTACTAGTACGGGTGTGTGTGTAGAGCAGAGTGGACTTCAGGGTATAGACTGGCCATTCAACTAATCAAACAGTTCAATGCATAGGAATGGTGTGTGCTGCACACTTTCTTCACCCATATTGATTGTCTTTTGGGGACTAAACCTTATTAGACAGCTGGAAGGAATAAAACTGGCCATGGGTCCCTGAAATGATACCACCTGGAGATCCTCTAAACAGAAGTCTAGAAATTGTTTTAAGAGGAGTGACAGAAAGCTTAAACTGTCCCTTGTCCAAAAATGAGTGACAAAGGGCATCCTATCTGGGAGCAGCAGGGGAGGCTCAACACCAGTGGAGTGGGAGGATTAGCACCAGAGACCTGAATTTTTAGCAGCATGTGCTGAAGTGATCTGAAAAGCACCATCTGGAAGTTTGCTCCATTTCACCTTTGTCTTAATACCTGTTATTACTTACAGTTCTACCTTGGAGAGATTACAGGATTAAACACACCAGCAAACCTATTCCAAATATAAATAAGTCTTTGTGAATGGCAACTGCGGACTGTGAAATTCAGTCAGGATAATATATCAATCTATATTCAAAGCTAGGATCTGGCTGACTGAACACAAAGGGGAAGAGGCCGAGGAGAGCTTCATCCACCTTCAGAGGTCTTGCCACGAAACACCTGTAGCTGGCTGTCTAGACTTACTGAACCCTTTTATGAAATGGCAAGTCTGGTTTACACATGCATGGCCATAATTGGATTTCTCTACACTTGGCTGCTGCATATTTAGGCCTGCTTCTTAAGTCCAGCAGCCCTTACATTACCACCTATGAAAATGCTTGGTGCTTCCTGTAGGTACAGAGGCTTTCTTTCCGGGGACTCAAGTTTTAAGGTATGGTTCCTTAAGAACAAAAACATGACCAGCTGGGAGACTTGCGATCAGATCTTCTCTGTGTTCCCCCCCAAAAGCAACAGCTTCTACACATGATTCCAATTCTACTTTCAACATTTTCTCCGAATAAAACTGACTTCCCGGCACTAGTCTTCTTCCTGAAAACAAACAGAGGGCAGGTTTGTTTGAATATCAGAAAAGAACTTGGGAATTCCAGGTTCAACTATGTAGTTGGCTGTAAATCTCACTGGGCGAAACTAGGCAGTCAAACAACACCTCACATGGGAATTGTGAGTATAAATGAATGCTATCCTAAAGGAAGAGTGGAATAAACATGTAGTAAAAAGATAGCTAGGTTAAGTCTCTTTGTTTCCTTTGTGGCAGGCCCTGCCCAAAATGAGGGCCTGCATAGCAGCTGCTAATCTTCTAAAAACTCTGGAAAGATCTAGTAATGAATATCCCAGGGTCATGTATGAGAATCTCCCAGGGCTTTAAGCACACTTTCAGATAGATACTGTTATCATGCTTTCCTATTTCATCAAATAGGGCATGAGGAAAGGACAGGACCTAGTTTTCACTGAATAAATAATATCATGGAAAAGTTATGGTATCTTTGTAATTTACTAATACACATGCCTTAATTTCTGGGTTTATTTTCAGCAGCAACACTTTTTTGTGTAAGGAATCATATTTTCAGTTGTCTTTTAAAAATATGTTTAATTTTTCTTTATTATTTTCCTCTTGTATGTTCTTCTTTGGCTATCCTTTATGCTGTGCAAGCTCTGTCTCAATATGACAAAAATGTGCAATTTAAAATAAGCATTTGCATGTATTAACGTATGTTAATGGTTGCCACTTATTTGGGATCAGTCGTCATTTCAGCTGTAGGCTAGAAAGAAACGCAAGATTTACTATATCTGCCAGCATTCTTGAAAAGTGCTTGATGTTCTTTAGATGCACAAAGAGAACTATTGCTTTTGTGTGGCGGTTCATATGCAGCAAATAAACTTCACCATGGTCTAATGCATTTACTAAGAATGGCTATATTGAAAGCTATGCCCCCTGGCCACTCCAAGGCTACATCAGTTATAATAAAGGATGTTTTCTTGTCCTTTTCTACAATACTGGTATAAATTGCACAGTATGGATTCTGAGCTTCAATTTACAGGATCTGTAGTTTAGGTAAAGCCATAGATAGTCTTAGCGAATCAGTACATTTAAGTCTGTGTTAGCAACATTAATTTACACACATGTTAATGTATTCACAGCATTCGTGTTAGCTGCATTCAGTTGGCTACAAATCTACAAATATAATGAACCTGCATATAGTCTATTTCAAAAAGAAAATACTTAGTTCTTCAGTCTTTTGATCCTTGCCATTGTCTGCTAGTCATAGAATCTTTAAACCGCTCCTGCGGAGCGGATTAAATAAAAGGGTAAGGGCTGTCGGGGAGGAGTTAGGGCGGGCCCTGTCCGGGATAAAAACTCGGAAGGGTGAATCAGGAGCCGCGAAGCGGCTCCTGATTCACCCTTCCGAGTGTCACTTGGGGGCCAAGCAGCCATTGGCCTTGCCGCTCACACTGAGAAGACCTCCGAGCCAGTGAGTCCTCTCGCAGACCTCTCTTCCCCGGAGGGAAAGGAGCAGGGACGCTGTGACGTCCCTGCTCCTTTCTGCTCACCCCCCCTACTAGTCTCCGACAAACCGCCGTCACGAGCTGGCTGCGCCCTTCGCCGCCGCCCTTCGACCGCACGTCGCCGCTGCCGCGTAGAGCTCACCCTGCCCTTCGCCGCCTGTTGCTGCTGCCACCTGCAGCTCGGCCGTTGCCGCCGCCCTTCGCCGCACCTTGCCGATCCCGGACAGAGCTTGCCTGTTGCCGCTGCCCTTCGCTGCACCGCCCAGGCCTGCTCGCCAGTAGGTGCACTGCCAACTCTGGGGCTCGCCCGCTCCTGGCCACCTCCCCGCCTCCCTGCGGACCTGCCGCCAACGAGAACAGCCTCACTGCCTCCCTGCCGCGACGAGGTTGCGTGGGTGGGTCCTCACTGCCCTTCTCCCGGCCCTGGAAACAGCCTGGCAGCCTCTCTGACGCGGCCAGCCTGTTCCCAGTGCCGCCAAAGCGCCCCTGCTCACCCCTGACTTGCTGCGCCGCCCCAGCCCCTGGGAAGCCTTCGCCCTGTGAAGGCTTCCCTAGGGACCGGGGGCCTAGAGCCCATTTTATGCCTCCATAAAATGGGCTTTTTTTCTAGTCATAGAATAATAGAGTTGGAAGGGACCTCCTAGGTCATCTAGTCCAACCCCCTGCACTATGCAGGACACTCACAACCCTATCGCTCATCCACTGTAACCTGCCACCCCCTTAAGCCTTCACAGAATCAGCCTCTCTGTCAGATGGAGAACTCACCACCTCCTGAAGAAGCCTGTTCCACTGAGAAACCGCTCTAACTGTCAGGAACTTCTTTCTGATATTTAGACAGAATTTCTTTTGAATTAATTTCATCCCATTGGTTCTGGTCCGTCCTTCTGGGGCAAGAGAGAAAAACTCTGCTCCATTCTCTATATGGCAGCCTTTTAAATATTTGAAGATGGTTATGAAATCCCCTCTTGGTCATCTCCTCTCCAGGCTAAACAGACCAAGCTCCCCCAACCTTTCTTCATATGTCTTGGTTTCCAAATCCCTCACCATCTTTGTTACCCTCCTCTGGACACACTCCAGTTTGTCTACATCCCTCTTCAACTAGGGTGCCCAAAACTGAACACAGTACTCCAAGTGAGGCTGAACCAGAGCAGAGCAAAGCGGTACCATCACCTCCCGTGATCTGGACACAATACTCTGTTTGATACAGCCCAAAATCCCATTTGCCTTTTTAGCCACCGAGTCACACTGTTGACTCATGTTCAATGTATGGTCTACTAAGATTCCTAGATCCTTTTCGCACATGCTACTGCCAAGACAAGTCTCCCCCATCCTATGTTGGTATGTTTGGTTTTTCCTACCTAAATGCAGAACTTGACACTTGTCCCTATTGAACTTCATTTTATTCAGTTTAGCCCACTTCTCGAGCCTATCAGGATCATCTTGCCGTCTGCAAATTTAATAAGTATCCCCTCTAAACCTTCATCCAAATCATTTATAAATATGTTGAACAATACAGATCTCTGAGGAACTCCACATGTCACTCTTCTCCAAGAGGATGCTGAACCATTAACAAGTACCTTTTGAGAATGATCTGTCAACCAGTTATCGATCCACCTGATAGAATTAAGATCTATTCTGCATTATATCAACTTGTCAACAAGAATATCATGTGGAACCTTAACAAACACTTTACTGAAATCCAGATAAACTATGTCCACAGCATTCCCTTGATCCAGCAAGGTAGTCACTTTCTTGAAAAAAGAGATAAGGTTGGTCTAACATGATTTATTCTTGCAAAACTTGTGCTGAGTCTTAGAAATCATAGCTCTCTGTTCTAGCTGCTCAAGGACTGACTGATGTTTTGTTCCAAAATTTTGCCAGCCACAGATGTCAAGCTGACAGGTTAATACCCAGATCCTCTTTATTCCCTTTCTTGAGGATGGGGACAACATTTGCCTGCCTCCAATCATCTGGCACCTTACCTGTTCTCCAATAAATGTCAAAAATAATTAACAGAGGTTCAAAGATTACATCTGCAAGTTCTTTTAGTACTCTTGGATGCAATTCATCTGGCCCAGAAGACTTTGTTACATGTAAAGAAACTAGGTGTTTGTGGACTGTTCCAACACTGATCCTAGGCCACCATTTCCATTGCTCCTGTTGTGTTACATTTTTTTCACATTGAGCACTATTTTCCTCACAAGAGAAGACTGAGGAGAAATAGGAGTTAAGCAGTTCAGCCCTCTCTTCATCATCTGTTATAATTTCACTTTCTTGTCCTCACAGTGATCCTACCATGTCCCTACTCTTTTTCTTACTTGAAATATAACTAAAGAAGCCTTTTTTGCTATGTTTAGCACTTCTTGCTAACCTAAGCTCATATTGAGCTTTAGCTTTTCTAACACTGTCGCTACAATTATTGGTTATTTGTTTATAATCATCCTTGGTAATTAGGCCTTCCTTCCATTTCTTAAATGCCTCTTTTTTATTCCTCAAATCATTTGACAGCAGTTTATGGAACTTGGCTTCCTTAGGCTCCTTCCATCTTATCTTCTCAAGGGAATTGTTTGAGATTGAGCCTTCAGTATTTCACTTTTAAGAAACTCCCAGCCCTCTTGGACTCCCAACTCTTTAAGTCTTTCTGACCACAGGACTCTACCCAACATACCTTTAAATCAGCTTTCCTGAAGTCCAGTCTATACGTCCTACTATGTAAAGGTTAAGAGCCTCTTGTGGCGCAGAGTGGTAAGTCAGCAGACATGCAGTATGAAAGCTCTGCACATGAGGCCGGGAGTTAGATCCCAGCAGCTGGCTCAAGTTGACTCAAGCCTTCCATCCTTCCGAGGTTGGTGAAATGAGTACCCACCTTGTTGGGGGGTAAATGGTAATGACTGGGGAAAGTACTGGCAAACCACCCCGTATTGAGTCTGCCATGAAAACGCTAGAGGACGTCACCCCAAGGGTCAGACATGACCCGGTGCTTGCACAGGGGATACCTTAACCTTTATGTAAAGGTTTTCTCTTTCCCACAATTGAAAATTCCAAAAGGACATGGTCACTACTACCAAGTGTGCCCACTACTTCTACCTCATCTACCAGTTCTTCCCTATTGTTGAGACTCAAGTCTAAGATAGCAGAGTCCCTGGTTCCCCTCTCTACTTTCTGGGAAATGAAGCTTTCGGCAAGACAAGTTAAGAAATTAATGGATTTTGTATTTTTAGCAGAGTTGGATTTCCAACGGATATCTGGGTAATTGAAGTCACCCATGACCACTGTTTCCCCCCTCTTTGAAAATTGTGTAATTTGGTCTAGCAGTATCTCATTCAAGTCCTCTGACCGGTTTGGTGGTCTATAGCAGACCCCCACAATAATACCACTCTCATTTTCTACTCCTTTTATATTTACCCAAATATGCTCAACTGAACTTTCATGCTCATGTACCTGTATTTCTTCACAAGTATAACAATTCTTAACATATATTGCTACACCTCTCCCCTTCTTTCCTTGTCTGTTCCTTTTGAATAGATTGTACCCCTCGATTCTAGTATTCCAGTATTGAGTATTATCTCACCAAGTGCTGTGATTCCTATTAGGTCATATCCCCCTTCCTCTATTAGGACTACTAGTTCCTCCTGCTTGTTTCCCATACTCTGTGCATTGATGTACAGACATTGTAATCCATTTCTTGTGTGGTTTTTAACTTCCTTGCAAGTTAGTAGTTCCCTGCTTATGTCCCCTGTGGATTTGCAATCTTCTCATCTTGAGTTCTTACCATCTGAATTTACGTCTTGCTCCCCCTTTGGATCTAGTTTAAAGCCCTCTTCACCAGGTTTGCGAGGGTTCTCCCAAAAATACTTTTTCCATCCCGTGTGAGGTGCACACCGTCTCCTGATAGTAGCCCCTCATATTGACATCGGAGACCATGATCCAGAAATCCAAAGCTTTCCCGATGACACCAGTGATATAAAGTAAAGGTATCCCCTGTGCAAGCACCGAGTCATGTCTGACCCTTGGGGTGACACCCTCTAGCGTTTTCATGGCAGACTCAATACGGGGTGGTTTGCCAGTGCCTTCCCCAGTCATTACCGTTTACCCCCCAGCAAACTGGGTACTCATTTTACCGACCTTGGAAGGTTGGAAGGCTGAGTTGACCTTGAGCCGGCTGCTGGGATTGAACTCCCAACCTCATGGGCAGACAGCTTCAGACAGCATTTGTGCCACTTACCACTCTGTGCCACAAGAGGCTCTACCTGTGATATAGCCAGTCATTTACTTGTATGATTTTTGTCTCTCTTCCTAAGCCACGACCACTTACAGGAAGGACTGATGAAAACACAACCTCTTCTCTTCGGTCCTTTACATTTCCCCCTAGATCCACAAAGTCTTTCTTAATATGTACCATACTCTGTTGGGCAGTATTATTTGTTCCTACATGGATGAGAAGGAAGGGATAATGATCTCTTTGCTGGACTTCGTGGAGTCATTGTGTTTGCTGGACTTCGTTGGGTCATTATGGCAGAAGACCTAAAACTCTCACCTGTGGGGGCCTGTGACTTTTTTGCTGGTCTTCATTGGGGCTTGATCTTCATGGGGGATTGGATATGCTCCTGTGTTCCTGAATCAACCTCTTCAGGCAGATCCTGGAACCGATTACTGAGCAACAGTGGGTCAGATCTCCTGTTAATATTTTTTGTCACCTAAAAAATAGGTTTGACATCCAGTTCTTCTCTGTATTGGTAAAATTTGTTGGTTTTATAAGTGTCAATGGAGAGAAAGGGATGGGAAGGATGAATCAGACAATCTTTTTATGCAAGCACTGGGTTGCACCCAGACTAAATTTTTCACTGGTAAGAGGCACTGCTGTCTGTAGATATTACTCTCCTGCCTTCCCTTCACTGATCTCTTTGGTATTCTGCTCCTTAGGGACAAACCAGGTGTGAATCTGCACTAGGCTTTTTATCCCTGGTGACTCTGAATTAAAGAGAGTCACCTACATGTTATTTGATTTCCATTTTGATATTTAGCACTTTAAATTTTCCTTCTGCAACATCTATGATTGATCTCCCATGACGCTACCTTTCCTCTGCAATATCCAGGAGCAGATATAACTCACTATATTTGAGGAAACCACTCTGAGAGCCCCAGTATTAAGTGTAGATTTCTGTGTCTTGCCAGATTAAGCTAAACATGAGCAGGCATTGTGTAAGTTAAAAATGAGCAGGTAGTGTGGTGCAAACATGTAAGCTAAACATGAGCAGGCAGTGTGATGCAGCGGTAAAAAAGGCAAATGCCATTTTGGGCTGTATCAACAGGGGCATCACATCAAAATCACAAGATGTCATAATCCCATTGTATACAGCACTGGTCAGACCACACCTGGAGTACTGTGTGAAGTTCTGGAGGCCTCACTTCAATAAGAATGTGGATAAAATTGAAAGGGTACAGAGGAGAGCGACGAGGATGATCTGGGGCCAAGGGACCAAGCCCTATGAAGATAGGTTGAGGGCCTTGGGAATGTTCAGCCTGGAGAAAAGGAGGTTGAGAGGGGACATGATAGCCCTTTTTAAAAGGTTGTCACTTAGAGGAGGGCAGGATGCTGTTTCCGTTGGCTGCAGAGGAAAGGATGTGCAGTAATGAGTCTAAACTACAAGTACAATGATATAGGCTAGATATCAGGAAAAAATTTTTCACAGAGTAGTTCAGCAGTGGACTAGGCTGCCTAAGGAGTTGGTGAGCTCCCCCTCACTGGCAGTCTTCAAACAAAGGTTGGATACACACTTTTCTTGGATGCTTTAGGATGCTTAGGGCTGATCCTGCGTAGAGCAGGGGGTTGGACTAGATGTCCTGTGTGGCCCCTTCCATTTCTATTATTCTATGATTAACTTTTTCTTCTGCACCTCCAATGCTGACGTAGCATTGGTCAGGATGTCAGTTCAAAGACTGCCTGGTTCCCTGTTGCCATTACCTTGCAAGACTTGGGAGTCAAAAGGCAGGAAATAAAGCACTCTCCAGCCTTGTGCTCCTTTAATGCTGGCTGGAGCTTCACTGACCCCCCCCCCCAATCAAGCAGGAAGGAGACTGAAAATTGGGACAATGCAAATGCAGAAGGGCGGCGTGTTTAAAATTGGAAAAAAGGGTTCAAATCAACCAGAATCCAGCAAGATTTACAGACACGACTTCACACCTAACAACAACAACAACATTAATGTATCTCTTCACATGCACTAGCCTTCTGGTGGTATAATAGTTGAAGAGTGGTAAACTTGAATCTGTAGGCTCCTCCACAAGCAGCAAGATGGGTGACCTTGGGCCATCTACAGTTCTCTTAGAGCTGTTCTTGCAGAACAGTTCTTTCAGAACTCTCTCAGAATCACCTATCTCACAGGATGGTGTGTTGTGAGGAGAGGAAGTGAAGGTGACTGCAGGCTGCTTTAAGACTCCTTTAGGTAGTGAAAAGCAGGGTATAAAGCCAACTCTTCTCCTGGTAGATTGTTGGTGCCCCTGGTGAGTCCCCATGGCAGACTTGAATATATGGAACACACTGTAGGGTGGGAGTCAATCTGCAGGCCATTCTACTTACTGCAACTTAATTTTCTGCTGCATAAGAATGTGTACCTCTGTGCACCAAGTGAAGTGGGCCATGGGCATAACACCACCATAAAGACACAAACAGCGTTTAATAGAATGAAAAAGAAGCAATATGTTATATTAGGTATTGAGCATGGACGAGGGAGACATGAGATGAAACTTCATCAGGCTTGTAATGTGTGCAATGACCTTAAGCAACTCATATAAACTGGCCATATTTCTTACCTGACTAGCAGTAACCCAGAATCTGGGCATGCCACCCAGTACTCATGTGGCCCATTAATGAGCATGGATTCCCAGGTTTCATTCCTAATATTGGGCCTGGGAAAACTGTGAGAAAACTGTGATTGGTCCAAGGTCATCCAACTGGTTGTATGTGGAGGAGTGACTCAAACCTGGTTCTCCGGGTTACAGGTCACTGCTCTTAACCGCTACACCAAACTGGTTGGCAGGAATTTTTTCTGTAGCCCAGTAGACAATCATAATTACAAATGTTGTGCCCTCTTTGTCTTCCCCAGTTCCCAATTAGGAAGAAAGGCAAGGTCTCAAAAGAAAAACAGCATAGTTTATTGGGCCAAGAACTATGTGGACGGGTTCCGTCTTTGCCAAGGGCTCAGATGGAATGCCGTACAGAGCATTTACCATGAGTTGTACTTATACAGAAAATCCATCCATTGTCCATCAGTCATAAACTTAACATAATCAACACATAGTCAAACGTGAGCCATGACATATACCAGGTCCCTTACCATCTTCTATTTTCCATTGACATTAGCATCTATCATCTACTGATACATATAACTATCTTATCTCATATACCCTTTTAACATACTATAGAGCATCATTAATTTTCCTATACCATGCAGTGGCATCAATCTACCTGCATTCCATTCTGGCATTTCGAGGGTCCTCTGTCTCTTATTTATAGTCTTTAATAAACTGGTGAGCTGTTAGCTTATCTATCTATTAGCTTCGATGTGAAGACTTCCAGGCCTGGTGTCTATATTGAGCCCCTCACTAGGATAGTGACCCTTGGTTCACCTGCAGCCTCATATCTTAGAAAGAGAGAAAGAGGCCCTTTTGGGCTAGGAGCTGACCAGAACAAGAATGTGCTAACAATGCATCTATTCCTATTAGCAAAGCATTTCTAACTAGTGTTTGCAAAGGCTAGTATTTTAACATGTCTATAAGAGATTTATAAAAATACTATCTATTGGCAGTACATATCATAGTAATACAAAATGTTTCCCATTACTATCATGAATATGCAGGGTTCTCAAAAGCAGTTGTTTGATTCAATTCTTTTCCTTTTGGACCCTTCATTTCCTCCCTTTTTAACTTGTCACAGATTTCTTTCTGTGTGGGGTATAGTGGAATACAGTCAGCACATTCCTTAGGGATAACTTTTACTATCATTAACTTTGGGGCATTAATGGAGCTTGTTGAAGACCCCAGGTTTGATGGTGGTTTCATTGGGTATGCGGTGAGTTGAGCTCCCTCTATCACACTAGTTATTAGACGCATAAAACAAGGAATACAGCAGGGTAAAAACATGAGTCCCGCTAAGGCACAGGTCAAAAAGAATAACACCTTCTTCCACCAGGCTCCATTGAAAATACCTGTCCACCAACCATCATCCAAGAATCCTTTCCATCTCTGTATCGGAACATGAGCCAATTTTCTGATGTTCTTAGCTATTTCCATTACTGCTTCTCCATTATCATCTATTTTGAGACAACAATTGCTGAGATTAAATTTTTGACAAACCCCGCCCTCTTCGGCTAAAAGGTAGTCAAGGGCCATACGGTTTTGGTAAATTGCTGTGCGCATCTGGGTACTTTGAGCAGCAAGCAAGTCCAAAGCTGTAGCAGTCTGGTTTGTAATTAGTTCCAACACTGCCTGTAACCGAATTATGCGGTTTAACATGTATATGGGTGTCCGGTACCCCCACATACCATCATCTCTCCAGGTTGCTGGACCATAGACATTAATGATTCTTTGAGGTGACCATTCTTCCCCGTCCCATTCCTGTGCACCCCCTATATCTGTGGTTATTGACCTCTTGCTTCTTGTGTCTGGAATGCTATTATCATCATATAGGGGAATACCTAACTGTTGTTCCATTTCTGAGCCTAATAAGAAGAAAAAGGGAGATATGACACCAGGATAGCACCTGCCAGTCCAGTTAGCGGGGAGAATTGTGTAGGCCTTGTCCCCACATATCCAATAGTGTCCTTTGAGAGCGGGATTCCTCTTACTGAGCCACAAGGGGTCAATTACATTCTCATGGTCAGCATAAGGAAAATATTTTGTAGTTAGTAATCCTAATGGTCCCGCTTCGCGTCTATCAGATATTTTACATCTCCACAATTGATTCAATGTTTTGACAGCATGTGGGCAGAACACAGTCATTTCAGATCCCATAACAATCTTCTGTGATTCCTCGACTAAACTGGCTGTGGCTGCAACTGCACGGACGCATGGGGGCCATCCCTGGGCAACGGGATTGAGCCTTTTGGATAGGTATGCCACTGGCCGGGTTACAGGACCTAATGCCTGAGTGAGAACTCCCACTGCGCAACCAGTTCGTTCCATGACAAAAAGTTCAAACGGTCGAGTCTGGTCTGGAAGAGCGAGGGCCACCGCTTTAATCAGGCCATTTCGCAGTTCAGTCCAGGCCCGTCGATGTTCGCCTGTCCATTCCCAGATCTGTCCTTCCTGGGTAAGCACATATAAAGGTTTGGCAAGGATTGAATAATTGGGGATCCATAAACGCCCATAACCTGTGATTCCCAAGAAAGAACGTAACTGTTTCCTGTTTTGGGGTTCTGGTAAAGCCAAAACAGCTTGGACTCGGCTCTGGTGTAGCCTGCGAGTCCCTTCCTTGAGAACAAATCCCAGATACTGAACTTCCTTCTGTACCCATTGCACTTTCTCCTTGCTGACTTTGTAGCCGCAAAATGACAGGTGGTTAAGAGTCATTACGGATGCTGCATGGAGGGCTGCTTCACACTCAGATGCCAGTAATAAATCATCAACGTACTGCAGCAGGGTACATTGGGGTACCTCTAGGCCTCTCAGGTCTTTGCTTAAGGCAGCAGCAAAAACAGTGGGACTGTTTTTATATCCCTGAGGCAATCGGGTCCAAGTTAGCTGACCTTTCCATCCAGTTTGGGGGTCTGTCCATTCAAAAGCGAAGATGGCTCGGCTTTCCGGTGCTATTTCGACACAGAAAAACGCATCCTTAATATCAATAACTGTGTAGTATTGTTGGGTGGATTTCAGGGTGCTAAGGAGAGTATAGGGGTTCGCCACCGTGGGGTGAAGACCTGTCACTCGGCGGTTTACTTCTCTTAAATCTTGCACAAACCGCCAGGTCCCATTTGGCTTGGGCACTGGAAAAATAGGGGTGGACCATGGAGACTGGGTTTCTTCGAGGAGTCCATTGTCTAGGAACAATTTAATAACTGGCTGGAGTCCCCATCTGGCCTCCGTCTTAATGGGATATTGCTTGATGGAGATAGGCTGTGCCTCAGAGAGTAAATTGACTTGATGAGGGACTGCAAACTTAGCTTTTCCTGGGACTCCCTTATACCAAATTTCAGGATCAATTTCATTCCCATCTTTGCAGACCAGCTGTGGTGTGGGAATGTCATGGATGTAACACAGATAGGCTTTCCCTGGAGGGATTTTCAGTCGGACACCTTTAGGGGTGCACTGGACTGTAGCTTCCAGTTTTCCCAGCAGGTCCCGGCCCATTAAGTTGATGGGGCATTGAGGAACTAACAGGAATGAATGAATCAATCGTGGGCCTGAAGGAATTTGGACTTCTAGGGGAAGACTCTGATATACACTGTCCATTTTCCCCTCAACTCCAACAATTTGTTTAGTAAGCGTACCTAGTCTGGGGATAGACGGGGAATTCAGGACACTGTAGGTGGCGCCAGTGTCCACGAGAAATGTTTCTGTTCGTCCCCCTATTTTAAGTTCCACCAGAGGGTCAGGGGATGCTGATAATTCCCCTCCGGAACCCTGTCAATCCTCTCCTTGGAAAAATGTCCCATCCAAACCAGGCGTAGCCAGAAAAGCAGCTGGATGTTCTCCTGGTGGCGGAGTCATTCCCCGGCCCCGTGGTCCTCGGCCCCTTCCTCGAAAGCCTTGAGAGGGTAGGCCAAATTGGGGTGGCTTTGGGGGTTGCCAACTGTCAGAATTGCCAGGGCCTGCCCTTAGAGGGCATTCATTCTTCCAGTGACCCTCTTGCTTGCAGATAGCGCATTGATTCGGGCCCAACCGAGGGGTCCCACGTCCTCTTCCCATCCCATGGCCTCCCCTGCCCACAACATGGGTCTGAGCCTGTAAAGCAGCGGCAAGTAAGGTAGCCTGTCGCTTCATTTTCTTGTCCTCCTTTTTCTCCTCCTCCTGGTCTCGCTGAGCATAGACTTGGTAGGCCGTTTGAATAAGGACCTCCATGGATTGGGCAGAAGGGGCATCCAATTTTTGCAGTTTTCTTCGAATATCGGGTGCACTCTGGCCAATGAAGGCGGCTTTTAACATAGACTCATTACCTGGGGCCTCAGGATCTATATCTGTAAAGCGGCGATAGCCATCCTTGAGGCGAGCCAGAAAGTCTGTAGGTGATTCTTTTGATTCCTGTAATATCTGGCCCACTCGGTGGAAATTTACTGCCTTCGGGACACCCACTTTTAGACCATGGACCAGGCATTTACGAACCTCGACCAAAGCGTCTTCATCCCTATTGGGATCTATAGTGGTGTTGGGATCCGTGAAAACCCTCTCTGGCCAATTTCCATGTCCTCCCCGGACTCTCTGATATTCTGCCTCAGCAGCCAACAATACCTGGCGTTTATCTTCTCCTGACAGAAGAGCTGCCAGTAGTGCATGAAGATCAGCCACTGTGGGGCGATGGGTGGCAGCAATTCGCTGAACCAATTCAACATATGACTGGGGGGATTCTCGATAGGGTGGAAGGCTATTTCGCCAATTGAATAAGTCATTGGTTGTGAAGGGGGTGTGGATGTAAACCAACCCTTCATGTGATGGCACTTGGCGCAGGGGCATTGTTGTGGCTGCTCTAGTGTGGCTTGCAATGGGTGACATTGATGCAATGGTTTTCACAAGGCTTCCTATTGACTGGTCCAATTTTCGGGCCAACCCATGTAACTTTGTTTCCTCCCCCTCTTCTTCATCTGAACTTTCTTTACTTAAAGAGGGGCGGGTGCCTGAGGATACTCCTGAGCAGGGAGTTGATGCTGTTATTATAGAACTCTGAGGAGTGGATGATGCTGCAGCTTCCCCGGATCCCCCTGATCTGGGGGTTGAGGCAGCTGGGGAAGCCTGAGCTAGGGATTGCCGTTCACCTCGGAGTGAGGGATAGATCGGGTTGTAGGGTGGTGGGAAATCCTCTTCTTCCTCTGGGGGTGGAGGTGGTGGTGGGAAAGGTTCTTCGTCCTTTTTAGCAGCTAGCAATAACCAGGCAGCCTGGGGTTTTGGAGTGACTTCGAGACCACTTTGTTTGGCCAAATTAGGTTTTCCCCGTAGTTCCCAGAAGGGGAACAAATAAGGTTTTTCGCTATCCTTCCCTGCCTTAGCCATAAAAAGGTCCAGTTGATACAGGGCATTATAGTCAATAGACCCCTCTGGGGGCCATTCAGCTTTTCCTTCTAAGTCATATTGTGGCCATATGACCTGGCATAGAAATACCATTTTCTTTTTGGACAGGCCTCCCGTATCCAAAGATCCCCAGTTGTTCAAAATGCATCCTAGTGGCCCTCCTGTGGTGCTTAGTGTTCCTCCCATCCTGGCGACTTGGGAGCGCTCGTCAGCGGGGCTGGTTGACTCTCTGTCCTAACCTAGCCTCTCTCCCTACCTGGCGCCGCCCCCCCTCCTACAGCAAGTTTTCCGTGGCTTTCAAACACTTCAACAAACAGACACAGAGGGAAACAGCCCTAGGGGACCAGGGTAAGGGGTCCCTGGGTCCCGACACAAGAAGGGTAAGACAAACAACTTTCGCTTCGTCCGTCTCTGGCCGGCAGCCTCGCGGCTGTTCGGAACCGCAAATCGGGACTCCGCACTCACTTCGCAGGCAATTCTGCGTCTCAGACACACACCATTCAGTAGCCACGGACACACACTCCCCCAGCCCTCCCTTTTTAAAATGACCCACAAAATGCTCACCCGTTGATGCTGAAGATCAGCCTCGTCCTCCCCTGTAGAGACCTTTTTGCGAGCGTTCAGTCCCGGCTTCCCGGAGTCTGCCGACGGAGCAGTGGCGAGGTCCCGCTGACGAAAAACAGGTCAGGTGCGCACTTCGGGAAACGTCGCTAGTCCCACGTCGATTTTCTCCGGAGCCGACCGCCGAAGGCTGGGCACCACTAAAAGCGTGCTGCCCCCCAAAGGGAATTGACTCCCCTTGACCTAACGACGGTCAAAGAGTCCCATCTGGGTCGCCAAAAATGTTGTGCCCTCTTTGTCTTCCCCAGTTCCCAATTAGGAAGAAAGGCAAGGTCTCAAAAGAAAAACAGCATAGTTTATTGGGCCAAGAACTATGTGGACGGGTTCCGTCTTTGCCAAGGGCTCAGATGGAATGCCGTACAGAGCATTTACCATGAGTTGTACTTATACAGAAAATCCATCCATTGTCCATCAGTCATAAACTTAACATAATCAACACATAGTCAAACGTGAGCCATGACATATACCAGGTCCCTTACCATCTTCTATTTTCCATTGACATTAGCATCTATCATCTACTGATACATATAACTATCTTATCTCATATACCCTTTTAACATACTATAGAGCATCATTAATTTTCCTATACCATGCAGTGGCATCAATCTACCTGCATTCCATTCTGGCATTTCGAGGGTCCTCTGTCTCTTATTTATAGTCTTTAATAAACTGGTGAGCTGTTAGCTTATCTATCTATTAGCTTCGATGTGAAGACTTCCAGGCCTGGTGTCTATATTGAGCCCCTCACTAGGATAGTGACCCTTGGTTCACCTGCAGCCTCATATCTTAGAAAGAGAGAAAGAGGCCCTTTTGGGCTAGGAGCTGACCAGAACAAGAATGTGCTAACAATGCATCTATTCCTATTAGCAAAGCATTTCTAACTAGTGTTTGCAAAGGCTAGTATTTTAACATGTCTATAAGAGATTTATAAAAATACTATCTATTGGCAGTACATATCATAGTAATACAAAATGTTTCCCATTACTATCATGAATATGCAGGGTTCTCAAAAGCAGTTGTTTGATTCAATTCTTTTCCTTTTGGACCCTTCACAAATAAGTTTTCCAGTATGGAAAACAATAACTTATCTCAGATGTTTCAGGTTAGAAAAATGACACTGGGTTGTCCCCTCTCTCTGCACACCACCTTCCCTATCCAAATTGCTCCCCATGTGCCTGAGAATCTAAGCTTCTACTCAGAACTCTCAGCATATGTGTGCTTGACATGATCCAGGGCAACGCCAGGGACAGACCTGGGAATAGCATCTCTTGGAGTTGGGATCACTAGCTAGATGACAAGTTGCTGTGAGCTCAAAAGCTTATGCAATGTTTTGTGTCATTTTGGTTAGCCCTAATAAAAATAAAAAATGTTTCTTTTTCTTGGTTTTATACTGAACAAGATAGCGGTAAACGGCTTTATCCTCAAAGCAGAGTCTAAGTAAATCTTGGCATGAGAAAAGGGGTCAGATCCTTATCCATTGGTCCTCTATATATTTGTGAAACAGCCTAGGGGGTGGAATGTGTCCAAGTGTCTGAGTTGGAATAGGGCCAACAAGGGGGCAGCCAGCAATGCTTGCTGCACCCTGATTAGCCCTGTCCCTACAGCTCCTGCCCTCTCTCCCTGGATGCTAGCCACGTTCCTCTCAGAAACGCCAGAGACAGAGAGACACACACAGAGCCCTGCCAGACTGAACACGAGCCCTCATTCCCTCCTATCGCTCCTGCTGCGAGGGAGGCAGAGAGAGAGACACAGAGAGAGCTGCCTAAAGCTGCTGACACATTCACACCAGCCCTCCTTCCCTCCTACAAACCAGCCCTAATTACCTGCTATGCCTCCTACTGCGAGGCACACCGAAACACGTAGCGAGAGGGAGAGGGAGACACAGAGAGATCTGCACCACCCGGTATCCCCTGGGTCCAAGTGCACATTTTATCCCTGCTTGCAATGGACTTTCTTGCTAGTAAAAATATGTTTGTGACAGTCCGTCCCTAAGCTTTTGGTGTAAGTTAATAGTTGGAGTGGAAATGCAGCAACAAAGGTAAAGGTATCCCCTGTGCAAGCACCGAGTCATGTCTGACCCTTGGGATGAAGCCCTCCAGCGTTTTCTTGGCAGACTCAATACTCAAGGGTGGTTTGCCATTCCCTTCCCCAGTCATTACAGTTTTACCAACCAGCAAGCTGGATACTCATTTTACCCTCCTTGGAAGGATGGAAGGCTGAGTCAACCTTGAGCCTGCTGCTGGGATCGAACTCCCAGCCTCAAGGTCAGAGCTTCAGACAGCATGTCGGCTCCCTTACCACCCTGCACCACAAGAGGGTCTTATGCTATAATTACCATGCTTGATTTATAATTAGGTAGAAATTTGCATAACATATGCTCAATGCAGCGGGTGCTAGAGTCAGACACGGGTGGGGGCGGGAGGCAGGAGTGGGAGGCGGTGAGAGGATTGCCGGTGCCTCAGAGGGGCTTCAAGGCGCAAAGGTGACGGGGTGGGGTGGTGGCCGGCTCCATGGCTGCTGGGGTGGGTGGGACGCAGTCTGGCAGGTGGCGTTGTACCTGTGGTGGCGCTAGTAGTTGTTGGTACGGGGTATCGGGCATGGGATGGGGCAGCGGAGGGCACGGTCACAGGTGGCGCAGCTGTGGGGCCACCTCCTCCTCCTTGTGCACAGCGAGTTTGGGGCGCTGTGGTGGCAACTCATGGGTGTGGCAGCTGGGGTGGCAGGGTGGCACAGCCTTGTTTACATCGGTGGCTTGGCCAGCGGTTTGGCATATGCTGCACAGGTGGCAGACATAGTCCGTTGCAGCAGACTAGCAGGTAGAGCGTCGGAGCGTCAGTGAGGCACTTAGGCTGGCAGGCAGGTGTGTGTGTGCAGGGTGGTGGGGCACTGAGTGTCCAGCTACAGAGGGCGGGAGCCGTAGGGGCCGGGCCAGTCAAGGTACGGCCAGCTAGCTGATTGGACCTATTCCAACTTGGACACCCCGGACTTTCTCCACACCCAGGGCAGTTTCACAAATATTAAGAGGAACCATGGATAAGATTCATTTACACAAGAGTATAGGAAGAAAACAGTAGACATTGCATAGCTTTTCTGGAAATATCTCTGCCTGTTGCTTTTGTTTTTTTACTAACCAGGAACAACAACAACAACAAAGTTGACCCTGTCCTGTGCTATCATAGTTCTTGTTTTTACCCTTAGATCTGAACCATTAAAATGCCTCTGTGACTAACTGCTGGTTCATTTAAATGACGTGTTCAGAGAGCTACAACCCTGAGCTCTGCAAAAGCTGCTGTGACTTTCATATAAATTGGATACTGATTTATGTGTGACAGACTAAGCCAGAAAACTACCCCCCACGGGGGAGGTGCAGTTCATGGAAATAAATCTGAAATTAAATTATCTTGAATAAAATTACAATACAGCTGCCTTCAGCAGAAGGGTAATGTATATATTTCATTAAATATTAAAGTTTAATTTCTTTTGTGTATACGTGCATGCTGTGATAGGAAGAAGTTCCTGAGGCGTATTTTGTTTAATCCTCTGTTGCAGTGTCCCCCAGTATCTCAGGCCTCCTCTTTAGCCGGGCTTCTGGTAATTTTTTTTAACAATATAGCTGTAGTTTATGCTAGCTGGAGAGCAAGCTTTCGTTTGGGACATGTGAGTTTAAATCCTAACTGAACTACCAACTCAGTAAGTGACAAGTACAGCTGCTCGAATATGAAATATCTGTAGTGTGCATGAGTTAACGGCATAAGATATATGGGTAGCATATTTAGATTAGGAATTTCCTAATATTTGCTTTGTGTCCTAATTAGCTCAGTTTTAGACTTCCTTTTCCTTTGGCTACACTTCCTGCCTGCTTTTCCTCCTGACAATTGTCAGTTAGACAGGTAGAACTATGTCTCTCCTCTCTTCCTCGCAAAGTTTGTTTGTCCTCACCATAAAACTTTTGTTCTTTTAAGTAGACTGTGTGTTGCATATTTGCATATTTAAACTCTGCTAACAGGTTATCTGCCCAGTATGAACATTCAGGCTTCAAACTAAAAAGCAGATAGTTTGATAGGCAAAAAGAAGAAACAGAAGATGGCAGGTTCCTGCAGTGTTCAGCATAATTACCTACTTGACAGGATTACCAAAGGGAACTACTGCCTGATCTGGAAGGAGAGAATGAAGAACCACCTGTTAGAGATGGGACTGTGGCATGTGATGTTTTTAATCAGGGTTTTTACCCTGACGTGAGATGACAACCCTGCGCAACAAAAGGATTCAGACTGAAACAGTGTTGAGGCTAGGAAAATGTTGAGAATAGCTTAACAGGAATTTAAAAATGCTTCCTAACTGAGGTGCGCAGATACATGCTCCTAGAAGCGCAGTGACCTGAAAAATACTGGGGATAAGTGATTATCACGGCTACCTACTTACAAAACAAGCTGCCTACAAAAGGAGACAGAAGAACACCATATGAACTCTGTAGGGACAGTATGAAGCATTTGAGAGTGTTTGGGTAAAAAATCTATGTGTACATTCCCAAGGAGAAATAAAGCAAGATGGAATTGAAAACCCCAGAATACTTTGGAGAAAGGCTGGCTCCTATAGGACACTCATTGGACACTGGAAGTGCTCATCTGGACCAGAGCTTGCTTCAGAAACATAAGAGGCCTCAAAGTATTTTATCTGGCCTTCTGGTCCATAGAATCGATTAAGGTCCTTAGTGTCCTACATAGTTAACATATCGAATCACTGTATGTAAAGGAGCAACTGTATATTTAACATAGCTGTTCCTCTATTTTATGTAAGTTGCTTTTTAAATTTATGCCTGACCATTGATGCTGAAACACATGTGGTCACTGGTGGCATTAGCATGTATGTATATCTGGATTTTAATAAGGCTATATTTCAAGGCTTGGGTTTTTAATTCTAATAAATATTAATATTTAATTTGACAACACATTTTACCCTATAGAGGTTTGAACATAGTTTCCCTTTTTCGACCCTTTTTTGGGGGTGGGTTCAAAAACCTATGTGTACATTCCCAAGGAGAAATGAAGCAAGATTGATCTGAAAACGGAGAATGGCATTTCTGTAAAATAAGAGGATGTAAAGGAAACAGGATCATTACTCTGAGAAATTAAACTAGATAGAAAGATATGTAACACAATCTACATTGATGAGAAGGGAGAACCACCTAGAATACTCTTCTATCTATCTCAGAAGCTGTGGCAGAACCTTTCACATAGAAGGACATAGAGAAGGTGCCCCACTATCAAGAAGAAAAGAGGAAGAAGGCTGCAGAAAAGGAGACTGAGTCTCTGATTAAGATTGAAACATAGGCACTTGTAGACCTGCCTCCAGGCAAGAGAGTAGCAGGATGAATCCCAGATTCATACAGAGTGAAGAGCCCTGCGAGAGGCATGAGACAAGTAGTCCCTCAGATATGTGGGACCCAGGCCATAAGGGTAAGAACCACAACCTTGAACCTGATCCAGAAGCTAATTGGTAACCAATGCAGCTGCATCAGCATAGGCTGTACATGGGCCCTCCAAGATGATCTTGTGTGGACCCGAGCAGCTGCATTTTGCACCAACTGCAGTTTTCGGGTCATAGACAAGGGAAGGCCCACATAGAGCAAGTTTGTTGTTGTTGTTGTTGTTAGGTGCGAAGTCGTGTCCGACCCATCGCAACCCCATGGACAATGATCCTTCAGGCCTTCCTATCCTCCACCATTCCCCGGAGTCCATTTAAGTTTGCACCTACTGCTTCAGTGACTCCATCCAGCCACCTCATTCTCTGTCGTCCCCTTCTTTTGCCCTCAATCGCTCCCAGCATTAGGCTCTTCTCCAGGGAGTCCTTCCTTCTCATGAAGTGGCCAAAGTATTTGAGTTTCATCTTCAGGATCTGGCCTTCTAAAGAGCAGTCAGGGCTGATCTCCTCTAGGATTGACTGGTTTGTTCACCTTGCAGTCCAAGGGACTCGCAAGAGTCTTCTCCAGCTCCAGAGTTCAAAAGCTTCAATTTTTTGACGCTCGGCCTTCCTTATGGTCCAATCAGTGATTCCATGTTCAGTTCTCACTGTTGCTTCTTGACCTGCATATAAGTTTCTCAAGAGACAAATAAGATGCTCTGGTATTCCCATCTCTTTAAGAACTTGCCACAATTTGATGTGCTCCACACAATCAAAGGCTTTAGCATAGTCAATGAAGCAGAAGTAGATGTTCTTCTGGAACTCCCTAGCTTTCTCCATGAGCAAGTTACAGAAGTCTAATCTGGAAGTGACTGCTGCATGGATCACCATTGCCAAGTATTCTGGGGACAGGTAGGGCACTTGGCACAGGTGGTAAAATGTGACTTAGGCTACCTTAGTGATCTGAGCCTCCATAGATATGGAGGCAGCAAAGATTACCCCCAATTTCCTGGCTGCAGGCACAGCCGTAAACTGTACCCCATCCAGGCTGAAGAGGCACGCTTCCTGATCCTGCCCCCTTCAATCCAGCCATAGGACCTCCTTTTTCAATAAAATTATTTTATTCTTTTAAGAGGCCTGTCCTTCATCCTTTGCATATTTACTGTGCCCACAAAAGCATGGTTTGTCAGTATCAGTCCACCAATCCATTAAATCATCTTCCTGATTAAGCTGGTCTTTCAGATCTTTATTACAGTCATAGATCAGCATAAGGAAAATTAATAAACAATCACAGTCTGATTTAAAAAAAATTATTTTTTAAATGATGCACAGAAATATTCTGTAATGTGATTCCTACTATTTCTGTCAGATAATGTTTTTGATGATTTACTGAGAGCTTGCTTATAACAATAAATATTACACATTATTACACATTTAGATAGGAAGGGTGCATAGATATGCTTTCTTAGTAGCTTTCACTCAGTAACGGAAACCTTTTCTGCTGGGTATTATCTTTAAACCGCCCGTGGCGCCGCGGGCGCCACGGACTAAATAATTTGTTAAGGGGCCTTGAGGTGGGCTTTGTCCGTGATGAGGAAGGGTCCGGATTGGACCCTTCCTCACGACAGACAATCGGAGGGACCAATCGGCAGGCGCGAAGCGCCTGCCGATTGGTCCCTCCGATTCCCAGCCCCAGCAACTGCGAGCCGCGTGCAGCGCGGCTCGCAGTTGCTCCCGGCCTGACGCGGCGAGAGGCGCTTTGTGCCTCTCGCCGCATCAGCCCGCCGCCGCCAAAAGAAGCCTGCCGCCGCCGCTGCCGAGGACGACCAAGCCACGCAAAGTGCGGCTGCCGGGGGTTCCCTGCCTGGTGGCCTGACGCGGCGAGAGGCGCGAAGCGCCTCTCGCCGCGTCAGCCTGCCGCCGCCGAAAGAAGCCTGCCACCGAGGACGACCAAGCGGCCGAACAGATCGCCGCCGACAACAGTGAGTGCCTAGCGCCTGCTGCATTTTCCTGCAGCGGGCTTGGTTACTAGTTTTTATATAATTGGTATAAAAATAGTTACAATTAACACAGTGATTCATAATCCTGGCCCTTTGCCTCACAATGACCTTCATATAATCACTTAGTTGGAAGGCGCCACATAGGACATTTAGTCCAACCCCCTGCTCAATGCAGGATCAACCAAAAGCATCCAGGATAAGTAGCTGTCCAGCCACTGCTTAACTACCATTGAGGGGGAGCTCACCACCTCCTTAGGCAGCCAATTTCACCGCTGAACTACTCTGACTGAGAATTTTTTCTCCCGATATCTAGCCAGTACCATTCTATACATAGTTTAAAGCCACTAGGGTGGATCCTATCCTCTGCTGCCAACAGGAACCTTTCCCTGCTCTCCTCTAAGTGACAATCTTTCAAATACTTAAAGAGAGCAATCATGTTCCCTGTCAACCTCCTCTTCTCCAGGCTGAATGTTCCCAAATCCCTCAGCCTTTCCTCATTGAGCTTGGTTCCTCATTGCTCTCCTCTGCCCTGTCTCAATTTTGCCCATGTCCTTTTTGAGTCTATTTTGAAAGACAGAAAGTCAAATTAAAAGTGGGTGGGAAAGAGGTTTGTTCCAGGCACAAATCATGTGCCTCCGACAGATCAGTTCATTCCTTTCTTTTAGTTGCTTCTTCATTTTAGGTAAGGATCCCAAACAGCCCTGCTTGACTTGACCTGAGCTAAGTGTTGGCCATGGTCAGTGCTTGGATGAGAGATCATCAAGGAAGAGTTGAGTTGCTACGTAGAGGAAGGCCCTGACAAATCACTTCTGCTCATCTCGTGCCTGGAACGCCCCATGAATGGGGTTGCCATGAGTCAGTTCTGACTCAACAGCACCTTCTTTTTTATCATCTCTGGTTGTATTAATAACTTCAGCCAGAAATGTATCTTTTTCAGCTGCCACATTATCTATGAACAGTCTTCTGGTCTGGTAATCAGGTTTCTTCTATTGTTTACTTTCAGAAAGCCTCCCTAATCCAACTGTTCTAGATAGCATATTGTACTGCACCCTTTTTCATTCTTTTGTCTAGGTATGTCACCCCAATTGTTAATTGCCCTGGGCTTTGCTGCAAGAAGAAGACAGAAATATGTTACATAAAGAAATCAAATAAAAAAGGGAAAGGCTGCTCGCTAGGAGGCACACGGAGCCACTCAAATACCTTACTGTAACTGAGGAAATGGTGGTTTGTAGCTTCCAAACACATAGTTAAGCCCAGTATTTGTTAATGTTCATTCACGGGCACTCAGAAGAGCGAGACTGGGAGAGCAAAAGGATTGTAACAGTAGGCATAACTAATGACTGGAAACTGCCATGATGACCAGCTCTTCATGGCTCCAAGTGCCGCATAGTAAGCTTTTAAGCAGCTGCTGTTTATTTTCTGTTTACGTGAGTTCACCCAACCTAATTATACCTCTGAAGCTGACTCCCAAATCCAATTCCATTGAAACATATTGGCTTTCTTGAAGTTTGCCTTGGAACATTTCCAAAACCTGAACATCTATAGCTTTGGAGGAGGGGAGAGAGGAAAGGCCTGCTTATATAAGTGGGTTTACAGTGCAATCCTGAACTCAGTTATATCCTTCTAAACCCACTGAAGTCTACAGGTTTCTAGAAAGAAGAAACTCTAGTCAGGACTGCACTATTAATCTGGTTGGCAAGGGATTAAGTTTCTGTTGTAGTTCCAGCTAGTGAATTTAATTTTTAATTGAATTTTAATAGGATATATATTTATTATATTGCTCTGTGTCTCTGAGAAGGGGGGATTAACAATTTCAGTTGAACAAATAGTCCTCTGAGTGTTTGCATCTGGTGTTCAGGAGCAGTTGAAGTAGTTAATAACTGCTTGGAATTCTGTGTTAGTAGATCCTCAGAGCTTTGAGGACCACACATTATAGATTTTACTCTACAAGTATTCTGTTTATTGTCCTGTATAGTTATTAATTTGCAAGGAACTGCTATTGATTTTGAAAGGGATTTTCAGAAATGAAAGAATGCGTTTAAGTTATGAAGCAAAAACTTCTCATTGGTCCCATCTCTGTTGTTGAAATATACTGTTCACAAATTATGGTGAACAAATGTACAATGTACCTTTGATTTTTGTTGATTAGTGTGTTGTTTTCAGTTCCCATTCAATTCATACACTACTCAATGACTGTTTCCACACTGGTGAGATAGTTTGGATTTGCCTTTTTAAAGAACTGACTTTTTGTCCATTTCTGCATTAAAACCTTTCCCGGCACAGACTCGAATTGCCTTCTCTTATTGCATTGCATTCCAGGTTACAGCAATTTCATTTTTCAAGGCAGAATCTAATTTGGGACTGCCCAATGGAGAAGTGCTTTCGTTTGGGTTTTTTTCTTCCGTCTGCCATTTTGAGTTGTTTGAGCATGCCCTTCCTGATTGCCATTATTCCTCCCCCTTCCTCCTTTCATCCCAAAAATCTGACTTTATTTTTTTAATGGGTGCCTTACAATACTGTCTCTAACTATTAAAAAAATAGCGGCAACCTCATTCATTGAGTTGCAGCAGCGTTGTAACATGATAATTGATTTTTTTTTCTAAAATCACACCAAGTATATTTCGGAGGAAGGGGAAAAGCAATTTAGGGCACAGAATGGTGGAATTAATCAAAATACAATAATAATAATAAGTTGTAAGCTGGCACCATTTTGCAAAAAAACCAACAACCTTTTGGGAAAGGGGGAAGGCATGATGGAAGGTTGCCTCCTTCCAACTCAGATGTGGAAAACATATGCTGAATTTCAGCCTGAGAAATAAGGGAGGAAGGGCCAAATGTGAAAACCCAAGTGCCGACCTGCAGCATCCCAAACAAATTCAAAGCAAGTGTAAAATAAGATATGACTCAGGTGTGGAAAAGTGTGATTCAGATCTCACATTTATCCAGGGGCTGGTATACTGCTTCATTTCTAAAGCGAACATGACTTGACTCTTTCTTATAAACAGATCTATGCACATATGCGTAGGATGTGCGTGCATTTACAATGCTTGTAAACTTGGTTATTCACATTGTTTTGCATTTTAAAGCTCATTGATGGTAGTATAAAAAAAGCATAAGATTTAGTGAAATCTCTTACCTGTGGAAGAAAGTTTAGATCAGGGTTTCTCAACCAGGGTTTCGTGAAACCCTGGGGTTTCTTGACAGCCCCGCAGGCTGTCAAGAATAAAATAAAATTAAAATTTTATTTATTTATTTGGATTTTTATGCTGGCCATTCTTTACAGCTCTGGGAGGTTTACATGGAACATTATGTAATTTTACATGGAACATTATAATAATCTATAACATACAAGTTTCAATACACCATCACAACAACCAAGTAACAATTTATAACACAACATAAAGAACAACAACACTGGGGAGATCAAATTTGTTCAGTCATGGAATGGCGTCTGAGGGGGGGCCCAGCAGATGTTCTCAGTCGGTCGCCCTCAAGCAAATGCCTGGTGGAAGACCTCCCTTTTGCAGGCCCTGCAGAATTGTGGAAGTTCGGGCAGGGCTCTGATCTCTTCAGGGAGCTCGTTCCACCAGGTGGGGGCCAGGGCCGAAAAGGCTCTGGGCCTTATTGAGGTCCGCCGTGCTTCTTTGGGATAGAGTAAATTAATGTTTAATATAATTTTTAAAGTTGTTAAACATTTATTGGGTGATATGACCATTAACAGTCATGTTGACTTGCCACCAGCTATTCTTCCCAACAATATTCTGTATGATCATACCATTTCTCAGGTTTCTCAAAGTCTGAAGAATATTTCAGGGTTTCTCAACGGTAAAAAAAGTGAGAAAGGCTGATCTAGATGGTGCTTGTGAAGACAGATGGTGTCAGTGAAGACAGTGAAGACAGCCTGTGTCAAGATGCCAGTATGCGTGCGCCATTACAAGCTCCATAAGTGACTTGGAATATGGGTTCATGTTACAAATGCTAAATCAGACTTGTGTAAGCCCTTAGGTGGATTTGACACTGTGTGAACTAGCTATGCCAGCATGAAGAAGTGAGGATGGTCCTGGGAACCAGCTGTCATTGCACAGGAGTTACAGCATCACTAACAAATGTGCTCTTGCTATACAAGCTTAAATCTGTCAAGATTGCCTCTGACTTCCAGAAACAAATTTGTGAATGGCTGTGGCCTTTGCTCAGTTTATGAAAATATAGTCTAAAACCCCCAAAACAAAACCAAGGAGGAATCAAATATTTGACCAAAAGAAAACAGTGAGTTAGTGAAGTATATTGGCTAGAGTGTCCGACGAGGACTGAGAAGACCTGCATTTAATTCCCCACAGCTATGCAGCTCAGTTGAATGACTTTGGGCCAACCACTCCCTCTCAGCCTAACCCGCCTCACAAGGTCATTATGAGTATACCGTGGAGGATGCCATCTAAGCTGCCTTAAGTTCCTTGGTGGAAGCTTGGTGGAGGAAAACGAGACAGCTATTTTCATTCACGCTGACATAGTCATGTGTATTCTACAACAGGGGTAGTCAACCTGTGGTCCTCCAGATGTTCATGGACTACAATTCCCATGAGCCCCTGCCAGCAAATGCTGGCAAATGCTGGCAGGGGCTCATGGGAATTGTAGTCCATGAACATCTGGAGGACCACAGGTTGACTACCCCTGGTCTACAACATTCTACTTCACTAGTCACCACCATGGGATTTCTGAACACTGAGAGGAGAATATGTTGACCATCTGTGGCATAATAAATGATGGCAAAGTGGGAGTGGATTTTTGTCTCATTGGTATGTTTTAACAACGTGCATTTCTCGCTATACATCACCCACATCAGGCTATATAGCCTAAAGAAACCACAAATGCCTTTTCTCCAAAGGAAATTCCACAGACTGGGAGCAAAGTTTCACTAAACCTGGTAAAATCAGGTTCTAGCTACAGAAAGATACCTCCAAAGAGATATTAGATTCCCACAATCCTAGTCCTGTTTGACAGCTCACTGGGTGTCCCATCCTATTGATTGCATTGATATATACTGTATAATAGGCCTTCAGTCTCAGATAGAATGGCAAACTATAAATAACTAAATGAGCAGTAAATGAATAAATGAATCATGAGAGAGTGAGTGAGTTGCAGGTAGATGAAACATGTCCCTAAGTTCTTTGGGCCCACTTAATGCTTGTGGGATTCAGGGAAGGAATCCCTGTCAGTCATAGCAACATCTGTTCTGCTCACAAACTGTCAGATAGCTCCAGGAAAGTCAGGTGACTTCAGCTCTGCTTCTGTCTGGAGCATCCGACTTTATCTGTCTTTATAGGAAACTGAACGTTCAAAAGCTGCATGACTGAAGGCTGATTATTGCAGATCTGCCACATATGGATGATGAGGAACAGTCATGAAAAACATAGCAAATGTCCTTTCTGGTCAGGCTTCTAGGGGAATTATAAAAAAAATAACAACAACCTCTAGTCTTAAATCTGCTTGTGTAAATCATTTTATACTGGATTGCACAAGATCTTTTAAAGTGGCAGATTGACCTCAACAACTGTCGCTGGGTTCTGATGGCACAAGATCAGCCAGAGTCAGCATGCCTTGTCAGAGATGGCATTTAATCGGAATGGCTTTCATCACACTGTGTACAAAGTGCTCACATACAAAAAAGAAGCTATTTTGGCCAGTCTTGCCTCGGTGACCGTTCTGGCCAAGCCAAAGGCTGATAAAGCAGCTGCTGCATGTTTATGCAGGAGCAGACTCTTTCATATGACAGGAAATCAGCTCAGATGAGCCATTGGGTCTCTTTCCTCATCCCCCAGTGCGACAAAGAGCAAAGCTCCACATTATGACTGCTGGGAAACGCTGATGTCTCCTTAGTGTCTTCTGCAGCAAAGGCATAAAGTACAAAAGCATAAAGTACAACTCTGTAGTTTCTTGCAGCCATATGCAATATTGCCAAAAGAACATGGAATTGCATATTTGAGCATATTCATTCCATGCTGTGCTTGCCTCTTCCATTTCTCTTTTCTTTCCTTTTGTCAAAACTAATACAAAAACCAACAAAGGGTTGTGGAGCACTATGGTGACATTAATAAAGAAGCAGAGAGTGGATGCTTACACACAGGTATGATGCTAAATTAAGTGTTGTAATAATAAGGGAGATGATCTACTTGCAGCATTTTGTTTTCTCAAGAACGTCTTTGGGTGCCTCTTCATTCCTTTCAAAGAAAAAAGGCTAAGGCCTCATCTAAACTGGGTGGCAATGTGTGCAAAGCACTTGTGCTTGATAGGCTTCAAACCTTAATTAATGTATTAGCAGAACCAAAAGGTAATGAAACCAAGACTGACATATAACAAGCTGACAAATAGGAATGTGGTCTAATTTTCATACAAGGTGCATTCCATCTCCAAAACCTGCTCTTATCTGAAGTATTGTGATTACATATTGAATATGGAAAAATAAATTAAAGGTTTGTAGGTATGTCAATATTTGTTAGGTAGAATAGCCAGCATATTGTTTGGTGTGCTTAGTGACTATCTAGTGTATTAAATGGATAGAAAACTAGGAAGAAATGAGAAGGAGCTGAATACCACATTCCCTAAATTGTTGCAACATTGTGAATCATTTCCAAAGAATTCAGTGCTAGGCAGAATCTAAATGGCTTTCTACATCCCATTTCCAATAAAGATAATTCAGGGAAAGGTTTCAATAAATCAAATATATTATGATGCCACTTTCTCAGGAGCACCATCTACTTGCAGCATTTTGTTTTCTCAAGAACATTTTTGGGTGCCTCTTCATTCCTTTCAAAGAAAAATAAAGCATCTAAACTGGGTTGCAATGTTTACAAAGCATTTACGCATTAGGTTGCATGCCAGAGATCTGTAGCCCTTGAGGATATCATGCCGGTGAGCAGATAAAGCAAGCATAGCTGCTTTGCATGGATAGAAAGCACCCCTGTTTAAATGACATCTTGGGAGAATGGCAAGCCGTATGGGAAAGTCCCTTTGCCTCAACCATGTCATATTTAAATCAAGGCTTAGGCAGCAGAATTGAGGGGAATTGAGATGGTAACATCCTGAGGTGGTAGACTGGACTGTAAGTACGGGGTGGGCTAGAATCTCTTCCATATGCTGGTTTTCTATTTAAAGGCTACAAAATTAGGGAGGAGGATTTCAAAACGGTCTATCCTCTATTTGCAGATTGAACTGCAGTCCTCTTTATCACCTCAGAATTCTAAGGCTTCATTTGGCTACATGACATTTGGCCCACATCATAGGAGGAGGAAGGAGGAAGAAATGTCAGTTTTCAAGTAGCACGAAACAATCCTTTTAGGATTCCAGAACCACAAAGAGAAAAATCAGCCCAGTGAACACCTTTTGCTCTAAAATGAAATGGTGGTGAAAATCCTAGAGAGGGTAGCAGCATACCTTTAAAATTAGGCCTGATTCTGGCATCATATCCCGACGTCCTTCCCATCAGTTTATCCAGGAAATCTGAAGGGGACATGAGTTTAGGAGCGGATCGGGCTGCTGCTCCAGTTTCTTTGGAAGCGGCGAGGCTGAGCCAAAAAGGAAGAGAGCAAGCAGAGATTTAATTAGTAACCTTCCTTCTCTCATTGAAATTGTATCTTTTGCCCCATGTTGTGAGGGTCTGGGATCAGAACTCATTTCAGCAAGCACACTGTTCCCATTATAAGCTGTGACAAATACCTCTGTGGATTCTTAATGAAGCTAGTCTCTGCTAATTTGTTTGCTCAGCCCAAACATTCCTGAACACTGAATCCCAACTGCTACCCAAGATCAAGCAAGATAATGGGGTGGGGGGGGGGAAACCCTCTGCTAATTTAGGAACAGACCTGTAGGCTAACTTAAAATCAGAAACATGAACTTTAGCATTGTACTTTAGCTCAGAAACACACTTGAAGATTAGCCATGTTTTATTAAGGAGCATCAATTACATGGCAAACAGTGGAAGAGAGTCGGCAGCATGTTGACATTTTCATTTTCTAAGAGTGTACATGGTGTGTGAGCTCCCTCAACTTCCATTTGTTTTAATAGATTTCACAAGTCTAAATTTCCTGCACAGTATGGTGAAGCATCAAGGGCCTGTGATTTCTCACATCCACTTTAGTCCATATTTGTTACAAAAATTGGTCTGCCATGCTGGGGATCTTAGCTCAAGCAGTCAGGCTCTCTGTCCAAATATACTACAAGCAACAGGGTCCTGTTTAATGTTGTCATTTGTCCTTCTAACAACTTCTAGGTTAAATGAAGTGTGTGCTAGACAATTAAAGATAGTCATGCCTATTGAGATCAATGGGTTGGATCCAGACTAAATGTTCCATTAGCAGAAGGGAACTTTCTGGCCTGCCTCCTCCCACTGTAGCCCACTGAATCCTGCAAAGTGCTACTCCTGAGGGGCAGGGGACCCTGAGGAATTATATGAGGGCTGGCAGTTGGAAGGGATAATTGGTGGAAATTGTCATTTAATCTGGATCCAGCCCAATGGACATAAATTGCTTATGAAATGTCAACAGGATGTCATTGAGATGTGTTTTCTCTCGATTAGGGTCATGAAGGTTAGTCCAGCAGCTCTGATAAAATAAATCAGGAGGAGCTAATGGTGTAAGTGGAGTTACATCCTTCTAAGCCCATTGACATAGAATGGTCTAACGCGGCTTAGGATGGGATTGTAAATGACAGATATCTGAATCTGGGAGAACTTCAAGCCATACACACTCTCCTTAAAGTTGTCCTGTTGAAAAAAGTGGCTTTATTTCTGAGTAAGATTGTGTGAAAAGTTGCTGAGCTACATTTTTGTCCTGTTGCATCACTGAATACGATTATGGTGAAGTTAAAAAGGAGAGGAGAATGATATGAGCTTGGGAATGTGAAGGTATAAAATAAGTAAATCAATCAATAGATTGGTGCTGTGACAATGAGACTTGTGTTTTCTTTTCTTGCTATTGGAACATGAGTCTGGGAAGGGGATTTTAAGCATGTATGGGCAAGGTGATATAAACCAGATTTCATGGGGCTTGTGCAAATAATTCACTCTGTTTGGGAAAATATGTATGGTTTTATGAAACTTGCAGGTGATTTTGCAGATAACCAACACAAGATCCTTTCAGTGGAGTCCTACAAAATTTGTCTTTGCCTACTATGATGATGAATTATACCTTCTTAGGGCACAGTGTTATATCTTTCAGGGAAGGGAAATTCTAGCACAGCTGTGTCACTTGCCCTTGGGCTGCATAGAGAAATCATTCAGCTAACTTGTATGGCTACCCTGGTTGGTTGGGATGACCTTATCAGGCTGTAAAAAGCTAGTATGATTAGCAGTAGATGGTAAATCACAAAGCTCAGTTCACATTCATGTTTCCATTCTGGGAATCTCAGTGGTAAATTTGAGCCAGGAGAAACAGCCTGTTGCTCAGGAATGGTATATAATACTAAACATTAAACATGAAAAATATAAACACCATTCAGTGTTAACTGACTTGTGCAAGGGGAAGCTAGTGTGGAGTTGCTTGGCAAGTGGGTCCCAAAAAGCAGAGCAAATTTAGATGTAGATTCCACTTCAAAAAAGTGTGAGTATGACTATCTGATAGTATAAATGCGTTACTGTAATTCATGGTAATAGCTGGTTCTAGTACTTACATATTTTTGTCCAAGGATACTAAAAAGTACTACTGGAGCTACTACCAATGGCCACAGTATTTCTTTCTATGCAGAATGGATCTCTATCTTTTGTATCAAGTTGCAGCTGACTGACAGCACCTGCTCTTGGGGTTTTCAAGGCATGAGACATTCAGAGGTGGTTTGCCACTGGCTGCCTCTGTGGAGCAACTCTGGCCTTCCTTGCTGGTCTCTCAACCAAATACTGACCAGGGATAACCCTGCTTAAGCTTCTAAGATCTGAAGATCAGGCTAGCCTGGGCTATTCAGGTCAGTGCTATAGCTCTGTAGTGGGTTGTACGCTTCGGCTGCCAAAGTGGCTGTTCCAGCCCAAAGCAGCCAGCACCGTGGCGCAGCGCTGGCTGCTTCATGCTGGAATGGCCGCTTTGGCATCCGAAGCGTACAACCCTACTCTGTACTTCATACACATAGGTTTGTTTGTTACTTGCCCATCCAATGTCTTTGCTCTCTCCCATCTAATCCAATGTTTAGTCATAGGACTCTATTAGACACTTTTCCTGTTTAATAAAGCAAACATAATGTATGAGTACTATGAGTTGTAAATAACAGAAAATGGATAATTAGTGAGCACAGAATCCACACAAAGAATACCCAGTGGGTAGTCATAATTTTGGAGTACTCGATCTGCAATGACAGTCCCTTAACCTTCCCAAGTAGTGTCTTTGACCTCCGGGCAGTTATTAATGGAATAATTTCCTGCAAATTATGTTGACTTCACTGAATTCATTCTCTACCCCCTCCTTTAAATTTGTTTATGTATTGTTTCAGCAGTAAAGATATTATTCTGGCTGTGCAAGGTAGAAATGACCAGAAATGATTTGGAATATAAAATCAGGATTGTATTTACCAGCATTGTTCCTTCACAGAATGTGCCTCCAGCTAGGGATGAGTTCCCATATTGTTTATTTAAAGAAATACATGCACACATGCACACACACATAGAAAGAGCATGCATTCTACCAAATAATGCTTGTTTACAAGATCCATTTCTGCAAATGGCATAAGAAATAGGTTTTATGGACTTCACATATGAACCTTGATTTCTTGTACACACACAACATCCCTCTGTTGGTAAAGGCTATCCTTTCCTATTCCTGTCCTTTCCTATTCACATCAGTATAAGGGAAAGCCACCCCTCAAGGGACTTTGTGGGAAACTTTCCTTCCTTGAAGTAAAAAAAAGAAAAGCCATTGGAAATGCTGTGCGCACAATGGAGTAAACAAGATGCCCAAGACTGCAGAAATATTCATTAGGATAACATCTCTGAAATGTACCTCAGCCATGGTTGCGCAGTTCATATAGAATCAGAAGTTCGGTATTCACGGCATTTATCAAGGTAAGAACAACTGTCCCAAATGGAGAACTGTTTAGAATAAAATTATGAGCTATATTAAAGTTGTGTGCATGCATGCGTAGTGTGGGCTGTGTACATGACGCACATCTCTGCAAATGAATAGGGAAGGATCTATATTAGAGTGGTCTGTGATTATCCATTATCCATCTCAGGATATTTTCCCTAGAGCAATCTGGAGGAAATAGGCTGTGGTTGCTTTAAAAATTGGTATCATTGCTTTGCAAGCTCAGGAGAAAATGGGAAGAGAGGAAATCAATACTGGGATATAAATCTGCATTCCAAAAGAGGTTCTGTATGGAAATGAGCCGGGAGGGGGAAAAAATTCAATTAAACAGCAAATGAGTTGGTGCCCATAGAATCCTGCCAGTTCAGCAGAGAGGTGCCAGAAAATGCAATATACTGATTTCTTCTCATTAACCATAGGCTATAGGGAAAGATGCAATAAAATATCTGTTTTTTAAAAACCCAAGAAGATGTATAAATGCATGTTAAAAATCACTATGGTTTTCTTTATTAAAAAGTTAAGAGATGAAGGGCAAGGAAGAATTCTAACTTCTAACTGGTATTAGTGTCTCCTGAGCTGGGGCAACTGTTGAGGCCCAAGGTTTCTGGTAGGGCCCACTGTGGCTAGCACTCCCTGCCCACTCATACATTAGCTGCACACACTATCTGGTGCCACTGGGGAAAGGGCTGCAGAATAGGCAGAGCTAGGAATATGGACAGTGGGAGGATTTTTGAGATGAAGGGGAATGACACACAAGGGTGGGCGGGAGGAAAGGTGTGGCTGGGGGTGGGGGGTGGAGTCATGAGGACTTTCTGTCCAGGGCCCCCCAAAACCTGGAACCACATACTCTGGCACATAAGGGGGAAATAGTTGTTAGGCAGATCCAAACGGTTTAACATCTGTTTTCTTTCTAATAACTATGATTATTATCTTTACACCGCCCATGGCGCCGCGGGCGCCACTGACTAAATAAAAGGGTAAGGCGTTCTGGGGCAGGATGTGTCCGGGATGAGGAAGGGTCCGGATTGGACCCTTCCTCCGGACAGACAATCGGAGGGACCAATCGGCAGGCGCGCAGTGCCTGCCGATTGGTCTCTCCGATTCCCAGCCCCAGCAACGGCTCGCAGTTGCTCCTTTGCCGCCGGCCTGACGCATCGGAGGCGCAAAGCGCCTCCGACGCGTCAGGCCGGCCGCAAGGGAGCCCCCAGTAGCCGCGTGGAGCGCGGCTGCCGGGGGCTCCCTGCCCAGTGGCCTGACGCCAGAGAGAGACAACGACGAGGGAGCCCCCGAGGGAGCCCCCGGCAGTCGCGTGGAGCGCGGCTGCCGGGGGCTCCCTGCCTGCTGGCCAGACGCAGCCACCAGAGAGACATGCGACGAGGGAGCCGAAGACGACAGACCGCTGTCCGAGGGAGCCCCCGCCATCACAACGCCGACCTGGAAGAATGTACGTACCTAGCGCCCGCTGTATTACTCATACAGCGGGCTTGATTACTAGTAAACACAATAATTTATATACCTATTCATAAGAGATGGACATTTATTATTTATTGCTACATTTTTATTCCCTCACTTTCTTCAAGGATCTCAGGGCATTATACATGATTCCCCTCCACATTTTATCCTTACACTTCCCATGGGGCAGTCCAGGCTGTGAACCAAACTGCATGTTACCTTTTACCCCTGGAGCATGATAGTTGCAGGTTCCTCAGATGGTAACTCCATTTAGAAGCACCACAGGGGAGGAGACGCTTCTACCTCATCTCCCAATATCGTTCCCCAGACCCAAAATGGCCCCTTGGTGGTCACTTGCCATTCTGGGGGACTCCACATACCAGCATTCAGTGCATGTGCCTGCCAAGGCTGTTTCAGGTTTAAAAAGGCATGTGGAAGAGGGTAGGCAGAACCCCCCTCCCTCACACATTGAGCCTCTGTGGCACTTTTGAACTGAGTTGCCATGGTGATCACTGTGAACTGTAACATCTAATATGGACCTGGGAATATGTGACTGGCCCACCCAGTTACTTTGAGGTTGGGATGAATGGGTCATCTAACTTATAGGGAAAGATTCCAGTGGGCTGCTAACCCAGATCCAAGCCTCATTACTTTTTAAAATAATCTCAGTGGCCACAATAATCAGTATCGGTGAAACTCCCCTGTTGCTTCCCCCCAATACCACCACTGGTTGGTGATGGTGTGGCTGGAGGCAATTGGAAAGGCAATGTTAATCACTGGGTGCGCCAGAGCGGAGTGGCCCCCGAGTTCCAGCTTGTATCACTGTAGGTGTTGTTCAGTTTGGTTTTCTGTAAGGCCATTTGAACTTTATTTATGTACTAAAACATTTATATCCTGCCTTTCTTCTTGTTGCAAGATGGCTTACAATGATAGTTAAAACATCCCCAGCTAAAACCAAGGATACGAAGCAAGCACCAAATCCCAGCACCCACCCCACTTAAAAGATGGCTGCTGTTCAAATCCCCACAGAAACCTTGGCAAACAGGCAGGTCTTGCAGCACCTCTTGGAGATCTCCAGGGAGGAGACCCTGCTCACCACTTCATTTCATAGAGCTGGAAGCATGATGGAAAAGGCCTGGGCTCTCGTTGATGCCAGACAGACTGCCTTAAGTGAGGGGGATAGCCAACAAATGGCTGCCTGATGACTGTAGTTGGTGCACATACACATATGGAAGGAGGTGGTCCTTCAGTTAGGTAGGTCCCAAGCCAGGAAGGTCTCAAAAGGCCATCACCAACTCCTTGAACTCAGAAACAGACTGACAGCCAGTATAGCTGTTTCAAAATAGGCAATTTGTTCTCATAGAGGCTAGCCCCTGACAACAGCTGGAGTCCTTCATTCAGGACCAATTGTAGTTTCTGGGTTGTCTTCAAGGGTAGCCCCACACAGAGTTCAGCCATAAGGTTACGGAAGCATGAATCAACATAGCCAGATAATAGCTGAGTCTAGATCATAAGAAAATGGGTGTATCAGATGCAGCTGATAGGTATTCCTGGTCACCATGCTAATCTGCTTTTCAAACAGCAAGGCAAAATGCAAGTGGACCACCAAGCTCTTAACCTGTTCTGAAAAAGCCTACATCACTCCATCTAGGACAAGTGGATCCAGTCCCTCTAGAATATCAGCCCTCCCGACCAGCATTACTCTGTCTTTTCTGGATTCAAGTTTAGTTTGTTCTGCCTTAACTACCTGACCACAACCTCAAAGCACCAGTTCAGAACCAAGATGGATGCATTTGGAATCTCTGATAATGAAATGTAGAGCTGGGTGTGATCTGCATATCGATGCTACTCAGCTTCAAAGCTCTAAACAATCTCATTCAGTGGCCTCATATATGAAGGTAAGTCAAAAAGTATTGCTACTAGGGTTCTAGTTCATACATACACAGGTTTATTCCTAACAAAATGTATTGTAACATGTCTCTGCAATCAGTGGATGACTGTAGCTGTTCTCTCAGTCATAAAGTTGTCTTAGTCTCATTAGGGTAAAAATTGCCTTGATGAGAAAAAGGTTAGGAACGTTGTATCAAGGAATCCCCCCCCAAAAAACAATGCTCCTGCTCATTCTTTGAGGATAGCAAGGACTGTACTATGACAAATTGGGAAACCTTACCCCATCTTGACCTTTTAGACTCCTTTTTGTTCCCAAAACTCAAAGAACATTTAAAAGGAACAAGATTTTAATTCCTTGAGGATGCCAAAACTGTCCTTTTTTTAATGGTGTAAAGCGTGCAGAATTCTTTGGGGAAGGGTTTGAGAGGGGAAATATCGCCCTAGGAAGTGTGTACACCTAAGTGGAGGATATGCCAAGGAACAATAGCTTCACATTTTGATATTTTTGTTTAGTAAAAATGATTCTGTAGAAATATTTCTTGATACCCTCGTATATAAAGAGCATGAGTGAGAGAGTAGAATTCTGTGGCACCCCACACAAATCAATTCCATACAGCTGATTCTGCACCTCTACTGGAGATTCTGTGTCCCAACAGACAGAAAAAACTACTGAAACTACTGAAGTGCTGTGTTCCGACACTAACTCCATATTCAAACTGATAGATAAGAATGGACGGGTCAACTGAACCAAAGGCCAACAGTATCTAAAAGGAAGATTGGCCCCTGTCCAATTTTAAACAAAGATCATCTACCAGTGCCACTAGAGCCATATCAATACCAAACCTAGGCTTGAAACTAGACTGCAATGGGTCAAAATCAGATTTGTCCCTCAGGAAACCCTGGAGTTCGCTGCCACCACACATTCTATCACCTCCCCTAGAAAAAGTAAATTGGAGAATGGCCTGTAGTTGGTCTTTTGAAGAGATGCCTAGTACGTGCCTCCTTTGAAGGCCTAGGGAAAAACCCCTCAATCAGGGAGTAATGGGTGAGTTTTACTAGGCCCAATACCTTTTCCAGGCAAGATTTTAAAAACCATAATGGATGTGGTCAAGAATAAAAATGGTGGCTCTCACGCTCCCTGGATCCTGTCAGCATCCATAGGCAAGATCAAACTAAAAATCTGTGGATTTATGAAGAACTAGCAGTGCAGTCCCAGAGATGCTTTCCAAGGAATAAACCCCACTGAGTAGACTTGAGACGGATTCTGAGTATATGGGCCTAGGGACTGTATTGTAGCTATCTACTTAATTCAGTGCTGGCATAAATATACAGGTCAGGTGATAAAATGTTTTCCTTCTCACTCCTCCTTTCTCTGTGCAAATGAGTGCTTATGCAAAAAACACAGGGGAGCTGTTCTATTTGCACTTTACAGATTGGATTTCCTGTATCTGTATGCATTTGATCATGCAATGGACAAAGCTAAGAAAGATGAAATGAATTATGTTCAAATTTATCAGGGCAATGTGAAAGCTTTAGAATAAAGCATAAGGAATGACAAAGGAGAGTCATTTACAAATATTATAGAAGAAACTAAAATCCCACCTACATGAAAAAGGTCCATATACAGTGCCACTAGCTGAAAGAACATGTTAATTGCTGCCAACAGTCAGTGAACCTGCTCAGAAATTACAGTCTTTTATGTTCATTTAAGAGAGGGTGATAACAGCAGATTCGCTGTGGATGTGATGCATTTCATATTGCCATCATTCTTTTTGTGATATCTCACCACGACTAATTAACCCAGGAATCATTGTAGTAAAAACTGCAAGATGTGGGAAAGCAACTTTGCAGAAGCTTCGAAAGTCTCTGTCTGGTCAATGCCTGGGTAAGAGACCTCCTGGGAGTTCCATAGTGGAAAAAAAAAAAGGGGGGGGGAGTGAAATCTAAGAAGGTGGGAGTGAAATGGAGTGCAAACCAAAAGATCACGTCTATTTATTACATTTATTTAGAAATTTATATCCCACCTTTCCATTCCAAGAACACACTGCTATGATGGATAAACAGATATAGGACTGTGAAGAGTTAATTATTCATGGAAACAGAGTGCCCTGAGTGATAGGCTACTCCAAGGAATCTGATTGGTTAATATCAGATGAGCAGAGAAAGGCTTGAAAACTGAATGCTGAGGAGAAATTTGGTCTGATTTCAGCCCTAGCTGAGAAGAATCGAGTACTGAAAGTTTCTGAATTCAATTCTGATTGAGAGCAGTTTTCCACAGATGGTTTACTGAAGAGGTTGGCAAGAAAAAGTTGTTAGTTAGATGAATACTACCATTTGGACCAAGGGAGATAGATTTTCTAGTGAGATAAGAATTTCCCTACCCAGTCAAAATAGGGAGATAGCTCTGAATAGTGGAGAGATCCTTGGTCTGTCGTAGTTGGGATGCTCTTGTGAAATCTTAAGACTCCTTTGGGTAGGAAAAAGCAGGGTACAACCCCCTCCCCAAGCTCTTCTTCTTAAGAGTCAGTTAAAACTCAGGAAGAATCATAGAATCATAGCGTTGGAAGGGGCCATACAGGCCATCTAGTCCAACCCCCTGCTCAACACAGGATCAGCCCAAAGCATCCTAAAGCATCCAAGAAAAGTCTGTATCCAACCTTTGCTTGAAGATTGCTAGTGAGGGGGAGCTCACCAACTCCTTAGACAGCCTATTCCACTGCTGAATTACTCTGACTGTGACAATTTTTTTCCTGATATCTAGCCTATAGCGTTGTACTTGTAGTTTAAACCCATTACTGTGTTTCCTTTCCTCTGCAGCCATCGGAAACAGCATCCTGCCCTCCTCCAAGTGACAACCTTCCAAATACTTAAAGAGGGCTATCATGTCCCCGCTCAACCTCCTTTTCTTTAGGCTGAACATTCCCAAGTCCCTCAACCTATCTTCATAGGGCTTGGTCCCTTGGCCCCAGATCATCTTCGTCACTTTCCTCTGTACCCTTTCAGTTTTATCCACGTTCTTCTTGAAGTGAGGCCTCCAGAACTGTACACAGTACTCCAGATGTGGTCTGACCAGTGCCGTATACAATGGGACTATGACATCTTGTGATTTTGATGTGATGCCCCTGTTGATACAGCCCAAAATGGCATTTGCCTTTTTTACCGCTGCATCACACTGCCTGCTCATGTTTAGTTTACAATCCACAAGTACCCCAAGGTCTCGTTCACACACTTTGTTACCTAGAAGGGTATCCCCCATCTAGTAGGCATGCTTTTCATTTTTCTGACCCAGATGCAGAACTTTACACTTATCTTTATTAAATTGCATCTTGTTCTCATTTGCCCATTTTTCCAGATCTTGTTGAGCTCTGTCTCTATCTTCTGGAGTATTTGCCAGTCCTCCCAATTTGGTGTCATCTGCAAACTTGATGAGTAGTCCCTCCACCCCCTCATCTAGATCATTAATAAATATGTTAAAAAGTACCGGGCCGAGCACCGAGCCCTGAGGTACCCCGTTACTCACCTCTCTCCAGTCTGATGAAACACCACTGACAACAACTCTTTGAGTGCGGTTCTCTAACCAATTCCCTATCCACCTAACTATCTGAAAATCCAGATTGCAGTCCTTCAACTTATCCATCAGAACATCACGGGGAACCCTGTCAAAAGCTTTACTAAAATCCAAGTAAACGACATCAACCGAATTTCCACGATCCAGCAAACCTGTTACTTGGTCGAAAAAGGAAACCAGGTTGGTCTGGCAGGACCTGTTGGAGACAAATCCATGCTGACTTCCTTGGATCACCAAATTGTCCTCCAGATGTTTGCAGATCGCTCCCTTTAATATCTGCTCCATTATCTTGCCCACAACAGAGGTCAGACTCACTGGTCTGTAGTTTCCCGGGTCATCCTTCCTCCCTTTTTTGAAGATCGGAATAACGTTTGCTCTCTTCCAGTCCTCTGGGACATCTCCAGTCCTTAAAGAGGTACCGAAGATGATGGACAAGGGCTGTGCAAGTTCTCTGGATAGTTCTTTGAGCACTCTCGGGTGTATTTCATCCGGCCCAGGGGATTTGAACTCATCCAGTGCAGCTAAATGCCTCTCTACAACCTCTCTATCCATGTTAACCTGCCACCCAGACACTATCCGTTGGCTACTGCCATCTCTAGATGTGCCTAAACCCTTTGATCTGTGGGAAAAAACAGATGTAAAATAGGCACTAAGCCTTTCTGCTCTCTCTGCATCTTCCGTTAGAGTTTGTCCATCCGTACCCAACAGTGGGCCTATTGCCTCCTTTACTTTTCGTTTGCTCCTCACATAACTGAAAAATCTTTTCTTGTTACAATGGGCTTCCCTGGCCAATCTTAGCTCACTCTCAGCTTTGGCCTTTCTGATTGATCTACAGTGCCTAGTAACCTGTAGATACTCTTCTTTAGAGCTCTGTCCTTCCCTCCATTTTCTGAACATTTTCCTTTTCTTTCTTAGTCCCTCTTGAAGTTCACTGTTCATCCAAATAGGCTTCTTAGAGCTCCTGCAGTGTTTTCGTCTTTCTGGGATAGTCATTGAGTGAGCATGCAATAGCTCCTGTTTGAGTAGCGCCCACCCTTCACATGCTCCCTTCCCTTCCAGCATTCTCGTCCATGGTATGACACTGAAATATCAACAACCTCAGATATGCAGATGATACCACTCTAATGGCAGAAAGTGAAGAGGAACTAAAGAGCCTGTTGATGCGGGTGAAGGAGGAGAGTGCAAAAGTTGGCTTGAAACTCAACATCAAGAAAACCAAGATCATGGCATCCAGCCCTCTCAATTCCTGGCAAATAGATGAGGAAGACATGGAGATAGTGACATATTTTATTTTCCTGGGCTCCAAGATCCCTGCAGATGGGGATTGCAGCAAAGAAATTAAAAGACGCTTGCTCCTGGGGAGGAAAGCTATGGCAAATCTAGACAGCATCCTAAAAAGCAGAGACATCATCCTGCCCACAAAAGTGCATTTAGTCAAGGCTCTGGTATTCCCAGTTGCAATGTATGGCTGCGAAAGTTGGACCATAAGGAAGGCCGAGCGTCAAAGAATTGAGGCTTTTGAACTCTGGTGCTGGAGAAGACTCTTGCGAGTCCCTTGGACTGCAAGGCGAACAAACCGGTCAGTCCTAGAGGAGATCAGCCCTGACTGCTCTTTAGAAGGCCAGATACTGAAGATGAAACTCAAATACTTTGGCCACTTCATGAGAAGGAAGGACTCCCTGGAGAAGAGCCTAATGCTGGGAGCGATCGAGGGCAAAAGAAGAAGGGGACGATAGAGAATGAGGTGGATGGATGGAACACTGAAGCAGTTGGTACAAACTTAAAAACAACACTGGTGTCTTCAGAGAAGGAATGAGGGTATTGGATAGCATCTCCCATCCTTCTGGAAACCAAGAGTCAGTGAATACTCAAAGAAAGTTTGGGAGTTTGGGAAACTCTGAAACAAAAGCCTCCCATCATAAAGATTTTAACTCACTATCTGTACACTGCCCGTGGCGCCACGGGCGCCACGGACTAAATAAAAGGGTAAGGGGTTCTGTGGCGGGATGTGTCCGTGATGAGGAAGGGTCCGAATTGGACCTTTCCTCTGGACAGAGAATCGGAGGGACCAATCGGCAGGTGCGAATCGGCAGGCTTTGCGCCTCTTGCCGCGTCAGGCCGCTGCCCAAGGAAGCCCCTGGCAGTCGCGCAGATTGGTCCCTCTGATTCCCAGCCCCAGCAACTGCGAGCCGCGTGCACCGCGCCTCGCAGTTTCTCCCGGCCTGACGTGGCGAGAGGCGCTTTGCGCCTCTCGCTGTGTCTGGCCGCCGCCTGAGGGAACCCCCCGCAGGCACGCGGAGCCCTGGAAGGACTCGCCAAGGCAAATGGAAGGCCGCTTTAGAGCGACAGGAGACTCTCCGTCCCGTCTGCGCAGCCATCTCCGCCGCCGAGAGGGGACTCTCCCTTCCGTCTCTGCCGCCATTTTAAATATTCTGCTCTTCAATGCCGGCTGCCAAGGACCGCTCGCCCTGCCCTCCCCCCCCTCCGGCAGCTAAGCTCGCTAAGCCCCTGGTTGGCCTTGCCGAGGCGCTGGCCCACTTCGACGCCATCGCTGAGGAGCTGTCGGGCTCCGCGCGACTGCCGGGGGCTCCCTCGGGTGGCGTCCTGGCATCAGGTCACCGCCAACGATAGAGCAGGACTCCAGCTGCTCGCCAGCAGCTCGCCAAAAGACAGGGAATCCAGCCGAAAGACAAGGACTCCAGCCGAAAGACCTGGACTCGCCAGCCGATCGCCAGCCGCAAAGGTAGTCCCCCCCCCATACCCACTCTCACTAGCGCCCATTGCATTTTTGCATGCAATGGGCTTTTTGGCTAGTTAATAGTTTAATGTGTTCACCTGACTTTGACCAGGGCCAAGGCCTTCTTGGTCATGGTCTGCACCTGGTAGAATGAGTTCCCAGAAGAGCTCATTGAGTGCCTGCAGGATGGGACTCTTTCACTGGGCATTTGATTGAGTCCAGGGTATAGAAACCATCAGAAGCCCCCCACCCCCCAAAGAACCCCAGAACATCTCCATGGATCTCCAAACAGAACATCTCCATGGATTGGACGTGGGAATGCAAGATATTGACTGCTGTCTGAGATAGTTTTAATTAATAGTTGTAATTAATTTGAATTCATTGTATTGATTATTGTCTTATTGTTTTTAAAGTGTTATATGCTGTCCCCAAAATGGCTGTCCCCAAAATTGCAAACTGAGAGGGGCAGTTTGTAAATACAATGAATACAAAAATACAAATTAAGAAACTCTCAATAGCCTGAAACATGTGAATTGTAGTGTGTGCATCTACTGATTTTACCTCAGAGTTATTTGAGTTACTTCCGAAATTTTGCCTCTGATTTCACTTGATCTTTTCCCCAATATGTTGAATAAAATATCTTGTTATTTTTGAACTTCCAAAAGCATTGAGTACCATTTAAGTTAAGGGGGGCTCTTGAACTGTCTCATAGAATTATGGGCTGAGCCAGCAGTAAGCTATCTTACTGTGATAAGCTGGGACATCCAGAGTTCTCCAGAAAAAAAAGAAAACAGATAACTAGAGCAGCTCAGTCACAAAGGGAAAGAAAAATGGAGGGAAGGAAGGAAGGAAGGAAGGAAGGAAGGAAGGAAGGAAGGAAGGAAGGAAGGAAGGAAGGAAGGAAGGAAGGAAGGACAGTTCTCCTCCAAAGCATTCTCTTTTGGTGGGAAGAATCAATTGGTCCTATACGAAATCGATAAATTTACAGAAATTTCAGCTTAATTCCTTCATGACTTAAAAGGATTACATATTCAACCTCCCCAAACAGAAATTCAGTAAAATAAATGACATATTGGATCCAATGAGCAAATAGCAGATGTTCACAGTAACCTTCCTTTTCCTACCTCAGTCTCCCCACCCCATTCAATGTTATGGGGCAAAATGCTAGACCTAGATCCTACTTAATCTAGAACATGTGAAACTAACTGGGCTCTAGTTCCCCTTCTTCCTAGACTACACAATTTAAGAAAGTCCTCCAACTCCCTCCACCAAATTTTCAGGGGGCACTAGAGGATATTTCAGACAGGCAGAAGATCTATTTCCCTTTTAATTTCTTCAATCCACAGAAGTTTTTATCTAGCCCATAGTCAGCAAAAACTAATCTAAAAGGTAACCATTTGAAACATTAAAAGAGAGTAGCAATTTCAAAATGAGAAAGACCTTGGGCAATCTCAAAACTATTTTCAAAAGCTCTCCACTTTGGCTTTCTATAGTGCTGTAGAGATACTGATATAATGCTGTATGTATACCATTACTAGGAGATATATGAAATGTGCCTGGATAGAATAGCATACCACACATCATCAGGAGCAGGTTCCCCTGTTGTAACCCCAATGTTCTGGAATGCATTCAAGTGGGTAGCCGTGTTGGTTGAATAAATCTTTGTTAGTCTTAAAGGTGCCACTGGACTCTGATTTTGTTTTGTTCGCTCTGCCAATTAGAATAAACTGGGTATATGCTGTTGGCATGCCCTGATAGATACAGGTTTGGGTTACATTCATTCATTCATTCATTCATTCATTCATTCATTCATTCATTCATTCACTCACTCACTCACTCACTCACTCACTCACTCACTCACTCACTCACTCATTCATTTATATTCCACCATTCCCTGACAGCCCAGGACAGCTTATAACATTTCAAGAGATAAAACAATAATGAAAACACGGTAAACATTAAAATAATCAGTTTACAATAAAACAATCAGAAAGCGTTTATTTTACTTTGCTCTGATGGTCTGATGCTTTTATTTTACTTGTGTGAATGAATTAGGTTTGGCTGTAATCAAAAGTGAATACATTAGGTTTTAATAACATAGAGTGTTCAACCAAGAGCTTTCAAGGTATGCTTTAAGTTGAACACTCATAAGGCTTAAAGGTAAAGGTAAAGGTATCCCCTGTGCAAGCACCGAGTCATGTCTGACCCTTGGGGTGACGCCCTCCAGCGTTTTCATGGCAGACTCAATACGGAGTGTTTGCCAGTGCCTTCCCCAGTCATTACCGTTTATCCCCCAGCAGCAAGCTGGGTACTCATTTTACCGACCTCGGAAGGATGGAAGGCTGAGTCAACCTTGAGCCGACTGCTGGGATCGAACTCCCAGCCTCATGGGCAGACAGCTTCAGACAGCATGACGGCTGCCTTACCACTCTGCGCCACAAGAGGCTCATAAGGCTTACTTCTCAGCAATTGTGATTGAGCAGTCATAAGAGAGGCTAGAGCCAACTTTTTGCAAAATGCCAAGAGGGCTACAAGAGATTTGTTTTTCTGTTTACTGCCCAATAATGTCTGAGGCTTCATACTTCTTACAAGCAACTTAAATCCATTGTTTACCTGATCTGGGATCTTAGTCTTTCAGGAGATAGATTGTGGAAGTAACACAGAAAAAATGCTTGGTAATGACTGGATTCAATTCTTACTGATTAGGAAACTAGCAGGGAGAGTATTTTAGCCCCTACTATTTTGGGATTTTCATTGCTCACACAAGTCTAGCATACTGGATTTTATCAGTCAGATGTCTGGTGCTACAAAAATATAGGTTTTGTAGGGCTCCCAACTGGCCAGGGGACAAAAATACCCCTTGAAGAGAGACTTAAGATGTGGAATTGGACAGCTGAAAGTTTGTACTGGCATGGGAATAAATTACATTACCTGGTATCTGCTGCAAATAAAATGGATGCTAAAGAAACTGTTGGAAATTATGCCCTATGTGATGTCTCTTGCTTAAGCCTGTAGCAGGAGGAGATTCTTTACCATAGAGTCATTGAGATAGATAAGAACACCAACCACTCATTTTTCTGATCATTCTGATGCTATCCTTTTAAGGCTAGTCTGAGGCTCTGTTTTCTGTTTCTTCTTGCCCGACTACATCACCTAACTAGCTAGATTAGGGACTTTCTTCTAACCTTTCCTGTCTAGAATGGAGTTCTCTAATAAATAGTTTATACATTAGTTTAAGAGCACAACCAGAATTTGTGCTTTCTTGGTTGTTTTTGTATTTTGGCCTACATGCACTCAGTAGCCAGCAATGCTGTGCTGTGCACACTAGCTTAATTAAGCACTCTACTAACTCTTCTGGATACTGCAGATCCATACCATGGTTCTACCACTCAATATCTGTCAGGTTATGGGCCCAATGATATTTTTCTGAATGAATGGTTCATGGAAAACAGTGATGTAAGTACTTGCAGCCACTAAAGTTTGGAAGTTTGAGCTCCTAGTAGCCCACAAAAGAAGTTCTCAGTCTCTCCTCTCAGTCAGGCAGAGAGAAAACAGCTTGCTTCCTTGTTTTGAAAGAGCAGTTTAATTCAATTGTTATTTAGCCTTGAGTGAGCTAGGAAAGTTTGAACTCAGGATTGGTTGATTCAGTTGAATGAGGACAATTACAGTGACTGTCTTAGATGACTGAAAATCATTCTTCATTCAGAGGACCTATGGGAGTTGACTTGCAGGTGGGCATGTGGGCTAGGAATAAGGCTCATACTCAATTCTGTGTTTTTGGCAAACAGGCCACAACTTTATTAACCATGTGTTGGCTGTCCAGGGGATATGGAGCCCTAACACCATTGTTAACTGGGTCATCTGACCCAGTTCACTAACTTCAGCGGCACCCTGGGGATCCTGTCCTGGTCCCCTGCCAGGCCCATAGGTCCCCTTGCTGCTGGGCATCCCTCAATAGAGAGAATCAGGGAATGCTTCAGGAGGTGTAGACCTTCTTCCACCCATTCCCTTTTATCTGCTCTACTGATATGATCCTGGGGCCTTCCCATATGAGTCAGCCCATACCCATCTGAGCCTTTCCAACAAAAGCATCTTATCTGGGGAGTATTTCAACTCCTGCCTCCATGCTCCTCCCCGCTTTTCAGGCTCCTTCTACTTGCCCCCATACAGTTGTGACAAATAAGAAGCTCAAATAACCAGCAGAACAGCAACTGAACAGCCTTTTTAACAGCCAGCATACCCCCACCAAAAATTAAACGTAACCTCAGGGTGGGAGGGAAGCTCTCTGTTCAGCTGCAGTGGGAGAAGAAGCCGTCCCTGGCTCACATGGCACCTTATAAAGGCCCCACATACCTGGCCTCTCCTCCCAGCCACATGGTGCATGGGCCCTGCTTCCCTTTCCTAATGCTCTGTGTGGAGCGCCTTCCTCTTCCACCCACCCACTGCCGTTTCAGTGGTGGCCAACAGGTAATTTGTGGATGTGCAATAGCAGAGATGCCTGCCCCCACCCATCTCTCTCCAAACAGCACACTACTTTAATAAAGCCCCGCTAACTTTTCTGGATATTGCAGACCCATACTATGTGTCCTACCACTCTATATCCATTAAGAAGGACCAGTTAAGATGTATTTAAAAGTTGGTGAGCTTAACTTTTAGAAAGTGACACTACACCAAGGGGTGAAATGCCACAAGATAAATTGCACATACATCCTTTGGCTTGTGAGATGAAGTTTGTCACTGATTTTAATGCTCATTTCCATTGGTGTTTAGCAAACCCCCCCCAAAAAAACTCTCTTATTATGGTCACAGTCAAGCAGAGGCTTCTTTTGCAGTCTAATGAGAACTTCTACCTTCTCCTGGCAAACCTTAATGGCTGCATGAGGGGCAAAAACTCAGCAGGTACCATTTCCTTGGCATGGAGATACTGTGATGGAGAAATCATCACCTGCTGAATTTCTGCTAATGGAAGCCCTGCCAGAAAAGAGATTTTAATCCTAAATGCAATCATAAGTGCATCTTTCTAGCCCTCTTCACAGTTTACAATGAATGTGTGGACAATTCATGTACAGTATCCACTTGATTTTTCTTTGAGTACTTTTCATGTTACATTCAGCACATGTTCAGATGAACCTGTGATTGAAATCCAATATTTATCCAGGTTCTAATTCCTGCTTTCATTTCATTTGACTCTTACAAACAGATGGAAGCACATCATGCAGATTGTGCATGCACTCCCTTTAACACATGAACAGGGCTTCTGTATCTTTCCTGCAAACTTCCCTTATTGATTACACAGCCAACTGTAGAGGAATTTAAAATTCAGACCACTTACATATCCAAGGGAACAAGAATTGTCTCATCTATTCTACTTTAAAGTAAATTTTAGACATGGTATAGTAGGAGACAGGGAAAGGCTGATTTATCTCTCTGTGAACAGTGTATTAAGGCCTTTCTCAAATGCAGAAGATCAGTACCATGAACAGCTGCATAACAGAAAGTCAAAGCCAAAGCTCCCCCCCCCCCAATCAATGTATGTACATATGTCAGCCATGATTCTTTCTCTTTAAGCCAGAATCAAGTGGGTAGCCATGTCTGAGGCATTAGAGCAAAGCTTGAGTAAACTGACACTTTTAAGGCCCATTGGTCTTAAAGTTCCACTGGACTCAAAATTTGTTCTTTCCCTTTAAGATATTATTTCCTGTCTATTAAAATGCTTAGAAGTTGGGATAATGACTCTGTTTGTCTGCACCAAGGTCTCAAAAGCTCAGGGAACAGGAGCAGTTAATAAAATTGCTCCTATATTGCCAACTGCACGAGCATGCCCCCCAGCCAGCCTGGCCATTGGGTGGGTGGGGGGAGCTTGGAGCTCAATTTGAAGGAATTGCTAATTTCTTTGCAGGAAAAGCTTCTTGTTGTGTGGCTGTTAAATTCACAGTCCCATGATCCATAAAATAGTGGCAGTCTTCTCTATATTGTCATATGTACAGGTGGAATCACGTAAAGATTAGAGTGTCTTGGAGTGCCTGTTTGTAAACTCAACAACTGTTTCTGCACTGGAGGCTTGGCACCAGGCTGCAGGCTGGAGTTTGAACCGGGGCAGGTTGCCCCACCTCTTCCTGCTCCCACATGGCAGAGCATTTGGCTTCCCAGTGTGGAAACGGTCAATATTAAGCTTTGTTACCATGCCATTTTGCAGCTAAACAAGGCCACTGAAGCAGTCTTCTTAAACAGAGTAGCTCCCTGGCACATGAAAGGTTTGTTTAGGTTATCTTTTGCAAGTTATTCTGTGTCAGAGTGTTCCCTTTTTTAGAATCACATGAGTTTTCTTAATTTCTCACAGTCTTAATTTCTCACAGTCAACCAGATAATTTCTATAAACTCTCATAGAAGCTGGTCTACAAAGTTATTTCAGTGTGCAAGGAACTGAGAGCTGCTGGATAACCAAACACTCCTCTATAGTTTATAGTCCTGCAGTTTTATTTCATGAGGGAGAAGACACAACTTTCTGATGCAAAGCTCAATTTTCAAATATGCTTTTTGTTGTTGTACCTCCTTTTCTCAAAACTGAAAGACAGGGATCTGTGCATTCTTCTCCTTTGGAGTGCCCAACATGAAGTTAAAACCTATAATTCATTTTAAAATAAAATGGCTTCATAAATGTCTGCCATGTTGTTACCATTATATGCAATCCCATAGATCATGTGCTTGTAACACAAAATAATTTGAATGTGGGAAATGTTAATGAGTGGAGTACAAATGTTTTTCTTTAGTGGCCGATCTATCAGTGTTTCTGTAATCAACACCCTGTTTCTATGCAAATGGATGTGCATATGGACCTTAGTTACAATCTATGACTCTGTCATTTCCAAATATTCTAGCACTTCTTGTTAACTGTCAGCAGCTTCTTCTTTCCTGACATTACTGTCATAATATTTCAGCTGTTGCCTAATCATCCTTTTTTTCACAGCCACATTCATTCAGAATAATACAGTAGCAAAACAGTATGTATATCTTAAGGTGACTGATCCACACCAATAAGTGGCCCTTATACAAACCTTCTGGGAGTTACTATGAAGCTTACAAACTGGAAACGCTCTTGTGGAGCCACCCTTTGTATAATCTTACCCCTCCATATGGTAGCTGTGTTAGCCTGCAGTAGATCTAAGAGTAGATCTAAGAGTAATCTAGATCTAAGAGTAATCTGACAGAGTGTTGACTCTCAAAAACTTTAAAACATTTTGTTGGTCTCACGCTGCAACTGGACTCAAATTTAGGTGTTCTACTGCAGACCAATATGGCTACCCTCTGAAATCAGCTCCATTTGGCAGCAATACATGTGACTGTAGTTCAGTTTATGCTGCCAACTGGCATTTCTATACACAAATTTTAGTAAAGCTTTTGATAAGGTTCCCCTTGATGTTCTGATGGATAAATTGAAAAACTGCAATCCGGATTTTCAGATAGTTAGGTGGATAGGGAATTAGTTAGAGTAGCGGTCCCCAATCTTCTTGTGGTCGGGGACTGCTTCCGGGGGTGGGGGAGAGCCGGCGGCCCGGCCTCTGCAGCTGCGCGTAAACGTGCATGCGAAGTTTCCACACATGTGCGTTTTCACCACCAGGTGGCATGAACGCACATGCGCAGAGCTGCCGTGCGTGCACGTTTCCGTCAGCAGGGGGCACAAACGCGCATGCGCGGCAGCTCCGCGTGTGCGCGTTTGCATTGCTGGCGTGCCGGCGGCTGCACCTGCCTCTTTCCCCCCTATTGCTGTAGGGGGGGGAGGCAGGTGTGGCTGCTGGCGGCCCGGTACTATGGCCTTTACGGCCCGGTACCGGGCCACGGACCGGGGGTTGAGGACCCCCAGGTTAGAAAACCGCACTCAAAGAGTTGTTGTCAATGGTGTTTCATCAGACTGGAGGGAGGTGAGTAGCGGGGTACCTCAGGGCTCGGTGATCGGTCTGGTACTTTTTAACATATTTATTAATGATCTAGATGAGGGGGTGGAGGGACTACTCATCAAGTTTGCAGATGACACCAAATTGGGAGGACTGGCAAATACTCCAGAAGATAGAGACAGAGTTCAACGAGATCTGAACACAATGGAAAAATGGGCAAATGAGAACAAGATGCAATTTAATAAAGATAAGTGTAAAGTTCTGCATCTGGGTCAGAAAAATGAAAAGCATGCCTACTGGATAGGGGATACGCTTCTAGGTAACACTGTGTGTGAACGAGACCTTGGGGTACTTTTGGATTGTAAGCTAAACATGACCAGGCAGTGTGATACAGCGGTAAAAAAGGCAAATGCCATTTTGGGCTGTATCGTAACAGAAAACAGAACCTATCCTGGGCTATACTAAACAATTTCACAATAAATATAAATAAATGTTTCTTATCTCTTTTTTTATATATATATGTATATTAGAACAACGAGAACGGCCTCTAGATTGAACTGTTTTCAAGTGGGTTTTCCTCAGTGGTTGTTTTTCAACTTATTGTATTGTTAATGAAGTCCTTCAAAAGGATCAAGTTTTCCTCTCAGAATTTAAATTATATACATGTGGCCTTTGGCTCCCAAGTTCGGGGAGGTCTAGTCAAAAGAGCACTGGTCAGACTACACCTGGAGTACTGTGTGCAGTTCTGGAGGCCTCACTTCAAGAAGAACGTGGATAAAACTGAAAGGGTGCAGAGGAGAGCGATGAGGATGATCTGGGGCCAAGGGACCAAGCCCTATGAAGATAGGTTGAAGGACTTGGGAATGTTCAGCCTGGAGAAAAGTATTTGAAAGGTTGTCAGTTGGAGGAAAGCAGGATGCTGTTTCCATTGGCTGCAGAGGAGAGGACACGCAGTAATGGGTTTAAACTACAAGTACAACGATATAGGCTAGGTATCAGGGAAAAAAATTTCACAGTCAGAGTTGTTCAGCAGTGGAATAGGCTGCCTAAGGAGGTGGTGAACTCCCACTCACTGGCAGTCTTTAAGCAAAGGTTGGATACACACTTTCCTTGGATGCTTTAGGATGCTTTGGGCAGATCCTGCGTTGAGCAGGGGGTTGGACTAGATGGCCTGTATGGCCCCTTCCAACTCTATGATTCTATGATTCTAAAGAGCCTTCATTTTAACCCTGGAAATGAATAAAGTAGAATGCTTGTTTGCTCAAACTGTCCTTTAGATCAACCATTCTCACCCTTTTTTTTAAGCTCTTTTGGAGCTCTTTTAGGAGCTCTTCTCAGGTTCCAGGGTCCCCTGCAGTAGGCTGGCCACTTGCACAATGAGTTAGGCTAAAAAAGACCTAAGCTAGGGGTGAACAAACTGTACTTAACATACCTTGTCATATATATAGGATAGCCCCCTAGCAGGGGATCTGACTTTACCATCCTTCAAGTTTGGTGAGGATTGAATTGAAGGGGTCTGAGTTATGGTTCCTGAAAGAAGGTGCCCCCAGGAAAGTGCTTTCTGGGGAAATAACCCAAATTCAGGAGTGTAGAGAGGGGATCTTTTGTAAGCTAGATACGGCGAAGTTGAAGGGACTGCTCCTGGATGCTCCTCTGCATGTCCTCTAGGTTGTTGCTTTGAAGTTATATGTTTTGATTGAGCAGGGCCAGTCTGTCTGGGAATGAACTTCCACAAACAGCTTGAAATCTTGTGGAAATTTCATGTTGGGTAATCTGACACGAACCTGATGAAACGTGAACTGGGCCAAACTTTAGTTTGTGAGCTGATTCATGCCCTGCTTATTTTCACAAGCTTGTTTTCATTCTTTTTGCCCACTTGTTTTCCAGGGGAATCTGAATATTTGAATTCTCCATGCAGAAGTGTTTCATTCATAGAACGTGGAAACGAGCAAAGGCTTTAGCCCTCTTCACATGACTCCTCCACTTCTTAACGGGACATGCTGAGAAAAAGGGTGGATATGAGCCTGGAGGCCCTGCTCCCCCTCGATGTGATTGTTTGCTTGTGAGCACACTGTCCACATGTATTCTCTCTTGGCAACGTTCAGAAAACTGTATGATGGATGGTTCATACAGATGGACTAGACCGGTGGTCCCCAACCACCAGGCCGCGGCCCAGTGCCGGGCTGCGAAGGCCCTGGCACTGGGCAGCGGCTCCCTCTCCCCGTCTTCCCCGCAGTAAGAAACTTCCCAGGCCGCAAGCTTGCAGCCCGGCAAGCTTCTTACTGTGGGAGGGGGGGTAGAGGGAAGCAGGGCCGCACACGTGCAATGCGCATGCGCGGCTGGGCCACACATGCGCGGCCTCGCATGGTGCATGCGCAGCTGGGCAATCGCCCTCCCTGCTGCCACCAGTCCCCAGCCTGAAAAAGGTTGGGGACCACTAGACTAGACACTCCCTCCCCATATAGGTGCCATGATCACAAGCTATCAAGCATGAGGGAGAAGGGGGCATGGCCAGCACACTCTTGTCCATTCTCTCTCTCTTCATGCAACAGTCAGCACATGGAGCAGTTGTGTATACAGGGCTTTTCAGTCATGAATGACTCAAGTGAAAACAATTCAAGCCTGCACAGTAGACCAATTACAATGGAGGGAAGTTTGTGCCATACTTTGTAAGTCACAGACTCAGAAACATATCACAGCTGTATTTAAAAATGAACTTCATATGAGAATGAACAAAGAAAATGGTAGAAGTATGGATCACAAGTCTCTGGGATGAGGCCCCTATTAACTTTTCTATAAAGCTACCTTGACAAAGAGCCAAAGATCTTGCATTAAGTGTACAGTAGCAATGACTCTGTAGTGACTTCTTAAAGGATGGCAGCAGACAACCTTCATAAATATGACTAAGTAGGCAATGGCAGAGATTACTTTCCTAGATATTTATGCTAGTTGCCATTTTCTGCCCTCTTACTATTTTCTCACAGGAGAAAGAGATATACAAATTCCCACCATTTCCTCAAAACACCATTTCAAAAAGTGAACCAGAAAAACACCACCTCCAACAATCTTCAGTCCTTCGGAGTTGTTTCCTTTAGAATATGTTTCTTCTTCCTGTCTAACCTTCATTCCCCTCCTATTCCTTTCTCATCTCCCATCCAGTTCTTGTCAGATCTTTCCTGTTTTAATACCTGTCCACAATAGATTGTCCAACAGCTAGTTATTTTGTCTATCTACCACACATGCACAGGAAGTTTTTTGTTCTCCCTCATACCTTTGCCCTTCTGCATGCATCTGGGAGATCGGATTACTGCAGCCACAAAAGTAGCCTTAAATTCCGTATTAGCTCTTCTTTATATTAATTCTGACTCATGCTATATAATAACAATTAGATAGTAGTTCAAAATGCCTTGAAAGACTCTGAGAGTTTGGGTTTCTTAAAACTTAAATATCAAAATGGGTAGCACAATCAATATTTGTATGTAATTCAATTTAAAAATAAGCCAAACTCATTTTCTGAATGCTTTTTTGTGTGACGTGTGCTGCCTCTGAATTTGTAGCATTTGGCAAGATTTTTAGGAGCTCATAATGCAGAATTTGATATGATGGGCTGTAAATACATTGCCACAAATCTCTCTCCCTTACCCCTACTGTGAACCCCCTCAAGGTAAATTGTTTTGTAATTTTTTATAGTATAATAAGACAAAATTATTTTATATAATAGAGAAAGTGAAGATGAGGCAAGCAAGCACTTTTTAAAAAGAAGTTGATTTGCTGATTCACTTTTAGGAAATTTAAAGGCCAGCACTGAAAGCGAAAAATCCTGAACATGGTGGCAGGGGGAAAGTGTGAAAGAAAATCACATAAGAAACATAAAAAGATAATGCAAATGAAGATAATGCAAATGGTGGTGTTGATGTTGTGGGATGAACTACATGCAAAGTTACGGGAAACATGTGGAACTGGATTATGTCTACCAATGGTCAGAACATTCCTTTTCTAGGAATGACAAGTGGGGGGAATCATTGTTGAAATCTGTTAGCAGTATTTTCACTTGATCATAATGTATGATCCAATGCTACCTTATTTGCCCACTTTGTTTAAACACAGACCATTTCTGCACAGAAGGGCAAAATGCAAGTGGCTTCCTGCTCACAAACATGGGATGGTAAACCTTGTGTTTGCAGCCTTCCTCGTGGGGAAACCCCTCCCACGTTTTCCCTCTGCCCTGTTGTGGCTTTTTGCCTCCTGATGAGTCTTCAATGGAAAACTGGCAAAATTCTCCCTCCACTTTCTGGCTTGTCAATCACAGCAAACCACCAATCACAGCACAGAAGTTCATTCTCATGGATGGAAACTCCCCCCCCCCCCCTCCCCAGCCCTGGAATTAATTTTTTTAAAGGTACTTTCATGTTGCTATGTGGTAATGCTACAACACAGATACATTTTAAAATAAAAATCAACACTGCCACATTACTATGGAGAAACGCCAGAATGATACAGAATCCCTCCCCCCACACCTTTTTGGGATTCCTGTTCTTTGGGACTTTATTTCTGTCTGAGTGAATTTCTGAGATGCTGAACATGGTCTCTGGAGCCCAAAAAGACATTTTGTGCCAATGGTTGGCTTAAAAACCAGGTGCTTAGACCCCTGTATGACCAGGAGAAGGATCACCTGACCCCTCTCTTCCCCAGTTTATTTCCCACCTCCAGAAAACAGAAAATAAGATGTGTTTTGCCTGCCTGATCCACAAAAGACTGTGGACACTTTAAAGATTTTATTTTACTTTTGACAATGTAGCTTTGCAGGCCACACCATTAAAAAAAATACTTGGAGCAGGAAATGGAGAGAGAACAGTGGGTGTGAGGGCAGGACAAAGCTGCCAAGGCTATCACATGTTTCCCCCTCCCTACAGGTTTATCCCTCATTGCTCACTGGTTGCTCATCAATAAGACATGTGATTTAGGAATGTAAATCCAGTTTAGCGATTCCTGAAATCACAAGTTAAAAACGGTCAAAACTCGACCCGGCCTCGGGATGCAGGCAACGTCATGTGGAGGGGGCTGTAAAACCCACCAACATTCAAATGAACAGATTCCTTTTGTGGAAATGATCTCATAAATTGCTGCTCTACAGATATCTCCTCAAACTGCTCCTAAACTCCAGATGATGGAGATCAGTTTCCCTGGAGAAAATGGCAGCTCTGAAGGATGGATAGTATAAAGGGTTGCAAGTTCTTGGGTGGGGGCATTCCTGGATATTTGGTTGTGGAACTTGGAGAGGAGATGGGCCTCAGTCTACTCTTAAAACCCTCCATTCTCTCCAGGGAATGAATCCCTGTAATCAGGAAAGGATTATAGTTATATAGTTATCATTCAGTTAGCGGAAGATCACTCAAAATTTATGATTTTTAGGATCAATTGCCTCAATCCAATCTTCAATGTGTTATCCGTCTCTGAAATTTTATGTGATCGGTATTGTGATTGGTATTGTTGTGGGAAACATCTAATCCCTGACACCCCCCCCCCTCATGTAGAGAGCATAAACATTTGCTTCTGACTGTAGCAAGCTGTAAGTACCAGGGGCACGTTCCATCAACCAGCCCTTCTTACAGCAAAAATCTTCCTCTGAGCCTATAAAACAGCCCAATTAAACTGATTAAACCAAGGTGAGTCACCGTAGGCTGAAATTGCAGCTGGGCCCAGATAACCAAAGAATGTCTCAGGGTCATGGAGCAATAGAAAACACAGCCCCTCAGCAAAAGGAAACTGCTCGGATGAGCCAAAGCAGACAGTTTATTCGACTGCTCCATACAAATCCCCTGTATATAATTAATGGCAATCTTTCCAGCATAGCTCCTTAATGTACTGCTGCCTCAAGGTCAGTTTTTCTCCTTAATGAACACAGTCTAACTGGAATTGAAACTACAACAATCATCTTGAAGGGGGTCCAAGTGACAACAATATTAACACAAAAATACCTTTCCACCGTTTATTGTATTCTTTGTCCATTTTTAATATAAACATTTCTTGTCAAGTGGCTAATATTTCAATTCAAGCTGGTGTTCTTTCTTTTTTGCATATGCTATGTTAACAACAACAACAAGCCCTTAATAGCATATAAAAGTACAATATAAGAAGGGAAAGTGCAAAAGGATCCACTGCTAGTGAGAACAAAGGCAAAGATCATGCTTTAGACATAATACATTCACGATTTCTCATGGCAAGATATAAAAACTTTGCAACTGGTTCAATTATATCAGGGTTCTGGGATGTCAAAAGAAACTGAATCTTTCGTTCATCCGAATGCAGTTCTCTTTTACGCAGCAGTGAGTTAAGAAATTTAGCTCGGATCGAAGAATAAAATGGACAATGGAAGAAAACATGTGATTGATTCTATACAGCATTGTCCACAGGGGCACAGCCTAGCTGAATGCGGGATCTGTTGAAATCTCCCATATAGCACAGCAGAAGGTAGAGAATTAGTTCTAGCTAACATGAATGCTCTACGCTGTTGTGGGATGATTAGATGGTAGAAGTACGCAGCTAGGGGCTGAGAGCTTGGTGAGATCCCCAAGCTCAATGACGAGCAAACATTTCTAGCTTTACTGCTAAGTTCCTGCAGTTCTACGTCTAACAGTCTGCGTTTAATTGAATTAAATGCAGTCTTTTCAGATATCAGATACAAGGAGTCTAAAGATATCCCTATAGATTTAATTTTTCCCCTCAATGTGTCTTAACCAAGTAGGTGACTCATGTTCAGATAGCATGAGGGAAATTAGACTATTGGGGTCAGATCTAAAATGAATGCGAAGCCAGAACTTGATTGTTAACAACCATGCTCTGGTTTCCAATAGTCTTGGCTGGTTTCTAGACATAGGACTGTGTAAGAGACACAGTTCGGGGTCCCAAGGATTTTACAAAGGAAGACAGATTGGAGACTTTCGACTGCTTGGTTAAAAGCATTGATCCATATAGGGATGCCATAGAACAGTTGGGCACCTAGTTTCCCATTGAATACTTTGAGGGCTGCTGGCACGTACTGGTTACCACTGGTGTAGAAGAAACGTGTAATTGCCAGGGCACTAGTTTTTGCAGATGTGATTGCATATTTCCTCTGTGTAGCCCAATTTGCATTATGGTGAAAAAATATTCCCAAGTATTTGAAGCTTTTAACTTGTTCAATGTTGTTACCTCTTACATTCCATTTAAGAGGCTTCCAAGGCTTTCCAAAACCCACAATTTTTGACTTCTCAAAGTTCATAGCAAGTTTGTTTACTTCACAGAAGTCCAGGAATTCAACCAGTAAGCGTTTTAAGCCAATTTGTAAATGGGACAGCACTACCGCATCATCTGCGTATAAAAGCAGTGGGATGTGAAGAGAACCAATTTTGGGGCTATGGCCAGAATTGGGGGATAGGGACGGAACAAGGTCATTTATAAAAAGGTTAAATAGGAGGGGAGCCAAAATGCATCCTTGTTTTATCCCTTTGTTGATTGGTATTTTAGGAGTAAGACTCCCAACCTGGGTGAGTTTGACTTGGCAACAAGTAGAATAGAGTTTCCTTATAAGATATAGGAGCCTTTTATCTATCTTCATCTTTAACAACTTATCCCAGAGAAGAACTCTAGGGAAGATCAAAGGCCCCCTTAAGGTCCAGAAAAGCTGCAAAGAGCTTTGGACCCTCTTTCTTACTATATTTGTTGACAAGGTGGGCAAGGATGGTGCAATGATCAAGGGAGGATTTCCCTTGGCAGAATCCAACCTGCTCAGGGCCTAGAATCTTTTCCTTAGTCAACCACAAGGTAAGTTTATTTGATAGGAGTTTGGCATATAGCTTCCCAACAATAGAGAGAAGGCTGATGGGTCTATAATTGGTTGGGAGTGAGCGGTCACCCTTTTTAAATACTGGAACAAGGATTGCATTTGTCCATGAGTCAGGCATTAGCATATGCTATGTATGATATGGGCTTCACTTTACATTTTATTCTTTACAAGTGGCTGCAAAATGGCAAGTCTCATTATAGCTTGTCTAAAAGCTTAATGACAGCTCTAATTATCTATCTATCTATCTATCTATCTATCTATCTATCTATCTATCTATCTATCTATCTATCTATCTATCTATCTATCTATCTATCTATCTATCTATGTATATGTATATGTATATGTATATGTATATGTGTGTATATGTATATATATATATACACACACACACATATACATGCATGCATGCATGCATGAATGCATGTATGTATGTATGTATGTATGTATAAGGAAAATGAACATTCACCATCAGGTACAGATTAACTGGAGAACCCAGGTTCCAAATTCATATGGAACAATAGAAATGTCTAATCTCAGTGAAGTACAGAATCTGTTGTTCATGCCACTGGAGTTGGTGGAACATGAATTTGGCCCAGAGTAGGAGATGGACAGAGCCCTCCTAAAGTGTAATAAGCAGGAATTGAAGCCCTTATGGTGAATGAATCACATTATTCAGTAGAATGAAATGTTTCATTTGACTGGATGTACTGGGTTATGAACCAACCAAGGCTAATGTAGTAGTGAAAAACGTAAATAGCTCCCCCTCCCTTTTTTTTTATTCTGTGTCTAAAGAAACAATGAACACTTTTCTTCAGGCATATAGTCAGCCTTTTTTCACTACTGGGGAAACCTGAGTTCCATTACCCCTCAACCAAGAAACAAATAGGCAAACCAGTCATCTTCTCTCAGCCTGATCTAGTGCAGAGGGTTTTACTGAGAGGATAAAATGGAGGAGTAGAAAGCTGTGTATGTAAGGGTGTGATGAAAATGTGATAATGACTAAAGTGAAAATTGATTCAACTGGGCATCCATGTTGGTCTGAATATCAGAACAAAGTTTGACTCCAATGGCACCTTTAAGAACAACCACGTATTATTCAAAGTGCATAGAACACTTTGTTTGTTTGTTTATTTATACTTTATATACACAACAACAATGTTGTGGCTTACAATATAAAACACAATCACAAAGTCCCCATAAAACCCCTTAAAACATTAGAACATTAAAATCCCTAAAACTACAATATCAATAGCAAAAATAATATGTGTGGTGTAATTCTAATGGCCCAGAGTTGCAACTCAGCTGTTCCAGCCTGCCCGATGGCATGGCCTCCCAGGTGCAATATCAATATTAACTCGCAGGTTTGACATAGGGTGGGACCCACTGATCTTAATCTTAATCCTGGTCATCCCCCTTGTTATGAGACAAGATCACATTTATAAGTAGATAGTGGGTCATAGAATAGTATGCAGCATAATTAAGATGTTTATCTGATACATAAAGGACTCTTGTATCTGGTAAACATCATCCTTATGCTGCATACTAACTAATGACCCACTCTCTTGTATGTGGCCTCGTAACTTCCTTGTCGTTGCCTGACAAAGGGTGCTGTATATATGTAACCTTATACCTTGAATAAAACTTAGCTGGTCTTAAAGGTGCCAATGGACTCTAACTTTTATTCTGCTGAAATTAAAATTGTTTAACATCAGCTGACCATCTGTAATACCATAACACTAGTTTCCCTAGCAGTGTGGCTGCTATTAAAACAATGTATTTGAAGCATCTCAAGCACTGAAAAATACATAAATACTATATAAATACTAAGCAGTATTATCCATAGGCCTATGTATTGGATTTACAATGGACTGATCACAGAATAAGCCCTGAACCCATAACAAATGCTTTTTAACAGTCTCACAGATATCTGTTAAGAATACTCCTGTATTTATAGTTCTGATATTAATGCAGTACTCTTAAGTACAATGAAATCAGTAGGATTTTTAAGACAGCAGCTACAGAATATCCTCCTACAAGGAACATCTCATTGTATGTATTTGCAGGACTGGGACCCATGTATTCTTCAACATATCTGGCAGACAGAAGTTCCAACCAAAACCACTTGGCATCAGTGGGACTCTTGTCATTGACTGCCGTGGGCTTTGGAAATGCCCCTTGAATTCCTTGTTCCTTATCAGATGTCATTCCATTTTATGTGCCCTCATTTTAATAACATAGGTATCTGCATGGATGCAGCAAGCGGGAACAATTTGTGATAAATGGTTTTTGAAAAGAAAACAGTCTTCCTGTGAACTGCTATCATTTGTTAAATTTGGATAAAAGATTACAGCTGCAGTTTTCTATAAACAACAAACTTTATCTATCTCATCCCCCCCCCCCCCCGCATTTCATGAACAAAAATATAACTTCTGGGGCCTACAATTGCTGCTTACAATTCATTTCACAAAATGAATTTTGAACAGACCTTTCACAGAACAGACCATTCAGAAAATACCTTATATCACTTATCTATTAAAATACACACTCCAGTCCCTCAGTAATAAAAATGCTACATTTGCAAAGAAATGCAAAATAAACAAGGCAGTTTCTGATACGGTGAGAACTTGAACTTGAAGGTGGAGTGTGCAGACTCTTGTTCCATACACATCCCATAACCAGGCTATGATGAGATTACATATTTCAGATTTAATGGTAATTTACAGTTTTAGCAGAATGCTTTTAATAGTTATCATGAAGTCACGAGACGCTGCATGTGTGCGCACGCATGTGTTTTATATACAAATGGATCACGCTTTACTCCTCCTCCTACTCTAAGTGAAGGAAGTTGAAGTTCAGAGCACTAAAGTCAATGGAAGTCCTACCATTTATTTTAATGAGGTGTACCATGAACTACCCCTTCCATGATCGCTGCATTGCCGTGGCGAAGGGGCTTGCATAGCTCAGTGAAGCTATGAGCTATGCCGTGCAGGGCCACCCAAGATGGACAAATCATAGCAGAGAGCTCTGACAAAAGGTGATCCACTGGAGAAGGAAATGGCAAACCACTCCAGTATCTCTGCCATGAAAACTCTATGGACAGTTCCAAAAGGCAAAATGAGATGACGGCAGAAGATGAGCCCCTCAGGTCGGAAGGTGTCCAATATGCTACTGGGGATGAGCAGACGGCTAGTACGAGTAGCGCCAGAATGAATGAAGCAACTGGGCCAAAGCTGAAAGGACGCTCAGTTGTGGAAGTAACTGGAGGTGAAAAGACAGTCCGATGCTGTAAAGAGTTTTATTCCATAGGAATCTGGGACGTCAGGTACATGAATCAAGGCAAGCTGGATGTGGTTAAACAAGAGATGACAAGACTGAACATCAACATTTTAGGAATCAGTGAACTCAAATGGACAGGAATGGGTGAATTTAATTCAGATGACTATCGGGTATACTACTGTGGACAAGAATATCGCAGAAGAAATGAAGTTGCCTTCATAATCAGTAAGAGCATAGGAAGAGCAGTCTTGGGATACAATCGTCAAAATGACAGAATGATCTCAGTTTGAATCCAAGGCAAACCATTCAACATCACAGTAATCCAGGTCTATGCCCCAACCACTGCTGCTGAAGAGGATGAAGTTGACCAGTTCTATGAAGCCCTACAACACCTTCTAGAAGAAATGCCAGAAAATGATGTGCTTATCATCATGGGGGATTGGAATGCTAAAGTAGGAAGCCAAAAGATAACTGGTATAACAGGCAAGTTTGGCCTTGGAGTACAAAATGAAGCATGGCACAGGTTGGAAGAATTTTGTCAAGAGAATGGTCATAGCAAACACTCTTTCCCAACAGCCCAAGAGACGACTCTACACATGGGCATCACCAGACAGTCAACACAGAAATCAGATTGACTATGTGCTCTGCAGACAAAGATGGAGAAGTTCTATACAGCCAGTAAAAACAAGACCAGGAGCTCATTGTGGTTCAGATCATCAGCTTCTTCTTGCAAAATTTAGGCTCAAATTGAAGAAAGTAGGGAAAAACACTAGGCCACTCAGGTAAGAACTAAATCATATCCCCAACGAATATACATTAGAGGTGACAAATAGATTTAAGGATTTAGATCTGATAGACAGAGTGCCTGAAGAACTATGGACAGAGGTTTGCAACACTGTACAAGACGTAGCAACTAAAACCATCCCAAAGAAAAAGAAATGCAAGAAACCAAAATGGCTGTCTGAGGAAGCTTTACGAATAGCTAAGATGGGATGTGAAAGGCAAGGGAGAAAGAGAAAGATACACCAAACTGAATGCTGAATTCCAGAGAAAAACTAGAAGAGATAAGAATGCCTTCTTAAATGAACAGTGCAAACAAATAGAAGAAAACAATAGAATGGGGAGGACCAGAGATCTTTTCAAGAAAACTGGAGATATCAAAGGAACGTTTCATGCAAAGATGGGTATGATAAAGGACCAAAATGGTGGGGACCTCACAGAAGCAGAAGAGATTTTAAAAAGGTGGCAAAATTATACAGAGGAACTATACAAGAGCGAGCTTAACATCCCTGATAACCACAAGGCGGTAGTCACTGACCTGGAGCCAGACATCCTGGGATGTGAAGTCAAATGGACCTATGGAAGTCTGAGCAACAATAAAGCTAGTGGTGGTGACAGCATTCCAGTTGAACTATTCAAAATCTTAAAAGATGATACAGTAAAAGGGCTACACTCAATATGCCAGCAAATTTGGAAAACTCAACAATGGCCACAGGTTTGGAAAAGGTCAGTTTACATTCCAATCCCAAAGAAGGGCAATGCCAAAGAATGTTCAAACTACCGCACCATTGCACTCATTTCTCATGCTAGCAAAGTTATGCTCAAAATCCTACATGCTAGACTCCAGCAATATGTGGACTGAGAACTTCCAGAAGTACAGGCAGGATTTCGAAGAGGCAGAGGAACTAGAGATCAAATTGCCAACATATGCTGGATCATGGAGAAGGCTAGGGAGTTCCAGAAGAACATCTACTTCTGCTTCATTGACTATGCCAAAGCCTTTGATTGTGTGGAGCACAACAAATTGTGGCAAGTTCTTAAAGAGATGGGAATACCAGAGCATCTTATTTGTATCTTGAGAAACCTATATGCAGGTCAAGAAGCAACAGTGAGAACCGGGCATGGAATCACTGATTGGTTCAAAATTGAGAAAGGAGTTCGGCAAGGCTGTATACTGTCACCTTGCCTATTTAACTTGTATGCGGAGCACATCATGAGAAAGGTGGGGTTAGATGAGTCACAAATTGGGATCAAGATTGCAGGGAGAAATATCAACAACCTCAGATATGCAGATGATACCACTCTAATGGCAGAAAGTGAAGAGGAACTAAAGAGCCTGTTGATGCGGGTGAAGGAGGAGAGTACAAAAGTTGGCTTGAAACTCAACATCAAGAAAACAAAGATTATGGTATCCGACCCTCTCAATTCCTGGCAAATAGATGGGGGAGAAATGGAGATAGTGACATATTTTATTTTCCTGGGCTCCAAGATCACTGCAGGTGGGGACTGCAGCAAAGAAATTAAGACGCTTGCTCCTAGGGAGGAAAGCTATGGCAAATTTATTTATTTATTTATTTATTTATTTATTTATTTATTTATTTATTTATTTATTTATTTATTTGATTTCTATATCACCCTTCCATATGGCTCAGGGCGGTTTACATACAACATACATGGAACAGTATCTAGACAGTATCCTAAAAAGCAGAGACATCACCCTGCCAACAAAAGTACGCTTAGTCAAGGCTATGGTATTCCCAGTTGCAGTGTATGGCTGTGAAAGTTGGACCATAAGGAAGGCCGAGCATCAAAGAATTGAGGCTTTTGAACTCTGGTGCTGGAGAAGACGCTTGTCCCTTGGACTGCAAGGCAAACAAACCGGTCAGTCCTAGAGGAGATCCACCCTGACTGCTCCTTAGAAGGCCAGATCCTGAAGATGAAACTCAAATACTTTGGCTACCTCATGAGAAGGAAGGACTCCCTGGAGAAGAGCCTAATGCTGGGAGCGATCGAGGGCAAAAGAAGAAGGGGACGATAGAGAATGAGGTGGCTGGATGGAGTCACTGAAGCAGTAGGTGCAAACTTAAATGGACTCTGGGGAATGGTAGAGGACAGGAAGGCCTGGAGGATCATTGTCCATGGGGTCGCGATGGGTCGGATACGACTTCGCACCTAACAACAACAACAACAACAACAACAACAACAACATGAACTAAACATAAACTGAAACCAATGAGTGTTATTTGCCAACAAATACTGTAATTTTAATCATACCTGTTTGGAAGTAAGTCCACTGAAATTGATGACTAACTTTCTAGTAAAGATAGGATCAAGATGAAAACACATGTAGGATTGTTTTTTAAAGTCATTATTGGGTCAATACTTTTTTTAAAGTGTTTTTATTTTAAAAATCACCACAGTAACTTTAGATACCAAACTACATAGACATAGCTAAAGCAAATCTAGCAAGGAATGAGCTGACTGTTTTGGAAATATCTACTCATTAGATTATTTAGATTAGAAATGAAAGCAGCCAGTTCCTGTTCCGGATAAATATGTAGAGATAAATGTGATATGTAAACTGATTTCATTTCTGTCACAATTCCCCATTATGTCTGACTAGCTTCAAAGCCCGTTCCTAAGAAAGGGTCCCCTCCCCTGGCCAGGCAGCTTAAGGTGGCTTTGGGCCGCAGCTTGAAGCCAAATCAAGTGGGTCAGGCGGGGGCTGGATAGCTCGTTAGCCGTTCCAAGACAAAGCTCCTTAGCAGGCAGTCAGCAGGCCCAGCCTAGCAGGCCAGGAGGCCCTCGTTAGCAAGCCCTCCACCATGACCCTTTGCCCAGGGCTCTCTCACCTGCTGCTGGCTCAAGGCACTGAGACGTCTGGGAGCAAAGAGGCTAGAGTTCAGGCCCAGAGGGCAGGAGCCGCAGGAGCAGGGCCAGTCAGGACAAAGCTAGCTGCACCCTGATTGGCCCTATTTCAACTTGGACAGCCAGACACGTCCCACCCCCTAGGCTGTTTCAGAAATATATAGGGGAACAACAGTGGATAAGGATGACTTGTTTTAATTAATTTCCAATATTGTGCTTAGGGAGTCCAAAACTGGTCTTTGCAGGGCCATATATACAATGAAGGAAAGAATGAATAAATAAATGTTTGGTTAAGTATGCTTTCTGTTCCTATCTGTGGAGCCCCACAAATGTGGAAGACTAAGCTGCATTTGACTAGATTGTACTCTTCATCAGCACCATTGGATGACCAGTTTTCAATCCCACTGACTTTAGGGGTGGTCATGCTGGATGGAGCAGAGCAAAGTGAAATAGTGAGGCTGATATTTAAACAACAGTTTATGCAGGGAGAATTTTATAACCTTAGCTCCCCTTGGTAATACAGAAAAGGAGGCTTGTTTTCACATACCTGGTGAAACTGACATTGTGCTTATTTTATTTATTTATATTATTTATAGTCAGCCTTTTTCACTTGAATTCAAGGCGAATTACACGGGGTGAGTAATGCCATTGATGGATGGATGGGACCTTCAATAAACGAGGTAATAGGAATGGTTGTACAACCAACCAGAAGTCTAAACACAGAACTGAAACGAAGCATAAGTATTAACATGACTCATTAAGACCAATTATACACAGTGGAGGCTGCACCGGGCCACTGCCAGTTCTACGCAGCAGGGCAGCATGCTCCACCATTTCTCGCGTACACACAGGGGACACAATCTCCCAGCACACACAGTCTGCATATGCACAACTCCAGGCAAAGAGGTGGTGGCAGGGGGTGCGGAGGATAGGGGTGTGTCCCTATAGGGGTCAACAAATGCCCTGTTTGGCTTTGTGATGGCAGGGAAGGAGCCAGGTTTAGATGGCCTGGCTTCTTCCCTGTATGTATGGGCCTAGCCCAGCATGGGTGAAAAATCAGCATTCCCTTAACATGGGGCATCAGAGGTCCTGAAATTGTCCAGGGCTGGGAGGGGGCCGGGCTGGTGTCGACGTCACATATCTTTGAAGATTTGCCCCGCTGATGTGTGAGTGCTGGCCCAGCTTATCCCTCCCATGTATAATCAGTCTATATGATGCAAAATTCCATAGCAGGATTCTAGTTTTACCAAGCTATACACAGAAGTACAATATGCAATGAGCCTCTTGTGGTGCAGAGTGGTAAGGCAGCCGTCTGAAAGCTTTGCCCATGAGGCTGGGAGTTCAATCCCAGCAGCCGGCTCAAGGTTGACTCAGCCTTCCATCCTTCCGAGGTCGGTAAAATGAGTACTCAGCTTGCTGCTGGGGGGTAAACGGTAATGACTGGGGAAGGCACTGGCAAACCACCCCGTATTGAGTCTGCCATGAAAACGCTAGAGGGCATCACCCCAAGGGTCAGACATGACTCGGTGCTTGCACAGGGGATACCTTTACCTTTACCTTTTTACACAGAAGTACAGACTACAGCTCCCAATAATTTTTCTAGGTTACTTTGTGTGGATCTTTTAGTGCTGTGCTATTCCTTCTCAATATTTCCCAAATGCAGAAATATCTTATTATTTAGTTTAGAATGCTGTCTGTTTATTTCTAACTTCTATGTAAATGTTTTGAGATGTAAAAAACTATATTTTTAAAAGCTGATTTCTCATGGCCAGGTTAAATTTTTTTTTTGCAAAATTAGGCACATTATTCGAGTTGTTTATAGACAGCCTGTCACACCGAGGTCTGTTCTAAATACTGCTAATGCTAGCCGCTGTCTGCATGTGAAAGATCAGTGATCCCCAGAACTGAAATTAGGGTAAAGTAATACTGCATTTTCTTATTAGGCTAGTTGGTCTCCTGTGTCACTGCAATGGATTCCAAGAATGAAGATCTTCCTAGTCTGGTGTCCAGCCCTCCTCCTATTTTTCCATCCTTGAGATAGAAGATGAATTGGGATATTAAAAAATATCAAGACATCCCCCTACACCCCATCCACTAACAGGAACACAATGAAAAGCTTCAGATGTGTGAGAGGGAGAAGTGGAAATTTCTCTCTGAGAGGCAACTGCTTCTGAAATGGCCTTGAAATACAAACATCCAGAATACTTTTGATTTGGGGGGCTCTGTTTGTGTGTCTTCCATCGGAAATGGCGTTGTTAATGAAAATAAATGGGGAGGCAGGGGATTTGTCTAGGGAGAGCTCTATCAGATGCTGACATAGCTTGGGTTGCCGCTGCCAGCTTGAGTCTGAAGGCAATATGCAATGATTGATGGCACTGCAAGAATCAATGTACCGTCCATGTGATGATCTCCCTATCGGCAAACCCTCGCTTTCTCCCTTTCTTCAGAATGAAGGAATGCAAAACACATCCCGGCTTTCTGAAGGCTGCTCTACAAATGGAGCTCTCTCCTTAAGAAAAAGAAAGAAATCCACAGAGAACCAAAAATGAAAGAGGCTTTGTGTGAAAAAAAAATGAACTCAAAACTGGGAGTTTTCCAGGTTTTCTGTTTGCCCATCAAAATTCCATACAAAATTCCATTTTGTACTGACCCAACAAAGGCCAAGGTAGTTAACTGCCGGCATACAAACACATTTGCACAATGTGATGCACTAGCTTTAAAAAGTGCCTTACAAAGAATGAGGTGAGTTAATGAGTAAATCAGTCTACACACAATGTACTGTGTTCTGTGGAACAGAAGAGCCCCGACTGCATTTTATTTTCTTGCAATTATCTGAATAATAGGGCTCGGATATTATCTAGCATTATAACCTGGCGATATCTGGCTATATTTGTGCAGGAGTTCAGTCAACAAAATTGGGTGGGTTGTCTTATTTACTTGAGTCAGCAATTCTACCAAAAAATAAAAATGTTCCCTGCTTTAGTGCCAGTTCTTTTTGCAGGTATGATGCCATATTCATGGGGGGGGGGTGGAATACTAGGATCTGGGTGATGAAGACTAATGGGGCAAATGTGGCCTGGAGGAGGTTGGCAGGGCAGGGCAGGGCAGAGGATTGGTGAAGACAGTCTTTGAAAACATACACATCTAAGTATATACTTTCAGGAATACAAACAACTCAGCAGTATTCAGGTCTAAAGAAATGACCTTTAAGATGTAAACTCTCATAGCGTTAAACATGGTAAATGGATGTAAGCTCAAAAATAATAGCCTGTCACCTTTTGATAGTGAAATACATTTACAATCTATGCAAAATCTTTATACTGTCTAAAATAAGAAAAGCCATGCTGGATCAGGCCAATGGTCCATCCAGTCCAATACAGTGTCACATAGTGGCAAAAATCTGAGTACCATCAGGAGGTCCACCAGTGATGTCAGAACTCAAGAAGCCCTTTCATGGTTGCCTCCCCCCCAAGCATCAAGAATTCAGAACATCACCGCCCGAAACATAGCCTTTCATCTATACCGTGTGACTAACAGCCACTGATGGACCTCTGCTCCATAGGGTTATCCAATGCCCTAATGAAGCTGTCCATTCTTGTAGCTACCACCACCTCTTGCAGCAGTGAATTCCACATGTTAATTACCCTTTGGGTGAAGAAGTACTTCCTTCTATCTGTTCTAAACCTATTGCTCATTAATTTCATTGTGTGCCCATTGAGTTTTTATATTATGAGAAACAAAGTACTTCTTTCTCTGTTTTCTCAATCCCTTGCATAATATTGTAATCTATCATGTCACTCATCAGTTGTCATTCCTCCTCCTAAAGGGCCTAGATTCCTTTATTTTTTTCCATAGGGAAGGTGTTCCATCCCCTCAGCCATTTTAGTTGCCTTCTTCTGCATCTTTTCCAGTGCTATATTATCTTTTTGGAGGTGCAATGACCAGAACTGTACACAGTAATCCAAGTGAGGCTGCACCATAGATTTATACAGGGGCATTATAAAGCTGGCTGATTTGTTTCAATCTCCTGCCTAATAATTAAGATTTTATTGCATCTGCACACTGAGTCAACATCTTCAGTGCGTCATCTCCCATAACTTCGAGATCTCTCTCCTGTTCAGTTACTACCAGTTTGGACCCCATCAACATATATTTATAGTGAGGATTTTGGATTCCAATGTGCACTACTTTGCCCTTGCCCTAATTTGCCACATTGATGTCCACTCACCCAGCTCTGACAGAACCGTCTGGACAGTCCTCCCTGGTTCTCACTGTTCTGAAAAACTTAGTGTCATCTGCAGACTTAGCCACTTCACTGCTTACTCAACTCCAAACCATTAATAAACAAGTTTAAAAGCACCGGAGAGAGAGCTGGACTTGTCATGACTATTTTATGAAGGAGAAGAAGGGTGGGAGATAATAAGCTAACAGACTTAGAAATGGAACACTTTAGTGTGCATTGGCTGCATATTTTTGCACTGGTTGCTCTCTTCTCAGTTTGTATGTGCAAATGTAGGTATACCTTTGTCTGGCTTTCAGAATGCAACAATAAGTGCAATATTTTTACCTAGCCATTTTGTTTTTTGCCATCTTCCTGACCCATGAACTTCTACATTTTTTTTGCTTATCCATAGGGATGCTGACAATTTCAGGAGTTTTAAACAAGTGTTTGATTTACCCAAAAGCCTTTGGGTATTTGAATTACACAGCCAATAAGGGAAATATGGGTTTGTTTGTATATGTGTGTGTAGGGGGAATGGATTAGATTCCAATCCTAAACCTATTTCAAGTAAATGCATTTAGAAATCCATATGAAACTTGATATTTAGTGATGGAAAGATTAATCCATGGATCAGAGCCTGAAGGTAGAGACAAATTTTATTACTGTTCCTTGTCAGTGTGGTAAGAAGCCTATAGATATAGTGGGAAATAGTGAAAAAAGGCAATCTATGTAAAATAACTACAAAAAGAACAAAGAATCTCCTGGCATCTTAAACACTAATTAATTTATTGTGGCATTATAAGCCAGAGCTTACGTTGTCAGATGTACAATAAAATCTTACTGAGGTTATAATAAATTTGGTTATTTTGATGGTACCACAAGATTCTTTGTTATGTTAGCTGCAATGGGCTAATATGGCTACCCCTCTGGAAGAATGAGAAAGCTGATTCTGTGAACTCTTCCTTAGAAGGCTTAAGGCCCAGTGTAACTGTTAACACAGTTTTAAATTAACATCGTCTGGTGACAGTAAACAAAGAAATCAGCTGAAAATCACTATATAATGGATCTGGTGGTTATTGACTATTATTCTGATTGCTCAGACTGTCCCTTTGGGGTAAAAATGGACTCCATTTGGACATATAGAATTGTAATTTAGCTGATTGCTTTCAAATGGCTTTACTGCGAGGTAAAGTAAAACTCCGTACTTTTCTTGAATCCATACATTGCAGTTAGCTGCATGCAGAGGGCTGCGATTTGGCTTATAAATAACTATCTTTAATGGGTGTGGAGCAGAAATGCAGAGAGACTTTTCTGCTTGCTATCCAAATTAATGCCTATTAGTCACCATCAGGGACTTCTCATCAGGCACCGATGAACATGAACATTCAGATGCTGGAAATGCAAATCTTCTTGGATCAAATGAACGAATGCCATGAGGCTCTGGCTTCCATAAAAGTGACAACATGAGCCTTTTCTGGTGGGGACTTGGGGCAGCTACAGTGTATCTCACTTTGTATAGAATGTAGTCAATAAAGATGAACATTGAACATAACCAAGGTGTGTTTTGGATTTTTACGCTAAACTCTAAATCAGGAAGGAATTTTCAAAAATCTGAGATCATAAAAGGCAGAGAGGTGCCCATTAACATCATAGCAATTTTTTTCTCCAATTAAGAATTCCCAAGACACCACTAGAGAACACAATGATGACCCTCTATATAGAAGGAACAAAGTGGAACAACTCTTGTTGCTTTTACTGAAAACTGCATTGCTGCTCCATGCCACATATATGAGCTCCGCAGAGCATGTTGGCAGCTACTGGAAAAAAATAATGCAGATCTTTTCTAGCAGGGCAATTCTTACATCTTACAAGAGGTCAATAGAGATATGAGGAGTAATAATCACACATGAAGTGACTGAGACAAGGGAATATCGCTAGGGAATATTTCTTTCATTTCCATGAAAATATCAAAGGATTTCTCAGAAATACTTCAGAAGAGGTTTTACTATTGCTTTTATGGACTATATAAAGTAAAGGAGAAGCTTCTATCTATTATAAAAAAATCCTAACCAACTTAAAATAACTTTTAGCAAAACCAGGCTTCTCAAAACAAAAAAGCAACAAGGTTCCCAACCTTATTGTGCATGAAATTTTCCTTTTAAAAGGGGGGACACCATCCAGGCACATCCTGAGAAATCTGTTTTGCTGCCCCACTTGCAGGATTCACTGCACCGTTATTCAGCATTGCAGGAAAAAAAAAAGGAAATCTGGAATCTCGGCTGCATTTCTATTAATCAAATGGACAAGCCTTTTGTTTCTGTTCTCTGCCAAGGATATAGCAGAATAAGTAGATCAATGACCTTGTGTGAAATCTTGTGTGGGAGTTTAAAAAAAACAACAGTATGCCTCTCATCTATCAGAATGCATTTTCAATGGAAATCAATAGTAAATAGGCAAATAACAATTACAGTTCACCCAACAAGTTTGTCCAACTGTTAGCAAGTTGCAGCAAGCATGCCCAATCAAGGAAGCTTCAGTTCCATTCTTAGCACAAATTCTTAATTACAAGAGGCCCAATTCAACCATAGTTTAAATAGGCCAAGTTTTTCAAATTCTTTTGGTGCAACAGCCTTGCAGTAAACTTTTGCCGTAAACCCAGCCCAACAAAACTAGCTACTTGTCATAAGGGAAGTTACTCTGAATTTTATTTCAGCACAGAGAACTAATAACTAGTCTCCACCCAACACTTAAAACCCCCAATATTCATCTCCAGCAATACACATTCTAACCTATGTTTGCTCTTAAACAGGTATCTGGAAAGTTGGCATATAAATACTCTAAGTAAAATACATATGTTTGTAACATTTCAGCTCTTTCAAAAACTAGTTAAGGGGATTCCAGAGTTAGTGTTTGCGCTGATGGTCTTTTTAATGAATTGTAAGAAGCATTCCACACAATGGGAATTCAATTGAGGCTATCATGAGAGAACTGCAACTTCTAAAGCAAAAAGGTGTTGATTTTGCAACATCACCCTTGCCAAGGCAGAATGTGGAGTTTTTGGGTAGACAAATGGGAGATGAAATTATGTTTGTTTGGTGGGTAGGCTTACAGATGTGTCAAAATCTCCTCATTAAGTGGTGGCAACATTTTAGATGTTGCGTTAAAGAATGCAATGAACGTGAGCTTTTGGGGTAGAATAAACAAATAAATGTTCTGGCTTTGCAGAATTATGCAGAGATCTGCTGAAAGACTGGCCTATGAATTTGTCAAGTACAATGCCATTTCCTTCCTCCACTAAACTATAGCAGTTTATTCCAGCTATAGGATGAAACAGCTACAGTACAAACATGTTATACAAATTCCAGCAAATAATCTTCTTGCATAAAAGGCTGTTGCAAATAAACTTCAAAACCGTTCCAAGTGTAACAGAAACAAATATTATATTGGCAATATCATAATGTTTGCAATCACACACCAGATGTTATTTGTCCCTACAGATTTAGGAGGTTTTTAATGGCTTACAGAAGGCCTTATGTTTAAACAGAAGCTAAGCTTTCTTCTCTCCTGTAATCACTAGATACATTTTCCCCTGCCTCTTTATTTATTTATTTTTATTTTTCAGACTACCGGCACAGTGCTTACTCTTACTCCTATCCTAAAATACTTTGGCTTGACAAACAGGCAAGGAGAGTGGTCATGATATCTTCATGATAGATGATAAGTTTACTACATATTTCTGTTCTGTGGCAGATGATTAGATTGTTGTCCTTTTTATTGCATCTCACCTTCCATGCGGATAATTGATTTATGTTCATTGCCCTCAACTGTCCTTAGTCTACTACACAGAAATCTTTTTTTTTTTTAAGAATTTGGGAATGATGCTTTCATTGGGGCTTTTGTCTGCAAAAGTGCCAATGGTCATAGATAGCAACAGGAACAAGTAGAAAGCTCCTTTCTCCAGGCACTGTTGCTTCTGGAAAAATTGAAAGACAAAAGCTGAAGGTTGTTTCTGAGTCCATCTACCAAGAATATTAGGAAACACCAAACTGTGTGAAGCTTAGTGCCTTTGTTTCTAGTCTCTAGGGAGCAATGTAAATCTAACTCTCACAGATTTTCATGTATTGTTCATATGTTCTATGTAAACCACCCTGGGCCTCTGGGGAGGGCGGTATATAAATATAATAAATACAATAAATAAATAAAATAAATGTTAACAACACATGTTTGATCAGGATCCTTTGAAATGAGAATATATGAATGTATGTCATTTAAAATATGGCGAACACATAAAATGCACAAATTTTTGTCTGCAACAAGACAGAGAAATGGCAATGTATATCTCAATTTTTTCCTTTTCTTTGTAGTGGCCCTCTCTCCTGAATACTTCTCTGGAATCCTCCTCAGACTCTGTTAAAACTTTAATTGGAAATACTTTCTAGTTTCTCTTCAGAAGCATTAATAACATGATAAACTTGTCAAGAAAGCAATTTTAGATACAATTAGTCCTATTAATCTTTTAAAAATTGCCTATCATTTGCAAGGTTTTCTTTGCATGTCGGTATTACCTGTTCACCATCTTATCTGGAGCAGACTTTTACCATATTCCATATGAAACCTTCATTTAAAAGACTGAGAATCAAGATCACAGCACCTCAATCGCTCATCATTTCTTAAGGAAAGGTTACTATCCTAAACTCAGCTCATGTCAGTGTGTAGAGAACCGCAGCCCAATTCCCTCTGTTGTCAAGTATATTATGAATAAAAGCTTAGAAAATGCAGTTTTCATAATACATCCTCTGGCAGGCACAAATATGGATCCTCTTGGAGGCCCCAGCCTTTGACTCTTATGACTCAAAAGACTGGAAAAGCTTCCAGCACTGACCTTGATATGTTTGGACAACAAAGCCGCTTAATCCTCAAAATCAACACATTATAATAATTCATTTATGTGAATTTAACATGGATGGAAAGATGACACTGGTGATGTTTATAAACAGAATAATGATATAACTCTCTCTCTCTCTCTCTCTCTCTGTGTATGTGTGTTATGGTATGATTCAGCATTCTTTATCAAAACACAAGACTGTGCTCTTCTAAAGCACATGGAGGGTGAAGTGTTCCGGTCATGCAACTCAAATGAAGTGGAAGATTGATGAACCCTGCAGGTTGTGCAAGAAGCATCAGTTCCCAAATGTATGTCTGTTATCACCACAGAAGATTATTCATTCCAAAACAGCATGGATGTAAACTGTCAACTACTCCCCCTTCCCATTTGTTTAATAATAGCATTTTAGAGAGATATGTAGCAGTGCATGGCATCTCATAAAGCTAAGAGATAAACCAGAAACAGACATAATCCTGTCTTCTTGAAATTGGTGAAAGAGTTTTAAAAAAAACCCTCAGAGCAAACTTTTGAAAAAAGTTAAAAAAAAACATTTTCATAGCAGGGAAATATTAGAACTAAACCTGTTGAGCTGAATAGGAATAATCCATCAGGTATAAAGAGATTCTTTTCTAAAAAAATTAAATTATAAATAGATGATAGGGCCATAATCCACTTTATTCATCTTAACTTGCATTTAAAAAGATGGAAAATTATATATTTAGTTTTGTGGAGTACAAGCGCAACCTCTGCAGCCACCACTAGTTGTCGCCTTCCTCCCAGTTTGAGCACCTGGTCTTTTCAGCACTGCGGTTACAGACACAGAGAATGCAGTGCGACGGAGTAACTCATAAAGCTGTCAGAAGTCCTTCTATTCAGGATTAAACAATGAGAAACAGAAAACAATGAAAGCCTTTAAAAAAAGGTATGTGGGTGTCCCAAATGATGGCTTGAAAGTGTTCTCAGAAGCAGGCTTCAACGGAGGAAACATACCAGAGCTATCATCGCAATCTCAAAACACATACAGCCCTAGCTCAGTGGGGTTTTTAAAAAACAGCCTACCTGAAGAATACTATGGTCTCCCAAAGGTAGACTCCAAGTGCATTGAGGTTACACATTTTTTCAGATCAGATGAATTTGTAGTCCAGGAGCCAGGAAAAGTAAATCAATAAATTGGCACTTAAAAAAAAACAAACCCAAAACCCAAAACCGACCGGAAAAAATGGTGGAAAATTCCTTAAAAAAAAAAAAAACCCTTTAAATACAATCCTTGTAGCTAGAGGTGAGGTGGGCAACAGGAGCGAGCTGCGCTTAGACGGGGGAGGAATTCAGGACCCTGGACAGGAAACCCCCCCACGTTTCAGCACCTTGGAGAGAAAAATTGGCATTTAAACTCCGGCGCTGCTGTGCGTGTAACAGCCTTGCTTGGCATTGCGGGACGACCAGATTCCTGCCAAGAAATCCCCCCCCTCCTTTTTTTTTTCAGTGGGATCCCAAGGCTCGCAGCAGGCTTCTGGACCACGAGAATAGATTGACCATGTGGGGCGACAGGGATGGGTGGGGGGCAGAAACGCAAAGGGGCTAATCTCCTCCTCAGTTATATCCAAGGGAATTTGCCCTCCTCCTCCGGCATTCGCTGCATTGTTCCGGCGATGTTGCTTCCCGGCTCGCCTTTTTGCTGCTGCTGCCTCCGCCGCCTCTTGCTCCCTGAGATCTTTTCCTCACGAATAAGTGATTATTGCTGCAGGGAAGGTGTCCCATTGCTCGGGGCTAAAGTGACGAAGGAAGCTCAGGGCAAGTTTCACGGGGCTGGGATCCCCAGGGCGATCAGCAGGAAACGACCAGCGAAAAGTCTCTTGATCCAGTCCATTTTCCTCCTCGTCCCATCTTCACCTCAGTAGAACTCGCCAGATCTTGAGACTTTCTTGCTGCATTAATTTACTAAACTATATATATATAAAACCAGCCTCGGTGCGAGCGGGGGGGGGGGGAGGTTTGTTTTTTTAAAAAAAGAGAAAGACACAGTGAGAGTGAGGGAGAAAGAAAACCCCAACTGAAAATCCGGCCTCTGTAGCATTCTGACTCCTCCCAGCACGGCTCTCATTGGCCAGCGAGCCTGAAAAGCTACACTCTGTTGTGTTTGGATCAAATGCCTGTTATTCGGCAGAGGGAGTTAACCTTTAAAATGCGGATGAGTTTTTTTTTTTTGGGGGGGGGGGTTGGGTGTGTTTGGAAACCACTGGCTTTTTAAAGAAGTCTCCGAAATCCTCTCTGTGACACACCACCTTCCCAGCAAACACAATCTCCGAGTCTCCATCAATAGAGCGATCAGCAGATCTCACACTTTTGTTCTTTTGTTCATCCCCCTCCCTGTTCTTTGATTTCCTTTTGAAGAGTTGGGAAACGCCACAGATAACTCACCAAAGCGAGACAAAAGGTAAGAAGAATTCTTAAGTTTCCGATCACAGAATGAATAGCTCTAACTACCGGGCTGCCTTTTGCTCCTCAATATCACAGGAAGGGAAATAGGTTCGTTCCTCGGAATCCAAAGGGGGGGAGGGGGCGGGACAGATAATAAATGCATAGCTCTTTTATTTTTTTCCTAACTGATGAATTATTTCCAATATTTAAAGCAAATAATGACGGCGCTGACCCTTAGATCCGATCTTTCTCTCTAATAGTTGCCTCCCTCGACTCCATTCTCCATAGAGATCATTTTGTCACTGAGTTTGGTCATTTTTTTTTCTTTTTGGTGTGGAATTCGGTTTCTCTAGCTATGAACAGATTAATAATATTTTGCCCCCAACTCCCGTTTTCTACTTTCTCTTTGACTCTGAAAGGCAGCATGGGAAATCAATGCTCTTTGCCTGTATGAAGTCACCCAAGTGGCAGATAAACGTTTTCTGATGTTCCTTCATTCAGAATGCTTTGTGGCATTGAATGCCTGCACTGACCTGCTGAGCTGCTCAAAGAGACGAGTTCACAATGATTCATGCCTGGTTATTTTGCAGAGACATTGTCTGGCTTGTTCATTCACAAGCAATTAGATATCCTTCCATATAGTCACTAGCACACAACTAACGTGTTTGCATTGCATTAAGAGAAGATGTCTGGAAGCCAGAGGCAGCAGGCAACATGCCTGAGCACTTGAGGGGGCAGCATACTGAGGACAGTATTGGGACATAAGAGACATAATTCTATCAGTGGGTCTTAAATAAATAAGGTGGGCCATTTCCCATTGATGGTTTACACCAGAGATGTCTTGATCTTGCAGTTTCAGCCTACTGATGCTTACTCAGGACTGCCATTGATTTCCACAGGATTTACTCCCAAGTAAGTGTGCCGGATTGCAGTCTTAGATAATTCCACTAGTGGCCATATCTTTCAATATATATGATGTGCTTTCAGCATTCAGTTATAACAGACACTGTCAGCAGACCTGGGTTTCAGTGAGAGGTATAGCGGATTCCCAACTCTCACTCTGAGTTTAAAAAGTGTTTATCCTAGCTTGGATTGTACCTATGGTATTTTAATGTATGGGTTTCATTTGTTTCTTTCATATTGAATGGTTCATTTCTTTTGTTACTGATACAGGATTGCCAGGTCTCCACTGGCGGCAGATGGGGAATAGGGTTGCCAGATCCGAGTTGGGAAACTTCTGGAGATTTGGGAATACAACCTGGGGGGGGGGGCTATGACCTCAGTGGGGTACAATGCCATGGAGACCACCCTCCAAAGCATCCATTTCTCCAGGGGAACAGCTTTGCAGTCTGGAGATGACCTGAATTTCTGGGGCATCCCCAGGCCCCACTTGTGGCATCCCTACATAAATAAATCCCTGATAAATAAAGGGACAAGATGCTTATTTAAACTGTTATCCCAGCATTAGAACATACATTGCTATTTCCTCCTTGCAGACATTCTTGATCAAAGGATCCCGAAGGAATTCACTGCAATGAGATACTTAACTGTCTTTTCTGAATGTCTCACACCTGCCATAGCTGTGCTGGTCCTGAGTACTCTGTTGTTTCCCCTAGAAAACAAAGAGGATAACCACACAGGCTAACATACCTTACAAGGTTGTTACACAATACAATCAGAGTCCAGTGGCACCTTTAAAACCAACAAAGATTTATTCCAGGTGTGAGCTTTTGAGTGCAAGCACTCTTCCTCAGACTATGAACTTCTATCATGACAGTGGGAATATAAAGCAAAAGTTATTTCTGTTAAATTAGTAAACTGTGTCACAACATCCAAATACAGCCATATGATAATTCTTTGCTAAAACAGCCAATTAGTCCCCTTGAATTCAGTTGTAGTTCACAAAAAAATAGGATAAATAAAACCTGAAAGTAGCTGTTTTACTACAAAGGAACTTCAAGAACAGGCTAGAAAGGGAGATTGCAGAAATGCAAGTTATTACAACACTTGAAATGACGACATACCCTGGACTCAACAAGGACATAGGTTTTTTATCTCACTATATATGCTAACCTTGTTTAACTTGTGTATCCACATTCCTCACAGTTTATTTTCTTTGGGATGGGACAATGTGACTGTAAGGTGATGTTAGTAACATATAATGTAATTTTGAATTTAACTCTCTAGTCTCAGTACAAGATAGTTGCCAACAAAGCTTTTCACTTGCAGGAATGTTTAACACTTGGGTGGGGACGGATGGGGCCAGCAGCAAATGGTAAATGTAAAGCCGTTAATCACTAACATAGACAGTTTTATTTCAGAGACTGAGTTAGCCTAGTAGTGTGGTTTTCTCTATTAATAAATTAATCTGTCCCTTGGACCTTTTCCACATGGATGCTGCCAAGGCACGATGCCGCCTGCTTTTCGAACCTTGCCCAGTTGCTGTGTTTCTCGTTTCCTCACTGGAATCTCTGTCTCACTTCTCCTACTGTCTTGTCCCGGATTTCTGCTTCCTGACAAGTCAGCTGGTGGACCGGAAGTCAGGACGTTACACTGTTTTTTTTCTGTTTCGGATTGCCACAGGGCAGAAACTCCCAGTCACCTTCCATCGGAACTTTTGAACACCCCGCTTCCCACCCACCCCCTTCCAAGATTAAAAAGAGTCTTTTTAAAAAAATAAAAGGCTGGGATTGTGTTGCAACACAATTGCACTGCAAAGAAACAACACCTAGTCCACTTCATGTTTGCATTGTTAAAATCATGCCTAGGCTGACCAGAGCTGAGGGGGAGAGATGTGGAAAGAAGGCCCATCTCTAATCTCAGGAGACAGAAAGATGCTCATTCAATAGCAGCCTGACACGTTTTATGCAGAGGCCAAATGCATTCTTCCTCCACTGTCCAACTTTGTATTTTCCAACATAACAAATATTGGCACCCAAATTTGCTGGGAGCCCCTTCTCTGCCTCAGAATGGCAACACCACTAGACATGCTCAAAAGGCAGCCCCACCACTTTTCCCCGGCTGCGCTGCAGAGCAGCACAAACATGAAGTGGACTGGGTGTAATTTCATTACAGTGGAATTGCATTGCAGTGCAATTCCAGCCTTTTATCAAAAAAAAGAAAAAGATTGCCTCTGCAGCGTGGCTCCAGGGAACAGACTCCCTCGTGGACCCTGCAGAAGCTGGCTTTAAAAAGTCCTTCAAAAATGAGAGGGGGGGGGGGGAGAGAATGGAAGTGATGCTCATGGGTGGGTGGCAGGGCAGGGCAGGGAAAGGGAGCGCCCAAGTTTTCCTTTCCTGACAGCCCTGCTGTGACTTTCAGCTTGTTGTCCCCTACAGCAAAAAAGGGACTGCAGATTTATCCACATTCCCTTATTATGGGACATCTGACGGCCAGATTCACAACAGCAGTGGGACAGCCACAGGAGGGTGCCCACATCATCAGGAAGAGGGAATTAACCCCATGACCATACAAGCATTGACCCACCACAAATTCCTTGTGTGGAAAAGGTTACACTATTATTGTTAGAGCTCATGGTTTTATTCAGTCCTGGAACCTTTTGGGAAGTTGTAGAGCCATCTTTCCTTTAAAAAACCTTTGACAGATTGGTGTCAGAATCAATGCACTGAGGCATTTTTATGAACAAACTAATGCACTGAGGCATTTTTATGAACAAACTAATACACGATTATGTTTTATAAAGAGGGAAAGGGTAGAGAGAAGTGAGGAATCCGTTTTTAAAAATTCAGACCAATTATTTCTCAACTTCTTGTTCTTAGTTACAGGCTTTTCCAGATGTTCTTAGGCTTTTCTTTCAGATGGTTAGAATTCTTTAAACCTGGAGGTTTCTTCACTGTGCTTATTTCCAAAACAAGTTTGTTTTTATTTGATCTTTAAATCTGTAGCATTCCCCTGAACTCTTCCTGGTTCCTAGAAAGTGGATACTATAAGCTTGAACTACCATTTTCTCCCATCCTGGGTGATCCTACTGTGTTCTGAGGTAATTAACACTCTTTCTCACACACATGTATCTTGGGAAATACACCTCTGATTTCCATTTATTATCTATGCAGGATCCCACCTTTTCTTCCTTAGAAAGAGTCTCTTACTACTTTGGCCTAAATTGGAAGTAAACACCTGACTACCTTGCCATGCAAGTTTTATGGAGGGTATAAGCTGACAATTTGCAGACAACACAGGCATCTAAGCAGAAGCAGACAAAAGATGACCTGGAGGAAGGAGTATTTGGGATAGGATAGAGTGGTTGGGGTTAATTGACAATGTGTGAAAGAGGGGTCATATGGTAAGATATTATCACAATTGATGCAGGGGAAGAGGATAATGTTTTATCTGTAGGTCTTTGAGCCACAGTTTTTTCTTCAAGCCCCTAGCAGCTTTTGATAATAAGCATATTGTGGTCAGGTAATTCATAGAGTTGGGAGGAAACAAAAGACTATCCAAATAAACTCCCTAATGTGAAATCAATAGCATTTATTTGGTACATTTTAATTCTCTGCTTTCTCAAGGGAGTTCTGGGTCTTGCTTCTTCAATGTTCTACAACAACTCTTTGAGGTAAGTCAGGCTGAGAGAAAGAGTGATTGGCCCAAATTCCTCCAGAATGTTTCTTCTATTCACTAGACACTCTACCCCAAGCAATCCAAGCAACAGCCAAACAGTGCTAGTTATGCAACAAATAACTCTGAAGATCTCAAGCAAGCAAAACAAGCCATGTGCTACAAAGAAAGAGACAAAAACAAGCAAGCAACCGAACAACCAACCACAGGAACATTAGCCATTATGATACAAGGAGAAATTCCTTTCTAAAATCATACAAGTAGATCAATCAGACTTCTCTGTGAGTCTTCTGCTAGGATTACCAGTAATAATTTTGGATATGGAGTCCAGAGAATCTCACAGCTTATTTTTTTTTGTTACAGATTAGTGCCATATGTTTCATGGATGTGTTTCTCCGAAGAAAGACCTCCTGCTGATACCACATGGTAAATGACTAATGACCATGAGCGTTTCTAAAGCAGATTGTGATATGGCATATGGTGGGCAATTCAAAGAGAGGAAAAAAGGCAGATATATTACAGAATTAAATAGGTCTTTGTATGTTTATAAAGTAGCTCTTTGGTTCAGGTGAAACCAAAGTATTAGAAATATTCCATTTTTGTACTCTGGATTATGTGCAGAGCACCTGTGCATGTCCAGTTCATCACAGCTTTCTGCTCTTTCTAGTCATATGTATTTTTCCACACTCTGTTTGAATATATTCAAATTACTGCAAAGCAAAACCCTTGAACTATTTATGTAGTATAAACAATGTTCTTTTCATTTGGTATTGTATCACTGGGTTAGATCTAGACTAAATTTCCCACTCATGCAAATCACTTCTGTCAGTGGAACAAAGCGTTTCTGCCTTCTTCTCCTGCTGTAGCCCACTGATCTCCACAAAGTATTGCTTCTGGACTAGACTCCCCCCACCTCTACAGCATGAAGGGCAAATCAAGTGTCTGTCCTGGGAAAGAGAAATCAGTGAACATTCTCCTTTCTGTTCTATGTCTGGATCCAACCCAATGTGCTGAACAACATGGGCACATTAATAAAACATTCTGGGACATGAGCCTGAAACTAAATAATGTGTGAAACAAGGAAATGCCATTTGAATCTGCCAGCCAATGCGTACAAACCGTGTTATGCTTCCTTTCCTTGACAAAATGGGATCATGTCACTGTAGGGAAACCTCACTCTTTTTCTGAAGAAGGAAAAGCCAGAATCTTGAAATTAACTTTAAGCCTCTCTCACTGATGTCCATGTATAATCATGAAGCTAGTGAAACAAAACTTTAGGGCTTCTGATTGTATAGGAGTAACTCTTTTAAATAAATCCTATACCTGTAGATTAGTTGTCACTTAGATTCATTAATCAGACATGCCCGGATAGATACTTTAGGAATCTGGTGGCTATCAGACTGCAAACTGAGTACAGAAAAAAGTCTGAGGCTTTTGCTACAAGTGTCATTTCATTTCTACAAAACAAAGGTGACCAGATTGTCCCACTTTTGGAGGGACATCTGGGGGTACCTGGCAAATTGTACTTATGTTGAAATTAAAAATATATATATTACAATACTATTTTTGTATCCTATGCATTTTATGAAACTTTTTGTTGCTCCATGTAGACCAAATTTTTAATCAAGAACCCCCCTGGTCAATGGTGTCCCGCTTTACCAATGTTAAAATCTGGTCACCGTAACCAAAACACCATTCCTTTAATAGCACAATATTGTTCTTTGTGTAGAAAAGATGCCTGGAAGCATAAGGATTAAAGGAACATTTACATATGCTTAAGAGCATTTACTCTTGCAGTAAATCTAGCCACGTGCAGACATCCCTCAGATTTCCTAGCAAGGATACTCTCAGCTGAGATGTTTTAATTATGCCTTGCAACTTCAATAAAGATTCTACCCACAGACCACACTGTATGCTTTATTAGTGGCATGTTTTCCCTAAATGCAAAAACAAAACAAAAAAAGAGTCTTAATTATGCCCAGTAGGGAGAGCTTTGCATATGGGATGGCACCAAGACAATTGGTGGAAGACAAGACAATTGGTGGAAAGAAGTGCACATTGGGACCATCTACATTGCTGTTTGTGATATGATACCTCCACCAAACATGTGAGATGTAGTGTGACCACATATGTGTAATTTAAATGACCCTAGCATACCATACCACGTTTGAAGGTGGTGTGCCATTGCCTGCCTCTGTGTCATAACTCTCATGCTCCTTGGAGGTCTCCCATCCAAGTGCTTACCAAGGGCATCCCTGCTTAACCTCCAATAACTGATAAGAGCGGGCTTGCCTGGACTATCTTTAACCCCCCCTGCTCCAGAGGAGCGGGAGGAATAAAAGAGTAAGGACATGTGGGGAGGAGGTAGGGCGGGCCCTGTCTGGGATAAAAACTCGGGGGGCCCAATCAGGAGTCGCAAAGCGGCTCCTGATTGCCCCCCCCAGTGTCCATTGGCCGCTTGCCCGAGCCTCGCTTGCCCTGGTTGGAGAGTCACCGGACAGACAGAAGACGCTGCCTGCCCGGAGAGTCCTCCAGCCGCCCTCCTCCCACTAGGGAAAGGAGCAGGGATGCCACGTCGAAGACGCGGCGTCCCTGCTCCTTTCTCACCGCCGCCATTTTCCAGCTTCTGCCGGCCTCAGGTGCTCCTTTGCGGCAGCGAAGGAGTGCCCGGGGCTGGCAGAATCCTCGCCGGCCTCCCCAGGCCTTTTCCTGGCTTCTGCCGGCCCCAGGTGCTCCTTTGCGGCAGCGAAGGAGCGCCCGGTGCTGGCAGAAGCCTTGCCCGCCCACCGCCACCATTTTCCGGCTTCGCCGCAGGAGAAGGCTCAAGATCACTGGGGGTGGGGTGGGGTGGTGTCTGGGGGCCTGCCGCCTTCTCCTGGCCGCTGGAGCAGACTTGCCGCATCCCGCCACACCTGGACCAGTGCGACTGCACTGCCCCGCATACACGGCAGGTACGTCTGCCCGCCAGGCACGGGAGGCCTCAGCAATGCCGACCATGCCTGGCTGCCAATGCCCCCTGACCCTACCTTTCCCCTCGCTAGCGCCCATTTTATTTGCTGATAAAATGGGCTTTAAATCTAGTCTAGGTCATAATTCTAAAGAACTAATTCTATTCATTGGTTTGTTTTGGAATATTCATAGGCTGCTCCCCCCTCCCCCCACAGCTCGCAACAAAACCAGATTCAGAAATATAACTATTTACAGTCAAATCTAAACTGTTAAAAATTATGAACACAATTTAAAAACAGGACCAAGATTACACTTAAAAGGCCTCCCCAAATTAAAACACCATTCTGCTGATGCCAAACAAAACTCTTGGAGGAATCGTTAAGTTTACAGTATCACTTTATCATTTCCCTTTCCCAGCAGTTGTGCATTCAGGATATAAGGGCTTTTAGGTCAGTTTCCAGACAGAACACCTGAAACATTTTCTTACATTGATAAGCTACCTCTTCAGAAACGTGTTTGGGGCTGCTCCCAGCATAAATGATAAAATAAAATTAATGATTTGAAATTGGCAACCATGAACAAACAGAGAATAAAGTCTAGAAGCAGAAAAGCACATAAAAGCCCAGAAGTAGGCAAAACAATTCTCACATCCACAAGTCTTCAATGGAGAAGCAGGTTGTAAAACCAATTTAAAACATTAACCCTAAGCTAAAAGCATGAAAAATTTTAAAAAATATATTTTGGACTTGTGCCTCAAAGAAAGTACAGCAGGCCCCAGATAAAGGGGTGGGCATCCATCAGGTGAGGCACCACCACTAAGAAGGACCCAATCTGGTTGCTATTCACGTTGCCCCTGAAGGTGGGGGCACAGGAGGCAGAGTTTGTGATGATAATAACTGCTGGGGTGGATGGTATGAGAGCAGACAGTCCTTCAAGAAAACCACTTAGGACATTATGGGTAAGAACCAGCATTTTGAATTGTACCTGGAAACAGGGAATCCTATGCCTGAAAGCTTGGATAGCTGCTACCAGTCATGGATAACGATTGTTCTAAATGGAACATTAGTCCAAAACGGTAGGAAATATTTCTGTATATCCTCCTTGGCCAATATATGCTTTTAAAAAATCTTTTTTTTAAAAAAAGCAGTTGCAGCTTGTTTAGGCAACCAAACCATCTCTTTTGTCAAAGTTCCCTGTCTTCCCAGAGGACCACTTCATTCAGTATTCATGCACAAATGAATTCTACTTGAAAAAATGCCCATGGGAGTGAATGTGGCCACAAGATTATGGCATCCTGGCACTATGCAGATGCTCAGCTGTTCACTTTGAAGGTAATGGCTTGGCATTGATCTTGCAACTCTCATCATAGCTTATTTCTGTAGAACCAGAGGACCGATGAAGAGATGATCATTTCCTCCTTTGTATGTATTACTGGCAGCCAATAAATGGGGTTTTATGAGTGTGTTGCAAGAGAATTCTGTATTTATAAGGTGCTTTGTACCCCCATATTCTTCAGTGAAAGTTCTTCCAATTCCCATGAACTTAAGCCATCAGAAACGAACAGTTCCTAAACAGAACCTCAATAGTTCCGCAGGGCCTGCAAAAGGGAGCTCCTCCGCCAGGCATTTGGTTGAGGTCAACCCAAACTATCGCTTCCAATTGGTCCCTAAGCCCTCCTCCTCCTCCTATGACTGCTGCTAAGCTGCCTAACCCACTGGGTTCCAGTAGGAGTTGAGCTGAGGCTCTTTTGCAGTTCCATCATTCTCTAATATTATTGTCGTGATCATCTTAAGGTTATTGTTGTTATAAAGTTATTGTTGTTATCACATGTTGTTACCATATGTTATCTGTATCTTTCTCCTGTTTCCTGTAAACCGCCTTGAGCCTTTGGGGAGGGCGGTATATAAAGATTAAATGAATAAAATGAATAAATGAATCTGCAAACTTAATGACACCAAACTGAGAGGACTGGCAAATACTCCAGAAGATAGAGACAGAGTTCAACGAAATCTGAACACAATGGAAAAATGGGCAAATGAGAACAAGATACAATTTAATAAAGATTATTATTATTATTATTATTATTATTATTATTATTATTATTGGATTTATTACCCGCCACTCCCTTGCGGTTCGTGGCGGGTTACAACAGTATAAAACCCCATAAAATACATTAAAATCCCATTGACACATCTGCAATTAATAAGCTACCTGGCAAGAGCAGCTAATCGACTACCCATTCCCCCACTAGTGGGTGGAGAGGGGATACTGATGGTACCCGTCTCTTTAATCCCAATCCTCAGGTCCCGGGGGGCATAGATGTTAAGCCTGGTCTCAACCGTAAACCTGGCGGAAGAGCTCCGTCTTGCAAGCCCTGCGGAACGATGGAAGGTCCCGCAGGGCCTGCAGCTCTCCCGGGAGCTCATTCCACCAGACGGGGGCCAGGACCGAAAAGGTCCTGGCCCTGGTCGAGGCCAGGCGTGCTTCCCTAGGGCCGGGAACGACCAATAGATTTTCTCCTGCAGAACGTAAAGCTCTGCGGGGGGCATAGGGCGATAAGCGGTCCCTCAGGTATGTGGGTCCCAACTCGCATAAAGCCTTGAGGGTTAAAACCAAAACCTTGAACCGGATCCGGGCAGCAATCGGCAACCAGTGCAGCTGCCTCAGCACTGGCTGGATATGGGCCCTCCAAGGTGTACCAGTTAGGACCCTAGCAGATAAGTGTAAAGTTCTGCATATGGGTCAGAAAAATGAAAAGCATGCCTACTGGATGGGGGATACGCTTCTAGGTAACACTGTGTGTGAACGAGACCTTGGGGTACTTTTGGATTGTAAGCTAAACATGAGCAGGCAGTATGATGCAGCAGTAAAAAAAGGCGACTGCCATTTTGGGCTGTATCAACAGGGGCATCACATCAAAATCACAAGATGTCATAGTCCCATTGTATATGGCACTGGTCAGACCACACCTGGAGTACTATGTGCAATTCTGGAGGCCTCATATCAAGAAGTATGTGGATAAAATTGAAAGGGTACAGAGGAGAGCGACGAGGATGATATGGGGCCAATGGACCAAGCCCTATGAAAATAAGTTGAGGGACTTGGGAATGTTCAGCCTGGAGAAAAGGAGGTTGAGAGGGGACATGATAGCCGTCTTTAACTTTTTGAAAGGTTGTCACTTGGAGGAGGGCAGGATGCTGTTTCCGTTGGCTGCAGAGGAAAGGATGTGCAGTAATGTGTTTAAACTACAAGTACAACGATATAGTCTATATATCAGGAAAAAGATTTTCACAGTCAGAGTAGTTCAGCAGTGGAATAGGCTGCCTAAGGAGGTGGTGAGCTCCCCCTCACTGGCAATCTTCAAGCAAAGGTTGGAAGCACACTTTTCTTGGATGCTTTAGGATGCTTTGGGCTGATCTTGCGTTGAGCAGGGGGTTGGACTAGATGGCCTGTATGGCCCCTTCCAACTCTATGATTCTATGATTCTATGTTTAACAGAGTTCCTGTTTCAGCAAAGGAGATGCAAAGCAACCTGTCTTTACCTATCCACATAAGGAGGGAGAGAAATGTCCAAATCAGCCAGGTATCCATTTTACACTCTGGTTTCAAGGAAGCAGTTCCTCTATCCCATTTATTTCAGCAGAGCTTGTGCAAAAAGAAAGGAAACTTCCGGGTGGCTTATGTTATATGTTTAGTATAATTAAATTGTGGTTCTATGATTAAGTTGCATTCTTTTAAAAGAAATGAGATTGATTGAACCAGCCTGTCAATGTTCACTGGCGTTCCCCCTTCACAAACACCCCACAGGAATTTTCTGGAGCAAGTGCCTCCTTCTGTTCCCCAATTACTCATTCTTTAAGTGATTGAGCCACTCGACGATGGCTAAAACACTCATTGTGGCTTCAGCAAGAGGTGTCACTACAGGTTGTCTTCAAAGACCTTCCTGAAGCTGCAAAATGACACCATATAGACCTGCTAAATCTGGAGCAAGAGGGTTCAGATGTGTGTATTGTGAAATAAGGCAGCACAGGAGAAGGTTTGGTAAAGGGTCATTTACACACTTTCATAAACCTTTAGAAATTACATTGCTGCCCATGACTCTCATATATGCATATGTAATTATAACTTTACTCTGCCCTTCCCCAAGGAACCCAGGATGAAATACATTATCCTTACTTCTTCCATTTTATCTTTACAACAACTCTGCCAGGTTCGTTGGACTGGATAAGAATAGCTAAGGTCCACCCGGTGAGCCAGTGTGACGTAGTGGTTAAGAACGCATCTTCTGGCAACCCGGATTTGATTCCCCACTCTTTCTCCATATGCAGCCAGCTGGGTGATCTTGAGCTAGTCACAGTTCTGTTAGGGCTATTCTTATAGAGAAGTCCAGTCAGGGCTCTGTCAGCCATACCTACCTCACAGGGTGTCTGTTGTGGGGAGAGGAAGGGAAGGCAATTGTAAGCTGCTTTGAGACTCCTTTTGGTAGTGAAAAGTGGGGTATAAAACCCAACTCTTCTTTATAACTGAGTGGAGATGTCAGCCTGAGTCTCTGCACCCTCAATCCATTGGCTTAGCCACTATACCATCTGCCTGGGGTAAATGAGCCCATGGGGAGTGAGTGTCAATCATGTGGGTCTTTTCTAGCTCTCCTACTGCCGATGTGAGATTGTTTGGTTGGGAACTATGTGACTGGAATTGAGTCATATATTTATTTGAGTATTTCCCCAGTTAGGTGTTGTTGTTAGTTGCGAAGTCGTGTCCGACTTTTGCACTCTCCTCCTTCACCCGCATCAAAAGGCTCTTTAGTTCCTCTTTGCTTTCTGCCATTAGAGTGGTATCATCTGCATATCTGAGGTTGTTGATATTTCTCCCTGCAATCTTGATCCCAATTTGTGACTCCTCTAACCTCGCCTTTCTCATGATGTGCAAGGTGACAGTATACAGCCTTGCCGAACTCCTTTCTCACCCCAGTTGGATAGGAACCATTAATGAAAAAGGAAACTCTCATGCAGCTGCAGAAATGTTTCAAGGATCCCCTGTTGCTGTGTGATAAAACTGGGCAACTGAAGTTTTTAAACTGGCTGTCATCCCAGACTCCATGATCAATTCAATAGTATCTGTTTCAATCTCTGGCAATGGTAGTGTTGTAACTTTGAGTAAGTTCAAGTTTGGTTCATGAGGGAATGCGTGTGATGAAACCCACTTGTGCCAGTTGTGGTTTCTGCCTGTGCCAACCCATATAGATAGCTGTAGCTAATGGAAGGCCCCCCCCCCCTCAAGGACTTAATCTTGCCCAATGTTTCTGGCAAGGAGAGTTCCAGCAGCTGCTGTCTGTTCATTCTTGATGTAGCATCTAGCTTTACTTTGCCAAGGAGAAAGGACAAGTGTACCAGCTGTTTCATGCTCACTCTGGCATTGGTAACATGTCACTGCTCTCCTACATCCAGACAAGAGCAACCACTGCTAGAGAGGACATGAGAAACCGCTGAAGCAGCTATTTCCTTGTTTATACTGGCAAATTAAAAGCTCAAAGATTGCAATTTGCATTTGCAAGAACCACTGAGCACAATTGTGAGAGTGGGGATAATGACAGAAGCTCTTTCCTGGACCCACTCTGCACATGTTGGATAATATACTTTCAATGTGCTTTTGCAGCTGGATTTTCCTGTGCAGAACAGGAAAAGTGCACTGAAATTGCACTATCCAATGTGTGCAATATGGGCCCTGGGTAGGAATTCAGGTTAGTATTTGGGTGGGAGACCTTCAAGGAATACTAAGGTCATGATGAAGAGGCAGGCAATGGCAAACCACCTCTGGAGGTGAAACAGAGTCGCCATAAGTCACAGGGTTCTATTTGCAGCTGTTTGTAATGTTTTTCAAAAGCAGAGGAAACAGCAGTTCCAGGATGATTCATTCTATATATCCTTTAATCGAGAAAATAATGGGTAAACTACTGTTTTAGCTGACCAAGGGGGGACACTGGGGTGTCTGTTCCAGTGACTTTCTGTTCACCAGTGGTGATCACACAGCTGATGAATGGAAGGATTGTTTGGCTGACTGCAACCTATTCACAACTATTTACACAAACAGCTTACTTGCAGCCATCAGAAGTCAACTCCTAGCTGATAAGGGAGCCATTGGGAATTGGCTTTTTATCAACAGATGGAAAAATGTTGCTTGGTACTTGGGGGGGGGGGATCAAGAGCTGATTCTCAGCTGGTTACATGGATCAGCTGGAAGTTGGGCTCCATCCTGGAAAGACTGATGAGATGCAGCAACTTGTGCTTGCAGGGAAAGGGGCGGGGGTGATCAAAAAAGAAGTGGTGTGGATTGCTCCTGTTCTCCTCAACCCAAGATTTCAGCATGGGGTGTGTATGAAAAAGAATCCTTTTCTTCTCTCCATTTAACAATGGGGAAATCAATACAATTTCTTCTGTCCATGTCTAGTTTGGAGGAGGGGTGGGGAGAGATCTGATTCTTCTTTCCTTTTTGCAAAGGGGAGATGAAAAACTGAGTCTCCCTTAGCCGTGAGTTGGCTTCTGATTCTCCCTTGTGTCCCATCATAAGAATGCAAGGATACAGACCTGGGAGATCAGAACCAACTCCCATCTGATCTCTGACAGCTACAAGAAGCAGCTGTAAAGTTGCTATGAAGGTGTTCTGAGAGTTGGGATATGCATGATCTGCAGTGTACATAATTGAGCAGAATATAAAGGGGGCATTGGAAGAGATATATATTTAGCATAGTTAGGATAGGAACTTCCTTCTCCAGTGTCCTTATTGGCTCAACAGGAGACTTACTGCTTTTTGAGCACATTTCCTCCCTGTTTGCCTCAGGAACAGGTGTTGAACAGAAGAATAACTGCAGCTATTTAGGTCTTTAGCTCTCTCTTTCTAAACATAGTTGTTTTGCTTCATGAATAAAATCTTTAGGCAATTTAATGCTTCACTCTCTCTGCATCTTCAAGCTCTGCCAACACCTAGTTGCTTGGTGCAATCTGCACATATCTTTGACTGGCTCACTGTCTGATGGTGAAACCATTTTAGAGTCCAGTGACACCTTCAAGACCAACAAAGTTTTATTCAAGGTATGAGCTTTTGTGAGCATGCACACTTACTCAGAATATCGGCATACAAAAGCTCAGAATATCTAAGGAAGTGTGCATGCATACAAAAGCTCATACCTTGAATAAAACTTTATTGGTCTTAAAGGCACCACTGGACTCTAAATTGGTTCTGCTGCTTCAGATAAACATGGCTACACACTTGAATCTGACTGATGGTGAGTGTAAGTTTGACCCCAAAACAGCCTTGCTGCAAAATTTGTAGCATCCCTAGTTGATGGTGGGGTATATCCTAACCCTATCCTACCACTCCACTAAACAAAATATATTTATTTGCTTATTGAAATATTTATACCCCACTCATCCTTTTGGCTGACATTTGAAGCCTTGTTGAAGCCAGGTTGGTGTAGTAGTTAGGAGTGCACACTGGCATGCTGGGTTTGATTCTGCACTCCCCCACATGCAGCCAGCTGGGTGACTTTGGGCTTGCCAGGGCACTGATAAAACTATTCTGACCAAGCAGTGATATCAGGGTTCTCTCAGCCTCACCTACCTGTTGTGGGGAGAGGAAAGGGAAGGCGACTGTAGGTCACTTTGCTACTCTCTCTCTCCCCTTTGGGGAGAGAAAAGCCGCATATAAGAGCCAACTCTTCTTCTTCTTCTTCTTCTTCTTCTTCTTCTTCTTCTTCTTCTTCTTCTTCTTCTTCTTCTTCTTCTTCTTCTTCTTCTTCTTCTTCTTCTTCTTCTTCTTCTTCTTCTTCTTCTTCTTCTTCTTCTCAAGAACCCTTCCTTCACTGTAGGTGACCCTAACACTGGAGGAAGAGTCACATAAATTAGAGGAAGGGTCCTTGGACTGGAAATAGCACGTTTACCTTCAACTTTCAGCAGCTTCATGTTGCAATAGCCTTTGGAAATGATTCTGTTTAATTTTCTTGGGGAGACTGAATTACTCCCTGGTCATTTTTATTTATACAGTTTGTATTCTCAGCATATAGTGCAATAAAGTAATGCTCTCATAATTTTCTTGTTTTGCTTAGGACAGATTCAGTTTAGCCCACTTCTCGAGCCTATCAAAATCATCCTGTATTCTGATTCTGTCTTCTGTTGCATTTGCTACCCTTCCCAGTTTAGTATCATCTTCAAATTTAACAAGTATCTCCCCTAAACCCTCATCCAAATCATTTATAAATATGTTGAACAACACAGGCCCCAGGACAGATCCCTGGGGCACTCCACTTGTTGCTCTTCTCCAAGAGGATGCTGACCCATTAACAAGTACTCTTTGGGTACGATCAGTCAACCAGTTATCAATCCACCTGACAGAATTAGGATCCATATAACATTTTATCAGCTTGTCAACAAGAATATCATGTGGAACCTTATAAAAAGCTTTACTGAAATCCAGATACTGAAATCCACAGCAATCCCCTGATCCAGCAAGGTAGTCACTTTCTCAAAAAAAAAAAAAAAAGAAAATATAAGGTTGGTTTGACATGATTTGTTCTTGAGAAACCTTTGCTGAGTCTTAGAAATAACAGCTATTTGTTCCAGCTGCTGAAGGACTGACTGTTTGATGATATGTTCCAAAATTTTGCCAGCTACAGATGTCAAGCTGACGGGTCGATAGTTACCCGGAACCTCCTTTTTCCCTTTCTTGGAGATGGGGACAACATTTGCCCTCCTCCAGTCATCTGGCATCTCACCTGTTCTCCAAGAAGCATAAAAAAGAATGAACATTGGTTCAGAAATGACATCTGCAAGTTCTTTTAGTACCCTTGGATGCAATTCATCTGGCCCCGAAGACTTTATTTCATTTAAAGAAACTATGGACTGCCCTCACAGTGATCCTAGGCCACCATTCCCATCAGCCCTGATGTGTTACATTTTTGTCACATTGGGCATTATTTCCCTCATGTTACTGGAGTGCTAAACACACAGTATGGTACACCATACAAACATAGATGAGAGACAGTAAACCTTTCCTATGAGAATCATTCACAATCCTTATGTAAAATTCAGGAATGTTCATGTTTGTTAATGAATTTCAGTTCAGCAGCTTCATGTTGCAATAGCTGTTGGAAATTATTCTGTTTAAGCATCTAGGGAGAATGAATCATTCCCTGGTCATTTTTTATTTATATGATTTGTATTCCCAGCATAACGTGCAATAATGTTCTTGTTTTTGCTTAAGATAGTTTCATTCAGTTTTCTAGTTGTACCATGTGATGCAAGAACTTGAAGACAGCGTAGTTATAAAAAACAGTCTGGATGTCTCTAGCCTTGTGTCCAAGTTGCATTTTGGGCTGTTGCTTAGAGAGTGATCATAGTCAGGGAAATGGGGCAAGAAGACCTTTGTAGTGAGTAATATCTGAAGCAATTTTGTTTCTGTATTGGCAGTAGGTGCCCTGATGTGAATACATATGATTGAGAGAATGTGTTAAGACTTTCTCTAGATTCCTCATCTTTTAGGATACTAACACGACAACTTTCCTTCACATTGACTGGCATGATGTATTTGGTCAAGGAAGATGCAAGACGGCTTTTGGCATGAACAAGGCCACAGCTTTATTAACTCCAAATCCCAGGGGTTGGCCTGGCACGAGGTATAGAGTATTCCCCATGCAGACGTCCAACGGCAGACATGAGCTCAAGGGGTGCACTGGGTCCCCCTTCTTCCCAGCCGGGAGGAAAGATCCCTTGCCCCTTGAGGCCCTCCCCCGGGAGAAGGTGAGACATGGCTGTTGGATGTCCAGCATGTACAACCATCCCCACCTCCTGGCTCCAAACCTTCCCAGTCGGGTAAGGCCGCACTTGGTATCAGCCGATCTCTTAAGGAGACCCCCTACCTCAGGTCCCAGTACGCAAACTGGTCCCTGAACATATACTCCACCTCGTGCCCCCTATTCCACTGCTGTAATGAAAAAACAAAACTCCAAGTTAACAAAGGGGGGGGAGGGTTCCGTCCTCCGGCTCCTCCGCGGCAGAGACGGCGAGTTCCGGCCGCGTAGCACTTATAAAGCACTGGACCCCTTTCTGTCCGGGAGAATGGCGGTGTGTGTGTGTGCGTGCGTGTTTGGTGTGTGGCAAGTGGCGGCGGCGTGGGAAGGGATCTGGGGGGGCAGGGCGGTAATTGGCGGTGTGTGTGTGCGTGTTTGGTGGCCGGGAAGCAGCGGCGGCGCGGGAACGGGTCTCGGGATCGAGGGGGGGGGGTAAGTTGGTGGTAGGTGCATTTGTGGGGGGTGGGTGGGAAAGGAGCAGGGATGCCGTATGTTTGACGTGGCATCCCTGCTCCTTTCCCTAGGGCAAGGGGAAGCCAGCGGGAGGACTCACCGTGGTGGAAGGCTGCTTATCCTTCTGCGCGGCGAGTCCCCTGCTAGCCGAGGCGAGGCCTGGCCAGGCCACTTGGCCTTTGAGTTTTTATCACGGACAGGGCCCGCCTGTCAGGGTCAGTCCCTGCTCTCTGCCATGATTACTGTTCAGTGAACCTGTCTGACTCCATCTTGTATGCTGTGCCTTTACTGAAACGTTCCCATGTAACCAAAGCCCCTGCTTGTAGTTTTCCTTTGATTCCCCCCTTCTTGATCCTTGCATTTTCACACTGCATATTCTCCCCGCTGTGAAACAATGTTGCCCAGTTCCTGTAAACATCTTATCTGCTAGCCTGAGGCACCGGCCTGACCAAGGCTGCACTAACTTCAACACCTTGGCAGGATGCTTGGGATGGCACCTGGGTGAGGGTTCCCCCCCTCCCTTGGGAACGCTCAAGTTTTGGGCGGGAGAAAAGTATTGATAAGTGCCTTCTGTTCTTGTATCGAACAGATTTGACTTCAAATGTTATAGTGATCTGATCTGCTGCCATTTAAAGCTTTCTTCTTATAGAAGTTTTGGTTGTGAGTTTTGTCAGCTCTTGACACCACCCTAACTCCTCCCCATTAGCCCTTACGGCTTTATTTTATCCGCTCCGCACAAGCAGTTAAAGATGGTAGTGGGTGCTAAGCTCTTGCCAAGGTGTCAAAGGACAATCTGCCACTTCTACTGACACCCTCCCCCCTCAGCATTCCACTGTCAAGGATACATCTGCCCATTGGTCTCCAATTTTGACATATTTATTTCCTTCACTACGTTATCCCCTGGAATTAAACCCAGGCAAAACTTTGAAGGTACCACTGGGCTCAGGCCTTGTTAAGAGCAAATTAATGGACATCATGGGAGGATTCGGGGGGCGGGATTTGTCACAGGAAAAAGGGTGACAGAAAAGTATGGGTTGTTGTTATCGAAAAATCATGGCCAATACTGTGATAATGGTACCACAGGGGTGCAAGCCATCATTCTAGAAAGAACTCCCCAGGCATTATTTTCACCTCATCCTCATCCCAAGTGGAATCTTGCATTGGTACATGCTGCAGAGCATTCTGACCAGGCAATTTTTCTGGAGCAACACTATACGGGGAAGTGGCCTTGCTGTGTCTGCTAAAACTGACTGTGAAAGTTCTGTTTTGGTCATCTTAGAGTAGATGCTATATTCCACAGGGCCTGTAAGATGGAGCTCTTCTGCCAGGTCTTTGGTTGAGGTCAGGATGCGGAAGATCAGATGGGCCCCTCTAGCCCAGATCATCATCGGCAATGGATTGCCAGCACCCATAGATTGTCCCTTGAGGCACAGAGAGGGAGTTGTCTGATTTGGGAGGGAGGAGTCTAGGGTTTTTTTTTGCTGCTGTGATATTATGTTTTAGTGGGGGGTTAATGGTTTTATGTATTTTTATGTGGGGTATTATATTATGTAACCTGCTGCAAGATCGCTTGGCTGATAGTGGCAAGCAATAATAATAATAATAATAATAATAATAATAATAATAATAATAATAATAATAATAATAATAATAATAATATTCAGCTGCAGAAGGAAGAGTCAGACTGCTGCTCCTGTACTGCCCCCTGGAACCTTCCACCGCACCTGGGGGTGGGGGCATACCCACTCAATTTGGGAACTCCCAGTCTATTTACTCACAAATCTTTAACCGCTCCTGCGGAGCAGATTAAATAAAAGAATAAGGGCCCTGAGGGCGGGCCCTGTCCGGAATGAGGAAGGGTGCCCATTGGCCCTTTCCCCTGGACTGACATGCGGAGGGCCCAATCAGGAGGCGTGAGGCCTCTCAATTGGGCCCTCTGCTTGTCCGTCCAGACTCAAACCGCCAATTGGCTGTTTGGCCCAGCAACCACCAATTGGGAGGCGCTTCGCACCTCCCAAACTGCCCCAGCCTCCATGAGGCCAAAACTTCCCCCCACGGCGGCCATTCCTCTGCTGGCTGCCGAGAGGGAAGGTAGGCCCGCGGGAACCTTCCCAGCCATCGTGGGGGAGGGGCAAGCCTTCCCAAGGCCCGGAGAGTGCAGTTCCCGGCTTGCAGAGCCGCCGCTTGCACTCCCCAGGTCCTGGGAACGCTTTTTTCCGGGGGGGGGGAGGCTAAAAGCCTTCCATTCGGGGGAGCATAGAGGCCCCCCGGCCCTGATTGGAGGGCCGCTAGCACCTGCTGTATTTAAAGTACAGTGGGCTTAATTTCTAGTCCATTATAAAACAACATACTGTAGAATGCACATTCTAAACAGAAAGAAAAAGACTAATTTTTCAGATACACATACATTAAATAAGAAAACTTTACTTAGTTTGGCACTAATAGATGCCAACTCAGTATTTTGCATATTGCTACCAATGTGATTTGATGTATAAACCTGCTGAAATCCATACACATATTTTAATTCAGTGGTTTCAGACTGGAATAACTGCACAAGATTACATTGTAATCGGACTGACAATCGGAGGTAAATTCCTATTAAATTGATTTATCTCTGTAATAAAACATTGTAAAGGTAAAGGTATCCCCTGTGCAAGCACCGGGTCATGTCTGACCCTTGGGGTGACGCCCTCTAGCGTTTTCATGGTAGACTCAATACGGGGAGGTTTGCCAGTGCCTTCCCCAGTCATTACCGTTTACCCCCCAGCAAGATGGGTACTCATTTTACCGACCTCGGAAGGATAGAGGGCTGAGTCAACCTTGAACCGGCTGCTGGGGTTGAACTCCCAGCCTCATGGGCAGAGCTTCAGACAGCATGTTGGCTGCTTTACCACTCTACCTGACCACCCTGGAAACTGTGTTGCAGGCTCCTTTTTTGTTTTGTTTTGTTCTTGCTCTGCTCCTTGGGTCACTCCAGACCTCAAGCCTACGATTTCAGGTTGTATGTTCCTTCCAAAGAGGCTCTAAAATACTATAGTACTAAGCAAATGTAAATTCAGCTTAATGAAATTCTCCTAGTAATATGATCATCCTGAACCCACATGCCTGCCTTGTGTCTACGGGTGAAATAGCCGCATTCAATGTCTATGTAAAGCTTTCCATAATAAATCTTTGATAGCCGGTTTCTAAGAATATGAATTCTAAGAATATGAAAAACTAGCTTCAAACCTGTTCATAAGAACAGGCTTTGAAAGAGCCCTCCCCCTCCCCCAGGCAAGCTTGTGGCTTGTACGTGGCCCGCCAAGCACACACGGCGCCTCTGCGGGGAAGCTGGCCCTGGCTCCCAGGCAAGCGCGCAGCTTCCCCGCAGCCCACCAAGCATGTCTGGTGCCTCTGTGAGGTGGTGGGCGTCCTTGGTGGGTGACGGGGAAGCCATCCCCGGCCCTCACCCTGGTGAGCGTGCAGCTTCCCTGGCCCCATGGGCTCCTTACCGGGTTGCGCGGCCCCGGGAGCAGAAGTGTCAGCTGCAGCTGGCGCTCCAGGGGCTGGCCCAATCCGGACATGCCCAGCTTTGCTAGGCATGTCCAGATTGGCCCACTGACCTGGACACCACCCGGACATGGCTCTTTACAAAATTTAAGAGCTAATTATGGTTCAGATATAATCTAGAAATGATCTAAGATAATCATTACAACAAACACAAGGAGTAGTTTTATTAGTTGTATAATGTATAGAAGAGGAGATTAATGTTTTTTGCCCTCACATCAGTTCACTTATGTTGACCTCAAATGCTTTATGACATCTTAGTTTCCCTATACAATAAGAATTCAAAATGATGACCTGTGGGGGGGGGAACCCATCATATGACAGGCACTTGCTTGTAAGGACCCCACTTCCTCCTCCAGCTGACAATGTTCCAGGGGAAGTGAGTTCCCATGTCCAGCTATGGGACTCTTTCCCATAAAAAAACATCCCAAGCCAGTGGGAAAAGTGCCAGGATTGCCTGACCTGACCACCCTGGAAACTGTGTTGCAGGCTCCTTTTTTGTTTTGTTTTGTTTTGTTCTTGCTCTGCTCCTTGGGTCACTCCAGACCTCAAGCCTACGATTTCAGGTTGTATGTTCCTTCCAAATTTCCTCCTTTTTCCTTTTTGTAAGTGCACCCTCTTGCTGGTATATGATTGCTTAAGGAATTGGTCCTCAAGTGCTCAGTGTAGGTTCCTCATGTTTTCATTTTGCATACAATAGAATTGTTTGTGTTTACAATCACTCACTTTCTTTTGGATAACAAAATTTTGGGGGTATTTTGGCTGGAGGAATGTGGACAATTTAATGGTAGAAAGGCAACCTCCCCCAAACTCCTTTACTTTCTGATTTTGTTTTGAGGTATCCCCACTGAGGTATCCCTGGGAACACACAGACTTACAAGGTACTGCATTATTGCTTTTTGGAACCCTTCTGCAAACTAATTTCCTCTTCTCTGGGTCCAGTTTGGGTAACAATCTGGTCTTCCAACTCTTTCCAGCATTCTATCTGCTACTTTCAGGGAGGGGTTAGGCTGTGGGTGAGGAATGCAAGAAACACCCGGGTGAAGGAAGAAAGCAGGGAGTGTGGCTGGAGTCTGTCCTAAAGGATGTGAGGCAGCCTGCTAGGTCAGGATTTGGACACAATGATCTTGCTTCCTACTTTTTGCTCATTGACCATGTTGGATTGCACACCCTTGAGACAGCCCAGGAGATTCTACCTCTTTAGCCCTTGCCTCACTTCAGCTGTGCCTCAGTCCTAGAAGGGAGTTAATTTGTGCAGTAAGATCCCTCTAGGGAAGGGAAACCAGGTTTGACCCTGGACTTCTATCTTTTATCTTTGATCCAACACTTGGAGGTTACCAAGGTATAGGACACTCCACATCTTGCTTCAACCATCTGCTTGAGTTTTATTACATTTGTGCCTTACATTTCAGAACTTCCTGGCAAGGTTATTTTAAAACTAAAGTTTGGCCTCAATTTGTGATGTATTAGATTTTAAATGCAGTGGCAGAGAGTAGCCATTTTGGTCTGCAGTAGAAAAGTTAGGTTCAAGACCAGTAGCACCTTAGGGATTTTCTGGGTGCCAGCTTTTGGGAACCAAAGCTTCCTGCGATATCTGACAAGGGATGCAGGTTCTAATGCATGTATACATTACTGGCTCTGGGAGAAGATCCCCCCCCCCACACACACAGTGTATGATTGGGGATGGGAATGACCTTCAGTTCTGTTAGTGGCAGTGAAGGGATTTTTCCTCTGTCTGCATAGCTACAGTCCCCAAGTAATAAACTCATAACAAGAAGCATGCAAAAACTGGTGCCCTGGAAAAATTGATAGCTTATTTTCTATTTGCCTAAGGCAAGGTGAATGGCTGAACAAAGAGAATGTTCTACTTTCTCCTATTAGAGCAAGATGTCTGCCCTCAGTGCACTGAGCCAAGTCAATGTGCTCACCAGTATCCTCTGGAATAGCGATCCCCAACCTGTGGGCTGCGGACCACATGTGGTCCTTCAACTAATTGCAGGTGGGCCCCGAAGGACGCCTTCTCCCCCCCCCCAGCCCTTTACAACACACTTCATTGTTGTGGCGTGTCTGTATCTTATTTTGAAGGGATGTTTAAACATTACCATAGCAATCAGAGAGCACTAGGGCAGTGGTTGAGAGTAAACTACCCCTCCCACCGGTCCTCAGTAAAAGGCGTTGAGTGGTCCCCGGTGAGTGATCCCCAGCGTTGAGTGGTCCCCGGTGAGTGGTCCCAGGCATTGAATGGTCCCCAGTGATAAAAAGGTTGGGGACCACTGCTCTGGAACACTGTAGAGGCTGAAGTATTTCTTCAGTATGTTTGGCTTATTTAAACCCCTCCCTTCCTGATTTCTTGTGTCATGACATCAGTTCCTATAGGTACTTGGAATTATGTACTTGAGACATTTGTAATTTATGCAACCTGGGGATGTAACAAGCAAACATTGTGAAACAGAGAGCACAAACGCTGCAATTCTTGTTCTAAAGCAAGCTAAGTTTTTAGGTCACAAATTAAATACCTCCAGTCACAGTGGTGGAAGCATAATTGTGCAATCACTTGAAACAGAAAAGGGGATTTTCTAGACTCAAGTAATGTTTGGGAGAAACTAGGTAGTCATCACTTATGCTGTTTCAGAGGCTTCATCATCTTCCCACGATGTCTTTTGACAAGAAGCTCACTGACAGGATCTCCCCACATGGTTATTATTTGATTGGGTGACCATTCTGTTCTTTTGAATCGGTATGAATATCTAGTTGAAATGTGGGGGATAGCTCCTTAAGGATTTTATTTCTCTTTTGGTCCTGCTGGACTCTGAAAGTTACCATTGGAGTCATCATTCCAGTAGACCCAAGTCCAAAAGTTTTGTTTTGTTTCCCACAGCTACATTCAAAAGACACCGTCCAGCCCACCTCAATCTCTGAAGTGCTAGTTTTCTACTTGCAGTAAGATTTTTTTTTCTCACTCTAGGGTAGTGGTTCTCAATCTTCCTAATGCTCTTGAAAACCCTTGAATACAGTTCCTTATGTTGTGGTGACCCCCAGCCATAAAATTATCCATGTGTTCTTTCACAGAAATTAAACTGAAACTGACCAATGGGGTGATGATCCATTGCTAATCTTTAACCGCTCCTAGCAGAGCGGATAAAATAATTCATTAAGGGCCCCAACAGCGGCCCCTATCCGTGATGAGGAAGGGTGCCCATAGGCCCCTTCCCCCAGATTGACAATCAGAGGGCCCAATCGGCAGGCACTTTGTGCCTGCTGATTGGGCCCTCCAATTGTCATTCTGGTGGCAAGGGATCAATTGCGAGCTGTGCATAGCACGGCTCGCAATTGGTCCCTTGCCGCTGGGCTGGCAAATCGGGAGGCGCTTCGTGCATCCCAATCCACCCCCCATCGACTGCGCTTGCAGCCACCTGGCACCCGCCATTCCCTTGCTCACCATCGATGGAGCAGGTCGCCGCTTGCCTGCTACACCAGGCACCCCCAGCAGCTGCGGCCGTTGCGCCGCCGCCACCTCCCACCGCGCCTCACTGCGGGACCCTTCGTCTCCACCACGCGCAGCTGGGAGCAGCCTGTGGCGTCACCCACCACAGCAAGACGCCGCCGCGTCGCTGCTCCCGCCGGCCGGCCCACCAAAACACTCTGCTGGTCGCCCAATGGCACACGCAGCCAGGAGCGGCCGCTGGCAACCCATCCTGGAGCACCAGCAACGCCCACCCCAGCCACCCACCGGCCGAAGCTCACCCGCCCGTGCCCGAGGAGGCGCTCAGAGCCCAGCAGCTGCCTCCTCCCCTCCAGCTCGCCCGCAGCCAGCTCCTCCCTGCCCTTTGCCAAGACAGGTAGGCTGCGGCCCCAGGGGGGGGGCCTCGCCATCGCTTCACAGGCCGCCCATCGCCCGGCTTCGGGTCCGTCCTTGACCCCGCTGCGCTACGAAACTCCCCAGCCCCACTAGCGCCCGCTGTCTTCAGATTACAGCGGGCTTGGTTTTTAGTGATTGTATATACATTGGTCTTTTCCCCAGGTTTTCTCAGTTCAGTTCTGCCTCTTGTCCCACTGAAGTGAGCCGCCACCTAGAGCGCCTGGTGGGAGACTGAGCTGTGCTGGAGGCACTGCTGGAGTGGCTGGTGGCCGAGTGTGGGCGCCTGCAGGAGGAGTGGCAACAGTGGCAGTGCCCCCCCCCCAGCCAAGCTGCTTGTCCTGCCATGAAAGGATTGTTTGATCCCCAAATGGTCCCGCCCCCGAGGCTGAGAGCCACTGGTCTAGGGGAACATTTGTAATTGAGATCTCTAACCTGCAGCAGTGGCACAGTCAGCCTTTCTTTGTAGGCCTGATGCCAAATTTCCAAGTGTTGCTTCAAAGAAATGACTGGAAATTGAGTTGCTGGAGCCAACAGAAATGGGGTGTGGGCGTGTGTAAGTGCACAAAAATACTTGAAAACATGAACTAACATATTTTGTTTCCTAGATGAGCCTAATTCTCCCTCCCAGCTCCACTACTTTTTCAGTTCACATGATACATGCTCCTGCCTGCCCTGGCAATTGTTTTGCCTCCCCTTTTTGGTTTCCACCAAAATCTAATTTTCTTTCCATCACGGCTGCCCAAAGGGGATTGTTCAGTAGCTACCAAGGAGTCAAGCAGGTGGGTAAGGACTTGTGCAAACCCTCTGAGGTTAAACAGCACTTTATCTCTTCAAGGCAGAACTTAGGGCATTGCAAAGGTCAGGATTTAGGCACACTAAGGAAAAGAAACACAAAGACAGGTTCTAATTCAAGTACTCACTATGTCAGTTGCATCTGATCTGGGTGGATGCAGGATGCCCTGGTTCTTGTCACATGCACCTCCTCTCATCTTTCACATCCTTCCCCTCTGAAAGGTTGTAGTAAAGTTGTTAGGCTGTTAAGCTGTATCTATGTGCTCTCTCATCATTGTCCATGGGATGGCGATGGGTTGGACACAACTTCGCACCTAACAACAACAACAACAACAACAACAACAACAACAAATGTGCTCATTAGTGACACTGGATGGTCACAGCTGAGATTGCAGTGGAAGAATCCTGAGCACATGGCTGAGAGTTCTCTTTCAGCTGGGCCATCATCCACTTCCTTTATCATCAGGGAGAGGAGGATCTCTAGCTAGCAAGGAGGAAAGCAGCTTCCATCAGCCTCTTTGCTCTCGATCTTCAGATTTGTGGGCATGTAGTTCTGCCTGCAGTCTAGACATTGTTGTTGTTGTTGTTAGGTGCAATGTCGTGTCCGACCCATTGCGACCCCATGGACAATGATCATCCAGGCCTTCTTATCCTCTACCATTCCCCAGAGTCCATTTAAGCTTGCACCAACTGCTTCAGTGACTCCATCCAGCCACCTCATTCTCTGTCGTCCCCTTCTTCTTTTGCCCTCAATCGCTCCCAGCATTAGGCTCTTCTCCAGGGAGTCCTTCCTTCTCATGAGGTGGCCAAAGTATTTGAGTTTCATCTTCAGGATCTGGCCTTCTATGGAGTAGTCTGGGCTGATCTCCTCTAGGACTGACCGGTTTGTTCACCTTGCAGTCCAAGAACTCGCACCAGAGTTCAAAATTCTTTGACGCTCAACCTTCCTTATGGTCCAGTTTTCACAGCCATATATTGCAACTGGGAAGACCATAGTCTTGACTAGATGCACTTTTGTTGGCAGGGTGATGTCTCTGCTTTTTAGGATCCTGTCTAGATTTGCCATAGCTTTCCTCCCCAGGAGCAAGCATGTTTTAATTTCTTTGCTGCACTCCCCATCTGCAGTGATCTTGGAGCCCAGGAGAATAAAATCTGTCACGACCTCAATTTTTCCCCATCTACTTGCCAGGAATTGAGCGGGCCGGATCTTCATTTTCTTGATGTTGAGTTTCACGCCAACATTTGCGCTCTCCTCCTTCACCCGCATCAAGAAGCTCTTTAGTTCCTCTTCGCTTTCTGCCATTAGAGTGGTATCATCTGCATATCTGAGGTTGTTGATATTTCTCCCTGCAATCTTGATCCCAATTTCTGACTCATCTAACCTCGCCTTTCTCATTATGTGCTCTGCATACAGTATACAGCCTTGCCGAACTCCTTTCTCTATTTTGAACCAATCAGAGATTCCATGCCCGGTTCTCACTGTTGCTTCTTGACCTGCATATAGGTTTCTCAAGAGACAGATAAGATGCTCTGGTATTCCCATCTCTTTAAGAAATTGCCACAATTTGTTGTGCTCCACACAATCATAGGCTTTAGCAGAGTCAATGAAGCAGAAGTAAATGTTCTTCTGGAACTCCCTCGCTTTCTCCATGATCCGGCGTATGTTGGCAGTTTGATCTCTAGTTCCTCTGCCTCTTTGAAATCCTGCCTGTACTTCTGGAAGTCCACGTATTGCTGGAGTCTAGCATGTAGGATTTTGAGTTTAACTTTGCTAGCAGGAGAAATGAGTGCAATGGTGCGGTAGTTTGAACATTCTTTGGCATTGCCCTTCTTTGGGATTGGAATGTAAACTGTGCTGAATTTTCCAGTTTGCTGGCATATTGAGTGTAGCACTTTTACTGCATCGTCTTTTAAGATTTTGAATAGTTCAACTGGAATGCTGTCACCTCCACTAGCTTTATTGTTACTCAGACTTCCTAAGGCCCATTTGACTTCACATTCCAGGATGGCTGGCTCCAGGTCAGTGACTACCTCCTCGTGGTTATCAGATATGTATAGTTCTTCTGTATAGGTTTGCCACCTTTAAAAAATATCTTCTGCTTCTGTTAGGTCCCTACCATTTGGCATGAAATATTCTCTTCATATGAGCCTCTTGTGGCACAGAGTGGTAAGGCAGCAACATGCTGTCTGAAGCTGTCTGCCCATGAGGTTGGGAGTTCAATCCCAGCAGCCGGCTCAAGGTTGACTCAGCCTTCCATCCTTCCGAGGTCAGTAAAATGTGTACTCAGCTTGCTGGGTGGTAAACGGTAATGACTGGGGAAGGCACTGGCAAACCACCCCGTATTGAGTCTGCCATGAAAACACTAGAGGGCATCACTCAAGGGTCAGACATGACCCGGTGCTTGCACAGGGGATACCTTTACCTTTACATTTTATTCTCTTCATATCTCCACTTTTCTTGACGAGATCTCTGGTCCTCCCTATTCTATTGTTTTCTTCTATTTGTTTGCACTGTTCATTTAAAGAAGGCATTCTTATATCTTCTAGCTATTCTCTGGAATTCAGCATTCAGTTGGGTGTATCTTTCTCTTTCTCGCTTGCCTTTCACTTCCCTTCTCTCCTCAGCTATTTGTAAAGCTTCCTCAGACAGCCATTTTGCTTTCTTGCATTTCTTTTTCTTTGGGATGGTTTTAGTTGCTACCTCTTGTACAATGTTGTGAACCTCTGTCCACAGTTCTTCAGGCACTTTGTCTATTATTATTTTATTATTATTATTATTAGATTTATAGCCCGCCACTCCCTTGCGGCTCGTGGCGGGTAACAATATCGCAATTCCCCATTAAAACCCCATAAAACAATAATAACATTGCCAATATTGCCGGCATGGCAAGAATGGCAGCTCAACTCCCCCCCCTCCCTCCCACTACTAGCGGGTGGAGAGGAGGTCCTGATGATGTTTTGCTTCGGGTCCAGAACCCGAGTCCCCGGGGGAGGCATAGATCTACTATCAGATCTAATTCCTTAAATCTATTTGTCACCTCTACTGTATATTCATTATGGATATGATTTAGTTCATACCTGAGTGGCCTAGTGCTTTTCCCTACTTTCTTCAGTTTGAGCCTAAATTTTGCAACAAGAAGCTGATGATCTGAACCATAATCAACTCTTTGTCTTGTTTTTACTGACTGTATAGAACTTCTCCATCTCTGGGTGAAGAGCAAATAGTCAATCTGATTTCTGTGTTGACAGTTTGGTGTTGTCCATGAGTAGAGTTGTCTGTTGGGTTGTTGGAAAAGAGTGTTTGCTATGACCATTGTATTCTCTTGACAAAATTCTACCAGCCTGTGCCCTGCTTCATTTTGTACTCCAAGGCCAAACTTGCCTGTTATCCCGGTAATCTTTTGGCTTCCTACTTTAGCATTCCAATCCCCCATGATGTTAAGCACATCATTTTTTGCCGTTAATTCTAGAAGGTGTTGTAGGGCTTCATAGAACTGGTCAACTTCATCCTCCAGCAGCAGTGGTTGGGGCATAGACCTGTCTTACTGGGATGTTGAATGGTTTGCCTTGGATTCAAATAGAGATCATTCTTTCATTTTGGGGATTGTATCCCAATACTGCTTTTCCTACTCTTTTATTGATGGCTACTCCATTTTTTCTGAGAGATTCTTGCCCACAGTAGTATACCTGATGGTCATCTGAATTAAATTCACCCATTCCTGTCAATTTGAGTTCACTGATTTCTAAAATGTCGATGTTCAGTCTTGTCATCTCTTGTTTGACCACGTCCAGCTTGCCTTGATTCATGGATCTGACGTTCCAGGTTCCTATGGAATAAAAGTCTTTACAGCATCCGACTGTCTTTTCGCCACCAGTTACTTCCACAACTGAGCGTCCTTTCGGCTTTGGCCCAGTCGCTTCATTCATTCTGGAGCTACTCGTACTAGCCGTCTGCTCATCCCCAGTAGCATATTGGACACCTTCCAACCTGAGGGGCTCATCTTCCAGCGTCATATTGTTTTGCCTTTTGGTACTGTCCATTGGGCTTTCATGGCAAGGATACTGGAGTGGTTTGCCATTTCCTTCTCCAGTGGATCACCTTTTGTCAGAGCTCTCTGCTATGATTGTCTGTCTTGGGTGGCCCTGCACGGCATAGATCATAGCTTCACTGAGCTACGCAAGCCCCTTCGCCATGACAAGGCAGCGATTCTTGATGTGGAGTCTAACCATAGAGGCTTCCAATGTATTTTCTTTGTAACTATTTTCTAAGATTCTGTGCTCTACTTCAGTAAGAAGACTGAAGCAAATGAATATATATTCTGCATGATCTTTCCTGTAAAGGTTATTCCTTTTAAACGTCAAAACGCTGTGAGTCTGAATCTGTGCCTTATCCACAAAAGCTAACCAATAACTGCAAATGCTCCATTACTTTGGAGCTCTATTTTTCTGGAGGGACTCAACGCCAAGTCTAGTCCAAATGTCCCAACACTCACTATGTTCTCTATACCATTGAAAGGAGGTTCAGAGAAACAGGGTCTCATTGTTTCCACAGCTGAAGGTAACAAGCAATTAAATCAACCCCACATGGACTCTAGGATTAGGCTGAGGAACAGAGCAAAAGCCATACAGACAGCATAGTTAAACTCTGTATTGCCATGGATGAAACAGACTGCTGGCAAAGTCACCCCCTTTGGACAAGAGGACATCTTTTGAAGTTTGTGGGGTTCTTCCTTCTACCTTATTCCAAACAATTGTTATATAGCACCCTAGTGCATCAGAATGAACACCTCCAATTACATGTTCTGTATATGTTGTAAGTGTTCCTGCTGTGAGGACACAGACTCAAACCATCCTTTGGCTCTTATCCTAGGCTTCAGAAACTGCATGTTCTCATCTGATGCAACTTTGGGGTACGTGTTCTTCCTAACAAACAGCTAATCTTTAGGGCTGATAAGCTCTTCCCTGCTGACTCCAACCAGTGTTGAGAGAGACAAGCAAGCACTTCTTCATCAAAAGACAGAGAAGCATACAGGATCCACAATGGTTATGCTTTGGACAATTGGAAAGGGCCTAGAAAATGAAATATAATATTCAGAATAAAAGACACAACTGGTTTTCATTTCTGGCACCTTCATCAGTTACTGGTTGGAATGCAGATCTCTCTTTAAATCTCAGTCAGAAGATAGGAGAGGTGTTGCAAAGAAAGGAGTCAGGATACAAAATTAAAATGCAAAATATCATCAGCTTTATTAGAGTGGGAGAGAAATGCTTAGGGGCAAAAAAACAGCATCTAACATAAGATAGGTATCCTATGTCCATAGTCAGCTCTGGTTGGTTCCACTACCCCCAAGCATTTGCTCTTAGTTCTAATATAGCAAGTTACTATGTGTATTGTATCATTGCCTCCTCAGTTCTTTCTTCACAACCCCCTTCCCTCTCCTTTTGATTCAGATATTAGGACTCAGAAATTTCCATTCCAACTTTGATGAAGGGAACTTTAACTTTTGAAAGCCTATGCCTCAAAACTCTTTGTTTGTCTGTAAGATGCCAAAAGACTCAAATCTAACTGTTCTACTTCAGACCAATATGTTTATTAGGGGAGAGGTTATTTGTAGTGCCAGAAGGCAGAGTTCACAGCGAGATTTGGCTGCAGATAGGCTGGTCTGTTTTCTATGAGGCTGATCCTTGGAAAGAAAAGTTCATGTTTCACCACCAAGTGATGAGTGCACTTCCAAAGTATAGGGACTCCTTTTACAAAAAAGAGCATCTGTCTTCTACTCTCCACCAATCTGTTGCCAAGGATTCTACCCTGCACAAAGACAGCGGTTGGCTTAAGTGCGCTTTAGAGTGTGATTTATGCATATTTGCGGGTTGGATCCAAGCAGCATTTCCACTGCTGAAAAAAGGAGGACTACCAGAAAAGCTATGCTGGAGATTATGGAACCTTTGCGGAAAAAAACCATGTGGGACAAGAAATGAAGGAGGGGAATCAGCAGAGAATGATTGAAAATGCTAGCTCAATCCAACCTTATGAATGCTTGTTATTATAAATGTATGAAGCAAATCAGAACAATTATCTTAGTTCAATACCTTCTTTAAATAACCACCTAATGTTAAAAAAATGCATATAACAGCAGCAGAAATATGTTGTGTTCGTGCTGGTACTTGGTATTGATGAGTACCATCTCTCTCTCTCTCTCTCTCTCTCTCTCTCTCACACACACACACACACACACACACACACACACACACACACACACACACACACAAACATGAGTGCCCTGCCATTGGAATATGAGGGTATGAATACTTTCATTCCTTGTCATACTTACATCTGTAACAGCAAGCTCTCTGTTATATATAACTCACTAAGGACTAAGTGGGCGGAGTGTGGGCATGGAATGTCAGACAGGTCACGCCCACTCAGGACTTTGGCCCAATCATTGGGCCAAAGTTCTGACAGGGCCTGCCCACCCAGCTCAGTCAGAGGCAATCTGGAGACATCACTGACAGTCTGCCCCTGACCACCTCATGGAGAAGAGGTTGGTAGGGGGATGAGATCAGAGGCTTGGATAGGCTGTGCCAGCCCTTTTCGCCCAAGGGCTGACTTACTGTCATGTCCAACTGTAACTTCCCTCACTTTGCCTCAGAAAACTGACAGAACTGGCAGGAGACTGGTGAGTGCTCTCCCTCCATCTCCTTTTAGGCCTGCTGCGAAGGAGCCTTTAACAGCCCCTGACTGAGGGGATAGAGGTCTTTCCAAGAGCAATGCAGGGGAGTATGAGGGCATGGGTATGGGCATTCCTTTTGAGAGCGAGGAGCTTTCCCCTTCTGCCAAATAGTTGGCTGACAGGGAGGCCACAGAAAAGCCCCTTCTCAAAGTACTACTCTGGCTGGCCTAGCTGCTAGAGGTTAGACACAGCCAAGCCATGTGTATTTCTTCTTTGCAACTCTCTGCAGATTTCAGACCTAATGCACAGGGTTATTCTGCAGACAAAACTGGATGCTGTTGCGGAGGTTCTTTTGTCTCCTGTTTCATCAGCACAACAACCCTGTACAGTAGGCCTCAAGTCTTTCAATTCAACAACCTTTGTGGGAGGCCTTAAATGTTTCTTCTCCACCATAGCCCTGTCCAAAGTAGCCCTTTATGCCTGGGGAGCTGATCTTTATACTCTGCAGGTGAGCTGTAATTCCAGGAGCTCACCAGGCCCCACCTGGAGGTTAGCTACCCCTGGGTTGTAAATATTCCTGGAGGTTTGGAGGTGGGACTTCAAAATGTACAATGCCTTAAAGTCTGGCCTTGAAAGAAGCCATTTTTGCCTGCTGATCATTATAATTTAGAGATGTGCAGCAATCTAGATACTATGCTAGAGGCATGCAGGCTACAGTTGGGAGGGAGCGGTGCAGGTGTGTCCCTCCTGGGCTATGGGCTATGGCCAGCCCTTACCAGCAACTGTTTGTATTCTGGGGCACAGACAGGCAGACAGCATCAGTCCTGTGAGTCTGAAAAGTGCAGGAAGATCTAAATAAAGAATATTTATAGCATGAAACTGTAAATAGTGAACAAGTGAATGGTTGGAGAGACATTGGAACTGATTTGACTTTTTTCAAGCTTGGCCTGGCAATTAAAAAAAACAGTATAAAAAACCTGACTAAAGTCAAGACAGCTTTGCACAGAGACACCTCCCCTTAGGGTTGCCAGCTTCCATATGAGGGTCTCTACCCCACCTCCCTCACGGAGAGTCTGTTATGGGGAGAAAAAGGGAAGACAATTGGAAACTGCTTTGAGATACCTGAGGCCTGCTGGGTCACTGCGGCCCTTTCCCAGTTCTCTCAGACCTTTCACAGACCCACATCTCTCACAGGTTGTCTATTGTGGGGAGATGAAGAGAAAAGCTGTTTGTAAACCACTTCGAGACTCCTTTGGGTAGTAAACAACAGGGTACAAAAATCCAATTCTTCTTCTAAGCATGTGGGCACATAACATGTTATCAAAAGTGAAAAAATGGAGACAGAAGGAGCAGGGTGGACCCCTGTGTACTGTGATTACTCCATGTGTATTAGGACAGGGGGACATTTCAGTGTCTGTGGCCTAATTCACAGAAGACAGGAAATGATGCAGAACTGGGAGGAATTGGTTGCCATGTAATCTCCCCCTAAGAAGAGTCTCCAGTCTGATTTCCCCTTCACATATCTGATGGCTCTGGAAAGCTCATCTGTAACCACTATGCCACAATTCCCAAAGGTCAGAACTCTCCCACGCTCAACACACATTCCAAACCACAGGTTCTTGACACCCATCTCTCCACACCCATACCCTCATTTTTTATCAAGCCCCCACAACCTCCCACACAGCACACACATTCAACCTCATGCCCTTGCAGACTGAACAACTCCTCCCCTTCCTTTTCCCACTGCCTAGCTCTAGTGCTCGTTGTATTGCTGGATACAATGGGCTTTGCCCCTAGTCCTTATATAAATAGTCTACCCAGATCAGACTTTCCAAAACTTTCATATGTTCCCCACTTAATGAGTCTATCAATAGAAGTGTCTGTGAAAAGGTGGCAGCTGTAATTTGTTGATTTTAAATTTTAAATGTAATTTTAGAGTATATTTCCCCCTATATTATCTTATATTGTATGGAATCTTGTTACGCTCCCTAAGCTACTAGGGAAGGGTTGAATATCAGTGGAAGATTAAATAAATTAACCAAAAAGGTTTTTCACAAAACTGCACATGTGCAAAGATGCCGCTGATTCAAACTAATCAATGCCAGTTAACAACATGAAGGACTACTTAGAATAAATGAACACTGGAGGGTTTGTTTTCATTGAAACACAGCATTTATTTATGACTGGTTTATATGGTTTATGATTGATTCAATTGTCTATTTAAACAACTGTCTGCTGCATGGAGATGATATGCAGCAAGGATGGGGGAAAGTAAACAGAGCTCAATGAGATTATGTGAGAACATACATGCTCAAAACCCAGATCGTTTCCACATGAGGAGTTTGCCTCTGCCCAGCTTCTCATTGTTTGCTGGTTTTACTGCTGCTTGCTCATGACGTCAGCAGCAACCCGTGGCTCTCCAGGGGTTGGCTCAAGTTTTTGTTCCTGTTGTCCCATGATAAGGGAAAGTGGATAAATCCGCTTCCCCTTTCTTGTCATGGCACACAGCAAGGCACAAACAGGGACAAGCTTGTCGGAAAGAAGAAACACATGACAGTCTCAGTAGTGTTTTGCCTGCCTGCACACATGCCCTAACCTCTCAATTTCCGGATTGCAAATTAAAAAAAAATGGTATGGTCTGAATTGCTACAAGAATGCAAACCCATGTGCCCCTGTATCCATGGAAATAAAATGTACTGTCATGTTCTCTTCAGTGTGTAAAGCTATATATTGGGAGCAGTCATCTACCCTACTGAAAACACATTAATGTTTTTGTTTTCTGGTGGGAGGGCATGAACAGGAAAAGATGTTATGAAGTAGACCTCATGGCATCCATGTTCTGTATTGTTATTCTTTGTTGTGAACACACAAGACATGTTTGTTTATTTCAATGGCTGCCAAGAATCACAAGAGGAATGACTCCTACTGCCATGCCTTCACAGGCAGGGAAAGGGTAATCTCTGTTGCTGGACAGAGGCTGGTGCTGTGCGGTACCACAATGAGGGCTGGGGAGAAACATGGCATGTGCTCATCCTTCCCTACCCCCACCCTTGTTTCTTTGTCCAGGTGGAACTTCAGGAGAGGAGGCAGAAGACAAGGTGGCCGAAGAGAAAGAACTGCCACTTGGAGGACAGTCAGCTGAGGAGCGGCTTCAGAGGGAGAGAAGGTGGCAGAAGTGGGTGTCTGTGATTGCCCTGGGGAAAACAGCCTTATGGAGCAGGGGAGAGAGGACATGTGGCATGCGAGGGATGTGGCTGATACCCTGATGAGGCAGGAGAGGGAGCTCTTCCAACAGGGGTTGCAGGAGTCTAGGGAGGAGGCCAGGATGGACATGGAGGTATTCAGGGTCTCCATGGCCAGGAAGCATGAGGTCCTTTTGGAGCAGTCCAAGCCTTAAATAGGATGGCCACCATGCTGGAGAGTATGGGGATACAGACCATGGTCAGCGGGAGGGAATACTCCAACCCTAGTGTGCAAGAAGACCCCACTGCAGACACTAGATGTGAGGAGGGGACCCCATGAAGTAGCTGCCCTTCTCCAACCCAGTCCAGGAACAAGTCAGGGGACTAGAAAAATATATGTGGTCCTTAGGGTGCCATAGGCAAAAAGGGCACATCTTGTTAAACTGAGAGATAAGTATTCCTCATGACCCTTCCCTTGTTTGAACCATTAAAACATTTGGAAAAAAAGTTTAATGATGTTGTTGTGTTATTCTTGCTGGCCAACCTGGACTGTGACTGTGGGCCCATGTCTTCCCAGCAGGTGAAAAAGATTGATCCGCAGTCATACCAACAACCTCTGTGGTGGTGCTGAGTGTGTATTCACAGGTAGACTTGGAGGACAGGTAGTCATGGCAGCAGTAGAAGAGAGGCACATGAGACTTGTGAAGTGAAAATGCAGTAACTTTTATTAAGAAAATCAATAGCATACAAAATAAAACCCCAACTTTCCCCCAAACCCTCCCACCCAGAAAACTATCAAATAAATCTATGTACAGACCTATTCCCCTTGCAGATATATCCCTAAGCTTGGCAAACTGCTGCCAGAGTAGCCTCCCTGCCCTCCTCCTCCACCGCTCTTGGGACTCCAGCCTCTTATTTTGGGCACACACTGTGGGACTGGTAGGAAAAAAGGTTGAATTAACACATATACTCTATACCCATGCCCAGAGAACCCACAATCCCAGGACTTCCCCTTACGGTAAGATGTCACTCAATGGCTAACATCATGCATTCCTGCAGGCTGTCAATAGCCTATAGGAGCTCCTCCAGGGATGTGCCCACTACAGGCTGCTTCTCCATTCCTCCTTCTGCTCCACCTGTTCCTCCTGGGATGGTGAGACATGGCCTACATTGGAGGGAAATGTGTCACAGTGGGCCCACACAAACATAAGTGTTGCTCATCATGATGGGAGCCACCACAAAGGCTTGTTGGACAGATAGCATAAACCAACGGGCACATACCTGGGCTTTGTGCGGGAGGGGGGTTGTCAACCTGTTCACGTCATCGTTGACCTCTTCTTGAGGACATGCCAGCCCATCTTGAACATTTCCTGCTGGTGCTTGGGGTTGTGAGTGTGGAAGCCCCTGCTGTTCTCCTGGGGGCTATTGTAACTGCAGGGGTAGGGTGAGGGGGCAATGGGGGAAAAGAAAGGATGGATTTAGTCCCACGATAACACTGACAGGAGTGTTTCCCAATGACATATCTGGTGGGTTTTTGTGGGCACTCTACAATGGGCAGCTAGACTACCATGGCCTCCTAGTAAAGTGCTTACAAGGAAATTTGCCTCCCCATATGGCAATCACCATCCCCTATCATCATAACAAAAGTTTGCCACAACTGTAAGCACTCCCAAAACCTCCCCCAGCAAATGCTGGTTCTGGGTCCACCTGTCCACGGTTCCCCCTGATATGTGTCCCTCTTGCCATGCCCACCCTTCCGTGGCTTATCTTTGAGGCAATCTGTGTGACTGGGTGATGACAGTGGTGTCTCTCATGGCAACCCTGTTTCTTCCTCTGTGTGGAGAAACATTAAAGGGCTTTGACATGTGGGATGACTTTGGGGGTTTGCCAACAAGGCTTGGCAAGGAACATTTGGTGCTGTTAAGCACCCACAACTTGTGCCAAGGCTACCTAGTCCTCAGAGTGTGTGCGTGTTCCCCCCATGCCAAAGTTTTCCCTCCAAATCTCTATGGGGAGGTGTGTTCTTCCATAGAAACACAGATCTGGGTGTCATGGGGCTCTATTATGCACAATGTATGGCAATTCACAGCTGCAGGAGAGTTCCAGGAATTGGAGGGGGGTAAGTGCACATGAAACATGTAAAGGTGGACATTGGAACATTCACACAGGTATCATCTGTCCTCCCACCGAGAGTGTCCCACAGCCTCCCAAAGACACATCGGCTGTTCATGGAAGGCTGTCCTTCCCACTTTCTGGAGGGATTCCCTGTTATGCTTCCAGACTTGCCATGAAGTCAAGCTTCATGCGCTTGAACTTCATGAGGCATTGGTCCCAGGTGTGCTGGAACACCCGCTCAGCCATCTTCCATGCCACTTCCGCATACACACGAGTCTGGAGGTGAGTGCTCGTCATAAGCCTGGGCAGGCTCCTGGACCACAGGAAGATGTCCAGCAGGGCCTCAATCTTTGCCCACTGCCAAAAGGCTCTTCTCTATGCCTGGGCATTTTGGAGAATGGAAGTTTCTTTCAAATAGGTGAAGCAACACCCCCAACCTTTGTTTACAATGTAATCCATTGTTAGGCCAATTGCAGCTGTTGCCAAATTTAGTATGCCACCCCCTAGCCATGCTGCCCTTACAAAGGCTGAGAAGGAATATTGGAAATGGCCAGGGCCACCACACCCAGCCCCTGGTTTACTTCCTGCAGTCCCCTGAATATGGGCATGGGGTTTGCCTGCAAGGGCACAGATAGTGGCCACCCTTCTTCATCCAACAGTGGATTCCATACATCCCGCACACATCCCACAATCACCATGACCACAGACCAAGAATGAAAGGCCCATGAACTACCCACCCTTCCCAGCCAGACCAGGAACGACAGACATGGTTTAAAAGCATTGCAAACTTTATTTTTGGGACCAGGAGGGAAGATGTCTTCCTATCTCCCCTAAGACTGTCTTAACATAAATGAGGCCAGAGTATCTTGAATCCTCAGTCCCTCCTTGTAAATCCTCCACCTAGTCTGTTGCGTGGGGGCACCCTTACCATCCAGAACTATGGTGTCCTGTTCTTCAGTGTCGACATGCTCCCTCTCCTCGGAGATGTTATGCAAGATCACACAGGCAATCACGACTGGAGTGACATTGTCCAGGAAGACATGAAGGCACGTGAGAAGGCAACTCCACCAAGCCTTCAGTCTCCCAAATGCATTCCATGTGCGGGGCAGCTTGAGGTTAAAATGCTTTTGCTCCTCCATGTGTGGAGAATTTGTAGGGCTTTGTGAGCCATCTCCACAGGGGGTATTCTCCATTGGCCAAGACCAGGGCTAGAACCTGAACCCCATCAATTGTGACTGTGGGACCACAAAGAACCACGAGTCCATGGTCATGTGGAGGTGGGAGTTTTTGAAGATGAAGGCATTGTGTCTTTGGGTGCTCCAGCCCATCAAAGACTGTAGTCCACAGTCCCTAGCAGGAGTGTGGAGCATGAGAACTTGTGGTTGCCATACTCTCATCTGCTCCTGTTTGGGGTGCGTATGGAGATATTGCAACCGTCTACAGCGCCAATGCACTGTGAGAATCAGAGATGGCCCATACTGTCCATGTTCTGCAAAAGAAGCACACACAGTTAAGACTGTTGAGTGAAAAGCGACTGTGCACCCTAACCCTGCAGATTCTTCCCTGCAGATTCTTAATAGGGCACGGCAGTGTGGCTATGTTGCTGCATGACAGTTTGAATGAAAAAAGAAATTTACAAGAACACCAGGATTCCAGCCTACCTTCCCAATCACATCACCTAGGCAAATCACCTTCCTGTACAACTCTGCCTCCATGGCAAAGCAGACCTCGAGTACAATCTCTCCCACAGTTGAGATGCCCAGTCCAAATTGCTCAGAGACCAGTCAGTATGAGGTGGTGTTGACCAGGTACCAGAGAGCTGCAGTCACTCTCTTCTCCATTAGGACCGGCATATGCATGTTGGTGGTCTGCCACTGCAGCCTCCCTTGGAGTGCAGAGACCAGCTCCTGGAAGGTCACTCAGATCATCCTGAAGTTCAAAAAACACTGGTCATCACTCAGTGCAGACAGGACAAAGTTCTCCCACCAGTCGGTGTTTCTCTCATCCAACCACATCTGTTTTGGGAAACACAACATAGTGAGCTCGAACCACCGATGCAGGGTGGCTTGCATTCCCCTAAAGGAGGTCAAAAGTCATGCACGGCCCCAGGGATGCTTGAAGATGGCAGGAGTGGTTGGGGTGTCGAGTTGCACTCTGTCAATCAGCAGGCATCGCTAGGTAGAATACAGGTACCCAAACATAAATCGAGACCATCATAACACATTTTCCAAAAATAAAACAAGGAGAACATTGTATTGTTGCGGTGGGTCCCCATCGCAATGTGGAAGTCTAATTTTTTAAAATTAATTGTGTGACTCAGGGGAACTTTTGAGTCCCCAAAACCACTGCTGTGAGGGGATTGGTCACTTACATTGATTGACATTGGTCTTTATACTTGTGAAGAAATACAGGTACCTGAGTATGAAAGTTCAGTTGAATGTATTTGGGTAAATATAAAAAGAGTAGGAAATGAGAGTGGTATTATTATGGGGGTCTGCTATAGACCACCAAGCCAGACAAAGGACTTGAATGAGATACTGCTAGACTAAATTACATGATTTTCAAAAAGGGGGGAAACAGTGGTCATGGGTGACTTCAATTACCCAGATATCTGTTGGAAGAGCAACTCTGCTAAAAATAACTCTGCTAAAAATACAAATTTTTAACTAGTCCTGCTGATACCTCCATTTCTCAGAAAGTAGGGAGGGGAACTAGGGAGTCTGCTATTTTAGACTTGATTCTCATCAATAGGGAAGAACTGGTAGATGAGGTGGAAATAGTGGGCACACTTGGTAGCAGTGACCATGTGCTTTTGGAATTTTCAACTGTGGGAAAGAGAAAACCTTTATGTATAGGACAGGTAGACTGGACTTCAGGAAAGCAAATTTTAACAGACTTAAAGGTATGTTCCTTAGAGTCCCACGGTCAGAAAGACTTAAAGAGATGGGAATCCAAGGGGGCTGGGAGTTTCTTAAAAGTGAAATACTGAAGGCTCAATCACAAACAATTCCCTTGAGAAGAAAAGATGGAAGGAGCCTAAGGAAGCCAAGTTGGCTCCATAAGCAGTTGTCAAATTATTTGAGAAACAAAAAGGAGTCATTTAGGAAATGGAAGGAAGGCCTTATTACCGAGGATGAGTATAAACAAATAACCAGTAATTGTAGGGAGAGTGTTACAAAAGCTAAAGCTCAATATGAGCTTACGCTAGCAAGAAGTGCTAAACATAGCAAAAAAGGGTTCTTTAGTTATATTTCAAGTAAGAAAAAGAATAGGGACATGGTAGGACCACTGCGAGGACAAGAAAGTGACATTTTAACAGATGACGAAGTGATGAACTGCTGAACTCCTATTTCTCCTCAGTCTTCTCTTGTGAGGGAAATGTGGCAGAAATGTAACACAACATGGGGGATGGGAACGGTGGCCTAGGATCACTGTGAGAGCAGTCCACAAACACCAAGGCAGAGTCTGCACTTACTTTGTTTATTCCGTTGTGGATCCCGCTGATTCCAGATATATTTGAACTCGGGTCTTCCTCTCCCCCCCCCCATTAAAAAAGAAAAGTGTTCATAGTGCTCAAGTGCCATTTTGGGCTGTATCAACAGGGGCATCACATCAAAATCACAAGATGTCATAGTCCCATTGTATACGGCACTGGTCAGACCACACCTGGAGTACTGTGTGCAGTTCTGGAGGCCTCACTTCAAGAAGGACGTAGATAAAATTGAAAGGGTACAGAGGAGAGCGACAAAGATGATCTGGGGCCAAGGGACCAAGCCCTATGAAGATAAGTTGAGGGACTTGGGAATGTTCAGCCTGGAGAAAAGGAGGTGTCATAGTCCCATTGTATACGGCACTGGTCAGACCACACCTGGAGTACTGTGTGCAGTTCTGGAGGCCTCACTTCAAGAAGGACGTAGATAAAATTGAAAGGGTACAGAGGAGAGCGACAAAGATGATCTGGGGCCAAGGGACCAAGCCCTATGAAGATAAGTTGAGGGACTTGGGAATGTTCAGCCTGGAGAAAAGGAGGTTGAGAGGGGACATGATAGCCCTCTTTAAGTATTTGAAAGGGTGTCACTTGGAGGAGGGCAGGATGCTGTTTCCTTTGGCTGCAGAGGAGAGGACATGCAGTAATGGGTTTAAACTACAAGTACAACGATATAGACTAGATATCAGGAAAATATTTTCACAGTCAGAGTAGTTCAGCAGTGGAATAGGCTGCCCAAGGAGGTGGTGAGCTCCCCCTCACTTGCAGTCTTCAAACAAAGGTTGGATACACACTTTTCTTGGATGCTTTAGGATGCTTAGGGATGATCCTTCGTAGAGCAGGGGGTTGGACTAGATGGTCTGTATGGCCCCTTCCAACTCTATGAATCTATGATTCTATGTGGAGTTCCCCAGGGATCTGTCCTAGGCCCTGTGTTGTTCAACATATTTATAAATGATTTGGATGAGGGTTTAGAGGGGATACTTATTAAATTTGCAGATGATAGAGGGGTAGGAAACACAACAGAAGACGGAATCAGAATACAGGATGATCTTAATAGATTCGAGAAGTGGGCTAAACTGAATAAAATGCAGTTCAATAGGGACAAATGTAAGGTTCTGCATTTAGATAGGAAAAATCAAATCATTATAGGATGGGGGAGACTTTTCTTGGCAGTAGCACCTGCAAAAAGTATCTAGGAGTATTAGTAGACCATACATTGAACATGAGTCAGCAGTGTGACTTGGTGGCTAAGAAGGCAAATGGGATTTTGGGCTGTATCAAAAGGAGTATTGTGTCCAGATAATGGGAGGTGATGGTACCACTTTACTCTGCTCTGTTTCAGCCTCACTTGGAGTACTGTGTTCAGTTTTGGGCACCCCAGTTGAAGAAGGAGGAGGGCAACAAAGATGGTGAGGGGTTTGGAGACCAAGACATATGAGGAAACATTGGGGAAGCTTGGTCTATTTAGCCTGGAGAGGAGACAACTGAGAGGGGATCTGATAACCCTCTTCAAGTATTTAAAAGGCTGCCATATAGAGCAGTGGTTCCCAACCACCAATCCGTGGCCTGGTGCTGGGCCCCGGGAGCCTCGGCAGCGGGCTGCGGCTTCCTCTCCCTGCCCCCCACGAAGCGGCCGATTAGCTTGCGGCCTGGCAAGCTTCTTGCTGGAGGGGGAGAGAGGGAGGTGCTGCCACTGGCACACCGCTGGCGCAAACTTGCATGCACGGACCTGTTGCGCATGCGCATTTGCGTCTGGCGAGGCGCAAACGGGCATGTGTGGCAGTTTTGCACATGCGCAGAGCCGTCGTACATGCGCGTTTGTGACCCCGCTGGGTGCGCAAACATGTATTTGTGGCAGCCCCATGCATGCATGCATGCGTGAAGATGCCGTGCATGCGCATTTGCGTCCCCGCCGGGCATGCGTGGGCCCTGGGTCGCCCTCTCCCCCCACCCCTTGGCAGCGGGCCGCAATGATGTAGAGGATGGAGGAGAGTTGTTTTCTCTTTCCCAGGAGGGATGGACCAGAACCAATGGGATGAAATTAATTCAAAAGAAATTCCATCTAAACATCTGGAAGAAGTTCCTGACAGAGCAGTTTCTCAGTGAAACAGGCTTCCTCGGGAGGTGGTGGGTTCTCCGTCTTTGGAAATTGTGTGTCCTGCATAGTGCAGGGGGTTGGACTAGATGACTCATGAGGTCCTTTCCAACTCTATGATTCTATGATTCTATGACATTGGTTGACCATACTTCTGACTTCCCCGCCACTTTGTTAGGAAGGGAAAAGCTGCAACATGATGGTGGGAAAAGTCGGGAGTCGTCTCCCATCGGGAAATACCCAAACGCACGGTTTGCCATTGCGCTTTTACAAGCAGGAGACCGTGCACATTGTCCCCCTTCTGTGCGGAAATGGTCCCAAACTGCATTGTAGTACCTGGTTAGGAAGTGATATAGGGAAGCAAAGTGACAAACATCTATGTGAGAGATAGCTTTATGAACTAGCAAACAATTGTTGAAAAATAGGACACAAGTTGAACTGGCAGGTTTTAAGCATCCCTTAAATAGTGTTGTGCTTGAAAAGCATAAATGTTATTTTAAGTACAGTGAAATCCTAAGTAGGTACAGCCCTGATTAGGATAGAACTGTTAGATCACAGATATTGCTAACCATCTATTTGAGTTTTTCATAGCCCTTTCATCACCTTCCCATATTTACCCATCAAATACCTAAAAGAGTTTTAAAGGGAGAAGTTTGAAAAGGGTGATATTAAGTGTAGTTGCTTTATCATTTTAACAGAAGAATGCTGTGTTGTTTTCTAATGCTGTTACCCAGACCCTGGAGGTGCCACAAAATGCAAGTCTCTCCCCCATTCTCAGGGGCTTTCCGCAACGGGATCCATGTAGCAAATTGTTTGCTGAACGAAAAATCGCCATTTAAAATAGTGGAATTCGTCGTTATGCATACCTGCCTTTGTAGTGGAATCCAGTTGCGTTTCTATCGTTTCCCACAGGCTTCCGGTCTCGGCAAAAATCGCTAGCTAGGAAGCGCTATTGCCAAGCTCGTCCCACCCCTGGCCGTCAAGCAGCCAATGGACGGCCGTTAGCATGCTCCCAAACAGCCCCTTTCCCTTTAAGAAAGGTTTTTTTTTTTTAACACCCGTTGCAACGAATATGCGTTGATTCGTTGCAACGGAGAGGCCCATCCAGCCAGCAGGTGGTGTTTGAGCTGCTGTTTCATCGTTGCCACGCTCCCCCCGAGTGAAAAAAAAAATCCCCCCCCTCACGGGCGCGATTTTCAGCCGAAAACAGTGTGAAAAATAAAGGGAAAATAAATCAGCAAACGGGCTTCTGTGTTGCTTGTGCTTAGTGACTGTAAACAGAGGGACTGCAGACGGGGAAGCCTCACTGGCTAAACGGAGGCTCGCCGGTGCGTTGATCTCCGCTCGCTCGGAGAAAAAAAATGGCGATCGCTTCGCCGGAAGATCAGAGGAGAGAGCCAGAGGGAGGGACTTTGTAGAAACCACAACAATGGTAACACACAGAACTTTCCTGCTAGTGTTGCAGATTGGTTTCAGGAGTGTAGCGCTTTCCGGAGGGTGAATCCACTTTTTAGGATTTCCCTGAAAGCGCTACAATGAAGCGCTTTTTGCAGATCGGTTTCAGGAGTGTAGCAGATTGTCAACGACGTTGTGCATAACGGCAAAATTGTAGCGTTTTCAATTAGTAACCATTGTGCAATTTTGGAGGAGTGCGGAAAGCCCCTGAGGGGCTCCTTTTGATTTTTTGTTGCAATCCCTCTTTTACTTGATGACTGAGTCATGGAATAGAATCTCTTTAACAATTTCATTTTTTTCATTGTCAACTTTAAAACTATGTAATTCATCAGTGCACATTCCTTTTGCCTTCTTGATGTTCAGCAGTAGCCCTGCTTTGGCACATTCTGCTTTAACAATCATCAGGAGTAGTTTCAAGATCTTCACTTTCTGCAAGTAATGTCGTGTCATCTGCATGGCTCAAATTAATGTTCCTTCGGACAGTTTTCATTTCACTCTACCTTCATCTAAATCTAATCCAGATTTCCTTATGTTCTGCATGTATATTGAACAGGCAGTGAGGTAAAATACATCCTTGTCTGACACCTGTGCCAATTGGAAACCATCCTGCTTCCCTATATTCTGTCCTAACAGTAGCCTCTTATAAAATCATAGAATTATAGAATTGGGAGGGGTCATAAAAGCCATTTAGATAAGTATCTGTAGAGCCACTGCTTAAAGACTGCCAGTGAAGGGGAGCACACCACCTCCTTTAGCAGTGAATTCCACTGCTGAACTACTCTGACTGTGAAATCCTCCCCCCTGGTACAGTTCTACACATTGCTATGGATCCTATCCTCTGCTGTATGAGTGGCACACCAAACCAATCAGATGTCATGGCACATCCTTTTCCTTAAAAACCATCCATAGCTTTGTCTGATCCACACAGCCCAAAGTTTTGCTGCAATCCATTTTTTTAAAATGATTTTCTTCTGACATTCTCTTGTATGCATCAGTAACCATCATAAACTTGCAGAATCTCTAGTGCCTCTTCCTTTTCTGAATCCAGCTTGAACATCTGGCATTTCTTGATCCATATATGGTAAGAGTCTTTGTTGTAAAATTCTGAGCATCACTTTGCTTGCATGGAAAATTAATGTGATAGTGTAGTAATTGCTGCAGTGCAAAGCTACTGTCATTTCATTGACTTCAATGGGCTTAGAATGGAGTAAATATTAATAAGATTGCACTGTCAACGTGCAGACAGGCCTCTTGTCATTATACATATAACATTATATATACAAAACACATGAAGTGTGTGTCTACATTCTGTATATTTGCATACAGATGCCCCATATATATGGAATCGTTTCTGAGAGAACACAGAGTGGACTGCATCACTTCAGGTTCTAGGAGTGCCTGCGTATCTGCCTTTTGCAGTGGGGTTTCCACCAAATGACTGAACTCTGTCCGCTGTGCTGCTGTCACCTTCTAATGTTAGCTGAAATGGTTCCCCTAAGTAAGACAGCTGAGCACCTAAAAGCACTCTGCTGCTAGCTGAGAGATGTAACCAGAAAGTGAAACTCTCTGCAAAGAAAGTTTGACAGCTTGACAGAGAAACAAAACCAAGAAAGCAAGCCATTAAAGTAAATTCAGAGGCCTGAGTAAGCAAAGCTGAAGTGACCTCCTCTTACAATGAGCATTTTCAGATGGTGACATGCCCCAGTTCACTCACAGAACAAACTAGCATAATTTATCTTCTGGAGTGAAAGGAGAAAAGAATGCTGCTTACGTGGGCGTTTTGCAGAAATACCTGAGCAGAGACACCTGAAGTAAAAGCTGTTTGCTTAAAGAGTCCTTTAGCTAAGGTAGCTCAGCTCCTCACCTTTGCTTGCTTCAAACAATTGTGAGTAAGCAGAGGTTATCCAATAAAAGGAGAAGAGTGTTTCATTAGCAACCTGACATGATGCTGGAATAGGAAATGCAGCTTTGTGAACAGTGAAGGGAATATTAATTACCTGCCTAACTAGATTGTAGTTTGGAAGAATAAGAGAAGGAGAGCAAAAGTCTCTGTGTACCAAGACCCCAGTATCAAGGAGAATTTGAAAATGCACATCAAATACATATGTGTGGTAAATGCTTAGACATAACAGGCATTTATTTGAGATGCATCTGATATAAAAAAGATATCTTTTTAATACATGTGGGAGAAGCTAGAATTTAGCTCACCTATTCAAATTCCATTTTTGTTTATACATATATTACTTATCTGTGACATGAAAGTGCTTTAGGAGCCCCCTGTTTAATATTTGTGCTTTCTACCTACTTTTTTATGTTGCTTCCAGGATAAATCCTGGGCTAAATTGGACATTGATCCTGGGGACCAAACAAGATTTTTTTCAATTAAGATCAGATGCATGTGCGTGTATGGCATTCAGCTATCAGACATCTAGGGATCAAGCCTAAGCCTACTCAAAAGTAACTGCCTCAAGATTCATTGGTAAATATTCTGCAGAAAAGAGTACAACTGCACTTTCTACGCCAAAGTCTAACTGGACAGAACATAAGGCTATGGGAACAACAAGATGCAGTGAGCCTCAATATGAAACCTCCTTAAGAAGACTGGGGAAGGGAAAGGAGAAGCAATGTTTGAAATCTTTTTTTATTCTTCTTCTGTATACTTTTAAGGCAATATAATTGTAAGTGCTGGAAATGTTATGATAAAGTGGGGGTTTTCCCCCTTTTTTCTTCTTTACTGTTATAGGGCCAAAGTTCTACAAGAAATGTTCTACCGTTCTACAAGAAATGTTTAATGTTAAGCATTTAATTCAAATCTGAAAATATGGGGTTGAATATCTGTCAGGATGGCTCTTAGACTGCGTCAAGTATAAAATGTTTTATAGGTGGTATGTGACACCAAAAGTAACTGTCTGAAAATGTGGTAACTAAGTAGGCCTCTTTTCCTAAATGTGGTGGAAATGTGAGAAAGCTTATAAATTCTGGGCAAAAGTTCATACTATTGCGTAGTTAACGTGGGGTCTTAGATTCCCTATGTATGCTGAAGTGTTGGAAATGTCACGATAAAGTGGGGTTTTTTACCCTTTTTTTCTTTTTTATTAGTGTATTGTTATAGGGCCAAAGTTTATACTGTTCTACAAGAAATGTTCAATGTTAAGCACTTAATTCAAATCTGAAATATGGTGTTGAATATCTGTCAGGATGGCTCTTAGACTGTGTCAAGTATAAATTGCTTTATAGGTGTTATGTGACACCAAAAATGACTTAAAATTGTTAAAAACTATGTCAACAAATGTTGGAAATGTGGTAACAAAGTAGGCTTCTTTTCTTAAATGTGGTGGAAATGTGAAAAAGTTTATAAGTTTTGGGCAGAAGTTCATACCATTGTGCAGTAAATGTGGGGTCTTAGATTTCCTATGTAAACTGAATCTGTATTATTAAATATATCTCCGCAGTGCCTCCCAGCCTAAACTCAAAGCGTAACTAAAAGGAGGCACCTAATGGAGGGGGTGTAAGTGTAACAAATGAAGACTATTCTTTGTATTAATAACGTATACTGTCTCTTTTCTATATTTCTATCTTTATGAAAATAAAAAATATATATTAAAAAAAAGCCTAAGCCTACTCAAAAGTAAGTTCCATAATTACAAAATGATGTACATTCCCAGGAAAGTAATCTTAGAATCGCAGCCATAGCCTAGGTTCCTCATTTATAAGGATTTCTTCAAGGGGGGGGGGGGTGGGATCTTTCTTTTTACAATATTAAAACAGAGAAGTGTCAAATGCGAGAACTTCAGAGCCTTTCCATCGGATGAAGAATTACGCCAAGTTTAAGAAATAGCAAGGTTTATTTAACCTAAAACACGGTTTGCAAAGCATGGAGAGCAGCCCAGGGCAGTTCCGGAACTACTCTGAAGTCTGCCTCGCAGGGCAGCTCATTTTGAACACAAACCCAACTCTGTTCCATTGGCCAGTCGGTCAGTGAGCATATATTTTCATCCTATCATGTTACACTTTTAACTTTCGATTTCTCCTTTCCTCCCCACGTTAGTGCTCTAACTTTCGTTCCTCATCCCTTCTAACTGCGCTCTAACTTTTGTTCCTCCTCCCTTCTAACTGTATACATGTTCTCTTGCTTTTCATGAAATGGTGGTGCTTAGCCAGGGTGTGGTGCTTATAACATGGCGGCCATGACAATATAATGAAGAAGAAGAAGAAGAAGAAGAAGAAGAAGAAGAAGAAGAAGAAGAAGAAGAAGAAGAGTTGGTTCTTATATGCCGCTTTTCCCTACCCGAAGGAGGCTCAAAGCGGCTTACAGTCACCTTCCCAATCCTCTCCCCACCAGACACCCTGTGGGGTGGGTGAGGCTGAGAGAGCCCTAATATCTCTGCCCGGTCAGAACAGTTTTATCAGTGCCGTGGCGAGCCCAAGGTCTCCCAGCTGGCTGCATGTGGGGGAGCGCAGAATCGAACCTGGCATGCCAGATTAGAAGTCCGCACTCCTAACCACTACACCAAACTGGCTCTCGAATGCTTGAATGTAGAAGACTAAATTTATTTATAACAATCCCCCCTTTTTTCTTTTTAGTTTTCTTCTGTTTCACTCTCCTCATAATAAACTGTGAGGGGCATATATCTGGTTTCAGCTTCTTGCAGGCGAGCTAACATTTGTATTGTGTCTTTATGCGTTCTAGCTGTAGTGGCCTCTACTGCTGATTGAATGCTGGATCATAGAATAGGAATCACACAGGGAATCATTAATAAACCATACAAATGCTATCAAAGCAAGCAAGCACATAAGTGCTTGCTTCCAGCTTGTAAATAGTCCAACCAACCAGCATGCAAAGCTCCAGTCCAAGTTTGGACTGTTTTATCTTCCCAGATGTGGCCTGAGTAATTAGGGCAATAGTTTCCATGCCACGGGATACTCCCATATGTTGGAAAACCTGATGCCACTTCAATCCCAGACCCAAATACTTTTTCTTTCGGACCAACTAGGGTTGTCTGGTTGATGTACGTATTCCCACTCCACGGCAGGAGGGAAGTTAAAGTTCCAGGCAGCAATTTTCTCTTGTTCTTCCCACTCATCCTCACTCAGCTGGTGTATTGAGCTTTGCACAGAGTTAGTTTCAAAGGATGTCGAGGGTTGGGAAACGTCTCCCACCGGTCACCTGGTGGCTCACAGCCTCATTTTACCTGGGTGTGGTGAGTCCAAGCTCTCTCAGCAGTGCGTACAGCAGTTTCTGTGGTCAATAAAACCTGGAAGGGGCCTTCCCAGCTCTCCTGCAGCAGTGTTTTCTTGATTCTTTTTATGCAAACCCAGTCTCTGGGAACATATGGCTATACTTTCACTTCCATCTGTGGAGTTTGGTGAAGTAGGTCTTTCTCCCGGCTGTCTGAAAGAAGAGAAGACAAACCCAGCACATACTTCCGAATAAAGATGTCTTTGATTTAATGCATAGGGCTGGGGTCGCTGGGTGCAACATCCCAAATAGACATGCCATACAACATCACTGTCCATCTCCGTCCACAATTGCAAACCCGTTTTTCCTTTCCCCATTAATTACTCGTGAGGATCCATCTATGTACAAGGTCCTTGCCCCTTCTATGAGCTCATCTCCTAGATCAACTCTAGCCTTTGTTTGCAGATGAACAATGTCCAAACAATAGTGCATGTCCAGGTCATGGGGATTCTGGTGTTCTATCAGTAGTCCTAGACTGGGGGGTAAGTCTGGAATCCTGAATAATGGCGAGGTCTGGCCTTTTCAAAAGGATGGCTTCCATCTGAAGGAGCCTGGTATCTGTCATCCATGTGCCAGCCACTTGAGACAGGAGGGACTTGATTTGGTGCTGGGTGTGCAATACAATTTTCCCTCCCCATATTAATTTCCTTGTTTGTTTTACAGCCTCCACAGCAGCAGTACATTCCTTCAAACACCAAGGCCAAGCTTGAACTACTGGATCTAGGCGGTGGGAGAAATATGCCACTGGATGGCGTTTCCCTCCTTTTTCTTGGGTGGCCACTGCTACTGCGTGTTTCTGGTGGTATAGGGTTTAGTTATAATTTCTACAGGAGGCACATTGAGAAGACCAAGGTTGTTAGCTGAGGCCGAAACCTGAGAATTTACTTTTTCTCCTTCAGTCCCAAGCAGGGCCGCTTGAAGCACAGTAGTTTCTTTGTTCAATTGTATTGTTAGGCTCAACAGGCAACCTAAGTCTCTCCCAAGGAGGTTAACCTTCATTTCCGGGGACCACAAAAACCTGTGAAATACTATTTTATTTCCTAGGGAAACTAAAAGGAGTTCTAGAACTGGAGTGCTAATTTCGACTCTCCCCATGCCTACACAATTTAAGTTATCTTTGCTTGGCATCATGTCTTTAATTGGAACACTCAGGGTGGATCTAGTAACTCTGGAATCAACCAGGAACTGAACACGTTCTTGCCCTGGTCCCACCTCTAGGGTTCACATGGGTTCTTGCAAGGCGATTCCTTGAAACAAGAGACCCCGACCCCCCTAGTCGGTGTCTTCAAACATCATAGTGATAAACCTTCCACTCCTGTTTGTTTTGGAGTTGGGGGCATTTCTTTTTCCAATGTCCTCTCTCCTTACAGAAAGCACACGCGTCTTTGGGCAGCTGATCTGGCCACTGATTGCCATCTCCAGCAGGCGAAAAGGCCTCGGCCCTTGGCCTGAAGATGGTCTCTCAATTTTAGCTTTACTTAGGTCAGCCCCAGAGGGTTGAACCTTCATCCAAGGCCTAGTCTTATTTACTTCATGTACAGTCTGAACCATGAGGTTTAATTTCTGTTTTCTTTGTTCCACCTCTCATTGGGCGACTACCCTCTGAGCTGTTTTCAACAAATCCTCTAGGGACTTTGTAGACAAGTCCTCTTCTTTATGGATCTTTTACCTGATGTCTGGGTATGAGGCATCAATAAATCTGGCCTTAAGAACTGCCATCCCTTCATCCCTTTCAGGATCATAGGTGGAATATTGGCAAAAACTCTTCTTTAGCCTATTCAGAAAATCAGAAGGGGATTCATCCTTTTCCTGCGGGGGTCCATATGCTTTAGCCAAATTGGTGATCCTAGGAACACTAAGCTTTATCCCCTTCAAGAGGTGTGCTCTATACTCCGAACATAAGGTTCATCCTGCTTTGTCCTGCAAATTCCAGTCTGCTGGAGTGGCAAGCGGAATGGCAGCAGCTGCTGCGGCCCCAAACATCCTTGACCCACTGTGCTTGGGCGGCAGTAACAGCCGCTCAAGTTGCTTCTTCTCCAATTAACAATTTACAAATATGCTGCAACTAAGTCAGTGTAAAGATGGCCGGCCCAAGAAACTCATCTAACTCTTTTGCAGCCCCTTCAGGGTCCTCTTGAGCTTTGGGGAAGGTTTTGCGGGCTTCTTTGATTTCCCCATTGGTCAGAGGGGTTTCCACATAACTAATGACATTGGGGCCCATAGGGACTTGATGAAGTGGAAACTGAGGAGCCGCTATAACTGGTGTAGCCAAAAACTTATCAGCCTCCTCTGTGACAGTTTTCACTTCTGCTGCCCCAATGTCATTCTTATTTCTTCCTTTCCTTCCTCTATCTATTTTCTTAGACACATTTGGGGCCCAGGTAACAGGAGAGTAAGTGCAAAAGGTGTTAGTTTCAAAATAGGGGGACAAGCTAGGGTAAATAGCTGGGATGGGAAGTATAGCAGAGGTAATGGCAGCGGACAAGGTTGAGGTAGGCACGGAAGGGGGCGCGCTAGGGTTCACAAGTGGGCGCGTTCTGGGGAATTCTTTCTCCTCAGAAGTCGAGTCCTCACTAGAGGAGCCATCGGCATAGGGAGGTGGGAGACATTCTAAAGGGTCCCATCCCTTGTTTTTCTTCTTTTCTACTCTTTGAGCCATCAGGGAGGCCTTATTCCCCAGTGAAGAAGCAAAGGTTTTCAACACAGTCGCATATTCGATGTTAAGGCCAATTTTGGGGTCTGGGGACATGCCCTCCCTCATGTACCAATAGAGGAGAAAGTCTTTAACTGCTGCCAAATCCTTGGTTCTCTCGAGCGGCCATTTATGGCCATCCGGGAGGAACAGAGTGGGCCACTCTTTACTACAAAACTTGACCATTTGTTCTCTGCACATGTTTGGATTACAATATGTGTCCCATTCTAACAACAGTTCACCCAGGGGACTCTCTTCAGTCACTTCCACCTTTGTAAGGGCCGGACAAGGGGCAGACCCGTTACGTGTGGCCTTAAGGACCGAGCCTTTAGGTCCACGAGATCCTTTAGATCCCTTATTAACCATTACAAAGGATTTCCCACCCCAACAATATAATAACTACTACGGGCAAAGCCCGTTGTCTCCAAGAATACAACGGGCGCTAGAGCTTGGCAGTGCGAAGAGGAAGGGGGGGAGTTGTCCAGTCTGTAAGGGCATGGGGTTGTCATGTGTGTTGTGTGGGAGGTTGTGGTGGCTTAGTGGCAAATGGGGGCATGGGTGTGGAGATATGGGTGTCAAGAACCTGTGGTGTGGAATGTTCGTTGATTGTGGGAGAGGACTGACCTTTGGGAATTGTGGCATAGTGGTTACAGATGAGCTTTCCAGAGCCATGTCTTCAGATATGTGAAGGGAAAATCAGACTGGAGACTCTTCTTAGGGGAAGATTACATGGCAACCAATTCCCCCCAGTTCTGCATCATTTCCCTTCTTGTGTGAATTAGGCCACATTCACCGAAATGCCCCTCTGCCCTAATACACATAGTTTAGTCACAGTACATAGGTGTCCACCCTGTTCCTTCTGTCTCCCATATTTTCACTGTTGGTAAAATGTTATGTGCCCACATGCTTCTTTCATGGTTGCTCCTTAGAAGAACGGATTTTCGTACCCTATTGCTTACTACCCAAAGGAGTCTCAAAGCGGTTTACAAACACCTTTTCCATTTGTCTCTCCACAATAGTCAACCTGTGAGGTTTGTGGGGCTGTGAGAGGTCTGAGAGAACTGGGAATGGGCCGCAGTGACCCAGCAGGCCTCAGGTGTCTCAAAGCATTTTCCAATCGTCTTCCCCTTCTCTCCCCATAGCAGACTCCCCATGAGGGAGGTGGGGTAGCGAGCCTCACAGGGAAGGTGGCAACCCTAAGAGGAAGACTGTCTGTGCACAGCAGTCTTGACCTTAGTAAGGTTTTTAATACTGTTTTTTAATTTGCCAGGCCCAGGTTATTTGCCAGTTACTATTTCAGTTACGATGTGTCTCCAAACATTTACTTGTTCTCTATTTAGTTTCAGACTGTAAATATTTATTTAGATCTTCCTGCACTTTCCAGACTCACAGGACTGATGCTGGTCTGCCTGTCTGCGCCCCAGAATACAAACAGTTGCTGATAAGGGCTGGCCATAGCCCATAGCCCAGGAGGGACACTCCTGCACCACTCCCTACCAACTGCAGGCAAAAATGGCTCATTTGAAGGCTGGACTCTGAGGCATTGTACGATTTTGAAGTCCCACCTCCAAACCTCCAGGAATATTTCCAACCCAGGGGTAGCCAACCTCCAGGTGGGGCCTGGAGAGCTCCTGGAATTACAGCTCACCTGCAGAGTATAAAGATCAGCTCCCCAGGCAGAAAGGGCTACTTTGGACAGGGTTGTGGTAGAGAAGAAACATTTAAGGCCTCCCACACAGGTTGTTGTTGAATTGAAAGACTTGGGGCCTACTGCACAGGGTTGTTGTGCAGATGAAACAGGAGACAAAAGAGCCAGCTTCCTCTGCAGAATAACGCTGTGCAGTGGCCTCAAATCTGCAGAGAGTTGCAACCCCCGGCCAGAGCAGTATTTTAAGTGAAAAGGGGCTTTTCTGTGGCCTCCCTGTCAGGCAACTGTTTGGCAGAAGGGGAAAGTCCCCCCCCCCTCAAAAGGAAGGCCCTCAGGCTCCCCTCTGTTGCTCTCTGAAGGAAAATGCCTCCCTCCCCTCAGTCAGGGCCTGTCAGAGACTCCTTCACAGCAGGCCTGAAGGGGGGGAGGGGGAGGAAGCGCACTCTCCAGCCTCCTGCCAGCTCTGTCAGGGTTCTGAGGCAATTTGCAGTTGGACATGACAGTTAGGACAGCCTTGGGGCGAAAAGGGCTGGCGCAGCCTGTGTTCTCATCCCCCTTGGCAGCCCTACTGACCTCCTCCCTGCGGTGGTCAGGAGCAGACTGGCAGCCAGACTGGGCTGGGTGAATGGAATTTTGGTCTGTCCTGGTGAGGGGCCAATAGGAAGGCACTTTGCGCGCCTCCCCATTGGCTGCTTGGCCCTGGATGGACACTCGGAGGGCCCAATCAGGAGCCGCTTTGCGGCTCCTGATTGGGCCCTCTGAGTTTTTATCCTGGACAGGGCCCGCCCTAACTCCTCCCCAGGTGGCCTTACTCTTTTATTTAATAGGACCCTGTCCTATTTAAAGATGTTTAGGCCTGACTTAACCAAAACTACTCACCAAATCAACAAAGTTGTGTTTCCAGCAGGCAACAACGACTACTTTGGCACCAAGGAACCAAAAGTTGGAGCACCAACTGCCGATCAACCAAACCTAAAAACGTTGCTGTTTCTGGGGTTGGGAAGCTGAGCTCCGTGCCGAGACAGCGGGACCGAGTGAAGACTGGAGATGGAGGAAAGATCCCTCCAAGGCGCCTCTAGTCCCACGCTGACCCCCCCCCAACTCACCAAGAATGCCGTCAGCAACATGACTTCTTCAGCTTCCCGGCCAATGCACCAAAATTGTCAAATGTGAGAACTTCAGAGCCTTTCCATCGGATGCAGAACCACAGCAAGCTTAGGAAACAGCAAGGTTTATTTAACCTAAAACAAGGTGTGGTGCTTATAATATGGCAGCCATGACAATATAATGCTTGAATAGCAAAACAAGAATAATTTCAACAAAATCAGCAGCAGCATGGGAAAGAAGCAATAGTATGCAGCTGAAAATGAAGCAGCCAGCCACCTCTCTCCCCAAGATTCTTTGCAAAACTTCCACCTTTCCTCATCCCCTATATACGAGCAGAAATGGAACAATATACAATTCCCTGAAGAGGGAGTTTTACAGTCTTGCTGCCTCTGTGGGAAGGGAAAGCCTTTAGGCCCGGATACTCCCCCGACATATGGTATCCCTTCAAGGACACCTCTCCCCCTGCCAGCTCTGTAGCTCTGTGGAGCTGAAAGAGGCATCCCCCTGTCCCCATTATGGTGGGAGAGCAGCATACTGCTTCCCACCATCATGCAGTGGGGCCCCCAATCCTCCCCGCTGCTGCCGCCGCTTTGGAATGCTCCTGATGCTTCCGGCCCTGTGTTGCATGTGCGGGGCCATTGTGCCAGGACAGCTGACGTGTGCCAGGGGAGCTCCTCCCCTGTGCATAATCAGGAGATAGAAGGGCTTTTTGCCCTGCCACAATGGAATAGTGGCAGTCTGGAGTGGCTGCCACCATGCATAATGGGCCTCAGAGCTTATTAAATCTTATAAGAATTCAAGCATGTTTATCCCTCTTCAGGAATAAGTAGAACCAACTCACTACATTCTTGTTTAATAAAAAAAAAGGTCAGCTTCTTAATTTAAAAAAAACAGCACGTTCTTCTGTTCTATTTTATTCTCATTCTCCCAGTGGGCCAGAACCTATAGAAAGAATGTAGTCAACATGGAGTGTTTTCAAATGGTTTAGCTCCTTCCAGTGCTACTGTTTAAAAGTCAACATTACCCACATCGAGTATGTGTACTATTTTGATTTCCTCCACTTCCAGCAATTCACTGCGTCAGGACATATTTTACCAATTGATCTGAATTCTGCAAAAGTTATTCAACTTTCAGATGTTTTTCAAAGCTGTTCAAATTTATTTACAACAATACTCACTAAAACAGCCAAATATAAATGCGTAAAATCAAAACATCAGAAACCTAACAGCTTGTCAAATTCAGGGCAAAGTCTAACACTTTTACTCTACCTGGGGTTTCCAGGATATAAAAAATAAAGCACAGTCTACAAAGCACAATCTACAAAGTCAGATAGCAAATGGTATAGTGTACTGATCAGGGGAAATAAAGGTTTCAGGGCTTAGGAACCAGTATTGGATATAATGCCTAGCTTTAAAAGGAAGCAGAGTACAAGGCAGTAAGTTAAGGTAGCAAGCACTGTTCGGTCTGCTTTAATTTCCCTCTTTTTGCTGACTCATTTCCCCAAAGAATAGATGTTACTTCTTCTCAGTGGATTCACCTCCCTCCAGGTGTAGGTCCTTGCTGCCTCCTAACAGCCTGTCAGTCTTGATCCTGTAAAGCAGCGGTCCGCAAGCTTCCGCTTGCCGCGGACCGCTGTGGCGTAGTGGGGGGAGAGGGCGGCCCAGGGGCCCACGCACGCGCAGCAGCCCCAGCGCAAAGGCACATGCGGGGACTGCCGCGCATGCGCATTTGCGCCACCGCCATGCCGGCGGCCGCGGCTTCCCCTCCCGGCCCCTCCGGGCCGCGAGCAAATCGGCCGCTAAAGCGGCCGATTAGCTTGTGGCTCGGCAAGCTTCTCTTCCCTCCCCTCCCGAAGCGAGAAGCTTGCCGGGCCGCGAACTAATCAGCCGCTTTGGCGGCCAATTTGCTAGCGGCCTGGCGAGCTTCTCGCTTAGGTGGGGGGGAGGGAAGAAGGAGCCGCGGCCCGGCACCGAGGCCTTTGCGGCCTGGCGCCGGGCCGCGGCCTGCGGGTTGGGGACCACTGCTGTAAAGACTTGGCTCCAGTAATCATAGAATCATCGAATAATAGAGTTGGAAGGGACCTCCTGGGTCATCTAATCCAACCCCCTGCACTATGCAGGACACGCACATCCCAATCGTTCATCTACTGTAACCTGCCACCCCTTTGCCTTCACAGAATCAGCCTCTCCGTCAGATCTAGCCTCTGTTTAAAAATTTCCAAAGGAAGCCTGTTCCACTGAGAAAATGTTCTGTCAGGAACTTCTTCCGGATGTTTAGATGGAATTTCTTTTGAATTAATGTTATGCCATTCGTTCTGGTCTGTCCTTCTGGGGCAGGAGAGAACAATTCTGCTCCATCTTCCATATGGAAGATTTTTTTTAAATTGAGAAGTAGCAGTTGAGGGTCTGGGGGTGGGAACATGTAATTCTACCCTAGCACTCCACATCATTGACGAACCTTGAGCATACAACTTGAATACTACAGATCTTAGAGACCAAGCTTGGACTACAGAACCTGAGTTCAGACCAGGGCACCAAAGATGAGGAGACAAAGATAAACAGTATCCTCTGTTGTGCTACTACACAGAACACAATGGGGGGGGGGGGAGGGATCAATTTTTTAAAGCAATATTTACAACCTTCAGGTTTCAAGCTCCTAAAAAACAGTATCTAAATGGTGAGATGTGTGATTAAATCATGAAAAGTAGGAACCCTGCAGCCCCTGTTTGTTGCCCATGGGATACTTGTACCAGGATTGCAGACTCTCATTATTTAATAGCTGCACAGAAGCCTCAGGGAGTACTGCAAAGGCTCTGTCTGGAGTATTGTTAAACCTTTTGGTCCTAGTAACCCAAAATAATTCTGATTTCTTCCCAAAATTTTACACACAATTGTGCTTCAAGGCAAACTCATCAAAATAAGTATAAAAAGTTATCACAGTGGCTGGGGTAACTGTTCACGTCGATGCCATCACACCTGGCTTTTATAGGAAGGGGAGAGTTCTGAATCAGACACTGAGATTCTTATCCTTTCCCAAATATTAGCTGGGAAGCAATCTGTTTTGTAGTGCCAAGTTGAAAAATATGGGGGCAGAGTTGTATGAAGGCAGCACAAATAAACTTCAGACAGCAAATAAGAGTCAAGAAAGACACAAATTTAATTTGGATAAGAAAAAGGTGTGGGGTTGAGATAACAGGAGAAATATCATATCAAAACAAGTCCATGTGCTTCCTGCAGTTGAAACAGGTGATTGGGGGGGGGGGATCTAGTTTTCACCCAATTTTTCAGGATCTGTTGTCAGTTGGTCAATACAAGTAGGCTTTAAGTGTGTATGACAAATGGTCCTGCGTCACAGGGCAATCCCTGTCCCACCCATCCAGCTTTGCTGTATAAATAAAAGGGTAAGGGCTAGGTGGCCAGAGAATGGGCGGTGCCTGTCTGAGGCATGGCCCAATTGGGAGGCACTTTGCGCCTCCTGATTGGGCCAAAGTCCTGACAGGGCCTGTCCACCCAGCACAGCCAGGGGCAATCTGGCAGCTATCAATGCTAGTATGCCCATGACTGTTGTTGGAAGAGGAGGTAAGTGCTGCTCCCAGGGGGAGAAAGTTCCTTCCTGCTCTCCCCCATTGGCCGCAAAGGCCTGGCTGTGTCTCCCACCCCTAACTGTCACATCCAACAACTCCACTCACTTTGTCTCAGTCCGCTGATGGAGGTGGCTGGTGAGTGCACTACCTCCCCACCCTCCCCTTCTGGCCTGCGGTGAAGGAGCCTCTGGCGTGGGAGGTGTTTCCGAGAGCAACGCAGAAAAGTCTGTGGGGGTACTTGTGCTTTCCTTTGGGGGGGGGACCTTTCCCCTTTTGTCTAAGGGTTGGCTGACAGGGAGGCCACAGAAAATCCCTCTCACTGCTGGAGGGAAAATGCAGCAAAGCCATGTGTATTTCTTCTTTGCGACTCTCTTAACTTTTGAGGGTGACTGCACAGGGCTGTTATGCATATGAAACTGAATGCTATTGTGGGGGTTCTTTTGCCTCCTGTTTCATCTGCACAACATCCCTGTGTAGTAGGCCTCAAGTGTTTCATCTCCACAAGAACCTGCATGGGAGGCCTTAAATCTTTTTTCTTCACAATAACCCTGTTCAAAGTCCAAAGCAGCCCTTTCTGCCTGGGGAGCTGATCTTTATAGTCTGCAGATGAGCTATAATTCCAGGAACTCTCTAGGCCCCACCTAGAAGTTGGCTACCCCTGGGTTGGAAATATTCCTGGAGGTTTAGAGGTGGGACTTCAAAATGGTACAATGACTCAGAGTCTGCCCACCAAAGAGGATATATTTGCCTACAGAGCTGATCATTATAATCTAGAGATGAGCAGTGATACCAGAGATTATGGCAGAAGCTTACAGACTGAGGTTAGGGTGGAGTGGTGCAGGTGTGTCCCTCTTGGACTATGGGCTTTGGCCAGACCTTACCAGCAACTGTTTGTATTTTGGGACACAGACAGGCAGACCAGCATCGGTCCTGCGAGTCTGGAAAGTGCAGGAAGATGTAAATAAAGAATATTTACAGCCTGTAACTGTAAAGTGAACAAGTAAATGGCTGGAGAGACATGGGAACTGAAGTGACTTTTCTCAAGCTTGGCCTGGCAAATAAAATAAACAAAAAAACCTGACTAAGGTCAAGACTGCTGTGCACAGGGAGACCTCCTCTTAGAGCTGCCAGCATCCATGTGAGGCTCTCTACCCCACCTCCCTCATGGAGAGTGTGGTGGAATCGTCCGCCTGCTTGCCAGATGCCAAGTCTGTTGGCCCTGTTCCAGCCCTCCAACCTGGGTGGGGCCTATCTCTTCTGGTCTGTCGCTGCCACCACTCACTGACTGCAATGCCCCTTCCCAGGGGACAGTGAGACCCCTTGGCTGGGTTCCTGGTGTTCTTGAGTCAAAACCATCAATCTTCGGGTCCTGTCTGGAGAGTTGGCAACCACCCGGTTTTGTCTGGTTTTCCTTCCCTGGGCCCTCCCAACGCACTAGTAGCATTCAAGCAAGGGAGACTAGATGGTTCAGAGCACTAGCCACTTGGTTATATGGAAAACTCAAATTTATTTAACTATTTACAATCAGTTAGATAAATTTACACTCCTTCCAGCACACCACATGGAATCAAGCCACAGCACTTATACACACTCCGAGCAAGAACTTAAAGGGATGATTAAATGCAGTCCTCTTTCCCTACACTACCTACTGAAGGGGAAGAGGCTCCTGTGGACACTTTCCTGCCAGGCTCACTGCCCAACTGCTTGGAGTCTGCTTCTCTTGTGGTCAGGCCAGGCCCTGTCCCTCGGCCCGGGCAAGCAGGGCCTTCTCTCTCTGCAGAGGAGATCTGCAACCTTTTCCCTTGGGGATCCTGGAGAGACTCTCCCCTCCCAGGAGATCTGGAGCCTAAATACTCACAAGCTCCTCCCCCTGGTGGAGCCTGACTCCTCCATTTCCATTGGGGCATGTGACCTTCTCCCTTTCCTGAGTCTCCTGGGAAGTGTAGGCAATCACATCCTTTCTACCCTCTTAGCAGCCATTTTAACATGCAGGCCCAGGGCAGCCATTTTAAAGCACTCATCCACATGCAGGCCTCGTTTTGCCACAGGGAGTCTGCTATGGGGAGAGTAAGGGAAGATGATTGGAAACTGCTTTGAGATACCTGAGGCCTGCTGGGTCACTGCAGCCCATTCCCAGTTCTCTCAGACCTTTCACAGCCCCACATCTCTCACAGGTTGACTATTGTGGAGAGACGAAGAGAAAAGGTGTTTGTAAACCGCTTCGAGATTCCTTTGGGTAATAAACAAAAGGGTACAAAAATCCAGCTCTTCTTCTTCAAAGCATGTGGGCACATAACATTTTATCAACAGTGAAAAAAATGGAGACAGAAGGTGCAGGATGGACACCTGTGTTACTGTGACTACCCCATGTGTATTAGGGCAGGGGGACATTTCGGTGTCTGTAGCCTAATTCACACAAGAAGGGAAATGAGGCTGAATGCAGAACTGGGAGGAATTGGTTGACATGTTATCTCACCTTAAGAAGAGTCTTCAGTCTAATTTTCCCTTCACATATCTGAAGACATGGCTCTGAAGACATGTCAAAGGTGAGTCCTATCCCACACTCAATGCACATTCCAAACCACACCTCCTTCAGTCTTGTTGTGATGAAGAATATTGTGTACTGTGAAATCGTCCTGTGAACAATACACGCAAGATCCACACCACGCTTCCCATAGGCCAGATCTTCTAAAACCTGCTAAGTCTCCTGAGTGCCCGTCTGTGCCACAACCCTCTGCAATCATACACCCTCATGCCCAGCCACGCAACCACAACCCAAACAACACACCCATTCATCCATATGTCCTTCCAGAATCAACAACTCCTGTCTTACTTTTACCACCCCCAACACTCTAGCACCTGTTGTATTCCTGGATACAATGTGCTTTGCCCCTAGTCCTTATCCATGGTTCCTCTATATATTTGTGAAACAATCTGGGGGTAGAATGTGTCTGGTTGTCCGAGCTGGATTGGCCTTGTCCCTACAGCTCCCACCCTCCCTCCCTGGATGCTAGCCACATTCCTCTCAGATGCACCAGAGACAGAGAGAGAGACACAGAGCCCTGCCAGACCTAATACAAGCCTTCATTCCCTCCTATCACTCCAGTTGCAAGGGAGGCAGAGAGACACACAGAGAGAGCTGCTCCCAAGCTGCTGACAGAGACACAGAGAGAGCCGCCCCTGCTGTGATGGAGGGAGAGAGAGACAGACAGAGCTGCCCCAAACTGCACATTCCCTCCTACAAACCAGCCATGATTACCTCCTGCTGCAAGGCACACTGAAATATGCAGTGGGAGGGAGAGAGAGAGAGAGAGAGAGAGAGAGAGAGAGAGAGAGAGAGAGATGTGTACCTCCTGATGTCCCGTGGGTCCTAGCACCCATTTCATTCCTGCTTGCAATAGGCTTTCTTGCTACTATTATACATAAAAAGTAATTCATTCTTCTGACAACATACTAAAGGTTCTAAAGACTCCTATTGGTGGAATGTCCCTTCCCTCAGGGCCAATTGCTGCTCTTGCTCAGGAATCCACCCCTCCCCTCCAGGCCTGCTGTGAAGGAAGCCTCAGTCTAATAGTCCCTGACTGAGGGGAGGGACACATTTCCGAGAGCAACACAGAGGAGTCTGTGGGCATATATGTGCATCCATTTTGAGGGGGGGGGAGCTTTCCCATTCTGTCTAACCATTGGCTGACAGGGAGGCCACAGAAAAGCCACTTCTCACTTAAAATACGGCTGTGGCCAGCCTTGCTGATTGAGGGCAGATGCAGCTAAGCCATGCATGTGTCTTCTCTGCAACTCTCTGAAGCCTACCACATAAGGTTGTAGTACAGATTAAACTGGATGCTGTTGCAGTGGTTCCTTTGCCTCCTGTTTCATCTGCACAAGAACCTTGTGCAATAGGCCTTAATTGTTTCATCTCCACAAAAATCTTTGTGGGAGGCCTTAAATGTTTCTTTTGTACGACAGCCCTATCCACTCTCCAAAGCAGCCATGTTCGCCTGGAAAGATGATCTTTATAATCTAGAGATGAGCTGTAATTCCTGAGCTATCCTGGCCCCACCTGGAGGTTGGTTATCCCTCAGTTGGAAATATTCCTGGAGGTACAATTGTACAATGCCTCAGAGTCCAACCCCCAAAGTAGCCATTTTTGCCTGCAGAGCTGATCTTTATAATCTAGAGATGATCAGCGATAGTAGAGACTGTTTGTATTTTGGGGCACAGACAAACAGGTTCCTGCAAGTCTGGAAAGTACAGGAAGTACAGCCTGAAACTGTAAATGGTGAACAAGTAAATGGCTGGAGAGACATAGGTACTGACATGACTTTTCTCACGTTTGGCCTGGTAAATAAAAATCTGTATTTGCCAGTAAGGTCCTACAAAATCAAAGGCATAAGTGGCCAAGAATTTCAAGTGGAGTTAGCTTTACAGCAAAGTAGACAATGAGACTTTGGGGGAAACTAGGTGATCCACTTTTATTAGACTTGGCCTTGTGGACAACTCAGGAACTGCAGTTGCCAGCAGTAGGCCTCAGCCTTCAAAAGGGCAGATATCACCAGCCAAGCAACAGACTGTGCTAGCTGAAGGGGTATCTGTAGCCACATGTATTCCTTTTGAAGGGGTGCATGCAAGGGGGACAGCTTTCCCTTCAGCCTGACTTCCTGGAGATGAGCTGTACTTCCAGGGGACTCTCAGACCGCACCTGGAGTTTGGCCTCCCTAAACATCAGTGGGGAATAATACTAGTGAGTCACCCCTCCAAAGCAGTCATTTTTGCCTGGGGAGCTGATATTTATAGTCTGGAAATGAGCAGCAATTCCAGGAGATCCTGGAGGTTGGCTGTCCCTAGTTTGGAAATATTCCTTGAGGTATGGGTACGATTTGCCAACCAGTTATCCACCTGACAGAATTAGTATCCATACTGCATTTTACCAACTTGTCAACAAGAATATCATGTGGAACCTTATCTTTACTAAAGCTTTACTAAAATCCAGATAAACTATGTCAGCATTCTCCTGATCCAGCAAGGTAGTCACTTTCTCGAAAAAAAGAGATAAGGTTGGTCTGACATGACTTGTTCTTGCGAAACCCATGCAGAGTCTTAGAAATCACAGCTCTCTGTTCCAGCTGTTCAAGGACCGGCTGTTTGATGATTTGCTCCAAATGTTTGCCAGCTACAAACGTCAAGCTAACAGGCTGGTCGTTACCCGGATCCTCCTTCTTTCTTTCTTTCTTTCTTTCTTTCTTTCTTTCTTTCTTTCTTTCTTTCTTTCTTTCTTTCTTTCTTTCTTTCTTTCTTTCTTTCTTTCTTTCTTTCTTTCTTTCTTTCTTTCTTTCTTTCTTTCTTTCTTTCTTTCTACCCAATTCAAATATTTTATTGTGATATCAAACAAAATATCCATACCCATCACTAATCCATAAATTCATCAATCTAACATTCATTCACAAATAAATACAAATATATATTCAAGACTACTCTCCTAGTCCTAACAAATGAAATAGTAAACCTAAATCTGTGACATAACTATGCTTAGAACCTGCTGTTGTTATGTTAAATATTACAAATCTTCGGAAAATCTGGATAGTTTTTTTTCATATAATTCCAAAACAATGTCCATTGCTTTGCATATTTTCCAAGATCGGGATCTTTGTAGATGGCAGACAATTTGGCAACTTCAGCATAGTCCGCCAGTTTTCTTAACCACTCTTCAGTTGAGGGAATATCAGGGCTCTTCCATTTAGAAGCAAAAACAATTCTGGCTGCAGAAGTAGCATACATAAATAAAACTCTATGATCTTTGTGGACCCTGTCCTCCAAAAGGTTCAATAGAAATAACTCTGGTTTTTTTTCAAAATTAAATTTTAACATTTTTAAAATTCCATAAGTATATTCTCCCAATACTGTCTTGCTTTCTTACATTCCCACCACATGTGAAAAAGTCACCCCTCTCCTGTTTACATTTCCAACATTTGTTGCCTATTTTTTTATTCCATTTAGCTAATTTAACTAGAGTAAGATGCCAACGGTAAATCATTTTATAAATATTCTCTATAATAGACTAACAAATATTCTCTATAATAGAGTGAATCGCATATCAAACTTCCATAATCTTTCCCAAGTGTCCAAACTCACCGTGTTGCCAAAATCCCTAGCCCAAGAAATCATTACTTCTTTGACTTTTTTGTCTTCCATATTCCATTCTAACAGCTGCTTGTAGATTTTTGAAATGTCTTTACCCTCCTGTTCTAATATTTCTTTCTGAAATCTAGATTTTTGTATATTGAAACCCTTTTCCTTATTTATTTTAAACAATTCTGCCATTTGATAATATAAAAACCAATCTATCCTATGATCTGAAAGGTCTTCTCTTTTTTTTATAATTTTATTATTTATTATTATATGAAGCATTTACAGAAAATAAAGAGAAAAAAGCGACCAGCTGATATGGTTTGCCATCCTCTTTTAACATACATATTCAGTTCCCATTACATATTAATCCTAATCTAGAAGTTTTTACCATCTTTCTTAGCAAAATGATTGTTAATACATATGAGAGTATGATCTGTTATAAGAATATATTCTATTATTATCTTAAGTGATATAAGGTCAGTCGCCTTCATAAATTGGCCCTGACCTAAGAGTTACTGCTGCTGTCTTGTTAATACATTTGAAATATAGTTTGTCATCCTCTTTTAACATACATATTGGCATACATATTCAGTTCCCATCACATATTGATCCTGATCTAGAAATTATTACCATCTTTCTTAGCAGAGTAATTGTTGATACATATGAGAGTATAGTCTATTATAAGAATATATTCTATTATTGTCTTAGATGATATAAAGTCAGTTCCCTTCATATATTGGTCCTGTCCTAAAAGTTAATGCTGCTGTCTTCCCTACAGGAAACCAGGAGAATGCTCCACTGTTCATCACATCCTTCAGGTGGTCACAGAAAATGAAATTGTGTTTTTTTCCATAGTAGAGTATTTTCAGGGCCAAAGAAGTCTCTTACTTGATTCTTGCTTGCAGTCGCCTTTAAATAGGCTCTGTATACTTTGTCAATCCGGATCTCTTCCTCTGGTCGCACAGAAATATCTCCTGATAGCTTCCTGTGTGCTGTCGCCTTTGAATAGACTCTATTTATTTTGTTGATCCAAATCACTTCCTGCTCTAAATAGACTTCCAGGTTTTCGGTGCTTTCCTTCCTTAAATCTGTTTTCCCAAGTTCTTCCAAGGTGCTTTTGATTTTTACGTCTCTAGCTCTCTCCCCCTCCTGTTGATTAACTTCCAGACATTGAATTCTCGTTTGAAGTATTGTTGGCTGAATTGTGTCGGTTCTGTCTAAAAGCTCTTTCTTAGTCTTTTGGATTTCATTTTCCAGCTTGTTGACTGCTTTCAGTATCTTTGAGCTCCCTTCGCATAACAAATGAAGAAGCTGTGCCTTAGTTAATTCTTCCATAGTTCTAGGCAGTCACAGATTATAAACAGAAAGTCTCGTGAGGTCTTGCGGGAGCTCGAGCGATCCAAAATTATCAGTTTGTCGATCTCCGTATAAAGTCAACGTCCCCCACTGAACTCTCTCCAACAAATCTTTAAAGTCTCTCTTTTCTGAAAGGTCTTCTCTTGATTTCAGTTTAACAGTTTTTCCATCAATATAAATCAATTCCCTATAGGTATACCAATTAGGGGTTTCCTTTAATCCCCAAAGTCTCGTCATTTTTTCCGGAGAGAGCCATAATGGGGTATAAGGTTCTATCCTGTTTTTATATCTCTTCCAGACTGTTATTAATTTTCTTCTTATACAATGGTCCTTAAGCTCTTTATGTATAACATCTTTATCATGCCAGATATATTGGTGCCAACTAAAACGTTTATTAAAACCTTCTAGTTCCAACAATCTAGTATCTTTCAGAAGACACCATTCCTTTATCCATGTCAATGATGCTGCTTCATGGTAAAGTTGAAAATTTGGAAGGGAAAAACCACCTCTAACTCTATCATCTGTTAACAGTTTAAATCTAATCCTGGGTTTTTTCCGTTTCCTAATAAAATCTTGAATATCCTTTTGCCATATTTTAAAGTATTTTATGGGGATGAATATTGGTAATGTTTGAAACAAAAATATTAATTTTGGAAGTAGGTTCATTTTGATAGTAGCAATTCGCCCCAATAAAGACAAATCTAGCCTTGACCATTTCTGTAAATCTTTTTTTATAGAGGACCAGATCTTGAGATAATTATCTTGAAATAAAGTCTTCTGACAGGAAATGTAAATGCCTAAGTATTTTACTTTTTTAACAATTTCGAAACCTGATTTTTTTGATAAAACATTTTTTGCTTGATCAGTCATATTTTTGGTCAACATTCTAGTTTTTTATTTGTTTATTTTAAAGCCTGCAACTTGCCCAAACTTCTCAATTTGTTCCATCAATGGTAAAATTTTCTCAGTGGGGTCTTCTAGAAAGACTAAGTCATCGGCAAATCCACGAAGTTTATAAGAATGTTTTCTTATTGTAGGGCCTTTTATTCTATCATCTAACCTAATAGCTTCACATAAGGTTTCCAAAACTAAAATAAACAATAGCGGAGACAACGAACACCCTTGACGCGTCCCTTTCTTAATTTGACATTTTTTGGTGTATTCATTATTGATTTGTAATCTTTCCCATTGCTCTGAATATATGGCCTCTATACTTCAAATAAAATTTCCTCCTAAATCTCTCTTGTGCAATATTTTTTTCATAAACATCCAAGAAATATTATCAAATGCCTTCTCAGCATCCGCAAATATTATTGCTGCTTCTTTGTCTGGGTTTTTATCATAATATTCTAAGATGTCTAACACATATCTAGTATTCATTCTTAGTTGTCGATCAGGTATAAAACCTGACTGGTCTTCAAGAATTAGTTCCTTAAGGGCATTCTTAAGTCTGTTTGCAAGTATACTAGCAAATATTTTATAATCGCAATTCAAAAGAGAGATAGGTCTATAATTCCCTATTTCTGTTGGATCAAATATAGTATGAGGACTATATTTGCCCCTTTCCACGAGTATGGAATCCTTCCCAGCTCTAAAATGACATTCATTGTTTTTAACAATATATCCACTAATTCTTCTTTAAAAGTTAAATAATATATCATAAAAAAACCATCAGCCCTGGTGCCTTATTGGTCTTTACTCGTTTAAGAACCGCCTTTAATTCTTCTTTAGTGATTTCTGCATTCAAGATTGTTTTCAACTCTTCTCCAACAGTTTTGAATAGTTGATTGCCTAAATAATCATCCATTTGTTTTTCTCTAGTATCATCAATTTAATATAGTTTATTATAATACTCCAGAAAGATTTTTTCTAATTGCTTTTCTTTGCATATTATTTTCTGGCCACTTTTGATTTTAACTATTGACTTATATTGTTTAGGTTGTTTTCGTTTCCAAGCCAAATATTTACCCGGTTTGTTGGCACCCTCGAATGCTCTTTGTTTGGTCCATTTTAAATTCCTTTTTCCCTTTCTTGAAGGTGGGGACAACATTCGCCCACCTCCAGTCATCTGGCACCTCACCTGTTCTCCAAGAATTTTAAAAAATAATGGACAGAGGTTCAGAGATGACATCTGCAAGTTTTTTTTAGTATTTTGAATGCAATTCATCTTGCCCAGAAGACTTTGTTTCATTGAAAGAAACTAGGTGTTTATAGACTGCCCCCCATAGTTATCCTAGGCCACCATTCCTATCCCTCGTGTTGTGATACATTTTTGCCACATTGATCACTATTTCCCTCACAAGAGACGACTGAGGAGAAATAGGAGTTAAGCAGTTCAGCCATCTCTTCATCATCTTATCCGTGGTTCCTCTATATGTTTTGGAAACTGGCCAGGGGGGTGGAAACTGTATGTTTTGGAAACTCTATATGTTTTGGAAACTGGCCAGGGGGTGGAGCGTGTCCAGGGTGTCTGAGTTGGAAATGGGCCTCACGTCCTCTGTGCCCAGCTGCTCTCCAGAGCCTTGCCACCCCTCACCTGCTCAGCATGCCAACCTGCAGCAGCATGCCATGGCTACTGCCTACATCAGCAAACTGGGGCCTCCTCAGGAACCACCACTGAGGTGCCCATGCCGTTGTCTATGACCCGGGCACGGTGCCCACTAATGAGGAAGGGCCACTGGTGCCGGAGAACCGCCGCTGAACAGACACCCATGCCTCTGTCTATGACATGGCCGCTCTGCCCAAAAACCAGGAAGAGCTGCTACTGGTGGCGACCACTGCATGGCGGTAGCAATGACAATGAGATGGTGTCGACGTACGTGGAGCCCACCAAGGAAGACGAGGTGGTGGTGCTGAGCCTGCTTCTGCAGCAAGAACGAGCACAAGCCACTGCCACTGACCAATGAGCCCAATGTGAACGAGTAGAGCGAGGAGCCAGAGGCCACTCCGTACCAGCTGCATCATGAGATGCTGCCACAAGGAGCTGCCACTGCCCACATATGTCCCCAGTGCCACGCCATGGCCTGCACGGAAAACTGCACTATGCCTCCACTCTGCTGCCTGTGCCCGTGGCCACCCCTGCCTGGGGCCGCCGCCATCACCACCAATGTGTCATGCCCCCCGCCACATGTCTGGTACACATGTGCCTGCCTGCTGCCCACCCATGGCCACCAGCCCCCTGCCCAACTATACCCCACCTCACCACCTTCCACCCTGGGAGGTTACCGTGGGTCCAGGAGACCTGTCCGCCACTCCAGCGCCCTGCCTCCCACCCCCCAACCTCCCTGCCACTAGTGCCTGCTGCAGTGGCTTGGATACCTGTCTGTTATAATTTCACTTTCTTGTCACTCGCAGTGGTCCTATCATGTCCCTTCTCTTTTTCTTACTTGAAATATAACTAAAGAACCCTGCTGTGCTATGTTTGGCACTTCTTGATATCTAGCCTAAGCTCACATTGAGCTTTAGCTTTTCTAACATTTCTTAAATTAGTTGGGACTTCAGATTTACAAACTTCTCTACAGAAAAAATTGCTAAAGGACCGTGCAGTACTTTAATTGATAGTTCTAAAAGAGTTGAAATTAGTCTTACAAAGCTCCCATGGCCACCATCTGGGAATGTGGGCTAGAGTTGCCAGAAACTGGTTGGAAAACTCCTGGAAATTTGGGAATAGACCTGGGAAGGCCAGGGACCTCAGTGGGTACCATGCCATCGGTCCCACCTTTAGGCTGGAAACCCTAGTTGAAATTGAAACCAAGGTCTCTCCTAGTTTGAGTTGTTAGAGCTACAAAAATCCTGAGGACATAGACAGTCAGAGGCTGGGTTCTGTTATAGCAGCATTTTCTTATTGTCTTTAATCATACAGACAAACACAAAGAAGGACCCCATGGCTGGTTGTACTTTTATGGGGTAGCCATGCTGTTCTGCAGAAAAAGAGCTACATTTCAGTCCAGGAGCACCTTGGAAACAAGGACTTTTCAGGATTTGAGCTTTTGGTAGTCAAAGCTCCTTTCATCAGTGCCTGGCTATAATTCATGTAGACTGCCTCCTGGAGAAGGGCCTATTAAATAAATGTGGTGTGCATGAGTACACAGCTGATGGATTATGACCTTTGCCTTTATTCAAGATGTAGATTACATATGGGTCACCTTCTTTATCTTACCATGGCATAAACAGCCCATGTAAAGAAACTATCATATGAGAAGAAGAGGACACTTTTCTTTGTCCTACGAAGTATCCTTTGGGCAGTTTTTGCTTGCATAAATAGTCCCAGGAGACTTTTCTTGAGGGAGACATCTGTGATTTGTCTGAGGCTAAATGCATTTAGCAAGAGAGGGTTTTGCCTTCTTTTTGATCTAGCGGTAATGCATAATTCCCTGGTATATAACATTAAGGTACTGCAGAAAATACTGTATATTTTGTACAAAATATTTAAAATGTACCAAAACAAAGATATACAGAAACAAAAATCAGCTCTCCCCCCCGCCCCACCAATCACAAGATCTGATGAGTATTGCATTCCTGCCCCTAAATATTACCAAAATTAGGGAAACTTTATAATCCCAATGCCTAAAATAGCTTGAGAAACTATTTGTTCCTTGTTCTGCCATCCTTTATGGTGCTATCTCAGTTTTTCTTCCCTCTCTTGATCAGAATGGGTAAAATAAATAAAACTGAGACTCTATCCCTTTTAAAGCCCCTTGCTAAGTTTTATGATCAAAGAAGGAATTGGAACGCCTGAAGAGATGTCAGCTTTGCTGCATTTACTCTTCACCCTGGTTACTCTATATAAATATGATATATTCTTTGTTAAATTGCATCAAGCAGCATATCAGTTTTCTGTATTGGGCAGCTGTAGATTGCTGTAAATCTGAGACCTCTTGAACCTTGTCAGCTAAACCTTCTTCTTGCCCAATAAAAAGGATTGTATATGCCAGTTGTCTATTAGAGATCAATGCAGTTGTACTTTTCTTATATGGGGAAGAAAAACAAAATCCCAGGGATGGATCTATTTCACTCTAAGGACAAGGGATTGGAGGGGGTAAATGGCCAGTCTATCAAACCATTGCTCCAGTTTGAAGCCTCAGCTTTCACTTTTCCTGTACTTGATTTGGTCAGCTGCATTTATTTGCATATGTAAATAGCATCTACATGTGAATGGCCCATTTTGCAAGTGTATGTTATACCACAGACTATCATTCTCTGGAAAATCCATTGCCATTTAATAAGCATGTTGAGCTGCCTTAATATGTTCCCAGTGATTGTCCGAATTGTTTGAGGTAAATCACAATTTTACACTGTGAGTGACATCACTGAGTGATACTGAGCAGATCTACATGCAAAGCTTAATGCCAGAATTACGTGGGGTGTGAATGTGGTGTTGTGGTTAATGACCTGAGATAGAAACTTTGACATCTCTGGTTCAAATCTTATCTCTGCTGTAGACAAGCTGCTGTCTGGTCAACCTCACCGCCTTCCCCCATTCTGCAATATGAATAGAATCTAGACCTGCGCTTGAGCTCAGCCAGTCACACTTTCTCGGTCTGAGCAACTATCTGGGGTTGTTCTTGTGAGGAGAAAATGGGGGATAGGAAACTGTGGGAAGGTACTTTGAATTCCCTATGAGCCATTGGTCTGACTCATCCAGTTCACCACTCTGTGTCAAACTGTGCCATCGGGTCCACCCAGAACTCTGGAAGCCCTTCCATGATTGCTCCCCAAGTACCAAGAATACAGAACATAACAGCCCCAAATGGTATTCACTCTATGCCTTGCAAGCTTGGTGTAGTGGTTAAGAGTTGTGGCTTCTAATCTGGGGAGCTGGGTTTGATTCCCCACTCCTCCTCCTCACACAGACAGCTGGATGACCTTGGGCTAGTCATAGTCATGTTAGAACTGTTCTCACAGAGCACTTTCTCTCAGAGCTCTCTCAGTCTCACCTATCTCACAGGGTGTCTGTTGTAGGGAGAGGAAGGGGAGGCGACTGTAAACAACTTTGAGACTCAGGTTGTGAAAAGCAGGGTATAAAAACAAATTCCTCTTCTAAAACTACTGTTCATCAATTTCATTGAGTGCCCATGAGATCTTGTATTGTGAGAAAGGGAAAAAAGTATTTCTTTCTCTACCTTTTTAATCCCGTGCCTCTATCATGTTACCCCTTAATCATCTACTGTGTTTGCTTTCAATCATCATTTCTCCAGGCTTAAAAAGCCCTAGCCTCTTGAACCTTTCTTTGTAAGGATGGTGTTCCATCCCCTTAATCAGTTTAGTTGCCCTTTTCTGCATCTCTTTCAAGGGTATAAGGTTACCAAAACTGCACATGAGGCTGCACCATAGATTTATACAGGGGCATTATGATACTAATTTGTTTCTGCTCGGGGCTGTAGTGTAATCGATTATTGCGTGTGTGACCGCCTTCCACTAGAATTGGTATTATATCATCAAGAAGGTCACCTTGCCAGTGGCCTCAGTCAAATTGACCAGGACTCTGGGATTATATTAAAAAGAATTAGATGGTCCCCCCAAATTGAGGAGAATCTTCTTCTGGCTCTAGGTACAGAACCTTTTTCAAGACTCAGAACAAAGCTGGCTAATGCGCACTCATATGAGGAGGCCATTTTGGTGTACACACAGTTGATTGATTTGTTTGGCCCCTTGGCTAAGCCTGTTTCCTCCTCCTGTTCTAGACCTTCATCTTGGTTTGACCCAGAGTGTCATAAGGAAAAGAAAAGATTACGGTAGCTTTTTAGAGAATCTCGGATCTCTAATAACTCAGACTTGTTGAAAAATTATTTTGCACAGAAAAAGTCTTTTCAAGTTATTACTGAGACAAAAAAAGGAATTTTTTGAAAATAAATGGGAACTCCTGTTATTAGCCTTAAAATCTAATAACTCCAAATCTTTTTCGCATTCGATTGCTGGGCAGTTTGGCTTTAAGTCTGATTGCCCTTCTTCTAATATCTCACCCCAAATATGGACTGACCATTATTGTGCTATCTTTAATGTTCCATCCACAGCCCTAACTAAGAACTCGGATACAGTACTATCTAATATCCCCAACTGGTCTCCGGTGAGTTCCAGTGAAATCTTAGAGTTAACTGATGAATTAAAAGTACATAAATCCCCTGGATCAGATGGCCTTCCTGCTGAGATCCTGAAAAAATTCTCTTCCTGGTGGTCCCTCCCCCATGCCAACCTGTTTACTCTTATAGATCACTTTGGAATAATTCCAGATTCATGGCTCAATTCAATCATCATCCCAATTTTTAAAAAAGGTAATCAAAACCTTCCTGAAAAGTTTCGCCCAATTAGTCTACTTTCTATAGTGAGCAAACTTTATGCAAAATACCTTGAACGACAGCTTAGTACATGGATGCATTCCTTGGGAATTATTCACCCAGAACAAATTGGTTTTCCCAAGGGAAAATCCACTTTAGATCATTGTTTGCTTTTAGCTTCTTTAGCCACAAAATACATGAATCTTGGAACAAAAAAACTATTAGTTGTATTCATGGATCTGAAAAATGCCTTTGACTCAGTCCCAAGGGAGGCCCATGGGAAAAACTGAAGCATCTTAATACTGATCCATGCTTACTGTTTCTACTCAGGAAACTCCATACTGGCACTGCATGTCAAGTTAAATATTCTGCTCAGGGCCACTTAACTGCCAAAGTGCCTGTTACAAAAGGAGTGAAACAAGGCTGTGTTCTTGCCCCACATCTTTTTAATTTGTATTTGTCTGACTTGGTCCAGAATTTTGATCAGATCAATGGACACCCTCCAAAGGCTGGCTCCCGTGCAATACCCCTGTTATTGTATGCAGATGATACAGCCATCCTCTCCTACTCAAGAGTTGGTCTTGTAAGATTTCTTAATTGTTTTTACTCATATTGTCAACGCAACTCTTTACTGATCAATTTCTCAAAATCTAAAGTTCTAGTTTTTTCCTAAGAGTTGGACTCCAAGGAAATGGATGTTGGGTACCAAGACGATTGATCAAGTAAAAAAATTTAGATACTTAGGTATTACATTCAATTATAACCTTAAATGGTCTACCCATAGCCTCTAAGCGCACTTTTGTTGGCAGGTTGATGTCTCTGCTTTTTAGGATGCTGTCTAGATTTGCCATAGCTTTCCTACCCAGGATCAAGCGTCTTGTAATTTCTTTGCTGCAGTCCCCATCTGCAGTGATCTTGGAGCCCAGGAAAATAAATTCTGGCACTATCTCCATTTCTTCCCCATCTATTTGCCAGGAATTGAGAGGGCCAGATGCCATGATCTTTGTTTTCTTGATGTTGAGTTTCAAGCCAACTTTTGCACTCTCCTCCTTCACCCGCATCAACAGGCTCTTTAGTTCCTCTTCACTTTCTGCCATTAGAGTGGTATCATCTGCATATCTGAGGTTCTTGATATTTCTCCCTGCAATCTTGATCCCCAATTTGTCACTCATCTAACCTCGCCTTTCTCATGATGTGCTCCGCATGCAAGTTAAATAGGCAAGGCGACAGTATCCAGCCTTGCCAAATTCCGTTCTCAGTTTTGAACCAATCAGTGATTCCATGCCTGGTTCTCACTGTTGCTTCTTGACCTGCATATAAGTTTCTCAAGAGACAAATAAGATGCTCTGGTATTCCCATCTCTTCAAGAACTTGCCACAATTTGTTGTGCTCCACACAATCAAAGGCTTTAGCATAGTCAATGAAGCAGAAGTAGATGTTCTTCTGGAACTCCCTAGCTTTCTCCATGATCCAGCGTATGTTGGCAATTTGATCTCTAGTTCCTCTGCCTCTTCGAAATCCTGCCTGTACCCCATTGCTTACTATCTTCTACTGTGACAGCTGCCCATTTATACTCTCCCTGTTTCCTATTAATTAACCAGTTTTGAATCCAAAAGGGGACTTGTGCTCTTATTCCATGACTTCTGAATTTACTTTCATGAGGAATTTTATCAAAAGCTCTCCATAAGTCTAGGTAAACAACATCTACTCGGTCACCCCTGGTCTCCCCTTCAAAGAACTCTCAGTGGTTAGTGAGACAAGATCTTCCCTTACATAATCCATGCTGATTCTTCTTCAATCTGCCTACTAATCCCATCTCTGAATATGAATTCCACCAACTAATAAAGGATTCCACCAATTTATATATTTAATATATATATATAAAGGCAATATTACTGTTGCTGAGATAATATATGCAGTTCAGTAGAGGTTTTTAAAGAAAAAACAAATTTAGGAACTTTATGTACTGTGGAACTATCATATGTTAAATAAAAGGCTGCTATTATGCTTTTGAGGCAGTAATAGTTTGGAATAAGGTACAACACTTAAAATAATGGGTATATCTCTTCAATCCCTTTTGATGACATTTTATTTAACATTACTGTGCTGTGTACACCAAGGGTTCTATGTATAAAGCAATGTATTCTGGAGTGTGGAAGTTTTTTCATTTTTAATTAATCAAGCTGATGTGTGAAAGGAAATGGACAAGAGTTGATGGTTGAAACACTGAATCCCAAGTAACAGGACAAAAAGAAGTTGGTGAAATTTGTTCCCCAGTAGGGACTAAAGAGAATGGAATTATTTGAGGTTTCTTCCCAGTAGCTTTGGTATACATGGAGCTTGTCAATGTATATTGAATACAAAGAAAAAAGTGCGTGTAACTGGGGGCATTTCCGCACATTGGTAAAAATAGTGTTACACCAGCTGAATGGCAAAGCACTACATTTTATTGTGCTTCCCAGGCGCTCCTTACCTTTTTGCTGTCTCACCTTTGTCCGCTGCCTTTTCACACATCTCATCCTCCACATCTACTGCTGGAAATGGCGGAAGAGAGCAATGCAACTTATACATGTTGCACTTCCACCTGTCAATCAATTCAGGCAACCAATACCCTTCCTCCATTCACTACAATGGGAATTTTAGCTTTTCTGCCTTTCCTGGGGCCTGGGGTGGGTGGGGATTTGGGGTACAGCCTCCAAACATTCAGTAGCTCTGGGAGGCTCTTCCCTGATTCCCCTCCAAATTTCAGAATGATTGGTCCAAGGCATCCAAGTCTAGGGCTCCTGAAGAGGATGCCCCCATCCCTCCATTATATCCTATGGGTGAGATGTGCGAAATCAGTTGTAATTCTAAGAGATTTCCTGGTCCCACCTCAATATTAGTAACCTTACCCTGCTTAGATGAAAAAAGTTTTATTCAAGTTATAAGCTTTTGAGTGCATGCACACTTCTTCAGTTATCTCTCTGCAGTATCTGTATGCCAATATGATGCTATTTACATGTCATTAGAATCATAGAATCAAAGAGTTGGAAGGGGCCATACAGGCCATCTAGTCCAACCCCCTGCTCAACGCAGGATCAGCCCTAAGCATCCTAAAGCATCCAAGAAAAGTGTGCATCCAACCTTTGCTTGAAGACTGCCAGTGAGGGGGAGCTCACCACCTCCTTAGGCAGCCTATTCCACTGCTGAACTACTCTGACTGTGAAAATTTTTTTCCTGATATCTAGCCTGTATCGTTGTACTTGAAGTTTAAACCCATTACTGCGTGTCCTCTCCTCTGCAGCCAACAGAAACAGCATCCTGCCCTCCTCCAAGTGACAACCTTCCAAATACTTAAAGAGGGCTATCATGTCCCCTCTCAACCTCCTTTTCTCCAGGCTGAACATTCCCAAGTCCCTCAACCTATCTTCATAGGGCTTGGTCCCTTGGCCCCAGATCATCTTTGTCGCTCTCCTCTGTACCCTTTCAATTTTATCTACGTCCTTCTTGAAGTGAGGCCTCCAGAACTGCACACAGTACTCCAGGTGTGGTCTGACCAGTGCCGTATACAAGGGGACTATGACATCTTATTAAATGTGTCAATCTTATTGCTTGGTTATTTATACATCTTGACTCTAATTAGCCCTTCCTAGCAACTAAAGCATTTAAAGAAATCTGTTTCAATGTAACAGAAGGAGCATGCATATGCTAAATCTCTCAGGCCTTCCTTACACCCACATTTGAACTATACCGGTCCTGGGGTGCCACTGAACTTCATTTTCACATCTTTTTCCTTACCTCTTGAATCTGCATGCTAATTACCTGTCATTTGCAGATCTTAACTGCCTTAATCCAATCCCACTATAATCACTCAGTTTCTTATGTATGCAACTAGGCCTTCCTGGCAATTAACAACTCCCTATAAGTTCCTCGGTAATGACTGGGGAAGGCACTGGCAAACCACCCCATATTGAGTCTGCCATGAAAACACTAGAGGGCGTCACCCCACGGGTCAGACATGACCCAGTGCTTGCACAGGGGATACCTTTACCTTTACGTTCCACATAATATATTTCTGGTAAGGCCTTGGAGGAGGAGCATGTCTCATGACTTAAGTGCCACTCAGCACAACACCCAGTGAGGGCAGTTGTCCTGCCCCTGAGTGCCTCCTCCTGCAACCAGCTTGCCTGTCTGTTCAGCAAATTGCAGCAAATTGGCATGCAGATAATGCAGAGAGATAACTGAAGAAGTGTGCATGGACTCAGAAGCTTATAACTTGAATAAAAGAATTTTCTGTCCTCCACCCCTGACCACCCCCTCCTCCTCCACTTCCCTCCGAGGCTCAGAGGTTGCAGATCCCTGCCACATGATAGCTGCCCCTGCTGGTGAGTTCCCTTCTCGGGGGCCTCCAGCCTGTAGCCTTTCTAGGTCCTGTGGGGAGGGAGAGGCCATCCACAGAGTTCTTCCACATACCTGTTGTATTCTGGAATGCCATGGGCTTGGCCCCTAGTCTATATATAATGGTTGAGGAAATTTTATTTCATCATATCTGAAATAGTGAGCATGTACACAAAAACATATATCTTGAATAAAACTTTAAATTTATTTGCCTTAAAGGTGTCATGGAACTCAAACTTTGTTCTACTGCTTCAGACCAACACAGCTACCCACTTGAATCTTAGAGGGGGGGAACTGGAGCCCTGCCATACTGAAATGTGCAATTAAGAGAAAGCTCATTTTTGGCTTGTGTAGCCAACAATAATCTGAGCAGCAAAATGGGAAGGTGAGAGAAGATTGGAATCCACAATTCCCAGAACAATTATCTAACTACACAGTCAGGGAGGCAGGCAGAAGGAGAAAACCTCAAGGGATTCGGAATCCTCAAGTTGCCCAGCTCAACATACCAGCCATAAACCCCAAGATGGAAGTGGTTGTGGGGGAAGCCTCAGCTTTGTGAAACACTGCAGGCCTGAGCTACTTTGGGTCCCCTTTGGGGGGAAAGTGGGATATACACAAAGTAAATAAATAAGCAAATAGCACACATGAGATTATTATTATTATTATTATTATTATTATTATTATTATTATTATTATTATTATTATTATTATTATTATTAGATTTATATCCCGCCACTCCCTTGCGGCTCGTGGCGGGTAACAATATCACAAATCCCCATTAAAACCCCATTAAAACAATAATAACATTGCCAATATTACCGGCATGGCAAGAGCGGCAGCTCAACTTCCCCCCCCTCCCTCCCACTACTAGCGGGTGGAGAGGAGGTTCTGATGATGTTTTGCTTCGGGTCCGGAACCCGAGTCCCCGGGGGGGGCATAGATCTATTATCAGCCCCGGCCTCAACCATAAACCTGGCGGAAGAGCTCCATCTTTTAGAGTTGTCTGTTCAAGATATGTTGGAGTGGGAGACTAACAGCGCACCCTTAAGCAAAGTGACTGTAGTGGATTTAGAAGGGTGCAGATCTGTTTAGCTCTTGGTGTAGTGGTTAAGAGCATCAATTTCTAATCTGACGAGCTGCATTTCATTCCCCACTCCCCCACATGCAGCCATCTGGGTGTGGCTCGCCACAGCATTGATAAAGCTGTTCTGACCGAGCAGTGATATCAGGGCTCTCTCAGCCTGACCTCCCTCACAGGGTGTCTGTTGTGGGGAGAGGAAATGGAAGGAGACTGTAAGACACTTTGAGACTCCTTCAGGTAGAGAAAAGCAGCATATAAGAACCAACTCTTCTTCTTCCTCTCTAGACAGTATAACTGTCTATAATGGTTGTATGCTACTAAAATTAAATTTAATGGGCAGTGACGTGTATCTGGCAGAGGCATTACCAAAGCATGTTGTTACCTGGTTTGAACATGTGTTCATCTCATCATGATGTTCAACAAACATATTAAGAATCATGCAAGTTCTCTGGCTTAGGAATCTAGAACAAAGGCTTCCACATGTGTCATCGATCTTAAAACAAAACAACCAAGGCTGCTTTGTGGGGCCATCTGTAGGTTCCTTGTTCCCAATGGTTCTCTCATTGATTACTGTGAAATACATGACCCAGAGCAGGCTTTTGTCTGGTCAGTTCTCTCCATTGTTCACCATGGGAGGTGATTGATGTCCCCCCCATCCAGATCTAAAACCAACTTTTGTTCTCAGGGTTAGTTCACTTTGAATTTCAAACTGAGTCTTTGCAGTAATTGGTATGCAAATTATATCCCCCCCCCCAAGGGAAAGCTACAAGGGGCATTCATAGAGCATCCTCATTATGTATGTGGCAGCATGATGAGCTGGGACAGAATTCCCACAACGGCAGACTTTGAAAATACCACACCTCCTCCAGTGCTCCCCAGGAAGGCTTGAACCTTTGAAGCTGTCTGGAGTTTGCTCACCATAACGATTATGAACCTGAACTGAGCAGATACTTGGAAGTTCAGGTGGGAAACCATGTTGGTCTGGAAGAACAGAACAAAGTTTTGAGTCTAGTGGCACCTTTACAACCAACAAAGTTGAATACTGGGTATAAGGTTTCATGTGCATGCACTCTTCATCAGTTTGGCAATAAGAATGTACATTACTGAAGAGACACGTCACTAAAGCCATTTTAAAAGACAACTTGTCTTTTCTTTCAAGGGTATATATTTGCCAAAAATATCATAATTTTGCCTGCCTGCTTTCATGACTTCCCCTCTCCCGCTCCTCCCAAACATATTTTAATTTTTTGGTTTACATTTGAATAGTTTGCCTTTTTTGCTGAGGCTCAGAGTAGATTATAGAAATGGCATAAGGCTGTATCTACACATCATTGAACATTGGGCCTTGTAGTTTTATAAGAACCACTAGAATTAAAGCCCGTTGTAGCAGATACAACATGCGCTAGCAGGGGGAGGGAGAAATAGCAAAGAGAGAGGGAGGTAAAAAGGAAGAGAGTGATTAAGATAGAGAAAGCTTGGCATTGGGAAGAGTAAGGGGAGGGGTTGTCCAGTCTGTAAGGGCATGAGGTTGAATATGTGTGTTGGAGGGGGGGATTGTAGTGGCATGGTGACAAATGAGGGCTTGGGTGTGGAGAGATGGGTGTCAAGAACCTGTGGTTTGGAATGTTCACTGAATGTGGGAGAGGACTGACCTTTGGGAGTTGTGGCATAGTAGTTACAGATGAGCTTTCAAGAGCCATGTCAACAGATATGTGAAGGAAAAATCAGACTGGATATTGTTCTTAGGGGGAGATTACATGGCAACCAATTCATCCCAGTTCTCTGGCCCTGCTCCTCCTGTCTCCATTTTTTTTACAGTTGATGTAATGTTATGTGCCCACATGCTTCTTTCACAGTTGCCCCTTAGAAGAAGGCTGGATTCTTGTACCCTGCTGGTTACTACCAAAAGGAGTCACAAAACGGTTTACAAACACCTTTTCCATTCATCTTTAACCGCTCCTGCGGAGTGGATAAAATAAAGGGTGAGGGTGGGCCATGTCTGGGATGAGGAAGGGTACCTGTTGGGCCCTCCGCTTGTCAGTCCAGCCCGAAAGCGCCAATCAGCAGCCATGCACAGCATGGCTGCTGATTGGCTCCTTGCCCCAGCACGGACCAGTTGGGAGGTGCAAAGCGCCTCCCAACCCACCCAAACCACCACGAGGCCAAACCTTCATCCCACAGCAGCCATTCCTCTGTTGGCCGCCAAGAGGGCAGGTGGGCCCGCAGCCCCCTGTAGACTGGCCCAGGGGGGGAAGCCTTCCCAGGCGTCGCGGAGCGCCATCTCCGAGGCGCCGATTGCGCTCCCTGGCGCCTGGAAAGGACTTCCGCCTTGGGGGGAGGAAAAAGCCTTCCCAGGCGCCGGGGAGCTCTCCAAGTGGGCGACCGCACTCCCCGGTGCCTGGGAAGGATTCAGCCTGGGGAGGTTTGAAGACAGCCCTTCCCAGGCGCCCGGGAGCCCAATCGCTGCCTTGGAGAGGGGGCGAACATGCTCCTGGCCACCTGGGAACAGCTTCACCCTGGGGGGGGGAATTCGGGGGGGCCAGCCCTTCCCAGCCACCCAGGCAGCGCCGCCAGGGCGGTTGGGAACGGCTAGCGCATGCTGTATTTTTTTTACAGTGGGCTTATTTACTAGTCTCCCCATAATAGACAACCTGAGAGGGATGTGGAGCTGTGAGAGGTCTGAGAGAACTGGGAATATCCTACAGTCACCCAGCAGGCCTCAGGTGTCTCTAAGCAGTCATCCTGGGAAGGCAACTGTCATTGCCTTCCCTTCCTCTCCCTCACCCAGCAGGCCTCAGGTGTCTCTAAGCAGTTTAAAATCATCTTCCCTTCCTCTCCCCATAACAGTCATCCTGTCACGGAAGTGGGGCTGAGAGCTTTGTTAGAACAGTGAATGGTCCACAGTCACCTAGTAGGCCTCAGGTGTCTCTAAGCAGTTTAGAATTGCCTTCCCTTCCTCTCCCCATAACAGACACCCTGGGAGGGGAGTGTGATGAGAGTTTAGTGAGAACTGGGAATGGCCCCCAGTCCCCTTGCAGGCCTCAGGTGTCTCTAAGCAATTTAAAATTGCCTTCCCTTCCTCTCCCTATAACATACACCCTGGGAGGGAAGTGGGAATGGTCTACAGTCACCCAGCAGGCCTCAGGTGTCTCTAAGCAGGTTAAAATTGCATTCCCTTCCTATCCCCATAACAGACACCCAGTAAGGGAAGTAGGATAAGAGTTTTGTATGAACTGGGAATGGCTCACAGTCAGCCAGCAGACCTCAGGTGTCTTTAAGCAGTTTAATAGCACCTTCCCTTCCTCTCCCCATAACAGTCATCCTGTCAGGGAAGTGGGGCTGAGAGCTCTGTGTGAACTGGGAATGGTCCACAGTCACCCAGCAGGCCTCAGGTGTCTCTAAGAAGTTTAAAATTGGCTTCCCTTTTCATGGCAGACTCAATACGGGGTGGTTTGCCATTCCCTCCCCAGTCATTACCATTTACCCCCCCCCCCCCAGCAAGCTGAGTAGCCATTTTACCGACCTCGGAACGATGGAAGGCTGAGTCAACCTTGAGCCTGCTGCTGGGGTTGAACTCCCAGTCTCATGGGCAGAGCTTTCAGACTGCATGTCTGCTGCCTTACCATTCTGCACCTGAAGAGGCTCTATCTTGAGAATTACTCCAGTCAAAACTCATTCTTTTTCAGAAATTTAGAAGAAAGTAATCAGAGTTGTGAACTTTTAAACTGGTCCTTTTAGGTATCCCACAACATCAGTTTGATTTGCAGATGTAGCCAATTATGTGATTTACACCCATGCCTATTTCCACACATAACATGAGGTCATATAGCTCCTGACTAGCTGGACTCCCTGAGTACACCATTGTTTAGGGATGCACTCTCTCCTTTTGATGGTACAGACTGAAGTAATGGCTGTTCTAAAAGTTAAGCTGTATAAATTGGACTCCAAGGTTCCATAAGAAGCCAAGGAAATTTTATTGGAAAAAAGAAATTAGAAATGTTATTACTGAGCTGCTCTTGATGTTAAAATAATACTCACTAAAATAACCTTTAGGTATATTTTTGTACTAACTATATTACGAACCCCACCGGCACCCTGAATATTGTTGTTTTTACTAAATGAGAAAGTCTAGCCACATTATATTTCGTTTAACAAAAAAATCTGTTAAACACATGCCACACTTCATCAACTTTAAATATCTGCCTCTGCTTAGAAAATACAAACCAGCCACTAATTAAGGGAGGAAGAAGAAATGCTGAAGATGCTCAATAAATTGGTTAGGTGGAACTTACTTGAAGCCCATAACTGAAGAAAGGTGATTTGATTCTAGAAGTCTCTGGAAGAGAAGAAGGAGGGGCAGCCACTGCAGAGGAGCCTTTTTGATTGGCAAGAAGGGAGTTAATCGCCAGCTTAATTCACAGTATCCAGGTCTTCAAAGGATCTGCTAATAACAGTCTTTTGCTTACCCGCCCACACTATCCCAGAGGAGCTGTGAGGAGACACAGACTGTACTGATCACAGGAACGAAATTGCAAAACAGAGGAGAAATCCCTGGTGGAAACCCTTTAATTCATCACCAGAAGGGCAGTTTGTGTTAATAGAACAAAACTGTAGTGTTTAATACTAATTGTATAATTTGCAGGAGGGGGCAAAACAAAACTAAAAAAGGATAAAAGCAGCTGAGGATTTCAATAGAACATTTTCTTTTATTGCAGAAAGAAATAGCCGACTGAGTGATTTCTGTCTTTCCAGTCAGAGACGGCCAACTTAAATGGAAATTCCTCCTTGGAGAAAGAGATCTCTCTTTTTTCCTGACATGGGACTAATGATAGCTCATACTATATGGTGTTTCTAGCTGTCTATGACTGGTTTTCAGTGAGTCAGCCCCAATCACTATACCTCTTCTCCCCCAAGTAGACCTGGAATCCTGGTCCATAATTAGCAGCCTGCTGCAGGAGTACTTGGCCAGGAATGTAGACACTCTGAACAGAGGTCTTTCGTTTATTAGTGGGTAGAGAAACAGGGGAAAAAAACCAGGGCAAGTCACTGGCCATTTCATAGGATCATAGAATAATAGAGTTGGAAGGGACCTCCTGGGTCATCTAGTCCAACCCCCTGCACTATGCAGGACACTCACATCCCAATCACTCATCTACTGTAACCTGCCACCCCCTTGAACCTTCACAAAATAAGCCTCTCAGTCAGATGGCTATCCAGCCTCTGTTTAAAAAATTCTAAATATGGAGAACCCACCACCTCCCAAGGAAGCCTGTTCCACTGAGAAACCGCTCTGTCAGAAACTTCTTCCTGATGTTTAGACAGAATTTCTTTTGAATTAATTTCATACCATTGGTTCTGGTCTGTCCCTCCGGGGCAAGAGAGAACAACTCGGCTCCATCCTCTATATGGCACCCTTTTAAATACTTGAAAAGACAGTCCAATAGCACTTTTAAATGGACTCCCGGGCATGGTAGAGGACAGGAAGGCCTGGAGAATCATTGTCCATGGGTTTGCGATGGGTTGTAATTTTAATTTTATTTTTGATAGTTGTATATTGAAAACAAAATATACCACAGTTTTGAGCTTTTCACAAATGGGCATTATCATGCTATAGCAGACTGGATTGTCACAATGAAGGAACAATGCTTGCACCACAGAGAAAACAAAAAGCAAATATATTAACTTATATGGTTATGTTTACACTGTGTATAAGAAGGCCTTGTCTGGGAAGATGGGGCATAGCATTCTGAGATTCATTTTTCTGAAGCACTATCTGAGGTGTTCCACTTGGCCAAATAAAATGCAGTACATTTTCTACAATTTCAGCCTCATCTGTTTTATTGGGATCTTGATAGAAAACAGGGATCACCAACATCTTCAAAATCTTTACACATAAAAGTGTGTAAAGCTATTATTTGCTTACATTTTCTCCAGACCACATTTGTGTTCAGTGCCTCTGGCACATAGAATCATAGAATCATAGGACCTGCCACCCCCTTGAGCCTTCACAGAATCAGCCTCTCCGTCAGATGGCTATCTAGCCTCTATTTAAAAATTTCCAAAGATGGAGAACCAACCACCTCCTGAGGAAGCCTGTTCCACTGAGAAACCGCTCTGTCAGGAACTTCTTCCTGATGTTTAGATGGAATTTCTTTTGAATTAATTTCATCCCATTGGTTCTGGTCTGTCCCCCTGGGGCAAGAGAGAACAACTCTGCTCCATCTTCTATATGGCAGCCTTTTAAATATTTGAAGATGGTTATCAAATCCCCTCTCATTTACCTCCTCTCTAGGCTAAACAGACCAAGCTCCCCCAACCTTTCTTCATACAAACCCCTCACCATCCAAACCCCTCACCATCTTTGTTGCCCTCCTCTGGACACGCTCCAATTTGTCTATATCCCTCTTCAACTGAGGTGCTCAAAACTGAACACAGTACTCCAAGTGAAGCCGAACCAGAGCAGAGTACAGCGGTACCATCACCTCCCATGATCTGGACACGATACTCCGTTTGATACAGCCCAAAATCCCATTTCCCTTCTTAGCCACCAAGTCACACTGCTGACATATGTTCAACTAGAAATTAAGCCCACTGTATCCAGAATACAGTGGGCGCTAGTGGACAGCAGGTGGTTGCGGGAGGCCCAAACAGCGGCCCCCCTCCCTACTCCCTGGCCCCAATTCTTCCTCCCCGACTCATCTGCCCCCACCCACTTCCACCTTCAGTGCTAGGCTCCAAGCCCTGCGCTGAAGGCAGGCCCACCCCCCCAACCCCTCTTCGAGCCAGCAGCCATGCTATTCAGGTGACTGGGAAGGGCTTTCTCCTCCCACCCCATTGGGCTGCAGCCTTTCCCTGGCAGCCGGGCAGTGCGGTCGCCGACTTTTTGAGCCGGCGGCCGCGCTGGCCAAGCGGTGCACGGCGGGAAGTGGGCGGGTTGGAGGCACTTTGCGCCTCCCAATTCATCAGTTCTGGGGCCAGTGGCCAATCACCAGCTGCGCTACGCATGGCTGGCTATTGGTCACTTGTCGCTGGACTGACACGCAGAGGGACTAATTGGCAGGCACTTTGCACCTGCCGATTGGGCACCCTGCTTGTCATTCTGGAGGAAGGGGCCAATGGGCACCCTTCCCCATCCCGGACAGGGGCCGCCTTGAGGGCCCTTACTGTTTTATTTATACCGCTCCCGTGGAGCAGTTACAGATTTATGGTTTACTAAGACTCTTAAATCCTTTTTACACATGCTACTGCCAAGACAAGTCTCCCCCATCTTATGTTGGTGTATTTGGTTTTTCCTACCTAAATGTAAAACTTTACATGTCCCTAATTAACTTCATTTTATTCAGTTTAGCCCACTTCTCGAGCCTATCAAGATCATCCTGTATTCTGATTCTGTCTTCGGTTGTGTTTGCTACCCCTCCCAGTTTAGTATCATCTGCAAATTTAATAAGTATCCCCTCTAATCCCTCATCCAAATCATTTATAAATATGTTGAACAACACAGGCCCCAGGACAGATCCTTGGGTACTCCACTTGTTACTCTTTTCCAAGAAGATGCTGAACCATTTGCAAGTACACTTTGCGTACGATCTGTCAACCAGTTATTGATCCACCTGACAGAACAAGGATCCGTACTGTATTTTACCAACTTGTCAACAAGAATATCATGTGGAATCTTATCAAAATCTTTACTGAAATCCAGATAAACTATGTGCACGGTATTCCCCTGATCTAGCAAAGTAGTCACTTTCTCGAAAAAAGAGATAAGGTTGGTCTGACATGACTTGTTCTTGTTAAACCCGTGCAAAGTCTTAGAAATCACAGCTCTCAGTTCCAGCTGCTCAAGGACCGAGTGTTTGATTATTTGTTCCAAAATTTTGCCAGCGAAAAATGTCAAGCTGACGGGTCGATAGTTCCCCGGATCCTCCTTTTTCCTTTTCTTGCAGATGGGGACAACAGTTGCCCACCTCCAATCATCTGGCACCTCACGTGTTCTCCAAGAAGTGTCAAAAAGAATGGACAGAGGTTCAGAGATTGCATCTGCAAGTTCTTTTAGTACCCTTGGATGCAATTCATCTGGCCTAGAAGACTTTGTTTTGTTTAAGGAAACTGTGTGCTTATGGACTGCCCCCACAGTGATCCTAGGCCACCATTCGCCTCCCTCTATTGTGTTATGTTTTTTCACATTGAGCACTATTTCCCTCACAAGAGAAGACTGAGGAGAAATAGGAGTTAAGCAGTTCATCCCTTTCTTCATCATCTGTTATAATTTCACTTTGTGGTCCTACGTTGTCCCTACTTAGTGGCCTCATGCACACATACATATCCAGTAAAATATAAAGCCAATATCCAATGGGAAAAGACAAAAAGGGGAATTTATTTTAAAAGATTCTGAGCAACTGTCTGACCGAAATATATTTCAGGTCTCTTAGCATGAGAGACAGCATGGCGTAATGGTCACTGGGACCAGTAAGCCCTGGATTTGAATAATAGCTTGAGACCTTTGCCAGTCATTATTTCTCTCAACCCACCTCAAAGACAATAAAATGGAAGGAGGGGGATATGGCAACCTGTACATGATTTCTAGAGAAATCATAGAAATATTGGAGATAGAACTTACAATGATTTTCTCCTGTAGGTTTCAATGGATTACTAAAAAATAACTCCCCTAAAATGTTTTTGAAGAAACATCTTAAATTACATTCTCATAAAAGCCAAAATACCAGTAGTTCCACTACTAAGTAATATCTAGTACCTTCCTACATATCATTAGGCCATAGCTGCTTATTATCATTGGTGTATTGCATATCACTGACAGGCATGTAAACTATTCAACAACATAGAACTTAGTGGGAAATAACTATTTTCAAGGTACCATTCTCCCATTTTGCTTCATGAAGGTCCAGGTTTGAAGGAACAAGTTCTTCACTGCTCTTTTTATTTGTTGCCATATTTATTTCCTGCTGGACTAGTAGATAGCTGCATGTATCAATAGGCCCTAATTACATTTAGACACAATTTCCACACACACACACGTATAGCGAAGTAGATTTAATTACCGCCAGGCATTCTGCTCATAGCATGACAGCCAAGGATTTTCTCGGATTATTCTCAATAGGTGACATTCAATTACTACTTGCTAGGGCAAGGGTGAGTGGAGGAGAATATGACTGGATTTCAAATGAGGGTGGTGAAATGTCTTTTAAAAAATCAAATGTATGATCAAAGATGGTTCTATGGGCCATTATAAAGACAAGGGGTAAATTCGTCAGGAGAAAACAAGAAGTATAAGATGCATTTAGGAGTAAATTTGGAGCTCATTAATTAGATTTGGGAGACTGACATGCAAATGCCTACACAGCTATGAAGCTCCCCGGATGGCCCCTGGTTCGGTCACTTTCTCTCAGCTGAGCCTACCACTCAGGAATGCTGTGAGGATAAAATGAAGGACCATGCTGCTTCAAGCACACCATTGCACCTTAGACTACAATAAATCTGAGCAAGAAGTCTGCTGCATTGCCTTGTCATGAAAATAAACTACTTGTGTATTATAGCGGGTGGTGCAATATTTTATTTATTTATTCTATTTATTTCTCCAGTTTCTATACCACCCCTCTCAAAACAGTCATCTCAGGATGGTGTACACACTTTAACTATATTCATGTTTATGAATCATAAACAATAAAATAAACAATAAAATAAAATGAATATTCAATAAAACTTTAATACCATTTAAAACCTCAGTTCTAATCAGCAAGCAACCAATTAGTAATAACCCCATTGGGAGGGTACGGGGGGTAGGACAAGTGTAGGTATACTAAGTATATTTTCACAGGTATATTAAGGTGTACTAACTGAGGTGTACTAAATCTATTTCTGCAAACTTCAACCATAAGCTTGGAGGAAGAGGAACTCACTGAGTTCCATCTGGGCCATGATCTCCTCCAGGAGCTCATTCCACCAGGGATGAGAAGGCTCTGGCCTTGATTGAGGTCATGCATACTTCCTTGTGGCAGGGGTTCATCAGCCATTTGGCATCGTTTGATTGAATGCTCTCCAGGGGACATAGCCAGAAAGGCAGTCTCTCATCACCATGTCCTGTGCTTCCTGAGGAGACTAGTCACACATTTTTGTGTAGTGAGGCAAGACAGCTGGTGATCAAAGCAAAAACCAAGCAGCAGAGGCAAGAAGCATATCCTGGACTGAAGCAGATGGTGTCATGCCTCTGCCGATGCCTTCTCGGTCCTCTGAGGTGCTGCCACAGCAACCAGAGCCAGCTGTTCAACATCCATCATTTGGGCAGTCAGCGTTGGCTGAATATTCCTTCGAACATAATGCAGCAAGCAGAGAGCAAAAGGAAGGAGCTGGTCATGTGCCCAGATTCAGTCCCAGCACAGCCAGAGTCAGACGACAGCCCAGAGGAGTTGGTTGGGTGCCTGAGACAGAGAAGATGCACTATGGCCATGGAGTGCAGAAGAAGTGCAAGACACAGCTGATGCAGCTTCGGAGGACAGTGACTGATGTCCCAGCTGGAATCACTCAGCTCCTTAGCAGGGCTGCTTTTAGGCAGGGCTGCAGCAGCATTTCAGTGTGGGTGCAATCTGTGCAGAAACCCTCTCGTCCAGCTTGGATTTCCTTTGCTCTGCAAACTGCAGCATGATTTCCTATCAGCTTCTTGACATTGACATATGGCTTTAGACTTTGCTTCTGGTAACTGGACTGGCTTTGCAACTACCCCTGCTTATCTGGATCCTGACCTCGGCCCTTGACCACTCTTCACCTCACACCTGACTCTGTTTGCTTTCGTACGTGTAACGATCTGGACTGGACACTGACCTTGCTCTTGTGTGGTGACTGAAGCTTGGCTCCGCAGCCAAGGCACCTCCCGCCCAGCTGCCACTGGGTGCAGCCAGATAGGGCAGCACAGATGGAGTGCAATAGAGTCCTGTAGGAATGATCAGGACTAGGGATGGATAATTCTGCTCGGATATGCCTGGAAATCATAGAATCATAGAGTTGGGACCTCCTGGGTCTTCTAGTCCAACCTCCTACACTATGCAGGACACTGACAACTAGGGTTGTGCGTGGTAGCCATTCCAGGTCGACGCAGCCAGCGCTGCACCGAGGGGATGGGGAGTGGAGGCACAGGTGCAGGTGTACAACTTGGTGCACAAACGCAGGCTCGGAGCTCCGCACCTGGCTCTGCGCCTGCGTGTGTGCGCCAATTGACATACCGACGCCCACACCTCCTCTCTCCCCCCACGGTGCAGCGCTGGCTGCATAGGTCTGGAACGGCTGATTTGGATGCCGCCACGCACAACCCTACTCACAACCCTATCGTTCATCCACTTTAACCTCCCACCCCCTTGAACCTTCACAGAAGCAGCCACTCCGTCAGATGGCTATCCTCTGTTTAAAAATTTCCAAAGATGGAGAACCCACCACCTCCCAAGGATGCATGTTCCACTGAAAAACTGCTCCAACTGTCAGGAGCTTTTTTCGGATGTTTAGATGGAATTTCTTTTTAATTAATTTCATCCTATTGATCTGCTTGAAGGATAGCCATAGAGGCATTTAATATGTTTCTTTTGTAACTACTCTCTAAGCTTTGGTACTCTGTTTCAGTAAAGAGACAAAAGCAGATGAATATGATATATTTTGTAAACTTTCATAGTAAAGATTCTTTTAAAACCTCAACGCACTGTGAATTTGGATCTGTGCCTCACCCATAAATAAATGCATAATTGCAAAACACTGTTACTTTGCAGCTGTATTTCTCTGGAGGGACTCAGGACCCAGCCAGGTCTAAAAGTCCCAGCAAAAGGACTGCTTTGGAGTGTGACCTGCACAGCATTATGCACTGCTGGAATCATTTCTCTCCCCAAACCCTGCCTTTCCCAGACACCCCCTCCCCCAAACTAAGAGCTAGCAACCCTAGTTCTATGTCCTATATCTCAATAGCCCATTAAATCTGCCATATAGAATTCACTGGGAACCACTGAGGACTCAAGTTCTTGATTGTAGCTACCTCTGAGATTATTGTGTAGAGTAATCTTTATGATTACTGAATTAAATTTATTCCCTCCTTATCAGTAAAAATAAAGAATGATAAAACGATGACAGGAGATTTCATTTGGAATATCACCACTTAAGGAGATGGCTGATTTATCCCTGTATACTAGATTAATGCCAGAAAGTTTTGTATCGGGTAGCCAGTGCCTATGCCACTGATAAGGGAATTCTCCTAAATGTTTTTCTCTCTCCCCCCTCAGTGAAGCTTCTCAAAGATGTATGCACTGAAGGGAGATGGATACATACCGAGTTTCATTTGACCTTTAAATTACCTTGCTCTTATTACTGTTTTATCAGAAGCTCTATAAAGTGGGAATGCTTGAATTGAAATTAATAGTTTTCCTCATTGCATGCAGGTGACAGAAGCCTTTTGAATGCCACACACAGTGTGTGTGTTTTGTGGGCAGATACAATCTTCTGGGAAGAAGGGTAAACAGGGAGGGATGTTGAGCACTGGGCTGTGTGTAACTTTTCATTCCTTTTGGCCAGTCCACACATGGGATTTATTGTCAGCAGCAGAAGAGAAGAAGAACTTAAAATGACCTTTTCCCTTGTCCATGAGGAAAAAATGGAGGCAGAACAGTAGGCATGCAATTAGTTCTGTGGAGCATCCTAACAGAGAGGAAGGAGAGGGTGAGAGATGTCTTCCTAAGCTGCTGTGATGGAAATCAATCAAATTACAAGGCATGTGAAAGGTTATCAGGCTTGTAGGGATTGCTGGGAAATGATACCGGAATTTTCTTTTTGTACTGCTGCCAGTACCAGCTTCTTTCTGTGCTGCCTGACCAAAAAAATCCATCTCATTTCTCTTCCTTCCTTTCTTACAGAGGCTTGGAGCAGCATACCTCCTCCAGTCTTTCTTCCTCCAGTTTTTCCTGATGACACCTTGAGCCAGCAGCCTTGTGTGGCTGAGCTGCTGCCACCTCAGAACTGGAGCCACTACCAGTGCAGGGGATGAGCAGGCCATATGTGAATAGACATTTGAACCCGGCTCTTCTTTGTTCTCTAGCTATTAAACTACAGACTGTCTTCAGTTCAGGTTAGATGGGACAATGTCCCTGGATTGGACCTGGGCATTTCACTGTCATTTTTAAGTTTAAGGTGGACAGTTTAAAAATTCTGCCCAACAAAGTGGGATGAGGTGCCCTTGTTCTCCCCCACCACCTTTCAAGTATCAAAATGGCTGCACTTCCCCAGGTCACATCTACTTTGACCCCTTCTAACACTTACCCTGAAGAAGATTTTTGCTGAGATTGCATAGTGAAGATTGATTCCCACCATAAAGTTCCAGATCATTTTCCCACCTGGCAATGAATGACAGTAAATGGATGGTGGGATGCGTTCAGGATTTGTGCGGGTCTTGTCTAGTACTTCTGAAGCACAATACCAATCAGACCTGGGCAAATCAATCACCTGAAGTGGGAGTTAGCGGAGCTGCAAGGAGCAAAGTGCCAACAAGGATAAAAAATCAAATGAGGAGGTGGCAGGATGACGAGGCAACTGAGAAAGGTGAAAAGGAATAAAGGGTGGGAAATTGCTTCTGAGGGTGGGAAATTGCTTCAAAACTTTGATGCCTTTCCATTGCCTGCTCTTTCTGCCATCCTGCCAAGGAGTAGTGCCAAGTAGGTGTATTTAAATTACAACTCTATTTAAGATAGCGTTTTAAAATGGATCAATCAGAATCGCCTGAAACTCAGCCCTACAAAAACGGAGGTCCTATGGTTGGGTAGGAAGGGACCATGGGAGGAAACGCGTCTGCTCACCCTGGATGGTGTGCAGCTCTCACCAACGCACTCTGCCAGGAACCTGGGCGTGATCCTGGATGCTTCCCTTACAATGGAAGCCCAGGTCACAAATGTAGCGCAGCTGGCATTCTACCACCTCCTCCAAGCCAAGCTACTAGCGCCCTACCTGGACCTAGCCACAGTGATCCATGCAACAGTCACCTCTAGGCTGGACTTCTGCAACTCACTCTACGCAGGCCTACCATCATCTTTGATCCGGAAACTACAACTGGTGCAAAATGCTGTGGCCAGGATTCTCACTAAAACATCATGGAGATCCCACATCCGGCTGGCACTCCAACAACTTGGCTGGCTCCCAGTTGAATTCCGGATTAAGCTTAAGATTCTGGTAATCACCTTTAAGGCCATATGCGGTTTGGGCCCGTGTATCTGAGAGACCGCCTTCCTGCCTATACCCCCCAAAGAGTCTTACGCTCCACCACCTCCAACTGGCTGCGGATCCCTGGCCCCAGAGAAGCATGTCGGACCTCAACAAGGGCCAGAGCCTTCTCGGTCCTGGCCCCCACCTGGTGGAACGAGCTCCCTGAGGAGATCAGAGCCCTGCCCAAACTTCCACTGTTCCGCAGGGCCTGCAAGAGGGAGCTCTTCCACCAGGCATTTGCTTGAGGCCGACCGACTCAGAACACCTGCTGGTCCCCCCAGACACCTGCCCATGACTCTCCCAAAGTTACTGCTAATTGTTATTTATATTATAAATGTGGTTTTGTATACTTTATTGAGAGTTGTTTTGATGTTATAGTCTGTAGAATGTTCCATGTAAGTTATATAATGTTCAGTGTAAACCGGCCAGGGCTGCAAAGAAATGGGCGGTATAGAAATCAAATAAATAAATAAATAAACAAATAAACAAACAAATAATATGTTTATTTCTTGAATGAGCAGAGAAGGGGTCAAAGGGCTTTCTTTCTGGGTAACTCTTTTTGCCATGATTCCCTTCCTACATATCACTGACATACTACTGACATACTACTGACATACTACTAGCTTCAAAGCCCGTTCCTAAGAACAGGCCCTGAAACGGTACCCTCCCCTGGCCCCTTGCCAGGCAGGTTAAGGTGGCTTTGGGCAGCAGCTCGCAGCCAAATCAAGTGGGGTGGGTGGGGGCTGGGAAGCTAGTTAGCAGGGCCGAAACAGGGCTCCTTAGCAGGCAATCAGCAGGCCGGGAGGTCCTCAGGAGCAGGCCCAGCCTAGCAGGCCAGGAGGCCCTTGTTAGCAAGGCCTCCACCACGACCCTTTGCCCAGGGCCTCTCCCCTTACCTGCTGCTGGCTCCAGGCACTGAGGCATCTGAGAGCAAAGAGGCTAGAGTCCAGGGAAGGAGGGTGGGAACCGCAGGGGCAGGGCCAATCAGGACAAAGCTGGCTGCACCCTGATTGGACAGCCGGACACATCCCACCCCCTAGTCTGTTTCAGAAATATATAGAGGAACAACAATGGATAAGGATGTTTTTGTGAACTAGAACTGAATTCCTGGGGATTGATTGGCTGTTTTGACAAAGAATTATAATATGGCTGTATTTGGATGTGTTACACCATTTACTAATTTAACATAATTAATTTTTGCTATATATTCCTACTGTCATGTAGGGAGTTCTTAGTCTGAAGAAGGGTGCATGCACTCGAAAGCTCACCCCTTGAATAAATCTTTGTTGGTCTTAAAGGTGCTACTGGACTCTGATTTTATTGTGCTATTTCAGACCAACACGGCTACTCATTTGAATTTATATATGCCTGTAGCTGTTATTACCAAAAACATTTATTTTCTTTTGTAGCAGATTTAAAAAATGAATCAGAATACTGGTCTTTCAATTGGTGAATACATAAGGCTATAGTAAGACTATGATCATTGTCTCCTGGATCCTCTGGTTTGGCCAAGCCGAACTATTCTCAGTATTCACCCCATCTTGGCTTGATTTTCATTAGCACTGCAAAAACAAACAGCAGGTTCAATTGGCTAGTGTGGGGTGAGATGTAATTATCTAAAATTCAAAAGTAATTGAGAAGAGTACAGATACCAGAAATGGCTGCAGTGGCCACTGAGAATCTGCCCCCCCCTTCTCATTATAGGTGATAACAATCTTAGTAAAATCAGGACTCACTGTAACTATGAAGGAAAACTCTTCCTGAATTAAAATATAGCAGGATTTAGAACAAATTTACCCTTCTCATTTGTATCTGCTAAAATGCCCACCTTCCTGACAAGTGGAATGTGTGAAGCTGAACTGCTTGTGCACTGCAGGGCCCCTTGGGATGTGGGATATCTCTTTGCCCAGAAAGTCAGTGTGGAACACTTTGATTAAACTGATGGGAAAAAATAGCCAGTAGACTCTGGTTTTCCTTTTGAGTTTGACTTGTGGTTAATAAGGAAACATTCTCTTAATAATGTTGTGAAGCTACTTGTCCTTTAACCATCTGAGATTTTTTTTAAACCATTAGAATCAAACGAGGAAAAATTAAGATCCCCTCTCCACATCTAGTCAAATCGTTTGAGTTTGGGGTACAAGGTCAAAATGCACTTTTCCCATCTGTCCTCATTATCACTATGACTCAAGTAATATTTGGGGATTTAAAAATATCTAGAATTTGTTCATTAATTATTTGAGTGCCTTTTCAAAATCCTGCCTCTCCTCCAAGAAGCTCAGTACAATACATATCATTTCCCCTCCTCCACTTTGCCCTCATAGTAACCCTATGAGAAGGGCTAGTCTGACAGAGAAAGTGAGTGTTCTGAACAAGTCACTAATTGATCAGGATAAATCACTCATTAGTGAGTTGCCAAGAGACACAAGTATTCCTAAAGTACTAATTGCATCTATTTTGAAACCTAAGGAGGGAGAGGGGGCATCTCCCATTCCCTTTCCCTTGGTAAAAGCAACACCATCTCACAGTAATGTCACCTTATGGCTTAAAGACAGTGAAGCAATGGGGGGAGGGAGGGCTCGCTGTGGCTGTAGTGTGATTGCTGAACACTTATGATATCCACCACATTTTTTATGATCAATTTTCTGTATGTTTTACAGCTTCCTAGTCACTGAGGAATTATTAATTGAACCCACTTTCTGGCTCTGCAGATAGGAAGGAAAGGTCAGCAGACACTTCACAGCGTATGCATTTTTATAAAGTCAGCAGGTGAAGGGCAGGAAAGGGGTAAGGAGGTGGAAGTATTTGCTGAGAGATGAGAACAGACGATCAGAAATGTTTATTAATCAAGGTAAGATCAGAGAAGTGTGTGTGAGTGTGGGTGTGGGAAATCCCCATCTTCATTAATGAACCTATCCGTGCTGAGGAAAGTAAAATAAATACCCTAGCCTTTAGAGACAGGAAAAGTGGTATTTTGCTGGATGTGCCTTTCTTTTAAAGTAAGTAGAATGGTTAAGAGTGCTAGGAAGAAATTAAGCAAAATTCGCTTAAATATAGGTGGTAGGATAACCTGTAGAGATCTCTCTGGCCCAGTATGCCTGTTTCCATGGAAGTGATATTATCTTCTTCCCTGGTTCATCCACTGGTGAAAGAATGGACAAGCTCGAGTTGTATCCTGCTGTTCAGAAAAAAAGAGACTCCTTGACATGCTACTGTATCTGTTTGAGCACAAGGGTTATTTGAGAAAACAGTTCAATGAAATATGATTTTCGGCCCAACTGGAAATTATTACAAATGCCCCCCAAACAATGACCATGAAACTACTTTCCCTTCCACTCCATAATGACAAATCAATTTTACCTTATTACATATAAGCATACTTCCCCATCCTCTACTAACAGCAGCTAGTGATGGTGTGAGGCCAAAATATGTCAAAATGTGTCAAAATGTCCTGAGAACAGGAAAAATATTCTAGATGTTACAAAGAAAAGATGGAGCTGTATGATAGTCATATATAGTATCCTTTTTCTTTATTATATTTATATACTGCCCTCCCCGAAGGCTCAGGGCAGTTTATATCAAACAGGAACAATACATACAATAATAACAATAGCAACATTATGGAACAACTAGAAAGAAAGCCCATTGCAACCAGGAATGCAATGGGTGCTAGGACCCAGGAGACACCAGCAGGCCCAGATTTCTCTCTCTCTCTCTCTCTCCCTCTCCATTGCAGCAGGAGCCATAGGAGGTAATCAGGGCTGTTTGTACCAGGGTTAGGGTTAGGGTTAGGATGAGGGCTTGTTTGGGTGGCTCTCTCTGTCTCTCTGTCTCTCCCTCTTAGCAGGAGCCATAGCAGGTATGGGCTCATTAGCAGGGCTCTCTGTGTCTCTCTCTCACACACTGGCTCCATCTTTGCCTTGATTGGCTCTATTCCAACTCGGACAGCCAGGATATTCTCCACCCCCATGGCTGTTTCACAAATATTAAGAGGAACAATGGATAAGGATAGAATACTGGAGAGAACAATAAGTCAACACATACTGATGGGCCAGTGGGGTGGGCGAGTCTACAGTGATGGTTGTAGGAGGAGGCCCTGTGGAACTGTTCATGAACGGAAAGAATTCTGCAATAAAAGGAAAACATTTACTGCTGCCAAATCCAACCAATTCTAAAATGGCAACATATTCAATAGATTCTTTGATTTCGGTTACCGTGTGGTTTTCATAAAACCTCAAAGATAACATGGCATAAAGACAGATATTGTTTTTAAAAAGTGCCAGTACTTCTGTGAATGCTTTGGTTTAAAACTGCCCATATTGTTAATTCTAAGCTGAAAACAGATAGGGGTTGCATCCTTCAGACTGCAAAGGAAAGATAATCTTCAAGGAAGATTTACACAACCCTTTCACCTGCTGCATAATGGCCGTATTGACCAATGAGGCCCATCCTGCTTTTACACTCTGAGATGTCTAGGCACTCAGCATTGACCTAAGTCTCTGTATGGCAACACAATACTCTTCTGAGTCTGCTCTACTTTCATTGTCATCAGCTACTCAGAATGTTACCTCATAAGAGTGTCAGCACTCCTAACATTCCATTCACAATGCCATATAAAAGCTTTGTCTGTCGTTTTGGCCACTGAACTACTGATTGCCACAAGGAAAGCTTACTGGCATACTCCTAGGGTAAGGTGACCAGATTTTAACATTGGTAAAGCAGGACACCATTGACCGGGGGGGGGGTCTTTTTTTTTTTTAGTATATTTTATTATTTATTATTATATAAAGCATTTACAGAGAAATTGAGAAGAAAAAGCGACCAGCTGATATGGTTTGCCATCTCTTTTAACATACATATTCAGTTCCCATCACATATTATTCCTAATCTAGAAATTTTTACCATTTTTCTTAGCCAAGTGATTGTTAATACATATGAGAGTATGATCTGTTATAAGAATACATTCTGTTATTATCTTAACTGATATTAAGTCAGTCCCCTTCATGAATTGGCCCTGACCTAAAAGTTACTACTGCTGTCTTGTTAATGCCTATGAAGTATAGTTTGTCATCCTTTTTTAGCATACATATTGACATACATATTCAATTCCCATCGCATATTAATCCTGATCTAGGAGTTATTACCATCTTTCTTAGCAAAGTAGTTGTTGATACATATGAGAGTATAATCTATTATAAGGATATATTCTATTATTGTCTTAGATGATATAAAGTCAGTTCCCTTCATATATTGGTCCTGTCCTAAAAGTTACTGCTGCTGTCTTTCCCACAGGAAGTCAGGAGAGTACTCCATTGTTCAACTCATCCTTCAGGTGGTCGCAGAAAATGAAATTATGTTTTTTTCCATAGTAGAGTGTTTCTGATTGTCCTTCTGTCAGGGCCAAAGAAATCTCTTACTTGATTCTTGCTTGCAGTCGCCTTTGAGTAGGCTCTGAATACTTTGTCAATCTGGATCTCTTCCCCTGGTCGCACAGGAATATCTCCTGATAGCTTCCTGGTTGCTGTCGCTTTTGAATAGACTCTTTATTTTGCTGATCCAAATCATTTCCTGCTCTGAATAGACTTCCAGGTTTTCGGTGCTTTCCTTCCTTGAATCTGTTTTCCCAGGTTCTTCAAAGGTACTTTGGGTTTTTACATCTCTGGCTCTCTCTCCCTCCTGTTGATTAACTTCCAAACATTGAGTTTTCGTTTGATTTATTATTGGCAAAGCTGTATCAGCTGCTCTCTCTGGACCGTCGGCTCCATCCAAAAGCTCCCCCTTAATCCCACGGATTTCCTTTTCCATCTTATTGACTGCTTTCAGTATCTTTGAGTTCCCTTCACATAACAAATGGAAAAGCTGTGCCTTAGTTAATTTCTCCATAGTTCCAGGCAGTCACAAATTATAAACAGAAAGTCTCGTGAGGTCTCGCGGGAGCACGGGCGATCCCAAATTATCAGTTTGTCGATCTCCGTATCAAGTCAGCTACCCTCACTGAACTCTCTCTTTGTTTGGTTAGTGGGTATAATTAGCTGGGAGTCTCTCACTCAGCGAAAGAGGGAATTCACTTGTAAATTGGTTGAGGGGGGGGGGAAGAGCTTGTGGGAAAAGAAAGGGAAGAGCCAGAAAGCTTTCAATCCTTACTGTTGTAGACTTCAGCTTCTGTCAACGCTCCTGTCAATCTGGTAAAAGATGGTCTGGGAAGAATGTAGGGTCAGCTGGTCATTTCAAGCTTGTAAAGTTGTTTGCGACAAGGACGCCATCATGGCCTTGAGCACACGCCGCTATTAATCCGGGGAGTTCGGTCCCCCTACCTCCCCACGGATCTGTAGGACCCTCAGGATGCCGTTCCCGGTTCCTGGGGCGACCGGCGAGCAGATTTGCGTATCTGCTCAGGTCAGCCAGGTGCAAAAGCTCCTGACCCTCAGCATGGCTTAAGAACTGGACAGAAGTCCAGCTTTTTATGGCGTCATCTTCAGCTCTCTCTGGAAGTCGGGGGGGGGAGGGTTCTTGATTAAAAATTTGGTCTATATGGAGCAACAAAAATGCTATATGGAGCCGGCCGAGAGAAGGCTTGGGAGAGCCTTGGGGGGCGGGTGGGCCTGGCCGCCTTCTCTCGGCCGGCGGAGCGGCCTCGCGGCGTCTACAACACCGCGAGGCCGCTCCGCCAGCCGAGAGAAGGCTGGGGAGAGCTTCGGGGGCCGTTCGCCGTTTGGGGAGGGTGGGGGTGGTGGGAGCCGGCCTTCTCTCGGCCTCCGGAGTGCCCTCGCTGCAGCGAGAGCACTCCGGAGGCCGAGAGAACGCCCTTCGCCGTTTGGGGAGGGTGGGGGTGGTGGGAGCCGGCCTTGTCTCAGCCTCCGGAGCGCCCTTGCTGCAGCGAGGGCTCTCCGGAGGCCGAGAGAACGCCCTTCGCCGTTTGGGGAGGGTGGGGGTGGTGGGAGCCGGCCTTCCCTCGGCCTCTGGAGCGCCCTCGCTGCAGCCTTTTATATATATATATATATATATATATATATATATATATATATATATATATATATATATATATTTCAACATAAGTACAATTTGCCAGGAACTCCCAGATGTCCCTCCAAAAGTGACTGCCTCTCTTACTTGGAACCCATTTTAGATAGTATGTTTACATGGTGGGAGTTTATGGAGTATGGAGAACAATTACCAGCATTTAAAATAGAAAAGGATTTATTGAAAAATCCTGCACAGCAACAGTTTGAGCAAGGAACACAAAGAAAAGGGGCAAACATGCAGCCCTCTGTCCCCCCACCCTTATACATACCCTACCTGTTGTTAAGACAGGCTATGTTAGTGATCTAAAAGATCCCCTTAACCTTTAAATCCTTGTATTGGCTGCTGACCCTTCTGTTAGTTTCAGATGGCAATTACCGTATCTACTCACATATAAGCCGAGTTTTTCAGCACAGTTTTTACAAGCTGAACTTTTTGCAAGTAACCTAGTTTCTCCCAGCCAACTATTGCCTTCTGCAAAGATCTTGAAAGCTGATCTTCCTCTGGCAAGTTGCAGGACATCAATGGTTTGACTGAGGGGTGGGTTTTGGGGTGCTTTGGGATTTACTGTTTCTTTCTCCTTTTATCTGAGGGGCAGCATTGTTTGCCTTTTCTTCTTGGGGTTGTGTTTCTTTTAAAAGTTGATTTTTACAGTTCTTTCAGTTTTCAGTATTACAGTTTTTTATTTCAGTGTTTTGTTCTGGGGGGGGCACTGTAGCCCCCAGTTTGGTAGCTGTTATTGTAGTACGTTGCCAACTTCAGGTACTATTGTTCTGCTCTGGTTTGCTGGCCTGTTTTGTTCTCCTGCCCTGCCAGAGCTGTTCTCACAGAGCAGTTCTGTCAGTGTTCTCTTAGGGTGTCTGTCATCAAGAGAGGAAGGGAAGGCAATTGTAAGTTGCTTTGAGACTCCTTTCGTTAGTGAAAAGGGGGATACAAAAACCAGCTGCTATTCATCCTCTTGACTTCTCTGTATTTGTTGTGGGGGAGGCTGGATGGGAAAGCCTGTGATGATGGAGCATGATTAAGCCACCCTGTAAATTTACCAGTAGCCTGCTGCATTTCTCACCCTCGGCTTATATGCGGGTCAGCTTATATGCGAGTATATACCGTAAGTCATGGGAGCTATTGTAAAGGAGGGGGGATCAGTTAAATTCCCCACCCCTACACAAATGGACTTGCTCAGTTACACTACTTAAGATGGCAAAAGAGTGAGGTAGGCCTGATTTTGTCCAGTTTCCCATCCTTAAAGTAGCCCCTTTTCTGCATGACATTTTGTCCATCGTGCTCTCCGAATCATCGGTTTTTCAGAGTTCTTTGAAGGACTGCTCCCTCCCCCCACTTCTCCCCCTCTTTTCCTTCCTTACCTCTAGTGTCAGGAGGGCTGCCATGTTTGGAGGTCCTTCACTGCCTCAGCTAGACAACCCGCAGCTCTTTGCTGTGGGGCTCATTTGGGGCTCTCACAGCACTGCAGCTGGGCTGGCCTTCACAGGCAGTGGTACTGTGGCTGCCCCGGCCTCTGCAGGCACCACCTCCACAGCTAAGCCAACCTGCATCAGTGCAGCTGCCCTGGCCTCCACGGGTGCCGCCTCCATGGCTGGGCCAGCCTGTGATGCCATGGTTGGATCGGCTTGTGGAAGTGCCACCTCTGCAGCTGAGCCGGCCTTCACCACTGCAGCTGCCCCAGCCTCTGCGGGCAATGCTGCCATGGCTGTGCCAGTCTCCTTGGCTTCCGCCATCACCACTGGCTGCCTCCATCTTCTGGCATGCTTGGGGGCAGGACTTACGGACATCATGTGCATGAGTACTTCCATTTCACTGAGCCTACCAGAAGATGTGTTCCACATCAAAAAGACTAACAGCTGGGTAGGGCTGGTTCAGGACATGTTCTTGCAATATAAATGTTTTGAAAGCAATTTCAGGATGTACCCAAAATTAAATCTGCTCAGAATAGAGCCTTTCTTTTCTTTCATGGTCCAGAAATGGGAGAAGTTGCTTGCAAATTGGTGTCACCCAGACAAGAAGAATGTACTGAGGAAATAGTAAGGCAGTGGGCAAGATAGGGAGAGGGGCGAAGGCGTAGATAAGAATGTGACAAGAATAGCCGATATGGCCAGGATGGTTAAGTAATGAAATGGAAATGGTCAGGGCTGTAAGGACAGGCCCGAGTTCATGTTTACTTCTCCCAACACAAAAACAAACAGCCATAAATTGTCAAGCCTTCCCCCAATGGATTTGTGATATCATCAAATTGGCTAGTCTCTTCCTGTTCGGGTCACACCAAAGCAACACTGAGCCAAATGGTCAGGTATGCACATCTTTTCTATTACCTGGCGAAGACACTTCAAAGTTGCCTCACTGGTTATAAATGGAAATGGTTTCTTAGACCAGAAGCCTCATTCTCACAGATCCCAATTTCCATCGAGAGGGACTCTGCTGGTGTGTAAGGTACCTTCAAGGAGAATTAGAACTACCTGAACCTCATCTGTCTCCCAGCTTTAGGGGGAGACAAGAATAGACAGTGTCTCCCTTTGCTTTATGTCACACAGTATACCTGTATTGATTCTCTGGTTTGATGTATCTCAGGATTTTTTTTAATAGATCCTTTTCCTTTTTCAGCCATTCAGCCTCAGTGTTTATTGGCTCTCTGCAATCAGTAGGACCCACCAAGGTTTGACGGGAACTCCCCTCAAACCATCCTTACAAGGACACAAAGGTGAAATAGTAACGGATATTCAAAACTATTGAATGATACCAAAAATAAACAAGGTTCTGATCAGTCAAAGAAAAGATGGAACAGTGACCTTTGTGGTTCTATAAGTAAACAATGAGCACAGAATATGCAAGATGGGCTGCAAGGCAGAAGGAGGGCAGGTGATGTGGTGAATAATAGGACAGCGCTTGGAGAATGAATAAGCAATTGTGTCACAAGGTCAGACCTGAATATTCTTCTCTCTGAAAGTCCATAGATAATTTGTTCAAGGGACCAGAATGGGAAAGCAATGCCTGAGATTTTTGGACAAATTGTATCCTTGTCTCATATTTCAAAAACTGTTTAAAATTCCACAGCAGAAGACTGGAACAAAAGTTGAATGTTCTGTGACCAGAATAGCAGGCAATAAAGAATCAAGTCTCTGTGTAGATGCCGGGAGCTGATGACAACAGGACAGGACAGACAGGGTGCAATTGTTTTATGGACTCTGCCTTCTTGGAATATCTGCAAAGTGGCTCCAGTGTTCGGAGGAGGAGTCAGATCAGGCCCTACAGCTCTGCTCAGCTCAGCATTGCTCCATATCATTTTTAGCCATTGCATGCACTTCTAATTCTGTTGGGCTAGAAATGGTAGCAGTGTTCCACAGAATCCCTGATTGCTACTGTTGGAACCCAGTGGTGATCTGAATGGCACACCATGTATTTATAGTGGCTGCATGCTGCTTTTTAGCCACTGGTTTGCACAACAGTTCACAATAACATTGTTTTAGATAGATTTAGGTGGGTAGCCATGTTGGTCTGAAGCAGCAAAACAATGTTTGAGTCCAGTGGCACTTTGAAGGTCAGCAAGGTTTTATTCAGTAATCATTTTACGTTATGATGGAACTACTAAAGGAGATGAGGTTTTCTCCACATGTGCTTATCTGTCTGAGAGAATTTCTAAGGCAAAAAGAGATGATGAGGTTCTTTTAAAAAATCTTTGGGCTATCAGGTGCTCTTAATGGTATCAAATGAACTCAGTTTGATGGTCAAATATTGCAGCTCCTGATTTTGTACTCCCTTACTAATCGTAGTTAGCCCCAAAGTGGATTCAGACTAGGACTGTGAACTCTGAAAAATGTCAGGAGACTTGGGGGAAAATGCCTGGTACAGGTGGAGTCTGGGTGGGTTCCTCCATGCCCATCTTGAAATTCTTCCAGTCACCCAGGACTGCTGGATGGAGGGTTCACGAGCCATGATGTCACTTCAAGATGTCACTCTAGGAATTTCCCCAGTCTCGAATTTCTCTTCACTTACCCACTGGACATATGCGGCTAGATCCTGCCTGCCCAATCCAGTCAGTTTAAGGTGAAATTGACCAATAGCATGCACTGGGGTTTTTGTATATAAGTTGGGGTTGGTTGTGGGTTTCTTTAGTTAAGTTTTGCTTTTTGTTCCATTGTGCTGGGGGTCACAATAAAGAGCTGAAATGAACTCCCAGTGTCCTGGTCTCTAAACCCATGCAGATCTAACCACACACACATTTCTTTATCCCACTGTGACTTTTGGGGACTAGGTTTGTAAAATTTTAAGTACAAAGAACTCCCATTCCCACCTCCAATTATCTGTCTCTAACCTTTGTTTTATAGATTGAGAGACTGTTGTAACTTGGTAGCAGCATTTCCCCAGTCAACAACAACAACAACAACAACAACAACAACAACAACAACAACAACAACAAAAGTTTGAATGTCCAGAATGAAGCTGCTATGTTGGAATTCATTTGTAAATCTGACAGTATTTATCTTGCCTTGTCAATTCATTGTTCATTGTGATACAGTCACCTCAACTCCAAATCCATCTTTTACCCTTTTGAGCAGGATCTATCTATACTCTCCATTACCCCACCCTATCCTGGAGCATCTGCTGCTTTTTGCCCCATTACTGGAGCTTCCACTGGCCTCCACTGCTACTTTTGGCCACAGTAGTAGGTTACCAGCTTTGGGAGCGTTCATTCTGCCCCCCTGAACTGAACTCATATGATCTTTGTCTAAGCTGTCCATTCATCCCACTTTTCGCGGGACAATCACACCTTCTCGGAAAATGTCCTGCACTCCGAGACTTTTTAAAAAAGTCCCGCCTGGCCCAGCAATGCTGCTCGGGCCGGCGTTAGGACTGGCAGCTGGCGCAGAGGGAGGCCTCCTGGGAGCATCTGCCAAGGAGGAACCGGATGGGTCCCTGAGCATGCCACATTGCTAAAGCACCCGAGGATGGCAGGGTGGGCGGGCGGGGCAGGCGAACTGGCTTTTCACGCCCCCGCCGGTCCGAATGCTTGCAGGAGAGTGGTGGTAGAAGCGGAGCGGAGGGTGCGTGCAGGGCAGCCTTGGGGCTCCTGCCCCTCCAACAAAAGGCAGCAACTAACAACAACGCATTCCTTGCCGTTACATGGGGGCGAGCTAGCCTATTGCAGAGGCACGACAATATGGCACAGACTGCCAAAAAACCCAAAATAAATTGGTTCTAAATTAAATCAAGCCTGAACTTTCGCTAGAAGCTAAAATGACGCAACTGAGGCTATTGTACTTGGGACACATTATGACCATTTATGCACTGGGAAATTCACTGCCCCAACTCCCATGCAGGAGCACAAACAGGAGGCGGATGAGGTGCACCAGGCCAAATGCTCCCCCATGTGGTTGCAGGAAGAGGTGGGGCACCCTGCCATGACTAAAACTCCAGCCTGCAGCACAGCATGAAACCTCCAGTGCATAAACGGTCTATGAGAAGACAAGAGTTGTTGAAAAAGACAACAACCCCCTTCGGGGAGGGCGGTATATAAGAATGAATGAATGAATGAATGAATGAATGAATGAATGAATGAATGAATGAATGAATGAATGAATGAATGAAACTAGGAAAAGTTGAAGTCAGCAGGATAAGAGGAAGACCAAACATGAGTTGAAATGACTCCATATGGCAGCTTTCTGAGGAAGAAATTGGAGAACTGGGTGGAAGACAACAACATCTTGAGCTCACGACAGTTGGGTTTTAAGAAGGTGCATTCCACAATCAAACATTGTCAAACACTCTATCACTTGGCTGCTACTGCTATGAAGGGTCCAACAAAGGCACTATTTGTGGCCTTTGTTGACCTTGCTGCAGCCTTTGATTCATTTGACAGGAACATACTTTGGCAGAAACTCCTGAATCTCCAGCTGGATCCACGTTTAGTGTATCTAATGAGACAACTCCACCAAAACACCACGCTCAAGATCAAGGTAGGGAATTCAGGTGCTCTAACTGAGGAAATCCCTGTTAATATGGGAGTAAAACAGGGATGTGTGATGGCTCCTCTGCTGTTCAACCTATATATTCATGGTGTGGGAGGAAAGATGGAGGGCTCCCACTTTATGGCACCCAGTATCTGCCAGACCAAGATTTCCATCCTCCTGTATGCTGATGATATGGTGCTGATATCACTGACTAGAATAGGCCTAAAAAGACTTTTAGACAACCTAGGCTTATACTGCAAAGATCATGGCCTGTCCATAAATTATCTTAAAACCAAGGTGATGATCTTCAGGAGACGCCCCCAAAAATTTTCCTGAAGTATTCTGGGTACACGGATAGAACAGTGCAGCTCCTACAAATACCTGGGTGTAACGTTTAGCGAAACATTAACATGGAAGGCACACTTGTCCAGTTTGAGCGTGGCTACCCTGAGAAGTATGGGGGCTATTGTCAAATTCATTTTCTCAAAAGGAGGCTGCTTGATTGACCCCACTATTAAACTATTTGGCAGCAAAGTCATATCTTCCATACTATATGGTGCGGAGATTTGGGGCTGGAATGAGCAAGTGATTAACCACCTAGAAAAAATTCAGAACCTCTTTATGAGAAGGATTTTAGCTCTTCCTAAAGGATCTCCAGTGGCTCTTATGAGGGCTGAACTGGGACTACCATCCATAAAAGCACAGGTTAAACTAATCACCATGAAAAACTGGCTGAAATGTACACGAAAGAATTCTGAAGTCATCAGCAGACAAAACCTAGAGCTCACTTCCATTACTGATAGAATCCATCTAAATAGTATTATCTTTCACTACTCTATCCCATACGATCTAATCAGGCCTGGAAGCTCAGTAAAGGAGCTCCGGAAATGGATCTATCAAATGGATGCAGTTCTAGATGGTGATATAATTGCTCGGTCCAGAGCTGTCCCTCTTTTTAAACATTTCAAGAGAATTCACTGCAGATCTTCATATCTGCAGAGTCTGCCATCCTTAACACTCAGGATGGCATTTACTCATTTAAGGTTCCAATCCTTACCCATAGCAGTGCGTAGTGGTCGGTTCTCCCATCTCCCCCTATCTGAATGCATCTGCAAATGTGATAGGGGAGTGATTGAGGACCTCACACACTATGTAATGGACTGCCCCCTCTATGATGAACCAAGAGGCAAGTTTATTAAGAGAATACTCCCTACCACCTCAGGCCTCTCAAAAACTGAGTATATGATCTTTTTATTGTCTGATATCGATGCCTATGTTACCAACAGAGTTGCACTGTTTGCTCTCGCAGCCAGGAAAATCAGGTCCAAATTGTGCAGTTAGGATTAAAACCCTAATCATTATGGCTCCTTTTATCTGTGTAACTTTTTATTACTTTTATTACTTTTATCACTCCCTGTGATTTTATCAGTTTGATGTCTTAATTTTAACTGACTTTTGTACTGTACAGTCAATTTGCTGGAAATGGCCAATGGCCGACTAATAAACTAATCTGAATCTGAAAACAAAAGGCAGCACAGCCCCGGCGGCAGTGGGAGACGATGGATGCAGCAGCGGCAGCTGAGAAGTAGGGCACGCAGAGCCCACTCAGCAGCGTCGGCAACTTCTAGGTGTACCAGCAGCTCTGGCTGGTGCTGGCCGCCGTCTACCTGCTCAAATGCTCCAATGCCATGGTAAGTGCCGGGGTGGGCGAACTTTGCTTCCGCCAAGGCAAGGCAGGGGGATGCGGCTCATCCTGCACATTCCTTGGCCAAGGGCCATCCGCGATGGAGGAGAGCTTGGCTTCTGCTGCTCCCGCGGAGCCCCCTTTCCGGAAGCTGAGAGGTTCCCCCTGCGGTGCCATCACAAGCGAAGGCGAACCAGTTCCAGCAAGCATCCCCTAGGGTTCAGAAGTGGCGGCACCTGCTCTGGCCAGCCCCTCCCCCTAGACACCAAAGTGTCCCGCTTTACCAATCTTGAAATCTGGCCACCTTATCTTTGCCCCATTTGGAAAATACAGACCCATTTTATTTATTGGGCTACACACCAGCTTGAGGAGGTGAGGATGCACATTCAGATAATGGTATTAATCATGACACCCATCCTGATCCAGTTTTGTTCTCACTATGGCTGTTATAAATAAAAACAAATCGCTAAAAAGAATAGAAGATCCAATAATGAAATCGCAACCTTATGCCATCTAGTTGTGCTATTAGGTTTCAGTGCAACTGACTAAGTGGGCTCTGGATGGCAGAGCCTTAAGCTGTAATAAAGTGGATAGTTTTTAAGGTACCACAAGACTCTTAGTTGTTTGTTCCTGTATAAAATCCTTAAGATGTATGTCTAAGAGCTTACTCAAATGTTTGAGTGCTTGGGTACAAACTGTGATTCTTCCAGTTCATCTGAGGGAATTGTTTGTCTGAAAGCCACACTCCCAGGCTGCATACAAAATCTTCCACATTAAACAAGGAAGACTTATTCAAGTATCAATGGAAGGAGTTGGATATATGTGAGGTTTCTCTTTATTATTCTAGGTAATGCAATGCCTTGAGTGTCCAATCAGGAAATCTGCCACAGTCTGTAAGTGGCATAAAAATGATGAAGAAACTCATTTCCCAAGGGAGCATTGCTAAACAGACTATGAGGAATACACTCCAAATGTTGTGTGTGTGTTTGTGTGTGTTTCTTTAGCCGTAGTCATCCTGGAGTGTGTTCCACAAGATACTCTTTGTTGTTTTATTTTAAGCAGTGGGGGAGGGGGGTGTTTGAACGATGCCACAGCTATGAGGCAAAGGGAACGGGTGAGAGGATCACTGCAGATATGTCAAACAGGGAAAGAGTAGGCCTTTTCTCAGAGAGGTTTGCCAAAGGCTGTACATATGCAGTTTTGTGGCTTTGCGTTCTGTACATACACTTCTGTAATATACATTCTCCTGCACAAAACTCTACAGCTTCAGTTTCTCTAATGGACAGGGCTTCCCCCTCTATAACCTTTTAAATAGCTGTCATACCTGAAGAGTGACCCCAAATAAACAACGCCGACTTTAGGCATAGTTCAGAAGCAACCTGCTGCAATTTTGTGACTGGGTCACCATTTTGTTCTGCTCTCAAGAATTTTCATTGAGCCACTGACAGGAGGCTTTGCTGCATGGTGACTCACTGGGGAAGCAGCTATTCTGAGGAGCAATATAAACAGCATTACCTTGACAGCAGGGCATGCATGCCAGCTCCAAGTCTGACAATCAGTGATTATTATTTATCATACGGCATGTCTAGTGTAGCCAGGTGATCCCGGAATTATCTTGCAAACAGGCAAAGGACGTTTGGAGGTGATTTGCCATTCCCTGGCTCCACATGATGAGCCCCCCCCCCAGTGTCCTTTGGAGGAACTACCACCCAAATCTTTGGAGCTCTCCAATCCAAATATGAACCCCCTTGCTTAGCCCCTGAGATCTGATGGCATACAGCTTGCCTGGGCTATAAGAACAACAACAACAAGTCATCATCATGATGTATAGGCTTTCCATATCAGGGCTGACAACTGGTGTGATTAAGGTAACTTAATAGCCTGTTTTCAAAGAAAGTTCTGAGCATTACTCTGCCTCTTTTTCAACAGGTATGTCTAACCCAGTATACCTTGTTGCATTATTTTAGCCACAGAAAGAACTGCTAAGGGTGAAAGTCGAAGCAGCATGAGAAGGGATGAGCTGAGGAACACAGTTTCTGGGCATCAGACGGACTGTCCCCCTCACTTCCTACTCCCTTCCACCTGTCCTAATGAATTACAGAATCACAGAATCATAGATTTGGAAGGAGCCATACAGGCCATCTAGTCCAACCCCCTGCTCAACACAGGATCAGCCCAAAGCATCCTAAAGCATCCAAGAAAAGTGTGTATCCAGCCTTTTCTTGAGGACTGCCAGTGAGGGGGAGCTCACCACCTCCTTAGGCAGCCTATTCCACTGCTGAACTACTCTGACTGTGAAATTCCCCCCCCCCTGATATCAAGCCTATATCGTTGTACTTGTAATTTAAACCCATTATTGTGTGTGTCCTTTCCTCTGCAGCCAACGGAAACAGCATCTTGCCCTCCTCCAAGTGACAACCATTCAAATACTTAAAGAGGGCTATCATGTCCCCCCTTCAAGGATCACTGCCTTGCTGTGGCAAGGGGGCTTGTGTAGCTCAGTGAAGCTATGAGCTATGCCATGCAGGGCCACCCAAGACGGACAGGTCATAGCTGAGAGCTCTGACAAAAAGTGATCCACTGGAGAAGGAAATGGCAAACCACTCCAGTATCTTTGCTATGAAAACCCTATGGACAAGTTCAAAAGGCAAAATGATATGACGCCGGAAGATGAGCCCCTCAGGTTGGAAGGTGTCCAATATGCTACTGGGGATGAGGAGACGGCTTGTACGAGTAGCGCCAGAATGAATGAAGCGACTGGGCCAAAGCCGAAAGGATGCTCAGTTGTGGAAGTAACTAGTGGCAAAAAGACAGTCCGATGCTGTACAGATTTTTATTCCATAGGAACCTGGAACATCAGATCCATGAATCAAGGCAAGCTGGACGTTGTTAAACAAGAAATGACAAGACTGAACATCGACATTTTAGGAATCAGTGAACTAAAATGGACAGGAATGGGTGAATTTAATTCAGATGAAGATCAGGTATTCTGTGGACAAGAATCTCGCAGAAGAAATGGAGTAGCCTTCATAATCAATAAGAGAATAGGAAAAGCAGTCTTGGGATACAATCCCGAAAATGACAGAATGATCTCAGTTCGAATCCAAGGCAAACAATTCAACATCACAGTAATCCAGGTCTATGCCCCAACCACTGCTGCTGAAGAGGATGAAGTTGATCAGTTCTATGAAGCCCTACAACACTTTCTAGAAGCAACACCAAAAAATGATGTGCTTATCATCATGGGGGATTGGAATGCTAAAGTAGGAAGCCAAAAGATAACCGGGATAACAGGCAAGTTTGGCCTTGGAGTACAAAATGAAGCAGGGCACAGACTGGTAGAATTTTGTCAAGAAAATACAATGGTCATAGCAAACACGCTTTTCCAACAACCCAAGAGACGACTCTACACATGGACAACACCAGACGGTCAACACAGAAATCAGATTGACTATGTGCTCTGCAGCCAAAGATGGAGAAGTTCTATACAGTCAATAAAAACAAGACCAGGAGCTGATTGTGGTTCAGATCATCAGCTTCTTCTTGCAAAATTTAGGCTTAAATTGAAGAAAGTAGGGAAAAGCACTAGGCCACTCAGGTATGAACTAAATGCCTGAAGAACTATGGACGGAGGTTCGCGACATTGTACAAGAGGTAGCAACTAAAACCATCCCAAAGAAAAAGAAATGTAAGAAATCAAAATGGCTGTCTGAAGAAGCTTTACAAATAGCTAAGGAGAGAAGGAAAGTAAAAGGCAAGGGAGAAAGAGAAAGATACACCCAATTGAATGCAGAATTCCAGAGAAAAGCTAGAAGAGATAAGAATGCCTTCTTAAATGAACAGTGCAAACAAATAGAAGAAAACAATAGAATGGGGAGGACCAGAGATCTTTTCAAGAAAATTGGAGATATGAAGAGAACATTTCATGCAAAGATGGGTATGATAAGGGACCAAAATGGTAGGGACCTCACAGAAGCAGAAGAGATTTTAAAAAGGTGGCAAAATTATACAGACGAACTATACAAGAGCGAGCTTAACATCCCTGATAACCACTATGTGGTAGTTACTGACCTGGAGCCAGGCGTCCTGGAATGTGAAGTAAAATGGGCCTTAGGAAGTCTGAGCAACAATAAAGTTAGTGGTGGTGACAGCATTCCAGTTGAACTATTCAAAATCATAAAAGACGAAGCAGTAAAAGTGCTACACTCAATATGCCAGCAAATTTGGAAAACTCAACAATGGCCACAGGATTGGAAAAGGTCAGTTTACATTCCAATCCCAAAGAAGGGCAATGTCAAAGAATGTTCAAACTACCGCACCATTGCACTCATTTCTCATGCTAGCAAAGTTATGCTCAAAATCCTACAAGCTAGGCTCCAGCAATATGTGGACCGAGAACTTCCAGAAGTACAGGCAGGATTTCGATGAGGTAGAGGAACTAGAGATCAAATTGCCAACATACGCTGTATCATGGAGAAAGCTTGGTTCAAAATTGAGAAAGGAGTTCGGCAAGGCTGTATACTGTCGCCTTGCCTATTTAACTTGTATGCGGAGCATATCATAAGAAAACAAAGATCATGGCATCCGGCCCTCTCAATGCCTGGCAAATAGATGGGGAAGAAATGGAGATAGTGACAGATTTTATTTTCCTGGGCTCCAAGATCACTGCAGATGGGGACTGCAGCAAAGAAATTAAAAGACGCTTGCTCCTGGGGAGGATAGCTATGGCAAATCTAGACAGCATCCTAAAAAGCAGAGACATCACCCTGCCAACAAAAGTGCGTTTAGTCAAGGCTATGGTCTTCCCATTTGCAATGTATGGCTGCGAAAGTTGGACCATAAGGAAGGCCGAGCATCAAAGAATTGAGGCTTTTGAACTCTGGTGCTGGAGAAGACTCTTGCGAGTCCCTTGGACCGTAAGACGAACAAACCAGTCAGTCCTAGAGGAGATCAGCCCTGACTGCTCCTTAGAAGGCCAGATCCTGAAGATGAAACTCAAATACTTTGGCCACCTCATGAGAAGGAAGGACTCCCTGGAGAAGAGCCTAATGCTGGGAGTGATCAAGGGCAAAAAAAGAAGGGGACGACAGAGAATGAGGTGACTGGATGGAGTCACTGAAGCAGTAGGTGCAAACTTAAATGGAATCCGGGGAATGGTAGAGGACAGGAAGGCTTGGAGTATCATTGTCCATGGGGTCGCGATGGGTCGGACACGACTTCGCAACAACAATATCATGTCCCCTCTCAACCTACTTTTCTCCAGGCTGAACATTCCCAAGTCCCTCAACCTATCTTCATAGGGCTTGGTCCCTTAGCCCCATATCATCCTCGTCGCTCTCCTCTGTGCCCTTTCCATTTTATCTAAGTCCTTCTTAAAATGAGGCCTCCAGAACTGCACACAGTACTCCAGGTGTGGTCTGACCAGTGCTGTATACAATGGGACTATGACATCTTGTGATTTTGATGTGATGCCCCTTTTGATACAGCCCAAAATGGCATTTGCCTTTTTTACCGCTGCATCACACTGCCTGCTCATGTTTAGTTTACCATCCACAAGTACCCCAAGGTCTCGTTCACACACAGTGTTACCTAGAAGTGTATTCCCCATCCAGTAGACATGATTTTCATTTTTTTTTACCCAGATGCACAACTTTACACTTATCTTTATTAAATTGCATCTTGTTCTCATTTGTCCATTTTTCCATTGTGTTCAGATCTCGTTGAACTCTGTCTCTATCTTCTGGAGTATTTGCCAGTCCTCCCAATTTGATGTCATCTGCAAACTTGATGAGTAGTCCCTCCACCCCCTCATCTAGATCATTAATAAATATGTTAAAAAGTACCGGACCAAGCCCCGAGCCCTGAGGTCCCCCGCTACTCACCTCCCTCCAGTCTGATGAAACACCATTGACAACAACTATCTGAATATCCAGATTGCAGTCCTTCAATTTATCCATCAGAGCATCATGGGGAACCTTATCAAAAGCTTTACTAAAATCCAAGTAAACCATATTTGCAGATCGCTCCCTTTAATATCTGCTCAATTATCTTCCCCACAACAGAGGTCAGACTCACTGGTCTGTAATTTCCCTGGTCATCCTTCCTCCCTTTTTTGAAGATCGGAATAATGTTTGCTCTCTTCTAGTTCTCCGGGATATCTCTAGTCCTTAAAGAGGTCCCGAAGATGATGGACAAGTGTTCTGCAAGTTCTCCAGAAAGTTCTTTGAGTACTCTTGGGTGCATTTCATCCGGCCCAGGGGATTTGAACTCATCCAGTGCATCTAAATGCCTCTTGAGAACCTCTCTGTCCATGTCAACCTGCCACCCAGATACTATCCCTTGGCTATTGCCATCTCTAGATGTGCCTAAACCCTTTGGCCTGTCGGGGGAAAAACAGATGTAAAATAGGCGCTGAGCCTTTCTGCTTTCTCTGCATCCTGTTAGAGTTTGTCCATCAGCACCCAACAGTGGGCCTATTGCCTCCTCTACTTTACGTTTGTTCCTCATATAACTGAAAAATCTTTTCTTGTTACAATGGGCTTCCCTGGCCAATCTTAGCTCACTCTCAGCTTTGGCCTTTCTGATGATTGAATTCTGAATGGATGGGATATGATAATTTGCTGCTCCCAACTGGGATTCTTTTTTGGGAGGGATCCTTCATTGAATCATAGAATCATAGAATCATAGAGTTGGAAGGGGCCATACAGGCCATCTTGTTACCCAAATTGCTGGACACGTGTCCGAAAATACGTATCTTTGAGCTTGTGGGGAATATTAGCTCAAATGCTGCGAGAGGGGGGGTAACTTAGCGTTATCGGATCGTTACCTGTGTCTACGAGGGTTTATTACGCCCGTGGGAACTCAAGGCAAACACAGATTTAAAGGTAAAATATTAATATAAGCTTTTATTGAAAGGAAAATAACAAAAGTACACACAAATAGCTCATACAAGCAGTCCTATAGAGAAGGGGGAGGAAGAGTGGAAGGCTTGATAGTTACCTGTCCGAGGAGTGGTGGGTCAGAGGAAGAAGCACGAACCAGCGTGGGAGGTCCCGGGTTGGAAGACACTCAGAGTGGCTGTGTGAAGCCACGGTTTTTATAGGATTTTGGGAAGGGGGCTATGTGACAAGGCTCAGGTAAGCATGTGCTGGAAGTTTCCAGTGTCCCCAGAGATTAGGACAATACCTGGCCAAGTGGGGGGGGGGGGGGTGATGGCCGTAAATGGATTTGGATAAAGGTATTCATGTCTCTGAGGAAGAGAGCCATCAGGTCTAGCTGTCAGGGTGTGGGGGAAATATCCCCTGGCAGAGGGGCCAAGTGTGAAAAATGTTGAAAGACAAAGGCTTTTCCTAGGAGCCCTTAGGCAAACAGGAGGAAGCCAGTCCACTCACTTAGAAATACAATGGGGGGGGGGGTGAGCTGATGCAAGCTTGAGTCCAGAGGCACCTCTGGGTCAGGCAAAGGCTGTCATTCCAAACCTAAGGCAGAGAGCAAGATTTCTAAGATGGAGCCTGGCCTGGCTGACCCTAGCAGTGTCATGGCTTTAGCTTAAGCCTAGACTATTGTGGGGTGCCATTGGTTATAGAAGACAGTGTGCCAAGGCATAAGGCAGGGATCCTGCCATGCGTAACATTCCCCCCCTTCTGTAGTGAATTATATGTCCAATTTATTCACTACAGACCAATATACTGTGTTAGTGGTGGCAAAGATTGAAATTCAGACTAGAAATTCAGAGAGAAAAGTGGGGCCATCTTCTGCCACTACAAAAACTACAAAAATGTAAGCCAAATTAAAAACAAAACACATTTAGGAGGGGTTTGGGTGACTTAAGGAAAGCTGTGAAGTTGCAGTTCCTCTTTACCACTACCACTCAAAACTAAATGTAACATACATGAACTATGAACTAGCTTAGCGTGAGGTCTCCACCATATGAATAAAGCAATGAACCAATGCAAACTAATACGTTGAGCAAGGCAATCTAGCAAACAATAGACAAAAAGCAAATGCAGTGAAAACCAAATTCTATGCAGGCAGGAAACTGTGGGCAGTACCTGAGCAATATTTTAGAATGCGAGCACTAGGCAATCCTAAAAATGCTGGCAATGAATATCAAGCAATTACTATGAAGCAGGCAGAAAGTGTCAGAAACTAAAAAGTTAGACAATGAACTAAGCAATGGCTTCTAATAAGCAATGCAATAAGAACAAGGTGAAGCTAAGCAATTTAGCAAACCTTATATACATAAACTAGCAAACTATTTAAAACTGATACAGGCACAATGCAATAGGCAGTGAGTTGAAATACGGGGCACAATACAATTTGGAATACAGACAATACAGTTTGAAAAACTTCCTCCCCCCCTTGTCCCATTGGTAAAGGTGGGAGTGAAGCTGGAGATTCCTTGAATAGTTGAACATGAGGATTGATGAGGATGAGCAACTGGTTCAGCAGTTGAAGATGTTGATATATATATATATATATATATATATATATATATATATATATATATATATATATATATATATATATATATATATGACATTGCTGGGTGATGTTTGCAAACACATAGAATGGTGAAGGAGGTTCCTCCATGGGGGTAAAAAGCAACTTTGGCGAGGATCCATTTTATGAGAGAGCCACTGGCAAGAGGTTGTGGCAACAAGCAAATAGCTGGAGATGTGTGCAGGTCCGGGTTAGCTTGCAAGTTGATCTTTTTCCCCCCTCGTGACTGAAATGGCAGGGGAAGAGGCAGTAAAGGCACTAATCCAGGGCGTCAGAGGGTATGCAGGGTCAGAGTTAGCATACAGAAGAAGCAGCAGGCCGGCTGGGCAGTGAGGCTTCATAGAGCAGGAGCTGGGGTAAACAGCAAGCATCAGAAGTTCACCAGCAGGTGGGCTGGGGCAGAAAGTGCAGAACAGCAGGTCACAGGACACATCCATAGCAAACGCAGGCAGAGGATCGCTGTCATCTTTGACCAGGTCAGGTCTGGAGGTTGGCGAGCAGGAACAGCATACAGGCAGGACCATCAGGAACTGGCCTGGCGATCTGAGGTTTGTGATGCACAAGCCTGGAGCCTCACTAGAGCAGGCTTGACAGACGTGGGTTGCAAGAATATTTGAGCGGCCCAGAGCATCAACAGCACAGTGGAGCTGAAGAGCTCAAAGGGGAGACACCCAATTGAGAGAAGGACAAAGATTGACAAAAGTTCAGTGGAGAAGTGTGTGCAGCTGCAAAGAGTGAGGCTGCAAAGTCTGTTGAGGCTGGGCTCAAGTAGGAACACAGCCTGATGGATATACAGATCAGGGAAAATACTCAAAAATTTAGAGCTTTGAAGACAATGAACTCAAAATGAAAGATTGGAGCAGAGGGGTGCCCCCATAAGTGACTGTCAAAAAGATCTACTGTGGTGGGTGCCCACCATGACCTTACAGAGACTGAAAATAGAATTTAAGAGGAGCTAGATGCCATCTCCAGGGAGGGAGAGGGAGAGTAGAGCAAAATCATAGGACAAGGGAAGGAGGATGCCAAACTCCTGGTGAGTTTGGGAATTTGAGAGAAAACTGATAGATTACTATGGGTGACTGAAGCGAGATGCTTTGTAGAAATACACAAGAGGAGAGAAAGTCCTTCAAGTTCTGTAAGAAGATAGTTTTTGGAGGTTAGGTCTACTGGCCTTCTGCACTGTTGTGTAAAAAGAAGCATTCAGAAAAATAATCAAAAAGCCAAAATTAAAGGTTCCTGCAAACCTGTTGCAAATGGTCTATGAATGAATAGATTAGCAGCTCAAGTACAAATATATATATGGGGGGGGGGGGGAAAGAAGAATTGCTAGATAGAATCTGGTCAATTGCTTCCCAGTTAATAAGCACAAAAAGAAATAGAAGCTCTGATATGCAATAGGTTAAAAGCATACTACAGATTTTTCTCTATAAGGAACATAAGATAAATCAAAACACAAAAAGAAAGCTTCAAAAACAAAACTTTGATTGTGATCTATAAAGATCTTGCTATAAAGAGCACAAGAGAGGACTCCTAATTAAAAGAGGACTCAAAAACATGGCAAAAGAATTTGCAAAATATTGTGGATTGACATAAACAATCTAAAAAGTTAGAGCACATAAGCACAAATCTAAAAGAAAAGGTTTTCTTCTAAAAATGAATAAAACAAATAACCTTAAAGAACATTCAAGGATTGAGGAATAGAAACTTGTTTTTCAGATTGAGATCTGCCTGCTGGTAGGCCAGGCTGATTAGATGTCAATTGCTTCTTTTAAAAGTTACATTGGAGTACTGCTGAGGATATGAGTGGGAAAGAATGAATGAGGAGAACATGAAGAGTCCCATTACACAATAGTGTGTCAAAAGAATTGTGTTCTTAAGGAGGAAAGACTGTTCCTCTGTACATACACAGAGTGCCTTTTCATAGGAGTCAGGCTGAGTGGAAGCCTGAGTACCCAAATGAAAGGTCTGTATGAAGCTTTCTAAACATATTCAAAACAAAAACAAAATTGCAAAAACAGATTTTTCTTACGAAAAAAGGGAAAAAAAGTGTTAACTGCCAATTAAAATTTAAACTAGGAAGTAAAAATGTCAGAGGGAAAAGCTATGGAGGGAATGCCTTTTCTCAAAGAGAAAATATTTCAAATATTAAAAGCAGCCAAAATTGTCTTAAAATAAAAACTAAAACAAAACATATTTTAGAACAGAACAATTTTACTGTACTCTCCCCCCCCCCCCTTAGATTCTCTCTGAGGTAGGGGTCAGTCTTTAAAGAAACAAAACTTCTTCCTGATTTGGGAAGAAAGAATACTTTCAGTCCTTTGTTATGTGGATTAGTTGCCTGGATGGGGGAGAGCAAGGCATGAGTCATGGGGCTGAGTGCCTAGGAAGGCAGTTAGACAAAGAGAGTCTGTTTTAAGATTGCAAAATAGTGGCTGTTTCAGTGTGACTGCAACTGTAGCTGGAGGCTCTACCAATTGCAGCCAAAATTAAAATTTGATAATTTTAATGTAAAAATGGAAGCACACATGTTGAACCATTATTTTTCCTGTGTATATCATTGAATCTGTTAACTTTGCTTGCAATATTTACTGGGAGGAGGGAAGCTAAGAGAAAATTGAAAAGGAATGTTGTCCTTGCAACAAATTCTTCCCTGTTAAAATAATGGTTGTCACCTTGGATTTTGGAACTCTGTACTGGTTCAGAGGCAGGGTTTCCTTCCTGACTCTGTGATGGGGGAACTGAGAATATTTTCTCTTCTTTAAAGACAAGAGATGAAGCTGGGTTGCTGGATCTGCTGTATTTTCTTTTCAATTTATTATCTGTGTGGCTTTGGAAATCCAGTACATTTTGCAAATGGGTTTTTACATTTAAAAGTTCACCCTGGAATTCCTTGTTTTTCTTATCAAGATCCTTAATTTCTAAATCTTGTTTCTGGGTAAGAGTTTTAAATTTTTCTATTTCCTTCTGCCAGTACTTAGGGGATTGAGAAGAAATTTCTATGGGGCTAGTTTTCTGTAGCTCACATCTAAGTATGTCTCTGTTCCTTTTCTCTCTAATGGCCTTTACAAAACCAAACATGAGTACAGATGTTGGTTGGTCATGATACTGGGACATGTCTGCTCCAGTATTTCTAAGTTCCTGCCATAGGAAAGTCCTGTTACTGATTCTTTTATTGCACTGCTGATGGGCAGAATTTCTATTCTGGAAGTATTTAGGTTTGACAGTATTTGGGGGAAAATTATTTGAAGGGAAACCATTTTGTGGCTTACTCCTTTCTCCTGGCTTTTGTTTGCTCCAGCCATTAGGTGCCTGCAGGGAGCGATTGTCTCTATTCCTATTAGAATTGGGGTGATTCTGATTAAAGCGGTTCTCCCTCTTGATCCTGTACTGAGAGTGGAGACCACTGTTTGCCTGAATGTTTAAATTTTTGGAGTCCTGGTTAGTGGGAAATTCAAGAGAACCTGATTCTCTAAGCTGGCCTGCAATGGGGAGCTGTTTCTGGATTTCCTGCCTCTCAGTTCTATCTGCAGGGGTTGTAACTAGAATTGGGTGGAAGGGAGCTGAATTTTCTCCTTGAGGTTCTATGAACATTTTGGGGGTTATATCTTCTGGCAGAGACTCAGAAGGTAGAAGGGGAAGAGTCTCTGTATGAATTGTGGCAACTAGAGCCCTTTGGAGCTCTAACTGCTTTTCAAGTTGCTGCATTTTTCTATGGCATGCCTCATGGCTTACTTGAGCATGCTTGGCCACACTCTCCCCTAGGAACTGTGCAGCTCCCTTGATCTTAACTAGCTCTGCTTCTAGCTCGAGAATGCGAGCCTCTGCTACCTCAGCTCTCTGCCTTGTGGCTTGGAGCTGACTTTCTAGTTCCTGGATGGTCTGAAGCTGATGAGCCTTCTCCACCCGTGCACTCAAGCGCTCAGTTCTCATGTCCTCCATCTCATCAGAGAGGTGGATGATATGAGCCTCACGCTGTTCCAGGAGATCAGCTAACTGGGCCTCCCGTTGTTCGAGATGGTCAGTTAGTTGAGCTTCCTGCTCCTTCAATAGGGCATCCTTCTCCTCTAGGGCATGGTGCAGCTCAGCAATCTGGGCTACACTGTCCTGAAGTGCAACAAACATACCCCAAGTGGCATAGGAGTCCTTACTGCCACCCCCGAGCTTCCTGGTGTTACACCATTCTTGGAAAGCCTCGGTAAGGGTTTCCAGGGGGTTAGAGCTTTTAAAAGCTCCCGGGCGCCAGGGGTTCCGGCCGCCCTTCTTGGTCACCCAGAGTGTCAATCTGTCTGCTGGTTCCTTACGGGCAATCAGGCTAGTGAAATTGAATCTGGATGCCATTTCTTCCTATTAATTTCCAAGATCTTAAAGGGGACGGGGCTTGGTTTTCTGGCTTCTTGTCGCTGGGCAAGCAAGCACAGAGGGGATGAGTTTAGGGGCAGCCGCTGCTCGTCTCTTAAACAGCAGGGGAGAGAGGGGAAAGGATCCCGTGGAGTTTAACCTCTTACGGGTGTGGGTAGTTTATTTTTGGCTGAGAATGGCCGGGGCTCTTCTCAGTTCAGGGCAAAAACTACCAGAAACCAAGCAGGTGGCTGATTTTTCCAATCAAGGTTGCCGGAGCGCACTTGATCCTCGGGAAAACCACCGAAAACCTGAAGGTATTTTTAGGGAAGAAATCACTGGGGGATTTTCTTGTGGCTTCTATATCCTTCAAAGCGGCAAGGGGAAAAGGGGGAAGGGCTCCCGTCAAGGCACGTCCTTACGGGGTTTGGCTAGTTTTCTTATTTTATACCGAGATGGCCAGGGCTCTCTCGATTCAGGGACAAAACTACCAAGAAAACCTGAGGGTACCGGCTAATTTATTCGGTTAGGATCGCCCTGGCTTTCCTGAACACGGGGAAAATTACCAAAACCTGGATCATCTGAGCTTCGCAAAGCCCGCTTGAGTTCTCGTGCCACTCCCGACACTCGAAACTCCAACTCCTGCGGCCGCAGGGCAGTTTGGTGCTACAGAGAGCGACTCTGCTTGCAGAGATTTTAGCAGTAGGGGGATTTTCCTGGTCCTTCCTACAGCTAAGAGGAATTTTGCCTAATGCCTTCCTACGCTTGGCTAATCCCTAGTTGTTGGGTGCGTGTCGTCCACCCGCCCGTCTAAGCCTAAGAAAACCTTGCCTCGGTGTTCCTAGCCTTAAAGGAAACTAATCTCCAGCAGGAGCAAAACAATAGCAAAAGGGTAGAAAAGAGAGAGAGAGGCCAACCCTTTTAGGAAGCACACTTCCAAGAGCACATTCACACACTTATGCCAAGAGTTCAAACGGGCTTTTCCCCTTACGTCCGGGTTACTGGAGAGTGCCGTGCGTCCACTTTACTCCCGAGTAAGCCTGGGGCAATTGCCCGCGTGATACACCATAATCTGTTACCCAAATTGCTGGACACGTGTCCGAAAATACGTATCTTTGAGCTTGTGGGGAATATTAGCTCAAATGCTGCGAGAGGGGGGGTAACTTAGCGTTATCGGATCGTTACCTGTGTCTACGAGGGTTTATTACGCCCGTGGGAACTCAAGGCAAACACAGATTTAAAGGTAAAATATTAATATAAGCTTTTATTGAAAGGAAAATAACAAAAGTACACACAAATAGCTAACACACATACAAGCAGTCATATAGAGAAGGGGGAGGAAGAGTGGAAGGCTTGATAGTTACCTGTCCGAGGAGTGGTGGGTCAGAGGAAGAAGCACGAACCAGCGTGGGAGGTCCCGGGTTGGAAGACACTCAGAGTGGCTGTGTGAAGCCACGGTTTTTATAGGATTTTGGGAAGGGGGCTATGTGACAAGGCTCAGGTAAGCATGTGCTGGAAGTTTCCAGGGTCCCCAGAGATTAGGACAATACCTGGCCAAGTGGGGGGGGGGTGATGGCCGTAAATGGATTTGGATAAAGGTATTCATGTCTCTGAGGAAGAGAGCCATCAGGTCTAGCTGTCAGGGTGTGGGGGAAATATCCCCTGGCAGAGGGGCCAAGTGTGAAAAATGTTGAAAGACAAAGGCTTTTCCTAGGAGCCCTTAGGCAAACAGGAGGAAGCCAGTCCACTCACTTAGAAATACAATGGGGGGGGGGGGGTGGTGAGCTGATGCAAGCTTGAGTCCAGAGGCACCTCTGGGTCAGGCAAAGGCTGTCATTCCAAACCTAAGGCAGAGAGCAAGATTTCTAAGATGGAGCCTGGCCTGGCTGACCCTAGCAGTGTCATGGCTTTAGCTTAAGCCTAGACTATTGTGGGGTGCCATTGGTTATAGAAGACAGTGTGCCAAGGCATAAGGCAGGGATCCTGCCATGCGTAACAATCTAGTCCAACCCCATGCTCAACGCAGGATTAGCCCTAAGCTAATCCTTAATTAAGGAGGTACCCCAGACTATCCTCCTTGTTTTTAATTTCCTTGACCAGGTCTCTTTTATTGCAAGTACAACCTGCCTGGACAAGTAGTAGAGGCTGAGTAGTTAAAATACCCCAGTACATTCTTAAAAGCAAAAAGTTACATTCAAAATATTAAAAGCTTAAGGTGTTCGAGGTTATTCAAACATCTCATGAAAGAAGGCCTCTCAAAATGATGGAAAGTCTGTATAATCAAATCATGGCAATGTTATTGGAGTTTTCCCCAAAAGTCAGTATATATAAAAAAGCAGTTCTGCACAAATGCACAGAGCAGCTGATTAATTTATACTGGAAGAGGTAGGGTGGTCCAGTCATTGAGTCACAATTTAAATAGCGTGCTGACACTCAGCAAAGAAAAACACTGGAAGTTGGGGGTTATTTCTGTGGACCTTAAGCTTGGGAGCTGAGACTGGGATCCTGAATCCTTGCTAGGGATTCATCGGTCCCGGGGGTTTAGCCAATCACTCAACAGATTTTATGGACCAATCATGTGGGAATCATTCAGCGTACTGAACCAAAGCAGAGCCATTTTGACCGCTGAGTGACCAAAGGAGGATGTGCAGAGTATGGAAAAATACTGATACTGCCACATTGGCAGGAACAGGGCTACGGGTCCTAAAGTTCAGAAGACTGAAAAACAACTCCATATAGGAAAGGGGAATGCCATGTATGCTGAATGTATGCGGGTAGGCTTAATGTATGTTAATGTATAACCTTGTAGTATAGATATGCATACGCACAGAGTACAGGGGGATTAAGACTGTAACGATAAAGGAGGTAGGAGAGGGGGAGTCTAGAGAGCGCGCTTAATTCCCAGACGGGGAAACTCTGCTCGGACTCCCCTCAGCTCCTACCTAGATGAAAAGGCACACCGACTTTGAATCTTCTTTCAGGGGCTACCAATTGTTGGCTGGTTCCGACACAATCATGGATATCCAATAACAGCCAATGACATGTCTTGGTGGGAGCTTTGAGAATGTATGTTCTAGTTAGTGTTGTTCAGTGTGTTCTTGTTCCAGGTTGTTTGGTTACTGGTTGTTTTGTTACTGGTTGTTTGGACTTGAGTGCCCATATCTTGCTGAACCCACAGATTTGGGTCAAAAGTGAAACACCAGAAAGGATGGATTATGAGAGATAGCCATGTAAAGAATGACAATAGACAAATCCCTAATGCATTCAGAATGAATTAACTTCCAAGTTTATTGACCTAGTACTTTAACTCTGTCTTCCTGGTCTCAGACACCTTGTGTTAGGGCAGATACTTCATTTGCAGCAGCCAACAGCTACGAAGGGAGGTGGGGGGAGAGTGTGTGTTTGCGTGAGAGAGGAAGATCTGCTCTGCATTTAGAAATCTTCCTCCCCCCTTTCTCTTATATGGTTGATTTTGCTTCATTTTACTTATTTCTTAGAGATAAAGATAAGGTTCCTATTCTAATCTAAATAGCTGGTTGGAGAGAGTTGTGAGGCATCTGCCTTCCATCATGTTGCAGACTTAAGAGATGGAGGAGAATCATAGAATCATAGTTGGAAGGGACCTCATGGGTCATCTAGTCCAACACCCTGCACTATGCAGGACATTCACATCCCAAGGAGGAAGAGAGACTAGGGAAACAGGAAATTACCCTTTAGGGACAGGTCAGTGAGATCAAAGGTGAGTGGTCAGTCCCTGTCTATCTCACTAAATCTATGGTGAAGAGAGTTCCTGTTTAAAGCCTCACAAGTCAGGAGACATTGCACAGAGAGCTGTTTCCATCACCTCTTTGGGAAGAAAGGTGGGAATATTAATGGATCAATGGAATAACTGAAATTTGAAAAACTGCACATATGTGCATACAGCTTTCACAAATATACATCACAACCTCCAAGCGAGAAAGCAAGAATTAAACAGATCGGTGATACTCAGGGCAGAATTACATGTAATTGTTGACATAGAGCTGGCCCCCAAGCCAGAATCCCCATGGCAAGTTCTCTCCCCTTCTTCCCTTGGTACTCACCATACTATTTCCACACTTCTCCCAACAGACAACTGTCTGGAATAGGAACAGGGAAACATAGGTAACTCTGTAACAGGAGCAAATTGGGTTAAATGTCACAGTAAGATAGGGAAAAATATGATAAAGGCCTGCTGATTTCAGTGGCAGTCCAATATAAAGACTCTCATCTTCTTCAATCAATGGAAGAATTTAAATGGCATCTTTCTTGAACACCCACTGCATAATAATAGTACTATTAAAGCCCATAGATGAAGTATTACGTAATGTTTAATGTTTTTCCTGTTGCCTTTAATGCAGGGTCCAAGTTGGTGCTCAGCTCTGAAAAGGAAAACGATGTTGTAAACCAGTATATTGGCTTTCATTTCAGTACATCTTCAAAGCAAATATGGTGCTCAATATCATTTACATCTTACCTGTCCACTTGAAGTGTCCTGGGAGCTAAATACATTGTTAACCATAGTCCCCTGAATGTTGTTATTTGCCAATGCAATTCTGCTTCAGCCTGGTCTTGAACTTGGTCCAGCCTAATGCCCTTCTTGGACATTCAGTGCTCAATTTGCCCTGATCAAGGTGAGGTTTCTGACTTTACTGTTATTGCTCAAGTTGTGGTATACTCTGTGAATACAGAAATCCTCCTGAGTTTCAAAAGTCATTTGCTTATGGCATAGGAGTCTGCTTTCAAGAAACAAGTACTCAAGGCACATTTGGGTCCACAATGTAGCAGAAATATTGGTAGCCTTCTCAGAACTAAAGGAGAATTATAAAGTCCAAACTCTTGTTCTCCTAACCAGGCTGACTCTTTTCAAACAGCTGATGCCAGGAAACAAAAAGCCACCACTACTTTGGATAATAAAAGTTTCCAAAGACACCCATTTGATCATTTTGTAAACAAGAGTGGAACAACCCCAATATCTGTGGTGATAAAATATGGATAGAGAATGACTAGAACAGTCTTCACCCAAGTAGACAGAATGTTAGTTCACAGGCACATTATAGCGAAAAACTAAATGCGATTTGTTGCAGTTGAAATTTATTTTGTATTTTCAAAGGGCAAAAGCAGAAAACATTTTTTTTAAAAGGTAATGAACACACACATTCATGCACTAGGTAGTGAACAATATAAATCCAGGAACATTTCAGGTACACCCCTTCATCACTGTTAATTTTCAGGGTGATCACAGGCCATGTGATCCTAAACGGAGAAGCATGAAATTCAGCCATGATGTACTTCAGAAGTTCAGAGTACCAAGTCACTTCCTACTACCTTCTCCCTTTTGTAGAAAGAACAAAGAGATACACGTTTAAGCATCCCAGTGGATTGAAATCCTACAATTAGGACTGGCAGATGTGTTCTTTTAGCCATTGAGGGAAAGAGTTAAGACAGCTAGTCACAATGCATAGGAGTGCAGTTCATGACTTTGAGGAGCCACCTGGCTTAAGTGATGTGGTATCGCCCCGTAGTGCATCATTTCTTCCTTAAAGTTTTCGTGGTCTGAAAGCCACAATCATGTCCCCCAGTTACAAAACTTAACCTCTCTTGGTGCTCAATATGTATTTTATATGATTCTGACAACTGAAACATTTCCTTTACTCATCTCCATCCTGTCTCATTTTATCTGGTGAACTTTGTAAGAAGATCAAAAATAGGTAGATATCTTTTTCCTTCGGAAAAGCGGGTATTCATGTGTTTACTCATGAGTCATTCCTACATGCTCCATATAATGATTCATAGCTCTTCATTCTAGTTCCTGGTGTGTTTTTGCACCTTTAAATACAGGTGACATTTTACTTTATGGAAAACATCTGAGTACTTCAATATGATTATTCTTATGCCTGTTGGCATACCTTCCCAGCATGCCATACAATTGACCCCACAACCACTGCAGGGCTCCTCCATTCCTGAGACCAGCTCTCCCACCCCAGCCTTCCATTATCACCAAAGAGGGCATCTGGCACTTCCTTCCCTTGACTGGCTCTCTCTCCCTTTCTCCCTCTCTCTCCCTGACCTTCTCCTTTCCCTTTCTGCTTAGGACTGTCTCTTAGCCTCCCTCATCCTGGCCTTGGCTTTGCCCCTCCCTGCTGCCTGTCTCCTGACCCCTCCACGTCCTCTCTGCTGCTGACTTGTTCTCAGTTGTGTTGGAGCAATCTGACTGGATCCTGCACACCTCCCTCTCCCAGTCTTCTTCATATGGGTAAATCTTACCCATGGCCATCCACAACAGGCAGCTAGGGCAGGGTTGTATTGCAGTGGCTGCCCAAACCCCCATATTGTAAGCACACTGTTCATAGTCCTCTTGGTCCATCTAGCTGTGGTGGAAAGCCAGAGGCTGAAACACAGATTGTGCTCCCTCTTCTTTGTGACGTGCTGCCTGCACAAGGGACCCTTACAGCAGTGTTTATGTTCAGAGGCTTGGCTATTGTACTGGACTGGGAAAGCTGCTTTGCCTTTTGCTACCTTCCCCAAGGGAAATTGTCACATCTATAATATATGGGTGTTATGCAAGATACTGATTTTTTGGGGGGAGGGGGGTATAGTCATTTCCCCAAATGTTTAGCAAAGATTGTGTATACCCTTATTCTCATTCTCCGGCTGATGGCTGCTGCAGTTGTATAAAATGCCATGAATCTAGGGGGAGGGGTATTATTCATGACGGATGTTCAGACCAGGTTATAAATGTATGTGTGGAATACACAAATCTCCCTGTAGGTGCTGCCCTCCAACCTCCATCTTTAATAGAACCAGAAAGGATTGACTTCACAATAAACTTTGCAAGGCTCATACATTTCATTTTGGAGGAGCTGCGCCTGCATTTAGCAAAGTGTTTCTGTGCAGGAGATTCAGTGGTGGTGAGGGTGTTGTTAGTGTTCTATGAAGCAAGCACGATCATCTGTATAAAGTGGCAATGCCTGCAGGAGAGTAGAAGGAATAAGTGCAATAAGTGGAAAGACTTAGCTCTACTGAACAATCACACTAAGCCACATTCTACCAGCATCTAACATAAACACAGTGATTCCTTCTGCCTGCCTTTCCCTGCCTGCTTCCATTTTCTTTCATTAGTATGACTCTCCTTATTTATTTAATCAATTTTCTTTCCTAGTCTGTGTCTCTCTGCAGCACTGAGCTCTTTGCAGGCAATATCTTCAGAGTACCTTTAGTGAGACAAAATATTTTAACATTTGCTGCAAGCTGCACATGTCTGGGCCCCCACAACTGATGAGTTTGATGAAATGCCTGATGATCAGTAGCACACAAATGCTACAGCTACACTTTCATACAGAATACGTTTCATTGTTTGTGTTTTGTTTTGGCTGTGTGTGGTTTGTTAAAAGCTAATCTCTGCAGAGTGGAAGAAGAATGAATGAAGGCTTTAAACAAGTCCAGAGGCTATGTGGCACAGAAGTATAGAGCCTAAGGACAAAATGAAGTTGATTATTAACATTTTATAGAATTGGCTATCTACAATGGCACTTGTGAACCTTCCTTTAGGCCAACATTCAAAGAGTTTTTGGGGGAAAAGCTTTGGTAGCATGTTGGGAGATGCTGGTGTGCATTTGGGTTAGGAACACAAGGTATCACAATTGTGATTCAATGGAATATGGAATATAATTCAGGCAATGTTTGTTGGAAGGAGGTTTCCCATAAAACATCAATCTACATATACTAAAGCAGTGGTCCCCAACCCCTGGGCCGCAGCCCGCTGCTGGGCTGCGAAGGCCTCGGCGCTGGGCCGCTGCTCCCTCTTCCCGCCGCCCCCACAGCGAGAAGCTCGCCAGGCTGCTAGCAAATCGGCCGCCAAAGCGGCCGATCAGCTTGCGGCCCGGCAAGCTTCTTTCTTTGGGAGGGGGTGGGAAGAGAAGCCTGCCGGGCCGCAAGCTAATCGGCTGCTTCGGCAGCCGATTTCCTTGCGGCCTGGAGGGGCGGGGAGAGGGAGCCGCGGCTGCCGGCATGCCGGCGGCGCAAACACGCACGTGCAGACTTGCCGCGCATGCGCGTTTGCGTCCGGCGGGGGCGCAAACACGCACGCACGGCAAGTCCGCGCATGCGTGTTTGTGCCGGGGCTGCCGCGCACGCGCGGGGCCCCGGGTCGCCCTCTCCCCGCACCCAGGCGCAGCGGTCCGCAGCCTGACAAAGGTTGCGGACCACTGTACTAAAGGATAGCATCAGAGTGGAAAACAGGAAAAATACAGTGTCCTCCTGGCCTGTCTTTCCATTGCTCCATCTGCAGTGGAGAACAATTTTAGTCTCAGTTTGAAGGCATAGAGCCAGGCTCTTGCCAAATTCTGCCCAAAGTATAACATTTGATACACAACTTTTGATACAAAGTAATTGAAGAAAGACTGCAGAGCCCCTTATAGACCAACCTTTGTTCAAGTCAAAATAACAGCATCATCGGGAACAGGGACATAAGCCTTAGTTTTGGTGAGTGGCAGCAGTCATCAAAGACATACTAAATCATTTACATATAGGTGGAATAAAGGAAGAGCCAGTAAACATTCCTATCACGCCCCCTTTTCCAGATTAAATAAATTTGTTAAGAGCCTTTAATAACCACATCAATCCTGGGTAGTCTAGCCCAAATATGTTGTTGTTAGGTACGAAGTCGTGCCCGAACCATCTGCGACCCCATGGACAACGATCCTCCAGGCCTTCCTGTCCTCTATCATTCCCCAGAGTCCATTTAAGTTCACACCCACTGCTTCAGTGACTCCATCCAGCCACCTCATTCTCTTTTGTCCCCTTCTTCTTTTGCCCTCAATCACTCCCAGAATTAGGCTCTTCTCAAGGGAGTTCTTCCTCCTCATGAGGTGGCCAAAGTAATCTGTCACTATCTCCATTTCTTCCCCATCTATTTGCCAGGGATTGAGAGGACCGGATGCCATGATCTTCGTTTTCTTGATGTTGAGTTTCAAGCCAACTTTTGCACTTTCCTCCTTCACCCGCATCAACAGGCTCTTTGGTTCCTCTTCACTTTCTGCCATTAGAGTGGTATCATCTCCATATCTGAGGTTGTTGATATTTCTCCCAGCAATCTTGATCCCAATTTGTGACTCATCTAACTCTGCCTTTCTCATGATGTGCTCCACATACAAGTTAAATAGGCAAGGCGACAGTATACAGCCTTGCCGAACTCCTTTCTCAATTTTGAGCCAATCAGTGATTCCATGCCCGGTTCTCACTGTTGCTTCTTGACCTGCATATAGGTTTCTCAAGAGACAGATAAAATGCTCTGGTATTCCCATCTCTTTAAGAACTTGCCACAATTTGTTGTGCCCCATACCATCAAAGGCCTTAGCATAGTCAGTGAAGCAGAAGTAAATGTTCTTTTGGAACTCCCTAGCTTTCTCCATGCTCTAGCGTATGTTGGCAATTTGATCTCTAGTTCCTCTGCCTCTTTGAAATCCTGACTGTACTTCTGGAAGTTCTCGGTCCACATATTGCTGGAGCCTAGCTTGTTGGATTTTGAGCATAACTTTGCTAGCATGAGAAATGAGTGCAATGGTGTGGTAGTTTGGCCATTGTTGAGTTTTCCAAATTTGCTGGCATATTGAATGTAGCACTTTTACTGCTTTGTCTTTTAAGATTTTGAATAGTTCAACTGGAATGCTGTCACCACCACTAGCTTTATTGTTTCTCAGACTTCCTAAGGCCCATTTGACTTCACATTCCAGGATGGCTGGCTCCAGGTCAGTAACTACCCCCTCATGGTTATCAGGGATGTTAAACTTGCTCTTGTGTAGTTCCTCTGTATAATTTTGCCACCTTTTGAAAATCTCTTCTGCTTCTGTTAGGTCCCTACCATTTTGGTCCTTTATCATACCCATCTTTGCATGAAACGTTCTATTCATATCTCCAATTTTCTTGAAAAGTTCTCTGGTCCTCCCCATTCTATTGTTTTCTTCTATTTGCTTGCAATGTTCATTTAAGAAGGCATTCTTATCTCTTCTAGCTTTTCTCTGGAATTCTGCATTCAAGTGGGTGTATCTTTCTCTTTCTCCCTTGCCTTTCACTTCCCTTCTCTCCTTAGCTATTTGTAAAGCTTCCTCAGACAGCTATTTTGCTTTCTTGCATTTCTTTTTCTTTGGGATGGTTTTAGTTTCTACCTCTTGTACAATGTTGCGAACCTCCATCCATAGTTCTTCAGGCACTCTGTCTATCAGATCTAATTAAATCTATTTGACACCTCTGCTGTATATTCGTCAGGGATATGATTTAGTTCATACCTGAGTGGCTTAGTGCTTTTCCCTACTTTCTTCAATTTAAGCCCAAATGTTGCAACAAGAAGCTGATGATCTGCACAATCGGCTCCTGGTCTTGTTTTTACTGACTGGATAGAACGTCTCCATCTTTGGCTGCAGAGCACATAATCAATCTGATTTCTGTGTTGACTGTCTGGTGTTCTCCATGTGTAGAGTCGTCTCTTGGGTTGTTGGAAAAGGGTGTTTGCTATGACCATTGTATTCTCTTGACAAAATTCTACCAGCCTCTGTCATGCTTCATTTTGTACTCCAAGGCCAAACTTGCCTGTTATCCCAGTTATCTTTTGGGTTCCTACTTTAGCATTCCCATCCCCCATGATGATAGCACATCATTTTTTGGCATTGCTTCTAGAAGGTGTTGTAGGGCTTTATAGAACTGGTCAACTTCATCCTCTTCAGCAGCAGTGGTTGGGGCATGGACCTGGATCACTGTGATGTTGAATGGTTTGCTTTGGATTCGAATCCAAGGCAAACCCAGATATAGTCACTGGAGATGTCCTGGGAGCCTTTTGTCCATAGTAGTTTATTTTTGCCAATTTTTACTGAGTGATAAGGATGCCGACATCACTTTTATTATGGCTAAATTTCTGTCCTCAGTTTTTAAACTTAAACTGTCCGATGTATCTTGACTATCTTTGTATATCTTCCTAATCTGCTTTATGCCAATAAAGGTATTGTATTGTATTGTAGTTTATTTAATTTATTCCCCAAAGACCCCCACAAGGTCAATAAAGCCTGCATATAATCAAACTCCCCTAAAAGATGAATATTCCTCACCTGAACAGTAGAGAACCAGACAGTGGTTGTAGAACCGTGCCTAAAACATGCCCCAATATGAAGACGAAGAAGAAGAGTTGATTCTTATATGCCGCTTTTCTCTACCAGGAGTCTCAAAGTGGCTTACAATCACCTTCCCTTTCCTCCCCACAACAGACACCCTGTGAGGCAGGTGAGGCTAAGGGAGCCCTGATATAACTGCTTAGTCAGAACAGCTTTATCAGTACTGTGGCGAGCCCAAGGTCACTCAGCTGGCTGCATGTGGAGGAGGAGCAGGAAATTAAACTTGGCTCACCAGATGTGGACCATGCTCCTAACCATTACACCAAGCTGGCTTCTGATTCCATCCAATCCAATTTTTAAAAGTAATAATCAGAATACAACCTTTCCAAAGAAGAAAAGAGGCTAAATGGATGAAGCAGGATGGGTCCAGTCTAAATCCCTTTTAAAATATTGAGACAATAACCTAATGTCTTCAAGATCCAGGCATTTGCCCACTAGAATTGGGGCCAGAACTATCACCCACCTTGTGGATCAGCCTCAAATACCTCATTGAGAGCCACAGGCTTTTCCTAATTGTAATCACTTAGGCCCATTATGCACGGCCACCGAAACGGCGATTTCGGGTCACATGGAAAACGCGGAGGGGGAAGACGCGATGCATACCGGTTATGTACGGGGCGGGGCGTGACGGCGGCAAAACCCAGAGTAACCGATTATGCACGCGGCGATCCGGGCGCCGCTTCTGGTTGCGCCCCAGTCACCCGGAAGCTGCGCTTTCTTCCGCGTTTCACTGACGCGGCTTTTTCGGAGGCATGCACCGAAGCTGCGGCTGGCTGCAGCCGGCTCCGTGCGTTATCGGTGATTTTAGTCGCCGCCATTCCACCCCGAATGTGCGCTAAAACCCCCGTGCATAATGGGTCTTAATGAGGCATAAAACTTTCTTGATTGACATCTCTTGACAAGGTCCTGTTAAATAACAAGAAATAATAGTTGGAGATGGACTAAGCACATTAGTGTCAGAAAATAGTCCCTTGAAGTGATTCTTCATACATCAAGGGGGCAATACAGCAATGGATTTTAAAATCTGGATTGATAGCAGTATTAAAAATGGACCAGAAGGCCTTATCATCACTACTGTTAATAGCTGAAATGGGATAATATGTCTGGCCTTTTCAGCATGTAATCATGTGTCAGTGGGTTTGCACTGGAATTCTTACCTCATAACCAAACTGGAAGGCAAGATAATTTTGCACTCTGCAGGTTTCTTTGCTTGGGCAGAGTGGCTAGGATGAAGTCCCCCCTCCCACACACAAATACATATTCCTTTTCGATTTGTATTACTGTATTGAAATTAGTTTCCTTCCACACTTTGAATACTTTTGTATGGGTGAAAGAGGGATTCTCATTTGCACTAACTAGGTGGGTAGCCTTTATTCCAGATAAATTCATCCAAAGTAGAAGGATATAACCTTTCTGATATGACAGACAAAAAAGATGTCATTGCGCATATTGGCAAATGATATAAGATCATCAAAACCTTCAAAAATAGATTTTAAAATGCAATCACTTTTCAGTGTTTACCCTGCAAATATTTCTTACTTTGCTACTGTTGAATCTATTTTGATTTATGTGTCTCTTGTTCATTATATGGTAAGTTCACTCTGAATTGTCTTTTCATCACTAATGGATTGAAACTGAGCCATACAATGAAGGTGAAATAAATGTTTTTCAGAAGGGTAGCTGTGTCAGTATCTTGCAGCAATAGCTCCTTTAGCATCCTCTCCATGGTAATACATCATTGTTACCCTGGTAGGGACCAGTCAGATGATGGTTGTTACTCTGGCAGGCCCTGGCAAGCTAACACAATTCCTTGTGGGCTGTCAAGCGAAGCAACAAAAATGTTAGGCTTTTATGGCTTAGAAAGTTTCAGTTGGTGAAGTGATGACAGCTCTTTGAACAAATCTGTTCGGAAAGTCAACCAGGGAAGTGTCTTTGCCTCAGAAACAGCAAATAGAAAAACCCTCAGTTTGTGGTCTCGGAGAAGGGTGACATAAAAATCTGAAAATAAATAAATAAATTCTCTCCATCTTGCCAATTGTTCTGTTACTAAAAGGCCTAATTTATCTCGGAAACCTATGGACGGGGCACAACAATCCCGTGCGTGGGGCCTGGTGGCGGCATGCTGCAACAATTCGACAAGGGGAGGGGCCGAGCATGCCTATTTAAGGCGCCATGTGCTCAGGCTCTGCCTCGCGGCCTCTGGCTGTTCGGTGGACAGCTTCCCTCCCTCCCTAACCTGTTTTCTGATGTTTGCATTGGGTTGCACATTGAATTTTATTGTCACAGCTGCAGGGAGTTGCCTTGAGAAACAGCCTGTTTGCAGGGGGTCTGTCTGCATACAGGAGCCCCTGGAGGATGGGCAGGACTTCCTAAGAGGCGGCACTGCAGAGGGGAAGCCGACCCGGCTGGGTAGGCTTAAATAGACCCACTGGCCAGGGGATCGGGAGTTAGGCAACTGAGGTTGGCGTCCTTTGGCTCCTCCCGCAAAAGGTCTCTTCCCAGGTAGAGGAAGATTTTGAGAGGCAGGGAGATCTGAGTTCCTGGCTGGGAACTAGTAAGAGCTCCTGGGCACCTGCCAGAGTCTGGGGTTTAGGAACCAGTCAGCTGACTGGCAGGTCAGGGTCTGTTTTCATTGGTGCCAACTTTGTTATGTGTTGAAATAGAAAGCTGTGGCTGTTTAAAAGCCAAAACATATGTGTCGTGTCTCCTTGCAGCTCACATGCCCCACTGGAAGTCAATGGTATTCAGAGGTACAGAGACTCTGAAAAAGGAAGTTCCAGTTTGCTTTTGTGAGCCGATGGGAAGGATTTGCATGAGCAGAAATGGGTTGGTATGGATTTGGCCAGTGGGGTATGATTTCTACAACCCAGCAAGATTCCCCACATGCTGAAGTATTAAGCACCAAAGCAATTGCAGTACCAAAATACTAAGGAAGCAACTTCATTCATAAGGCGCATGCATTTCAGTTTCCATATTCATTTGTAAGAATGCCCAGATCAGCATTGCAGATACATAGGCCAACCCTAGTTCAACCCTAGTTTGACAAATATATGTGTGGGTGTTGACATTGCTTGGTTGCAGATGGTGAAACAAGCTTCAAAAGCTAGATGCTTGTTATGCAGCTGCAAGGAGCACTCTCTGCTACCATTGTGTGGGTAACGGGTTCACTGATGGAGCCATTAATAATTGGCACCTTGATCTTCTCTCCCTTAGGTCTGTATGTGCAGAATGAACATGCCTGTGGTTACCTGTGCCAAATAACATCTATTCATCTCATATCATCTCATTTATCGGAAATATGATCCCTGATGAGCACACTTCGTTATGCCACAATATATCCATTACATCAGACGCCTGTATTTCTGGAACGTATGGCCTAGGTATCAGAATGTTTTCTTACTACAAGAGCTTTGTCATAGTGTACACATTTCTTTTAAAAATATGATATTGATAATTTCTGAATAGGCTCATATTTAAATGTATGAAAACAAGATTTACAGTCTTCTTGGCTTTCTGGAAGATTGATTCAAAGGCTGTCCTTTGAACTTTTTCTTTTAAAAAGAGCTCATTGTTATAAATACAGAGAAGATGACCTGATTCCAGAGACAAGGAAGGAAAGGACTCTATTTACATGACTGTCATGGAGCAAGTTGCTAGAGGACACCACCATTTCAGAAGGTCTACTTTTTTTATCAAAGTTTATTAAAATACTTGCTTCTGGTTTTCCTACTATGAGGTGCTTCGTTGATAAATCAAGTTGGTTACTGGAAGGAGAATGTGATGAGACAATAATAGATATGGTGCCTTATATGTTTTGCAACCTGAGATGGGACAAGGTCAGAACTACAAGTCACTCATGGTCCCACTGAAGGGACACCTAATCTTGTCTGCTTCAAATGCCATAAACGTGACAGTTGATGACAATGTATGATTTGTTTTGTCTAGCTGTTTTCTTCAGCTCTTTTCTCATTCATGCCCTCTTTTCTCACACATGCCCTCTTTTCTTTTTCCCTCCTATCGCCACACTTTCTGTGCTGCTGCAGCTAGTCAGGCAGATGGGTGAGAGGGAGGAGAATCTTTCTTTGGAACTCTGGTGTTTGTGATAGTTCAGGATTCTGGAGCTGCCTGAACCTTGTGAAAGGTAGTCCAGGGTGTTTTGTCTATTCTTCTTTTCATACATCATATGACAAAAGGGAAGTTGTAATCAAGGATGACTCACCAGTTAACTAGCATGGACTGCAGTTCAAGCAATCTGCCCAGCAACTGCTGATGAAACTGGACTGCCTTTTACCTATTGGTGGACTATCCCCCAATCAGGGACAGTTGTGGCTTTTGCTCAGGATTCCAACCTCCCCTTCCCTTCAGGAGAAGGAAGCCTCTGACAGCAAATGACTGAGCTGAGGAATGCATCTAGCTGTCTGTTTGTGCTGCACTAAGGGGAAGGCTGAGTGATGCAGGGTTGTCTGTGTGCTACTTGCAATCCTGCTGTGTCCAGCCTTGCTGCTGGAGGCAGCCAAGCCGTGCAAGTCTCTCCTCCATCCAGACTCCCACCGGCCCTCATTTCCTCAGCCTCTCCATCAGCAACAGTTCTCTAGAGCTCATTGTATTTTTCTGTGCAATGGGTTTTATTGCTAGTTTGGTAAAGATTTACATCCCTAACAACATTCATTAAATGTAACAGTACTGAGTAGTCATATTGACTGGTTTGCTCCACTAGAAGATGTACTTGTTGATTCATTGCTTGTTGCATGGCTTTATCATCTACCCTTTGGTAGTTCCTCATACACGCTTTTAAAAAGGATGTTGCTGATAGAATTCTGTCACTGCTCACCAATGACACTTCTTTTGACAGGAATTCAGCAGCTACAAAGCTGTAAAATGTAGCTGTTGCTACATTCTTAGTTTGTTGCTGTTCTGAATTATCACTTGGAGGGAAATGAAGCAGGTTTCAGAATCATGTACAGCAAAAATGTGTCATGATTAATACCATTATCTGAATGTGCATCCTCACCTCCTCAAGCTGGTGTGTAGCCCAATAAATAAAATGGGTCTGTATTTTCCAAATGGGGCAAAGATAAGGTGGCCAGATTTCAAGATTGGTAAAGCGGGACACTTTGGTGTCTAGGGGGAGGGGCTGGCCAGAGCAGGTGCCGCCACTTCTGAACCCTAGGGGATGCTTGCTGGAACTGGTTCGCCTTCGCTTGTGATGGCACCGCAGGGGGAACCTCTCAGCTTCCGGAAAGGGGGCTCCGCGGGAGCAGCAGAAGCCAAGCTCTCCTCCATCGCGGATGGCCCTTGGCCAAGGAATGTGCAGGATGAGCCGCATCCCCCTGCCTTGCCTTGGCGGAAGCAAAGTTCGCCCACCCCGGCACTTACCATGGCATTGGAGCATTTGAGCAGGTAGACGGCGGCCAGCACCAGCCAGAGCTGCTGGTACACCTAGAAGTTGCCGACGCTGCTGAGTGGGCTCTGCGTGCCCTACTTCTCAGCTGCCGCTGCTGCATCCATCGTCTCCCACTGCCGCCGGGGCTGTGCTGCCTTTTGTTTTCAGATTCAGATTAGTTTATTAGTCGGCCATTGGCCATTTCCAGCAAATTGACTGTACAGTACAAAAGTCAGTTAAAATTAAGACATCAAACTGATAAAATCACAGGGAGTGATAAAAGTAATAAAAGTAATAAAAAGTTACACAGATAAAAGGAGCCATAATGATTAGGGTTTTAATCCTAACTGCACAATTTGGACCTGATTTTCCTGGCTGCGAGAGCAAACAGTGCAACTCTGTTGGTAACATAGGCATCGATATCAGACAATAAAAAGATCATATACTCAGTTTTTGAGAGGCCTGAGGTGGTAGGGAGTATTCTCTTAATAAACTTGCCTCTTGGTTCATCATAGAGGGGGCAGTCCATTACATAGTGTGTGAGATCCTCAATCACTCCCCTATCACATTTGCAGATGCATTCAGATAGGGGGAGATGGGAGAACCGACCACTACGCACTGCTATGGGTAAGGATTGGAACCTTAAATGAGTAAATGCCATCCTGAGTGTTAAGGATGGCAGACTCTGCAGATATGAAGATCTGCAGTGAATTCTCTTGAAATGTTTAAAAAGAGGGACAGCTCTGGAACGAGCAATTATATCAACATCTAGAACTACATCCATTTCTGGAGCTCCTTTACTGAGCTTCCAGGCCTGATTAGATCGTATGGGATAGAGTAGTGAAAGATAATACTATTTAGATGGATTCTATCAGTAATGGAAGTGAGCTCTAGGTTTTGTCTGCTGATGACTTCAGAATTCTTTCGTGTACATTTCAGCCAGTTTTTCATGGTGATTAGTTTAACCTGTGCTTTTATGGATGGTAGTCCCAGTTCAGCCCTCATAAGAGCCACTGGAGATCCTTTAGGAAGAGCTAAAATCCTTCTCATAAAGAGGTTCTGAATTTTTTCTAGGTGGTTAATCACTTGCTCATTCCAGCCCCAAATCTCCGCACCATATAGTATGGAAGATATGACTTTGCTGCCAAATAGTTTAATAGTGGGGTCAATCAAGCAGCCTCCTTTTGAGAAAATGAATTTGACAATAGCCCCCATACTTCTCAGGGTAGCCACGCTCAAACTGGACAAGTGTGCCTTCCATGTTAATGTTTCGCTAAACGTTACACCCAGGTATTTGTAGGAGCTGCACTGTTCTATCCGTGTACCCAGAATACTTCAGGAAAATTTTTGGGGGCGTCTCCTGAAGATCATCACCTTGGTTTTAAGATAATTTATGGACAGGCCATGATCTTTGCAGTATAAGCCTAGGTTGTCTAAAAGTCTTTTTAGGCCTATTCTAGTCAGTGATATCAGCACCATAGCATCAGCATACAGGAGGATGGAAATCTTGGTCTGGCAGATACTGGGTGCCATAAAGTGGGAGCCCTCCATCTTTCCTCCCACACCATGAATATATAGGTTGAACAGCAGAGGAGCCATCACACATCCCTGTTTTACTCCCATATTAACAGGGATTTCCTCAGTTAGAGCACCTGAATTCCCTACCTTGATCTTGAGCGTGGTGTTTTGGTGGAGTTGTCTCATTAGATACACTAAACGTGGATCCAGCTGGAGATTCAGGAGTTTCTGCCAAAGTATGTTCCTGTCAAATGAATCAAAGGCTGCAGCAAGGTCAACAAAGGCCACAAATAGTGCCTTTGTTGGACCCTTCATAGCAGTAGCAGCCAAGTGATAGAGTGTTTGACAATGTTTGATTGTGGAATGCACCTTCTTAAAACCCAACTGTCGTGAGCTCAAGATGTTGTTGTCTTCCACCCAGTTCTCCAATTTCTTCCTCAGAAAGCTGCCATATGGAGTCATTTCAACTCATGTTTGGTCTTCCTCTTATCCTGCTGACTTCAACTTTTCCTAGTTTCATTCATTCATTCATTCATTCATTCATTCATTCATTCATTCATTCATTCATTCATTCATTCATTCATTCATTCATTCATTCTTATATACCGCCCTCCCCGAAGGGGGTTGTTGTCTTTTTCAACAACTCTTGTCTTCTCATAGACCGTTTATGCACTGGAGGTTTCATGCTGTGCTGCAGGCTGGAGTTTTAGTCATGGCAGGGTGCCCCACCTCTTCCTGCAACCACATGGGGGAGCATTTGGCCTGGTGCACCTCATCCGCCTCCTGTTTGTGCTCCTGCATGGGAGTTGGGGCAGTGAATTTCCCAGTGCATAAATGGTCATAATGTGTCCCAAGTACAATAGCCTCAGTTGCGTCATTTTAGCTTCTAGCGAAAGTTCAGGCTTGATTTAATTTAGAACCAATTTATTTTGGGTTTTTTGGCAGTCTGTGCCATATTGTCGTGCCTCTGCAATAGGCTAGCTCGCCCCCATGTAACGGCAAGGAATGCGTTGTTGTTAGTTGCTGCCTTTTGTTGGAGGGGCAGGAGCCCCAAGGCTGCCCTGCACGCACCCTCCGCTCCGCTTCTACCACCACTCTCCTGCAAGCATTCGGACCGGCGGGGGCGTGAAAAGCCAGTTCGCCTGCCCCGCCCGCCCACCCTGCCATCCTCGGGTGCTTTAGCAATGTGGCATGCTCAGGGACCCATCCGGTTCCTCCTTGGCAGATGCTCCCAGGAGGCCTCCCTCTGCGCCAGCTGCCAGTCCTAACGCCGGCCCGAGCAGCATTGCTGGGCCAGGCGGGACTTTTTTAAAAAGTCTCGGAGTGCAGGACATTTTCCGAGAAGGTGTGATTGTCCCGCGAAAAGTGGGATGAATGGACAGCTTAGACAAAGATCATATGAGTTCAGTTCTGGGGGGCAGAATGAACGCTCCCAAAGCTGGTAACCTACTACTGTGGCCAAAAGTAGCAGTGGAGGCCAGTGGAAGCTCCAGTAATGGGGCAAAAAGCAGCAGATGCTCCAGGATAGGGTGGGGTAATGGAGAGTATAGATAGATCCTGCTCAAAAGGGTAAAAGATGGATTTGGAGTTGAGGTGACTGTATCACAATGAACAATGAATTGACAAGGCAAGATAAATACTGTCAGATTTACAAATGAATTCCAACATAGCAGCTTCATTCTGGACATTCAAACTTTTGTTGTTGTTGTTGTTGTTGTTGTTGTTGTTGTTGTTGTTGTTGTTGTTGTTGTTGTTGTTGTTGTTGTTGTTGTTGTTGACTGGGGAAATGCTGCTACCAAGTTACAACAGTCTCTCAATCTATAAAACAAATTTCCCAGTGCATAAATGGTCATAATGTGTCCAAAGTACAATAGCCTCAGTTGCGTCATTTTAGCTTCTAGCGAAAGTTCAGGCTTGATTTAATTTAGAACCAATTTATTTTGGGTTTTTTGGCAGTCTGTGGTATCTATAAAACTCTTCTTTACATGTTGTTGTTGTTGTTGTTGTTGTTGTTGTTGTTATTGATTACTCACCATTCCCAAACAAGCTTGCTTATGTTGGATTACAGATTAATACCCCCGGAATAAAACCCCATAAAACACAATAACTTTAACATTGTCATTTTTCCCTTGTGCCAAAAATACAAACCAATTCTAACCCAACCCATCTTTTCTCTTCCACTCATCACATCCCCCACCTGTGTTTTAGGACGAGATGTAATAAGGGTAGCCTGGTGTTCTGGCTGTTCATCGGATAGGCCCACTGATCTTAACTGCCCTGGCCTCAACCAAAGAAAACCTACAGAACTGTGAAAGCTCTGGCAGGGCCCTCACCTATTTTGGGAGCTAATTCCACCAGGTTTGGGCCAGAACCGAAAAGGGGCTGGCCATTCTTCTTGTCACCTTTCTTCACTGTCCAACTTTCACAGCCATGCATAGTAATGGTGAATACTATAGGAAGAATCCCCTTAAAGAATCACTGCCTTGTCGTGGCGAAAGGCCTTGCGTAGCTCAGTGAAGCTATGAGCTATGCCGTGCAGGGCCACCCAAGATGGACAGGTCATAGCAGAGAGCTCTGACAAAAGGTGATCCACTGGAGAAGGAAATGGCAAACCACTCTATTATTATTATTATTATTATTATTATTATTATTATTATTATTATTATTATTATTATTATTATTATTATTATTATTATTATTATTATATTTTGATTAATTTCCCGCCTCTTCCAGAAGGCTCGAGGCAGGTGACAATAATTTTAACACCATTAAAACCCCCATTAAAATATTAATACCAACATGGCGGCAAAGAGAAAATACCCCATCCCTCCCCATACTAATATCAGAGATAATGGAGGAGTATCTTTGACATGAAAACTCTTTGCCATGAAAACTCTAGGAACAGTACCAAAAGGCAAAATGATATGACACCGGAAGATGAGGCCCTCAGGTCAGAAGATGTCCGATACGCTATTGGGGATGAGCAGACGGCTAGTACGAGTATCGCCAGAATGAATGAAGTGACTGGGCCAAAGCCGAAAGGATGCTCAGTTGTGGAGGGAACTGGAGGTGAAAAGACAGACCGATGTTGTAAACACTTTTATTCCATAGGAACCTGGAACGTCAAGATCCACGAATCAAAGCAAGATGGATGTGGTCAAACAAGAGATGACAAGACTGAACATTGACATTTTAGGAATCAGTGAACTAAAATGGACAGGAATGGGTGATTTTAATTCAGATGACTATCCAAGTATACTACTGTGGGCAAGAATGTCTCAGAAGAAATGGAATAGCCTTCATAATCAATAAAAGAGTAGGAAAAATAGTATTGGGATACAATCCCCAAAATGACAGAATAATCTCAGTTCAAATCCAAGGCAAAACATTCAATATCACAGTAAAACAGGTTTATGCCAACCACTGCTGCTGAAGAGGATAAAGTTGACAAGTTCTATAAAGCCCTACAACACCTTCTAGAAGCAATGGAAAAAATGATTGGAATTCTAAAGTAGAAAGCCAAAAGATTACTGGGATAACAGGCAAGTTTGGCCTTGGAGTACAAAATGAAGCAGGGCACAAGGTGGTAGAATCTTGTCAAGAGAATACAATGGTCATAGCAAACACTCTTTTTCAACAACCCAAGAGACGACTCTACAGATGGACAACACCAGACGGTCAACACAGAAATCAGATTGACTATGTGCTCTGCAGCCAAAGATGGAAAAGTTCTATACAGCCAGTAAAAACAAGACCAGGAGCCAATTGTGGTTCAGATCATCAGCTTCTTGTTCCAAAATTTAGGCTTAAGTTGAAGAAAGTAGGGAAAGGCACTAGGCCACTCAGGTGTGAACTAAATCAGATCCCTGATGAATATACAGTAGAGGTGACAAATAGATTTAAGGAATTAGATCTGATAGACAGAGTGCCTGAAGAACTATGGATGGAGGTTCGCAACATTGTACAAGAAGTAGCAACTAAAACCATCCCAAAGAAAAAAAAATGCAAGAAAGCAAAATGGCTGTCAGAGGAAGCTTTACAAATAGCTAAGGAGAGAAGGGAAGTGAAAGGCAAGGGAGAAAGAAAAAGATACACCCAATTGAATGCAGAATTCCGGAGAATAGATAGAAGAGATAAGAATGCCTTTTTAAATGAACAGTGCAAACAAAAAGAAGAAAACAATAGAATAGGGAGGACCAGAGATCTCCAAGAAAATTGGAGATATGAATAGAACGTTTCCTTCAAAGATGGGTATGATAAAGGACCAAAATGGTAGGGACCTAACAGAAGCAGAAGAGATTTTAAAAAGGTGGCAAAATTATACAGAAGAACTATACAAGAGGGAGATGATAACCATGATGGGGTAGTCACTGACCAGGGTGTAAACTGCGCGGAGCTTTTATTCAAATCCCAGGTTGATTCAGTCCCTGCCGTCTACACAGAATGCAATTTCTGTTTTGATTTTAGGCGATTTTAATTTTCCCTCTGCACCAAGGAGGATTGATCCGGAGTCACCCTACCATTTCTTCGCCATATCCAGGAGTCCTTTCAATCCTCGATATTGGAATATTGCAGTTCAGAAAGCATGAGAAAGCACTCCCTTCATGGTAGAGCAGTTCTGATTGGCCAGTTGACTCCATGGTAGATCAGTTCTGATTGGCCAGCTGACTGTGATACAGAAGCTCTGATTGGCCAAACCTGCTTAGCCAGCCAAGGCTGTTAGCTTTTCTTAAAGAATTTTCTTTCTGTAGAAGCTGCAGAAGCCCTTACTTCTGTAGATAGAGATTTGCCTCGTGTTTTTTTCTCTCTCCCTTCTCTGTTGTCTTCAAGCCCCCCCCCTTCAAGAAATGAAAGAAAGAAATAGGCTCTGTCTGGGCTTGGATCCCCCCTCCCCTTCTGAGTTTTCCCAATCAAGTGCAGAACACTTTTCTGTTTCAATGGGGGGGGGGGAGAGGAAGACCCGAGTTCAAATCGATCTGAATTCAGCATAATTGACACCGAAAAAAACAAAGTAAGTGCAGAATCAGCCCTGGAATCCAGCTGGATGGAGTCACTGAAGCAGTTGGTGCCAGCTTAAATGGACTCTGGGTACTGGTGGAGGACAGGAAGGAGGATCATTGTCCATGGGGTCGTGATGGGTCGGCTACTACTTCGCACCTAACAACAACAGGAAGTATTATTTTGAACTTGATTACCAGCCACAAGTCCTCATAATAACCTTTTCTAGCTTCTTCATGGCTGCCAGTCTAAGTCTTGGTCTCCTTTGGATTTCTTGCCTTCAGTCTTCTTTTCAGCCAAGTAATAAAAAAATATTGAACTATTTCAGTTTCTTCATCATCAGCTTTAAAACTGTGTAATTCCCCTCTAGCATCGGCTTGTACAAACAGGAATCTTATTGACTGTAAAGAGTAATAAATGTCATCCTAGGTTAAAGTTCCATGGACTACAGTAAAATTCCTTAACAAATGCTCATATTCATGATATGGAGAAATAGGTTGTAAACCGTATGGTTAAAAGATCCAAAAAGCAAGAACTCCAGATTTAGACATTTCCAACACAATCAAGAAAATGTTCCTGGACAGTCTTTGCATATTGTTGGCATATAGATCCCCCTCCACATGACATCGCCAACATCCTGAGGCTGTCCAGTAGTTGGGTTCTAATTTTTTAACTAGTGATTTCAGGAATACAGAAAACTGGATTTACCACCCTAAATCGCATGAACCACTGGTGAGCAACCAGGATAAGACCATATGGAGGGGGAAAGGTATGAAAGTCTCAGCAGCTTTGTCCCACCTTCACCCCCACCCTCTCCTCTCCATTTCCTGCTCAGAGTATTTTTTTAAAAAAAACACGATGAGGTCTGTGTTGCAGTGTATCCACACACCTACATTGTCAAAGGTAAAATAAAATATTTAAAATATCCACGGTCTTTTTGGGATCAGGCAACCAAAACATAACCCCTTTTCTGTTTTCTCGAGGTGGAGAATGAGCTGGGAAAGAGGGGAGGGAGCAGATGATCGGGCTGCCTTCTCCCAATCATACTGGGGTCTGACCACCTCTGTGTGGAGGGGGAGAGGAAGGCTCGAGTTCAAATCAATTTGAATTCAACAGGATTGACAATGGAATAAACAAAGTAAGTGCAGACTCTGCCCTGTTCAAAATCTTTTCTCCATATTAGATCATTCATAGTTTTCAGAGCTCTTTCAGCCTCTCCTACCTCACAGGGCTTTTGTTGTGGGGAGAGGAAAGTAAGATGATTTTAAGCCAATTTGAGACTCCTCTAAGTAGTAAAAAGCACAGTACAAAAACCCCCAGCTCATCTTCTTCTTTTAAACAGATATACTGTGTAGAGTTTACTACCAGAAATATAGTTTAGGACAACAGTGTAATTCGGCTATCTGCCAGGATTTATTGTATTGAGATGATCTAGGTTCAAATTTCTGTAAAGCTATGAAACTCACTGGATTGCCTTGGGCAAGTCATTAGTCCAACCCCCTACCAAGATAAATCCATGGAAGAATGAGATAAATGTATGATGGATAGTAGAAAAAAATGCTTTCTGCAGACTTCACAAATACTATTTGTTAGAACTTCTCTTTTCCTATTATCTTTGTCAGTATAGAGTCCCCAATGCATACATAGTCACACTGCTCCCATTTGCTGTGTGCTCACAAAAAGAGCCAGGTAACAAACCAGATATGAAATGCTTTTACAGAATATGCCGCTGACCCGGTAGAGTTTACCATGTAACATATCTTCAGGATTCCTAGAAAAAACAGAGGATTTTCACTTGTAATTACATAGTATATAGTATCTAAATCCCTGATTGTGGATTAGGATTTATCAGGATTACTTACTGTTTGTAAACAGGATGTTTAGTTGGTTCACTTATTGCAAAAGACATTTTAGTTCTGCTACAAAGTCTGATGCTACATGTCCATTGGAAAACAGAATAATTCAAGATGCTTCTATATGAATGTCTTTCTTAAAATAAAGAAAAATACAGACGCACTGGGAAACCAATATGGCAATAAATTATCCAAATTGGATTTATTATCGTCTCTCTTCAGTAATTCTTTTATTCTTATTTCACATGTCCCGATGCCTTACAGCTTTTTCAAGGGATGTTTTTTATATTTAAGGACCAACTTCAACTAATTAAGGAATATCCTGATAGAGTATAAGGTCATACAATAGCTAAACTTAGCTTGTGGTGCTTCAGACGTGAAACACGTCGGGACTTATGTGAAATAAGAATAAAAGAATTACTGAAGAGAGACGACTCTATATAAGTCCAATTTGGATAATTTATAGCCATATTGGTTTCCCAGTGCTTCTGTATTTTTCTATATTTGTTTCTTCACTGGGACCCACCCCTCCCAGTTCATTATTTTTTCTTAAAATGAAAGCACATTTATGAGTGTGAAAATTCTTTGAGACACTAAGCTGGAATATGGAATAAGGGATTTCCTGTTGTCTAAATAATAATCAATATATTCCATCCTATCCTGGTTGGCTCAGGCTGATTAACAACAACAGAACAATTTACAATAAAAACAATTTAACATCAATATAAAAACTACTTCCTTTTTGTAATTTAATCCTGTGAGCTTGGAGGGTTTCTTCTCTGTGGATGAATTTTCAAGTAGGGGGGGGGTCAACATCTCATGGTGTTATTACTTGAACTTAACCGTAGGCCTGGCAGAACAGTTCCATTTAGCAGGCCCACCAGAATTGTTTAAGATCCCAGAAAACACTGATCTCTGCAGGTGGAGCATTCTATCAGGCTGGGGCCAGAGTTGAGGCCAGTTTTATCTCTTTGGGGGTGGAGACCCAAAGCAGATTATGGCTGCCTGATCTTAATGTTCTTAGGGGGATGTATAAGGGAGGAGGGGTACCCAAAGATACAGGAATCCCAGGCCATTTAGGGATTTCTACTCCTTTAATGGTCTAAAATTTTGCCCCACCCTGCATTCTGCTCATCCTAAACTTCTGTTTTAGAAAAATATCTAGAATTAATGCCAGAATCAGCATACATACAGTTGAATGAAGATTGAAATTTATGTTTTCAGTTTGTACTTATTTAAACTCCTATATGTTTTATATTGTTACAGCCTATGGCCATACAAATTCGACTACCACTACTACATCTTTTCATCAACACCACTATAATTTATTATGATTAAAAATCATGCAAGCAGTTTACCAGTGCAATTGATGTACAAATCTATATCAGTTGTATGAAAGCCATAGGTAATTGGTGTTCTACTGTTTCAACTGCATTCATTTGGCAGAAACACAGATGTTGGGATAAGAGAATGTGTAAATATCTTCCTTCCAGTAGTGCTGACAGAGGAAATTAAAACAGGCCAAGGTGAAAGCTATGTGGCATTTGGGGAATTCTAGAGCATAAAGAGAGTTTGCCAGTAGGATGTTTTGGTTCTGATTCCTTACTGCTAAATAGAACTGTGCCCATGTGTCTCAGATTTATTGTTTAAATATTTCTTTAGCTCCCAAGAACCCAAGGTTGCATATTGATAGGAGGTAAAAGCTAAGAAGATGCTCTGATTGAACACTGAAAAAATGGTGGCTGTTGAGTCTTCTGAGGACAGAAATGCTGCTTTCAGCTGTATTAAGTACACAGAGTACAGGTGATAGAAATAAAATCAAATAAAAAAGCAATCTTTACATAATCTACCACAGGATTACATTGATTTGTTTTGTCTAGTTTTCCACTGATGATTAGAATGACCCCCATAAAATAACCTCGATACGGCCATGCAAAATTGCATCTGAGCAGTCTTCTCAAACAACATTAATGTGGAACACACAAAAAGAAAAGACATGAATGATACAGCAAACTTTTAATGCTCTGTATAACATTCAAGATTTATAAAGGAAGCAGTACAGACAGGGCTGGATTTACATGAAAAGAGGCCCTAGGCTATCCCACTTATAGCCTCCCATTTTTAAGTTTGTAAATTACATGAGAGATAATAAAATACATCATTACTGTGATATATATCAACTAGTAGTAGAGCCCGCTGAAACTAAAATTCAGCCTGGCGCTAGGGGCCTGGGGAGCTTCCCCCCCATCCGGAAAAAAGCTCCCCAGGCCCGAGGGAACGCTGGGGAGCTTTTTTCCTCCCCCCCCCCGACCCGGAAAGGAAGGAAAAAAGCTCCCCAAGCTCCAGGGAACGCGATCCTCGGCTCTGCGAGCCGCGGATCGCGTTCCCTGGGGCCTGGGGAGCTTTTTTCCTCCCCCCCCCGACCCGGAAAGGAAGGAAAAAAGCTCCCCAGGCTCCAGGGAACGCGGTCCTCGGCTCTGCGAGCCGCGGATCGCGTTCCCTGGGGCCTGGGGAGCTTTTTTCCTCCCCCCCCCGACCCAGAAAGGAAGGAAAAAAGCTCCCCAGGCTCCAGGGAACGCGGTCCTCGGCTCTGCGAGCCGCGGATCGCGTTCCCTGGGGCCTGGGGAGCTTTTTTCCTCCCCCCCCCGACCCAGAAAGGAAGGAAAAAAGCTCCCCAGGCTCCAGGGAACGCGGTCCTCGGCTCTGCGAGCCGCGGATCGCGTTCCCTGGGGCCTGGGGAGCTTTTATCCTCCCCCCCCCGACCCAGAAAGGAAGGAAAAAAGCTCCCCAGGCTCCAGGGAACGCGGTCCTCGGCTCTGCGAGCCGCGGATCGCGTTCCCTGGGGCCTGGGGAGCTTTTTTCCTCCCCCCCCGACCCGGAAAGGAAGGAAAAAAGCTCCCCAGGCTCCAGGGAATGCGATCCTCGGCTCTGCGAGCCGCGGATCGCATTCCCTGGGGCCTGGGGAGCTTTTTTCCTCCCCCCCGACCCGAAACAGAGCTTCCCAGGACCCGGAGAAGGCGAGCCGCGGCTCTGGGGGCTCCGTGGGGCGGCGGCTCCGTCTCACGTCGGCTCTCTTCTTCTCCGACGGCGGCGGCGGTGGCGGCAGGTAGGCCTCGGCAGCGGCGTAAAGGAGCAACTGCGAGCCGCGCTGCGCGCGGCTTGCAGTTGCTCGGGGCTGGGAATCGGAGGGACCAATCGGCAGGCGCTTTGCGCCTGCCGATTGGTCCCTCCGATTGTCTGTTCGGAGGAAGGGTCCAATCCGGACCCTTCCTCATCCCGGACACAACCCGCCTCAGAACACCTTACAGTTTTATTTAGTCTGTGGCGCCCGTGGCGCCACGGGCGGTGTTAAGATATGTTAAATGAAACATGTTGTGATTGGTACTAACTTTTATAAAAAATGTGGAATATAGGCCCCTCTTGATCTTGAGGCCCTAGGCTGAAGCCTAGTTAGCCTATAGGAAAATCTGGCCCTGAGTACAGAATTTCTAATTTATCGGTTCCACTTTGGAGAGTCCATGTGATTTCAAACTCTCTGATTCAAGGGACTAATTTGTTGCGTAGGATTTGATAAGATGGAATTTCTTTCATCTAAGTCTTTGTTGACCCCAGCTGTGAGCTTAACAGCAGTAATCTCTTGCAGTGTTTACTCTGAGTGGAGACATTAATGGAATACATAGCAGATTTTTATTCAGTGTATTCACAACATGGAGTTGCTGGGATTCTTGTATGAAAGGTATAAGTAATCAAGAGCATTTGGAAACAAAAATGTTTCTTTAAATAATAATTTTCCTCTACAATGTAAGGCAGCTACAGCGTCTAATTCTTGAAAAGCTATGGTATTGTTGGAAAGAGTTTTAGAACTAAAACAAGTCTGGATAAATTCCTTCTATGGGCATTACCTATTCAGGTATTTTGGCTATCAAAATTTTGAATAGGGACACTAGGACCTTAATGTGTTTAAGGTGGAATTCGCAGACTAATCTGAATGTTGTGTCTGTAGTTCTGCAAAGGACCAAGCTTGAGGTCCAAGGCAGGATTGTAAACTGCACTGTAATTGACCAATGCGTGGCTAGATCCTGGCCACCTGATCCAGTCAGTTCAATGTGAAACTGAACATCTATTGTGGGGCTTTGGTATATAAATTGGGGTTAGTGGTGGGTTCCTTCAGTTCAAATTTTGCCTCTTTGCTGTGGTCACAATAAAGAGTGGAAACGAGCTCCCAGTGTCCTGGTTTTTGAATCCATTGATCTAAGACTGAATCTCTCCAGTTATGAATCTTCCAGAATTGCCTGGATAGCCAATCACATAGAAAGTACAGTGTTTTTCTGAAAATGAGTTGTAAAGTCTGCATGTGTGCGCCATTTGTCTGCTGAGCAGTGCTGAACTGCTGGCCATTCAAGTAATCACTTCGCAGGAACCCTCAATTATTCCCTTACTTTTCTTTTTTTTTAACTGAGGACATAATTATGATTTGAGAACATTTTGTTGGTGTGAATGCCAGCATGGTGTAGTGATTAGACAGCAGCAGAATCTAATCTGGAGAACAGAATTTGATTCCCCATTTATCCACATGCAGCCAGCTGGGTGACCTTAGGCTCGTTCTCTCAGAGCTCTCTCAGCCCCACCTACCTCACAGGTTGTCTACTGTGGGGAGAGGAAGGAAAAGGTGTTTTGTAAACCACTTTAGGACTCTGTTGGGTAGTGGAAAGTTGGGTATAAAAAAACCAAGGGTTATTCTGCACCCGATAAATATAGTGAAATACCTTATACAGACACCATATTTTTGGCATTTTGTACAACATCACCATCATCCAGCATCCACCAGTAGCTACATCCTCCATTTTAAAGCGCCAGCTGGGGAATCACATAAAGTGAATTCCCCCACCTAAAAAGCGCAAGCTTGAGAAGAGCAACCAGCAAGCCACACACTAAGGAAATATGTGGAGCCGAAGAAGTGCTGTCTCCGCCTCCCTCTGCCTTCTCCCGGGGATGTTTTTTTTTTAAGCAAACTTCCTGGAGCAACGAATAAGTGTTAAATCATGCAGGCAAAGCACCCCCCCCCCGTTAAAACACAAAGCATGCCTCTCTAGAATCCCCCCCCATTGGGAAAAAGATTAATTTTTAAAAGAATCAAGGCTTGTGATTCCATAAGGATTATAAAAAGCATTATGCATCTATGATTAGATGCATAGGTGTTTCAATGGAGAAGTTTAACTTAAATAAATAAATTAGCTGCCATCACAGGCCCTTTAAAACATGGAGAATGGTGACTGGCTGCCTGGCTTGATTGACAGGCAGAGGAGAGTCACATGTAATGCACGTTGCTCTCTTCTGCCATTTCAAGCAGGCATGCAGAATGCTAAGGAGCACGAGATGATGGCAGACAAAAGCAAGAGAGCCAGAAGGTGAGGAATGGCCAGAGGCATGTCTTTTTTTAACGTTATGCCATTTTGTTGGTGTAACGCTCTTTTTCAATGTGCGGAACTGCCCCAACTCTTCTTCCCCTTTACAACCTGTCAATGTATGTATCATTTTTTTGTAAAGTGATCTGCTCAAGATACTTGTACTCCACATACCAGTACACAAGGCTTTCAAGAGGACTACCGCAAATCAAGAAATGTGATCAAGGTATTATTTTCTTAAATAGTTCAGGTAAGGGCCCCATTGTTCTTGAAAGGCCTCTTCTGTTCTTCCGTTAACTATTAGTGTCAGTTTAGCAATCTTGGCAAAGTCAGCTAGTTTATTCAGCCAGTCTTCTATCGAGGGTAGTTCTTGCGTTTTCCATTTCCTGGCCAATTCTAGTCTTGCTGCCGTCGTCACATAGAAGAAAAAACTTTGTGTGTGGGTTGGGAGGCACTGCGGAGGAACACTTAATAACATAGCTTCAGCTTTCATAGGAAATCTAAGACCCCACATTTTCTGCATAATAATATGTATTTTTGCCCAAAACTTATAAACTTTTTCACATCTCCACCACATATGAAAAAAAGAACCTACTTTATCATCACATTTCCAACATTTGTTGTTACAATTTTTGGCAATTTTAGCGATCACTTTTGGTGTTACATACCACCTATAAAACATTTTATACCAATTTTCTTTAAGTATTTGACTATTAGTATACTTTGGTATTCTAGACCATACTAACTCCCATTGTTCCATTGTCACATTAGTCTCAATATTTTGCATCCATTTGATCATACATGGCTTAACCCGTTCCATTTCTGTCTCATACCTTAATAACAATTTATATATTTGGCCCTGTAAATGTGGTTTATCTTGGATTACTAAGTTTTCAAACTCTGGTATTGGAGCCTCTAGATTTAACAGTTGCTGAAACTCTGCTTTGAATCTAGATATATGTTGGTTGTACTCTAACCATTGAATTTCTACTCCTTCTTTCTTTATCCTTGAACTTGCCGGTCTTTGATATTAAGTCTTTGTACTGTAGACAAGTCAACCTTTTCTGTTGAGCTTTCCCAAAATATGCCTCAATTGGTGATTTCAATATTGATGGTGCTGGGGATGGTCTCTTATTATATCTTGACCATACGTTAAAGAGCCCACTAATCCAGGTGTTTGCTACTGCTTTTTTTGCCAAAATTTTATAGTCCACGTTTAGCAGAGAGATTGGTCTATACGAGTTGGGTGAGTTCATATCTCCTCCTTCTTTATGAATAAGTGTTATTGAGGCCTGTTGCCATGATTTTGGGAGGGATTTTCCAGGATTGTCTATAATCTCATTCAATAGTTGAAGTAAATGTGGAGAGACAACATGGCTCATCTTCTTGTAATATATTGCACTCAATCCATCCGGCCCTGGGGCTTTTTGAGCTTTTGTTGCCATTATTGCATCATTTATTTCTTGCATTGTAATTCTTTGATTGAGAATTTTTCTGTGATGGTCTGTGAATTTGCTCATTGATATTTTTTGACAGAATGTTCCAGGGTCTATATTTTGTTCCTTTTTTGTATATATATACTGAAAAAATTGGGTAAGACATGAATGAATTTCTGCTTCATTATTATAATTCAGGCCTTCATGTGATAACTTTGTGATGCTATGCTCTTCCGCAGTCTTTGAGCCAGCCATCTCCCCAGTTTATCTGCCCATTCAAAGTTTTTTTGTTTGAGATAATCAAGTTTCTTCCTCATTTCCTCCGCCTCTAGGTTGTCTCTCTGTATTCTTAATAATTTTATTTGTTTTGCTAATCCTCTAGTTTGATGTTCTTGGTGTTGCATTTCTGTCTGTTGCAGTTTTTCTTTTATTTCACTCAGAGTCTTTTCCTTTCTTTTTCCTATTATAGTGTTAAGTCGCAAAAGTATGCCTCTCATATATGCTTTACTGGCATCCCACACCGTGGCCAATGAAGAGTCTGGGGTGACATTTAGTTGGAAGAACTCTTGTAGACTTGCTTCACAAATCTGCTGGACCTTTGGGTCCTCCAGAAGATAATTATTCATTTTCCACCTTCTTATTCCGACTCTTTTCACACATAGCTCTATTTGTAATGGGTTGTGGTCTGCAAAGGTGTTTGGTAGTATCTCTGAAATTCTCAGTTTGTGTAACATTTGTTTTGACGCCCAACATTGATCCAGTCTTGAGTAAGCATCATCTCTGTTTGAATAGAAAGTATATTGGCGTGATTTTGAATGATGTTCTCTCCAGATGTCCACTAGAGCCAGGTATTTGAAGTTAGATCTTGCAGAGGGTGGAAATGTTGAGCCTGTTTTCCTTGAAGATTTGTCCCAATATGGATCTTGGACTGCATTATAGTCTCCGATTATCATTACCTCATTTTCCAATAAATCCGAATTGGACAAGAAAAAATCCCTATAAAACGTCTCTTTGGCATTATTTGGCGCGTATAGATTCACCAAGACAAAATTTTGACCGTCAGGGAGCTTAATCCTTAGGACAGAAAAGCGTCCGGCTGGGTCCTCGGATATAATCTTCGCATTTATATTGGAGTTTACAATATACGTCACCACCCCTCTTTTCTTTTTCTTTGCTGATACAATCCATTCTTTCCCTAGACTTTTGTTTTTCAATAAGTTTTGATGTCTTTGTGCAATATGGGTTTCTTGTAAACATATTATATCACATTTTAGTTTCCGTAATTGATTGAAAACTTTCTTCAAGGTACAGAAGGAACTATAGGAAGCTGGGAAAATATTTGCATGCAATTCCCTGCTAAACCTTTTACGTGCATAATTGGAAACGGGGAGCAGCAATAGGAGAGAAAGTTATTAAAAAACCCATCCCACTTATTGCCACTTACATAAACACAAGCATCCTAGAATTCAAAGCAAGTATATTTATCTCCATCTCCTTGATCTATGGAATTTGTGATGCTTTGTGCACTTCCTCTTGTATGGTGGATGACTTCGTGGTGCGTCCTCACTAGAATCTCTAAATAAGTCAGGTTCTGCTGAAAAACATGGCTTTCTCCTGCATCCCTTGGCCAGGGTGCAGTGGGAGGGTTGAAGGTTCTAGGCTGTTGCCCACCTGCTAAAACTGATCAAATAAGAATTCAAGGGTCTGTGCAATCCCTTGTAATTCTGCCATTTTGTCCAATGCTGGGCAGGGGAAACTGTACTATTAGAGGAGGCTCCTGTCTGACGCTGCTTGCTAAGCTGGCTTGGGCAGGGCTTGTGGGCACCTTGGTCCACCAAGCTGAGACTCTAGCAACTGAAGACATGCTGGCAGAAGCACCTCCAGAGGAGTCCTTACAGGGGCAGGCAGCAACGTCAGCCCCATCCAATTAGTGTAGCTGAAATCTTTTTGAGAGCTCGCTCTTGGGTATGTTGTCTGCTTGCCAACAGCTGAAGAACCCTTAGTGGGCATAGCAAAAATATTGAGGAAGACTGTTATAATATGGTTGAGAAGCAATAGCCCAAGTATTATTAATATTATTACATCATATATATGTAGTAATTTCACCTTTGCCCTTTAAAAAATTATTTCATATATATATGAAGTAGCCCTTGATGGCTACTGTAAAAGGAAAATAAAAATTAAACAATGGTACAATGAAATAACAGGAATATGAAGCCCAACAAGGATACTAGCTATAACTTTGCTCTGAAAATGCCTGGAAGCCTCTCATCAAATGAAACATGGTGAACCTCCCTCTGCCTTGAGAGGGCTGGCTGCCAGCTGGCCATGTGGACATGCAGCAGCAGGTTCCTGAAGCACAGGAGCCTACTGGTTAAATGACTGAGCACATGGTGACTGCATGTATGGATGCATACAGGCAAATAGAGATTGGGGGGCTGGTCCCACATGTGGAAGCTGGGGCCTGCCGGGAATAGCCATAGCCTGCAGATATGCATAGCAGAACAGCTCAATCAGGGGAGGGAAAAATCAGGGAAGAAGGAAACCCCATCAACAGGAAGAGTTCCACCAAATCCTGTGGCCAATTCATGAGTTGCTTTAATCACTGTTGCTGTTGATCCCACAAAGTGCTCAAATGCCAATGCCCGAAAGTCTGCTCTTTCTGAGTGTAGCAACAAGGTGGCCATCAAAGGTTGCCATGAAGGCTGAGCACTACTCTCAATTTTCAGTTGATTGATGAAGGAGTCCTCTGAGGAAACATGTAGCTGAGAACCAAAGACCACATTGAACTAGAGACAGGAGATGGTATATCAAACTGCAGAGCACCTGGCCACACTGCTTTAAATAGGTGGCTGACTGTGGGGACATGTAGCAGGGCCCACCTCATGCCAGTCCCCACTGTCTAGGCAGCCCAGGTGACATCACTGGATGACCAGGTCGTGGCCAGGGCTTGCCCCTTCCTTCTTCCATGTGGCTGGCTTGAGGCCAATGGCCACCTTGCTCGCCCATTCCAAACCTGGGCTACAAACAGAGCATCCAGTAAGTTGGGGCAGGGGCATATGCTGGTGGGAAATTTACAGTGCAACCGCTGGGGTAGGGAAGAGGGAGTGAGCACCCACTTCATCCCCCAGTGGGTCCATTACTGCTATGTGGAGTAGGCACTGGGAGGAGGGACTTTAGGGGGCAGGGGTGTTACCCAAATTGCTGAACACGTGTCCTAAAACACGTATCTTTGAGCTTGTGGGGAATATTAGCTCAAATGCTGTGAGAGGGGGGTAACTTAGCGTTATCGGATCGTTACCTATGTCTACGAGGGCTTATTACACCTGTGGGAACTCAAGGCAAACACAGATTTAAATGTTAAAATATTAATATAAGCTTTTATTTAAAGGAAAATAACAAAAGTACACACAAATAGCTAACACACATACAAGCAGTCCTATAGAGAAGGGGGAGGAAGAGTGGAAGGCTTGATAGTTACCTGTCCGAGGAGTGGTGGGTCAGAGGAAGAAGCACGAACCAGCGTGGGAGGTCCCGGGTTGGAAGACACTCAGAGTGGCTGTGTGAAGCCACAGTTTTTATAGGATTTTGGGAAGGGGGCTATGTGACAAGGCTCAGGTAAGCATGTGCTGGAAGTTTCCAGGGTCCCCAGAGATTAGGACAATACCTGGCCAAGTGGGGGGTGATGGCCGTAAATGGATTTGGATAAAGGTAGCTATCAGGTCTAGCTGGCAGGATGTGGGGAGGAGATTTCCCCTGGCAGAGGGGCCAAGTGTGAAAAATGTTGCAAGACAAAGGATTTTCCTAGGAGCCCTTAGGCAAACAGGAGGAAGCCAGTCCACTCCCTTAGAAATACAATGGGGGGGGGGGTGAGCTGATGCAAGCTTGAGTCCAGAGGCACCTCTGGGTCAGGCAAAGGCTGTCATTCCAAACCTAAGGCAGAGATGGAGTCTGGCCTGGCTTGGCCGACCCTAGCAGTGTTGTCTTGGCTTTAGCTTAAGCCTAGACTATTGTGGGGTGCCATTGGTTATAGAAGACAGTATGCCTGTCAATGAGGCAGGGGCCCTGCCACACTTAACAATCCCCCCCTCTGGAGCGAATTTTATTTCCATTTATTCGCTCCAGACCAATGTATAATGCGTTAGTGGCGGCAAAGATTGAAATTCAGACTAGAAATTCAGAGAGAAAAGTGGGGCCATCTTCTGCCACTACAAAAACTACAAAAACTTAAGCCAAATTAAAAACAAACATTTAGGAGGGGTTTGGGTGACTTAAGGAAAGCTGTGAAGTTGCTGTTCCTCTTTACCACAACCACTCAAAACTAAATGTAACATACATGAACTATGAACTAGCTAAGCGTGAGGTCTCCACCATATGAATAAAGCAATGAACCAATGCAAACTAATACGTTGAGCAAGGCAATCTAGCAAACAATAGACAAAAAGCAAATGCAGTGAAAACCAAATTCTATGCAGGCAGGAAACTGTGGGCAGTACCTGAGCAATATTTTAGAATGCGAGCACTAGGCAATCCTAAAAATGCTGGCAATGAATATCAAGCAATTACTATGAAGCAGGCAGAAAGTGGCAGAAACTAAAAAGTTAGGCAATGAACTAAGCAATGGCTTCTAATAAGCAATGCAATAAGAACAAGGTAAAGCTAAGCAATTTAGCAAAACTTATATACATAAACTAGCAAACTATTTGCTACATTCTCAATTAACTAAAATGGATACATTGTACACAAAGAAAAATGTATATTTACAGCAAAAATGTAGGGTGGGAGAGGTGGCAGTCACCTTCCCAATAAATACAGAGGCAAATTATTCCCGTTCCCACCCCTCCCTCCCTCCCAAGAATCTTCTTGGCAGGTTGGCAAGGTCTTCTGATGCCCCCCCCCTTGCTTCCAGGAAAACAGTGGCGGCAGAGCGGCTGCAGCAAAGTCTCCCAGGAAGGGTGGCATCAAGCATTATTTGTGGCAAGCCTTACAATAGGGAAGCCGTGAGATCTTTGGGGCAAACCGGGACCAATTGGCATCTGCGGGAAATCTGTAGCAGGGAAACAAGCTGACAGGTTTGGTTATGGATTCCCGAACAGCGGGAACCCAGGGAGCAGGATAGGCAAAACGAGAATCTGGTGTTTTAGGCTTGGGGAGAGGAGGTCAAAGGTGGGGGCTGTGGGGAAGAGGGAACAATAATCTCCTGTTGAGGAGGAAGAGTAGGGGAAGCATTTCCAAGAGAGAGCACAGCAAAGACTAGAAGGAGAAAGGAATGGGGGTTGTAGCAGGGGCTATATACACAGGCGCAAAATGCCTCAGGAAAGGGCCTCCCCCCCGCCTTGCGTCCGAGAGCAGGCAAGATATTTGTCCCTATTTCCCTTTACCCTGGATCAAACTGGAGGAAGGTTTCTGCCACACCTTCCAAAGCAGGCTTCCCTGAATTGCTCAGTGAGAGTTGTTTGACCACAACTGTTGTGGTGGGGGCTGGAGGTTTGACCTCCGGGGGCTCTTCAGTGGCACAATCCTCCTGGGGATTGTCCAATTGTCCTTTCCATTCCTTGGACACAGTGGAAATACTTCAACCAGATGCTCCCATTCTTAGGCAGAGCAACCTAGTATCCTTAAAGGGAAAGACTGTTCCTGTGCATGGGCAGAGGGTCTTTATTGGCTGGCTGATAAGCTAGATTTTCATTCAAAACAAAAAAAAATGTTCTAATTGCCAATTAAAAATAAAAAGACAAAATGTAAAAGGGGAGAAAAAACTGTAAAGGGCACATTTCCCAAAGAAAATCTGTGACTCCCCCCCCCTAGATTCTCTCTGAGGTAGGGGTCTGTCTTTAAAGAAACAAAACTTCCCTTCCTGATTTGAGAAGAAAGAATACTGTGCTGTTAAAGTTCCTTAGTTATGTAGATTAGTTGCTTCACTGGGGGAGAGTCATAGGCCTGAGTGCCTAGGAAGGCAGTTAGACAAAGAGAGTCTGTTTTAAGATTGCAAAATAGTGGCTGTTTCAGTGTGACTGCAACTATCAGTGGAGGCTCTACCAATTGTAGCCAAATTTAAAATTTGGAAGTTTAAAAGTAAAAATGGAAGCACACATGTTGAACAATTATTTTTCTGTGTAAATTAACTCAGTGGCACTGGAACTATTTGTGGAAGTTGAGAAAATAAGCTGATTATCTCATTGAATTGGAAATCTGTTAACTTTGCTTGCAACATTAATTGGAAGGAGGGAAGCTAAGAGTAAATTGAAAAAGAATGTTGTCCTTGCAACACATTCTTCCCTGTCAACTTGGATTTTGGAACTCTGTACAGGTTCAGAGGCAGGATTTCCTTCCTGACTCTGAGATGTGGGAACTGAGAATATTTCCTTTTCTTTAAAGACAAGAGGTGAAGCTGGGTTACTGGATCTGCTGTATTTTCTTTTCAATTTCTTATCTGTGTGGCTTTGGAAATCCAGTACATTTTGCAAATGTGTTTTTACTTTTAAAAGTTCACCCTGGAATTCCTTGTTTTTCTCATTAAGATCCTTAATTTCTAGATCTTGTTTCTGGGTAAGAGTTTTAAATTTCTCTATTTCCTTCTGCCAATCCTTAGGGGATTCAGAAGAAATTTCTGTGGGGCTAGTTCTTGCCTTCATCTCTGGCTCAGATCTGAGCATTTTCCTGGTTTTCCTCTTCCTCATGGCCTTCACAAAGGCACACATGAGCACAGATGTGGGTTGGTCATGATACTGGGACATGTCTGCTCCAGCATTTCTAAGTTCCCGCTACAGAAAAATCCGGTCACTAATTTTATTCTGCTGCTGAGAGGCAGAATCTCTATTAGGTTTGGGATTATTCTGGGGGAAGTTACTATAAGAAAAACCACTCTGTGTCTTATCCCTGTTTTGGGCAGGGGAAGGTGGTTGTGGGCGCTCTGCTGAGTTGGCAGTAAGCTTCCCATAGGCAAGGGCTAGCTTTCTCAGAGGCTGCCTGTTGAACTGGGCCATGTCCAATCTGGCCTCCTTGAGCCCGGCCCAGAAGTATCTCCTTAGGCAGGTTTCCGGGTGCTGAGGCTGTTTCTGGGCAGAGGAAACTGCCTGCTGAGGGTTCCCAAGAGGTGTTGGGGGAGGCACAGCAGTTTGGGTGTCAAGGGAAGACTCTGCACTTTGGCCAGAGAGGTTTTTCCCTGCTCCAAAGCTGCTGTGTCTCCTGTTTCTTCTACGTTTCAAATGCGGGCCACTGTTGGCATAAGTGACCGCCTGCACTGGTTCCTGGGAGCCTTTCTTGGGATGCTTGACTCGAGAACCTTAAGCATAGGCCACCTCACGGAAAAGGTCGTCAGCGAGCCGTACCTTCTCCTTGAGCGCATACCAAGTGATGTTGGTCGGGTTGAACAAGCCTATAGCAATTTTTGTTCTGGTGTTGAGACCATTGTAGAACGGGGTCTTAAAATTGTCTACATTAAAGTTCCATATACCCTGGGCATTTGCCTGAACCTTCTCAGCTAACTGCGCAAGGAAGCACTTGCGGCTTGAATAGCTTTCAGGGTTCTCATCGGGGCCTTGCTTGTCCATGAGGAACAGTAGCTCCGCTGATTGGCCTGGCCATAGCAACTTGGCTATTTCACGGGCCCAATTCATTGGACCTAACTGCGCCATTTTACGTTGGAGTAGGCCATTCCGTAAGGCTTGTGCGTCTGGTCCGGTAGCACACACCCTTACCAACTGGCATAGATCCTCCCCGCTGGCAGTGGGGTACTGCTCTAGGGTTGAATACAGCCATTGCATGCCAGTGTCCCTGTTGAGAGGGCCCAACTGGTCACCAATAGCCTTGGCTTCATGAGGCTTCCAAATCATGACTCTCTCCTGGTTGGTAACCTCGACACGGCCGTTTGCCATGTGCCTCCGGACTGTCTCATGCTGGACGGGGTGGACTGGAACAGGGGCTTTTGCCCAATCAAGGTTGATTGGCGGATGTGAGACAGCCTCTTCTGGCAGTTCCTGCTCTGTGTGAGACAGGTCTGGCAGGGCGGGGAGTGTCTCGGGGTGCACAGTTGCAATGAGAGCAGTCTGAAGCCCCAATTTTTGCTTCAGACTTTCAATTTCACGGCGGCACACATCATGGCTTATGGCTGAGACTTGTGCTGCTTTTTCTCTAGCCAGAAATTGTGCTGCACTCTGTGCCTGATCATGCAGCTTGCCCAATTCTTTCACCTTAGCGGAGGCCTCTTCTGCTCTCAGAAGAGCCTGTTGGCACTGGAGATCTTTCTCCTGTACCAGATTTGCATAGTGGTTTTTGTCCACCAGCAAGTCAAATTTCTCTCCTTGCAACTGTTCTATTTTTCGGTGGAGCTTGCTAATTACAGCATCTCGCTCCCCAATTTCTCTCTCAAGATCTTTTCCCAGGGACTCAAGGCGTGTTTCTGTATCAGAGAGCTTGAGTGCATACTCACGCTCCTGATTTTCCAATGCTAGTCGGAGGTCCCGTTCCAAACTTTCCGATGCTGTCTGGAGTTCTCTAATCTGTGCCACACTGTCCTGCAGCGTGATGTAGAGACCCCAGGCAGCATGGGTACTCACACTTCCCAGTTTCAGCCTCCTGGAGTCACAGTATGACTGAAAAGTCTCTGTAAGTTTCTCCAGGGGATTTGGGTCTTTAAAGAACCCAGGTTTCCAGGGGTTGCGCCCCTTTGACATGACCCACTTGGTCAGCTGGTCTACCCTGTCCTTGCTCTGAAAGGCTTCAGCAAAAACAACCTTTGCAGCCATCCCTTATGGCAGCAGTTACCCAAACACTCAAAGAGATAGGGGAAATCCTACAGGCAACGCACCCAAGAATTAACCCAAAGATTCCTGCCACCGAGCTCCGGTATGCAGCAAAAGAAAGACCAGGCCTGTGTCCTCTGTCTCTGCAGAGTGATTACAGCCTGCACCAACCCTGATTCACGGTATATACAGCACATGAACAGGAGGAAACAAAAGGGGGGGGGTTGGCACGGTGTCCTTTCTTGCCCTGCACTTAACGGGAGTGCCCGAAGTCAGGAGGAGCACCTGCAAACCTCGACTGATTCACGGTATCTACAGCTCGTGATCAGAAGAGGAGGAAGAGGAGCCCTAATTCACGGTATATACAGCACATGAAAGGGCAAACCTCAGCTCTGCCTTAGCGAAGGTCAGATGTGTGAGGGCGGGGTTCCCTATCGCACGCTACCATGGTGGGAGACACCCAGTGGGTTTGAAAGATGCAATGTGGGGTCCCCACAGAGCGACAGTCAAAACCCACAACAAATTCCAAGTGAACACCGTTTTAGCCCACGGCCAACAGGCTTTATAGTACTAAAGGAAAGGAGGGGAACGGAAAACAGCCCACCCAGAATTCACACTTCCAAGTGCACATTCACACACTAATGCCAAGAGTTCACTCGGGCTTTTTCACTTACGTCCGGGTTACTGGAGAGTGCTGTGTGTCCACTTTACTCCCGAGTAAGCCTGGGGCAATTGCCCGCGTGATCCACCATAATCTGTTACCCAAATTGCTGAACACGTGTCCGAAAACACGTATCTGTGAGCTTGTGGGGAATATTAGCTCAAATGCTGTGAGAGGGGGGTAACTTAGCGTTATCGGATCGTTACCTATGTCTACGAGGGCTTATTACGCCTGTGGGAACTCAAGGCAAACACAGATTTAAATGTTAAAATATTAATATAAGCTTTTATTTAAAGGAAAATAACAAAAGTACACACAAATAGCTAACACACATACAAGCAGTCCTATAGAGCAGTGGTCCCCAACCTTTCACAAGGCTGGGGACCGGCAGGGCATCGGGCCGCGCCCCCGCGGACCGCGCCCGTGCGGGCCACGCCCGCGGATCGGGCCGCGCCCGCGGATCGGGCCGAGCGGGCGTGGCCCGCACAGGCGCGGCCCGGCCCTGATTCCCTCTCCCCGCCTCCCGCAGTAAGAAGCTTCCCGGGCCGCAAGCTTGCGGCCTGGGAAGTTTTTTACTGCGGGGGCGGGGCGGGGAGAGGGAGCCGCGGCCCGGTGCCATGGCCTTTGCGGCCCGGCACCGGGCCGCGGCCCGCAGGTTGGGGACCACTGCTATAGAGAAGGGGGAGGAAGAGTGGAAGGCTTGATAGTTACCTGTCCGAGGAGTGGTGGGTCAGAGGAAGAAGCACGAACCAGCGTGGGAGGTCCCGGGTTGGAAGACACTCAGAGTGGCTGTGTGAAGCCACAGTTTTTATAGGATTTTGGGAAGGGGGCTATGTGACAAGGCTCAGGTAAGCATGTGCTGGAAGTTTCCAGGGTCCCCAGAGATTAGGACAATACCTGGCCAAGTGGGGGGTGATGGCCGTAAATGGATTTGGATAAAGGTAGCTATCAGGTCTAGCTGGCAGGATGTGGGGAGGAGATTTCCCCTGGCAGAGGGGCCAAGTGTGAAAAATGTTGCAAGACAAAGGATTTTCCTAGGAGCCCTTAGGCAAACAGGAGGAAGCCAGTCCACTCCCTTAGAAATACAATGGGGGGGGGGGGTGAGCTGATGCAAGCTTGAGTCCAGAGGCACCTCTGGGTCAGGCAAAGGCTGTCATTCCAAACCTAAGGCAGAGATGGAGTCTGGCCTGGCTTGGCCGACCCTAGCAGTGTTGTCTTGGCTTTAGCTTAAGCCTAGACTATTGTGGGGTGCCATTGGTTATAGAAGACAGTATGCCTGTCAATGATACAGGGGCCCTGCCACACTTAACAGGGGACCCTGGGGGTCATGTAGGCCAGTAGGTATATGTGTAAGGGATGGTGTCCCATGCCCCTTCCACCCAACTGCCTGATACAGCACCTTGGGAAGTTGGGTTCAGCCCACAGAGGGCTGGTGCCAAGAGGAGACTGCTTTGTATCATTGTCCGTGCTGCCACATGCGTTCCCAAATCCATTCCTGCTCAGAAATCCTTATGCATACTGGCCCACCCACAGGGGTTTCAGCAGTATCTTCTGTATCACTAGGCAAACAGACCCCCCGCTCTCCACAAACTGTGATGACAGCAGCAGCAACATGGACTGCCATGTTCTTTTTGGGGTCCAGAAACCATGTTCAGAACCTCAGAAATCCACCCAGCAAGAAATAAAGTCCAAAAAAATTACGATGTTATAAGTTCAGTTGTGTCTGATCCTTGGCGATTCTATAGGAAAGCATGCACCCTGTCTCTGACTGCTTCTTTTAGTTGGTTCACGGTCATCCCTGTATCGGCTTTGATCATATTGAGCCACCGGATCCATTGATGACCACGTTTCCTTTTCCCGCTGACCATGCCGACCATTAATGATTTTTCTAGCAAGTATGATCGCATGATGTGTCCAAAGTAAGTGAGCTTTAGCCATAATATCTTCCCTTCTAATGACATAGTTGGCTTGCTCCTCTCTAAAACTATCTTGTTGGTAACTTTAGCTGTCCATGGTATTCACAGCATTCGTCTCCAACACCATAATTTGAAAGCATCTATTCTCCTCTTGTATTCCTTCTTCAGGGTCCAGCTTTCACATCCACAGGTTGTTATGGGGAAGACAATGGCATTGACTGGCTGGCACTTTGTATTAAGGCTGATATCCTTACACTTCCATATTCAGTTCATGCCTAACATTGCGTTCTGGCCCAGTGTTATTCACCGTTTGATTTCATGGCTGAATCCACCACTTTGATTGATCGTAGAACAAAGAAAGATGAAATAATCAATACATTCAATATTCTCGTTGTCAATTGTGACTTTGGTGCTACTGCCAGTAGTTGTCATGATCTTGGTCTTTTTGATATTTAGGTATAGACCCATCTTTTCACTTTCTTCTTTTAGTCTCTTTATCAGGGTCTTAAGATTATGCTCTGATTCAGCAAAGAGTGTTGTATCATCCGCATAGCGGAGATTATTGATGTTACGACCTCCCATTTTGACTCCGATTGTGGATTCTTCCAGATGAAGCTTCCGCGTAATTACCTTTGCATAAAGGTTTAAAAGAAAGGGTGATAAGATACTCCCTTGTCTCACTCCTTGGCTGACCTTGAACCAATCAGTGTCTGTATATATTTTTCGTACTTTGGCCTCCTTGTTGGTGTACAATGAACTGATGAGGTGGGTTAAGTGGAACGACACTCCCAATTCATGTACAGCATCCCATAGCTTCTTGTGAACAATAAGTCAAATGCTTAAGAATAATCAATAAAGCATAGATAGATGGCCTTTTGATATTCATGAGTTTTTTCAAGAATCCTCCACAAATTTGCAATGTGGTCTGGGTTTGTTGAAAACCAGCCTGGACATCTGCTAGCTGAGCGTCAATGGTTGATTTGAGACAGTTCTGAATGATCTTCAATAAAATTTTACTTTTACATTCCCTCCCTAACCCACCTAAACCTCACCCTCCCTACACAGGGGGCTGTGTAGGGAGGGTGAGGTTTGGGTGGATTAGGGAGGGAATTGGTAGCAGCTAGGTTAAATTAGATTAGTTAGATTAGTTAGGGCCAGTGAGGGGGAGGAACTACAGCCGCTCTACCCAAGGTATTGCAGTAATTAATTTGGGTTGGGCCATAGGGGGGCAGATCAGGAAGCGCGCTTACCCTTTCTGGCAGGGACACAACTTAATATCGCATCTCAGGCCAGGAATTTAGGGGTGACCATTGATACCTCACTAACACTCGAGGCACAGGTTAAACAGGTAGCTAGCCGGGCATTTTTCCATCTTCGCCAGGCTCGGCTACTAGTGCCCTATCTGTCCTCCAAACACCTGGCCACAGTGATCCATGCGACGGTCACCTCTAGACTAGATTTTTGTAACTCGCTCTACACCGGCCTGCCTCTGGGCTTGATCCGGAAACTGCAACTCGTCCAAAATGCGGCTGCTAGAGTCCTCACAGCTACACCATGGAGGGCTCACATCCAGCCAGTTCTGAGGCAGCTGCATTGGTTACCGGTCGCCTTCCGGATCAAGTTCAAGGTTTTGGTTTTGACCTTCAAGGCCATCCGTGGTCTAGGCCCAGCATATATGAGGGACTGCCTTTTGCCCTATATCCCCCGCAGGGCTTTACGCTCTGCGGGGGCTAACCTACTGGTCGTTCCTGGCCCCAAGGAAGCCCGCCTGGCCTCGACTAGGGCCAGGGCCTTTTCGGTCCTGGCCCCAACCTGGTGGAATGAGCTCCCGGAAGAGCTGAGGGCCCTGCGGGAATTACCAGCATTCCGCAGGGCCTGTAAGACGGAGCTCTTCCGCCAGGCTTATAACCGAGGCCGGGCGGAAAGAAGATCAGCCCCCCCCTCACAAACTGGCGGTACAGAGCGTCACCCCCCTCCGTAGTTGAGGATGCGGAGAGCAAATGAGTAGATTACGCCATCGCTGTTGCCATTACTGTAAATTATCGGTTTTTATTGTCATTTTATGGTTTTAGGGGACGGGGTTATGTAAGCCGCCTCGAGCCTTCGGGGGGAGGCGGGGTATAAATATAAATATAATAATAACAACAACAACAACAACAAAAACAACAACAATAATAATAATTAGATAAGGTTTTGGGGCCAACATACAGTGCTCTACTGGTTGTGCCTTAGATATGGCATGGTCTGCCATACAGGAGCAACAAAATGGGCATGGAAGGGGAGAGGGGGTTAAAATCCAACCTGGGAGAACTATTCCAGTACTTCTGGGCCAAGGGAGGTATGGCAATGGGAGGGGGTTCAATAATAGGGGGAGAGCGGCACACGCAGGTCCAGAAAGGCCCCAACTGTGGAAAAACGGTTGGTGGCCTGGTTGATGTGCTCGCTGTCCTTCGAACCTCCGTCCCATCCCCAAATTTGTAGGAGAGAGGGCTAGGGCAGAGCCGGTGCTGATGTTCTGCAACACCAGGTCAATCAAGAACAAATCCTCAACCCTGTGGGACTATTTCATAGAAGCTGCTTTCATAGACCTGGCGTGCATCACTGAGAGCTTGGTGCACAAAGGCGAAACAGTCGCCCTGAATAATCTTGCGCCACGCTGGTTCTCGGTCCTCCATCAGCCCCAGCTCCAGCTCCATGGTAAGGGGGGGGGGGGTGAGGTGGCAATCCTAGTTATGCCTTCAGGGTTCTCCTGGGGCACTTTATGAAATCCCCAGACAATTATGAGCATTTTGCCAATGTGATACTACGATTACTATTATGACAGTAAATTGGAAGAGCAACCACTGACGAAGATAGAACCGAAAGCGGGTCACTTAACCTAGGATTCCACTTTGGTTGACTCTTTATGTTTGATCATATGTTTGACCATTTGGACTTTATGTTATAACCTTTTCACTTATAAATATAGAGAAGACCACTACATCATTGGGCCTCGTGATTTCCTTTTTTCTTCAGGGCTCTCCCAGCACCATCGATTCCAGGAGTTGAATGCGTCGGCCTGACATGAGAATCGATCGAGAACGTGGCCATCAGGGTGGGGTACTGTTTTCCCACTACCCCGCCCGATGCTCTGCTGGGCCTGCTGGAGGTGATGACCGCCTGGACATTGCAGTTCCCAAAATTATTAATTTGAGGGGACTTTAATATCCATGCAATTCGTCGGGTTCAGGACTTGGCCTGGACCTGGTGTCAGCCATGGAAACACTGGGGTTCTCATTAGGCTGGCCACACCCTGGATCTGATCTTTGGTGCTGGTGTTGAGATCGATCTGGTGGCTAACAACGTTGTTCCATGGTCTGATAGCCATACCCTGAAGGCTCGCCTACAGATGCCATCCCTCCCGTTTGGGTGACGGACACATTTTAGTCCACCCACGGAGACCTAAGGAATCCAAAGGATTCCTGAATGCTCTGAGGGACCCGATGCCCTCCGGTGTCTCGCTGGAGGCCTTGGTGGAGGACTGGCAGCCCCGCCTGTTGGCCGCCATTGGCATGATAGCTCCTGAGCTCCTTCTCCGCCCTCGCCTCAAGCAGGCCCCGAGGTTTACTGTGGAGCTTCGGGAGAGGAAGAAGGAGGTGAGACAGCTAGAGCTAGTGTGGCGGAAGACTCACGACAAAGCTACAAGAACATCTCATCGCATTATGAGGGCGTATGAGGTGGCAGTGAAAGCAGCAAAGTGTGACTACTTTGCCACGGAAATCGCGTCCACTAGCTCTTGCCCAGCCCAATTATTTAGAGTAGTTGGGACCCTTACTGCTCTCGAGGGAGGGCATCAAAATAGTAGTCAATTGGAACTTGGATGTGAGGCTTTTGCGAGCCATTTTGTGGATAAGATCTTGTCGCTCCGCCGTGACCTTACTGCCACAGTTGATACAGTTTGTGAACTGGAAGCTCCATGGCCGTTACGGGGGGGAGGGGTTAGGATTGATGGCTTCAGGCATATTGTTGCCATCAATCTTTGTTGATGGTCAGTCAAGTCTTTTCCATTCTTGTCTTTGATGGTCACTTTACGAGCAGTGAAGGTGCTCCAAACTTGTTTCACCTGAGCAAAGAGGCTTCTTAGGCGGCCTCTAGTAAATTCCTCTTCCAGTCGTTTGCATTGTTGTGTTCAATACGCTTCCTTATCTTGTCTTTTTGTGTGGTATATATTCTAAAGCAGCTTCTATGATATTAGACTGAAAATCTTGCCACAATTCCTCAGGTAGCTTCTCAGTAGTATCAAGCATTTGGGCTAATCCTGTGTTGAGCAGGGGGTTGGACTAGATGGCCTGTATGGGCCCTTCCAACTCTATGATTCTATGATTCTAAGCAGTTTTAATTTGTTCTTCACTTCTATGGCATATGTTGGCGGAATTCTGGTGACATCAAACTTCTTTGGGGTACTATTTTCTTGATATTACATAATCTGACTTTCAACTTAGCCACCAAAGGTTTGTGATCAGAGCCACGATCTGCTCCAGGAAATGTTTTTACTGCTAAAATGGGGCTCCACAATCTCTGACTGCAAAGGATGAAATCTATATGGTTATGCTGTATGCCATTTGGAGATTTCCAGGTGTATAAATGGCGTTTTGGTTGTTCATAGAGGGTGTTAGTGGTAGTCAGTTTTTTTTCTTGACAGAACTGGATAAGTCTGTCACCATCTTCATTTCGCTCACCTAGTCCAAACCTACCGCAGATGCCCTGTTCTTGTTGATTTCCAACATTGGCATTGAAATCTCCAATAATGTGTATCATATCCTTTTGAGGCACCTGTTTCATTGTTTCATGCACTTTCGCATAGAAATCTTTGATTTCATTTTCATCAGCAGCTGTGGTTGTACAACAGTTGTACAACAGTTGTGTTCATTGGCTTTCTCTGAATTCGGATGGACATAATTTGGTCATTTACTGCTGTGTAACTTTCCACTGCATGAGCTGTTACCTTATCCACAATAAAGGACACAGCATTTCTTCTGACACTGTCGTGATCAGAATAGTAGACTGTGAAGTCTTCAGATGGAAAGTAGCCATTGTCTACGCCAAGCAGACTGGTGTTGAGTCGGGTCATTTTTGATTTCACAATATCCAATTTTCCTTGCGACATTCTATGTACAGTCCATGTTGCAATCCTTCTGGTTTTCTTTTGGCTCAGGCCTCTGCGTTCTCCGTGGGCTACATCAGCAGCTAAGGCAGAATCTGCACTTACTTTGTTTATTCCATTGTCAATCCTGTTGTTTATTCCATTGTCAATCCTGTTGGATTCAGATCACTTTGAACTCGGATCTTCCTCTCCCCCCCCCCATTGAAACAGGAAAGTGTTCTGCACGTGGTTAGGGTAGTTCAGAAGAGGGGGGGAGCCAAGCCTCTTTCTGTCTTTTCTTGAAGGGTGGGGGGAGAGGAGCCAAGCAGGGAGCCTCTTTCTTTTCTTGGAGGGGGGAGGAGATGATCAAAAAAGGCAGAGAAGGGAGAAAAAATCCAGGACTGACAGAAGTTGAGAGAAATTAGGGGCTTCTCCTTTAAGGCAAGTTTGTCACATGACCACCTGTGGCCAATCACGGGTCCTCTACCACGGAGGAGAGCCCAAATTCAAAACAGACTTTAAATATTGAGCATTAAAAGCACTCTAAGATATCGCACAATAAAGGTAGGGTCACTCCATATCAATCCTTCTTGCTGCAGAAGGGAATTTTAAATCCCCCCAAATCCAAACGGAAATCACACTCTGTGTAGAGGGCAGGGACTGAATCAATCTTGGGTTGGAATAAAAGCTCCATGCAGTTTACACCTAGGTGTCCATAAATGCTCAGGTTACTGGCAGAGAGCTGTCACCCTTCCCCAGTGGTTTTTTCAGTACTTCATAGCCTGGAGGGCCTACTACTTCATACTATAGTTGGTGAACTTTCCATAGAATTTTCTTGGCAAGAAATACGTTTGGTTTGCCAGGTCTTTCCCCATGCCTCTATTTATTTGTTTGTTTGTTTGTTTGTTTATTTATTTATTTATCATACTTCTATACCGCCCTCCCCAGAGGCTCAGGGCGGTTTACATTATAACAAAGAACCTTACATAAAACTGTCTGTAGAACATGTACATCAATAACCAACAATTGCAACCAAACACAACACAGTATAACAATAAACAATCATAATACAAACAGGTCCAGGGCTTGTTGATGGGATTCTGAGGGGGGTGGCTTATTGATTGAATTCTGAGGGGGGGTGGGGGGGAGCAGGGGCCCTTGGTCGCTGTAGATTACATCTGGTCTCGGCCAACTGCCTGATGGAGGAGCTCCTTTTTGCAGGCCCTGCGGAACTGTTTAAGCTCCGTCAGGGCCCTGATCTCCTCTGGGAGCTCGTTCCACCAGGTAGGGGCCAGAACAGAGAATGCTCTGGCCCTGGTCGAGACCAGACAGACTTCTTTAGGGCCAGAGATCCTTAGCTGATTGGAGGCAGTAGAGCGTAGAGCTCTTTTGGGGGCATAGGCAGGGAGGCGGTCCCTCAGGTACACTGGGCCCTGACCGCATATGGCCTTGAAGGTAACTACCAGGACCTTTAGTCTGATCCGGAATTCAACTGGTAGCCATTGCAGCTGATGGAGAATAGGCTGGATATGGGACCTCCACGGTGTTGCTGTAAGGATCCTGGCTGCTGCATTTTGAACTAGTTGTAGTTTCCGGGTCAGGGCTAAGGGCAGGCCTGCGTAGAGCGAGTTACAAAAGTCTAGTCTAGAGGTGACCGTCGCATGGATCACTGTGGCTAGGTGTTCCGGGGCCAGGTAGGGTGCTAGTAGTTTGGCTTGGCGGAGATGGTAGAATGCCAGCCGTGCTACCTTTGTGATCTGGGCCTCCATTGTGAGGGAGGCGTCCAGAATCACGCCTAGGTTCCTGGCGGAATGAGCCGTGGAGAGCTGCACGCCATCCAGGGTAGGCAGGCGCGCTTCCTCGCAAGGGCCCTTCCTACCTAGCCACAGGACCTCCGTCTTTGAAGGATTGAGCTTCAGACGACTCTGCTTGAGCCATCTTGACACTGCTTCCAGGCAGCTGGCTAATGCTTCTGGGGGAGAGTCAGGGCAGCCATCCATCAGGAGGAAGAGCTGGGTGTCATCTGCATATTGATGGCAACCTAGCCCGAACTTCCGTACCAGCTGTGCGAGAGGGCACATGAAGATGTTGAATAGGATAGGAGAGAGGATCGCTCCTTGTGGGACTCCACAAGTAAGTTGCCGGCGGCCTGATGTTTTCTCTCCTATTGCAACCCTCTGTCCACGATCCTGGAGGAAGGAGATCAGCCATTGAAGGGCTGTCCCTTGTATTCCAGCATCGATGAGGCGGCGAGCTAGAAGCTCATGATCGACTGTGTCGAACGCTGCTGAGAGGTCTAATAATATCAGCATTGCCGACCCGCCTCGATCCAACTGGCAACGGAGGTCGTCCGCCAGGGCAACTAGTGCTGTCTCTACCCCATGGCCAGGCCGGAAGCCAGACTGGGATGGGTCTAGGACCGAAGCTTCTTCCAGGTATTCTGTCAGTTGGTTTGTGACTGCCCTTTCTATCATCTTGCCCAGAAACGCTAAGTGTGAGACGGGCCTGTAGTTGTTAGGCTCTTGTGGGTTTAGAGATGTTTTTTTCAACAGTGGACGTACCACAGCCTCTTTCAAACCCTCCGGGAATTCTCCTGTTGTTAGAGATAGGTTGATTATCTCCCGGAGGGGTCCATTATCTTTATGCCAGCTGTTTTCAAGAGCCAGGATGGGCAAGGATCTAGTGGGCATGTAGTTGGTCTTGTTGTCGCTAGAATCCTGTCCACTTCGGTCAGCGTGAGTCGTCTGAAGTTACTCATTGTTATTGTTGTTATGTGCGAAGTCGTGTCCGACCCATCGCGACCCCATGGACAATGATCCTCCAGGCCTTCCTGTCCTCTACCATTCCCCGGAGTCCATTTAAATTTGCACCTACTGCTTCAGTGACTCCATCCAGCCACCTCATTCTCTGTCGTCCCCTTCTTCTTTTGCCCTCGATCGCTCCCAGCATTAGGCTCTTCTCCAGGGAGTCCTTCCTTCTCATGAGGTGGCCAAAGTATTTGAGTTTCATCTTCAGGATCTGGCCTTCTAAAGAGCAGTCAGGGTTGATCTCCTCTAGGACTGACCGGTTTGTTCGCCTTGCAGTCCAAGGGACTCGCAAGAGTCTTCTCGAGCACCAGAGTTCAAAAGCCTCAATTCTTTGACGCTCGGCCTTCCTTATGGTCCAACTCTCGCAGCCATACATTGCAACTGGGAATACCATAGCCTTGACTAAACGCACTTTTGTTGGCAGGGTGATGTCTCTGCTTTTTAGGATGCTGTCTAGATTTGCCATAGCTTTCCTCCCCAGGAGCAAGCGTCTTTTAATTTCTTTGCTGCAGTCCCCATCTGCAGTGATCTTGGAGCCCAGGAAAATAAAATCTGTCACTATCTCCATTTCTTCCCCATCTATTTCCCAGGAATTGAGAGGGCCGGATGCCATGATCTTTGTTTTCTTGATGTTGAGTTTCAAGCCAACTTTTGCACTCTCCTCCTTCACCCGCATCAACAGGCTCTTTAGTTCCTCTTCACTTTCTGCCATTAGAGTGGTATCATCTGCATATCTGAGGTTGTTGATATTTCTCCCTGCAATCTTGATCCCAATTTGTGACTCCTCTAATCCCGCCTTTCTCATGATGTGCTCTGCATACAAGTTAAATAGGCAAGGCGACAGTATACAGCCTTGCCGAACTCCTTTCTCAATTTTGAACCAGTCAGTGATTCCATGTTCAGTTCTCACTGTTGCTTCTTGACCTGCATATAAATTTCTCAAGAGACAAATAAGATGCTCTGGTATTCCCATCTCTTTAAGAACTTGCCACAATTTGTTGTGCTCCACACAATCAAAGGCTTTAGCATAGTCAATGAAGCAGAAGTAGACATTCTTCTGGTACTCCCTAGCTTTCTCCATGATCCAGCGTACGTTGGCAATTTGATCTCTAGTTCCTCTGCCCCTTCGAAATCCTGCCTGTACTTCTGGAAGTTCTTGGTCCACATATTGCTGGAGCCTAGCTTGTAGGATTTTGAGCATAACTTTGCTAGCATGAGAAATTAGTAGTTTGAACATTCTTTGGCATTGCCCTTCTTTGGGATTGGAATGTAAACTGACCTTTTCCAATCCTGTGGCCATTGTTGAGTTTTCCAAATTTGCTGGCATATTGAGTGTAGCACTTTTACTGCATCGTTCTTTAAGATTTTGAATAGTTCAACTGGAATGCTGTCACCACCACTAGCTTTATTGTTGCTCAGACTTCCTAAGGCCCATTTGACTTCACATTCCAGGATGTCTAGCTCCAGGTCAGTAACTACCCCACCGTGGTCATCAGGGATGTTAAGCTCGCTCTTGTATAGTTGTTCTGTATAATTTTGCCACCTTTGTTTAATCTCTTCTGCTTCTGTGAGGTCCCTACCATTTTGGTCCCTTATCATACCCAACTTTGCATGAAACGTTCTCTTCATATCTCCAATTTTCTTGAAAAGATCTCTGGTCCTCCCCATTCTATTGTTTTCTTCTATTTGTTTGCACTGTTCATTTAAGAAGGCATTCTTATCTCTTCTAGCTTTTCTCTGGAATTCTGCATTCAGAAGTTACTCATAGTTTTCTCCAAAGACGGCCAAGGGGCCTCTAGTTCACTTTTTGTATCTAAGGTTGGGGGGAGGTCGTGGCGGAGTGTCGAGATTTTGTCCGCAAAATGACTCGCAAATGCCTCACAGCTGATGTCCAATTGGCTACTGTTTTGTTGCCCTTCAGTGAGGGCAGTGAGAGATCGAACTACCTTAAACAATTGAGCTGGGCGTGAGTCTGCAGATGCGATGGTAGCCGAGTAAAAATTGCGTTTTACTGACTTCACCGCCATCTCATAGGCTTTCATCTGCATTCTATAAGATGTTCTTGAGGCTTCGTCACGAGTCTTCCTCCAAACTCGTTCTAGCCATCTCAGTTCCCATTTCTTGTCGCGAAGCTCCTTGGTGTACCAGGGAGCTCGCTTGAGACGGGGCCGGAGAGGGCGTCGGGGAGCTATCTTATCAATGGCAGTCAGCAGTCTGTTATGCCAATCACTGACCAGGCCATTGAGAGAAGTGCCAGGAGGCATTGGTTCCCGCAGAGCATTCCGGAATCCTATTGGATCCATAAGTCTCCGTGGGCGAGCTAAAATTTGCTCGGCGCCCAACTGAGGAGGTGGTGGGAGCCTTAGCCGAGCCTTTAGAGCATAGTGGTCTGACCATGGCACGGCTGTTGTTGTGACCAGATCCACATCCAAACCTGCGCCGAAAATAAGATCCAGGTTGTGACCTGCTTGATGGGTGGGGACAACAACAAATTGCGAGAGCCCTAGTGTTGCCATGGTTGACACCAGGTGCTGCCCAATTCTAGAGGACGGTAGCTCAGCATGGACGTTAAAGTCCCCCAGAATTAATAGGCTGGAGAACTGTAGCATCCAGGCTGCCACCACCTCTAGCAGGGCAGGCAGAGCATCTGGCGGTGCATTGGGCACGCGGTACACTAGCCAGATGGCCACGCTCTCGATTGATCCCCATCCGAGGCCAACACATTCAATGCCTGGTATTGATGGCGCAGGAAGTGCCCTGAAGGAGAAAGCCTCTCGGGTCAGGATTGCCACCCCTCCTCCCCGCCCCGCTGTCCAAGACTGGTGGAGGACAGAGAACCCGGCAGGGGCTAGATCTTTGAGGGCAGCTTTTTCACCCTCTCTGGTCCAGGTTTCTGTCACGCACGCCAGGTCCGCTCTTTGCTCCGCAAAGTAGTTTTGCAGGGTAGAGGTTTTGTTGTTTATTGATCTGGCGTTGCACAGCACTAGTGTCAGAGGCGGGTCGTTTACCTTAGCCTCCACCCTAGTGTCGCGAGGGATGGGGCGGAGTCTGGAGGGGGCCCAAGTATGGGTGGTTTTTGGGCCCCTTGGTTTGATGTATCTCCGCCATCCGCTGTCCCTGCCTTTCCCCCTTATTATTGGGATCCCTGACCCCATTGGGGCCCCTGCTTTTTCTTCTTCCTCAGTCTTTTTAAACTTTCTGAGCTCCATGGACACTGTTGGCTTTTGTTCTAGCTAGGGTTGTTGTTGAACCCCGGTTCTTTGCTCTTTTTTGTTCTAGTTTTATGTGTAATTTTTGTGTGTCTGTGGAAGGTTGGCCCTGATGGCTGTTATGGCATCTCACGGCTTCCCGGTTCCACTTGTGTGTAGTTATGTGTTGGGTGTAGGGTGTATATTGTTACGTGTGTCTGGAGGGTGGTCCCGATTGCCTGTTGTGGCATCTCAGGGTTGCCAGTCCAGGGGTGTGTGGTGTGTGTGGTGTGTATGTGATCTGTGTGTTATTTCATGCTGGGTTGGGGCTGATAGGTTTATGAGTCGGGTGGGGCTCAGTTGGGTTGTTAGGGTAGTTGGTTATTATTATTATTATTATTATTATTATTATTATTATTATTATTATTATTATTATTATTATTATTATTATTATTATTATTTGGATTTATATCCCGCCACTCCCCGTAGGCTCGTGGCGGGTCACAGCAGTCCTATCCCCATTAAAATACCCATTAAAAGACTTTAAAACAATCCCAACATGGCGGAACTTATTATTCCCACCCCTGCTATCAGAGCGGCAGGGAGGGTGGGGAGGAGATGCTAAGTCTGGGGGGGGGGGGAATGTTGGCACTCATTCGCTGACCCCGGCCTCAACCAAAAACCTGGCGGAAGAGCTCCGTCTTGCAGGCCCTGCGGAAAGCTGGTAAATCCTGCAGGGCCCGCAGCTCACCCGGGAGCTCGTTCCACCAGGTAGGGGCCAGGACCGAAAAGGCCCTGGCCCTGGTCGAGGCCAGGCGCGCTTCTCTAGGGCCAGGAACGATCAGGAGATTCTCCCCCGCTGAGCGTAAAGCCCTGCGGGGGATGTAGGGCGGTAGGCGGTCCCTCAGGTATGTGGGTCCCAACCAGCCTATAGCCTTAAAGGTCAAAACCAGAACCTTGAACCTGATCCGGGCAGCAATTGGCAACCAATGCAGCTGCTTCAGCACAGGCTGGATATGGGCACTCCAAGGTGTGCCACTGAGGACCCGAGCAGCTGCGTTTTGCACTAGCTGGAGTTTCCGGATCAGAGACAAGGGTAGGCCGGCGTAGAGCGAGTTACAGAAATCTATTCTGGAGGTGACTGTCGCATGGATCACTGTAGCCAAGTGGTCAGGGGACAGGTAGGGTGCTAGTAGTCGGGCCTGGCGGAGATAGAAAAACGCCTGACCCGCTACTCTCTTGACCTGAGCCTCCATAGTCAGGGAGGTATCAATGGTCACCCCCAAATTCCTGGCCTGGGGTGCGATAGTAAGTTGCGTTCCTGCCAGGGTGGGTAAGCGCGCTGCCTGGTCCTGCCGTCTGCCTCCCAGCCACAGGACCTCCGTCTTGGAGGGGTTGAGTTTCAGGCGACTCTGCTCGAACCATTCAGTCACTGCTTCCAAACATCTGGCGAATGGTTCCGGGGGGGAGTCTGGGCGGCCGTCCATGAGGAGATAGAGCTGGGTGTCATCAGCGTACTGGTGGCAACCCAGCCCAAAGCTCCATACCAGCTGGGCCAGAGGGCGTAGAAAGATGTTGAATAACGTGGGGGAGAGGACTGCGCCCTGCGGTACCCCACAGGGGAGTCCGTAGGGACGCGAGAACTCTTCCCCCACCGCAACCCTCTGGGACCGGTTCTGGAGAAAGGAGAGTATCCAGCACAAGGCTGTGCTCCGTATCCCCGTGCCGGCGAGGCGGTGGATCAGAAGGTCGTGATCCACGATGTCAAAGGCCGCCGATAGATCCAAAAGGACCAACACGGCCGACCCGCCTCTGTCCAGCTGGCAACGGAGATCATCCAAAAGGGCGACCAACACCGTCTCCACCCCGTGGCCAGGACGGAAGCCCGACTGATATGGATCGAGTGCCGAAGTTTCCTCCAAGAATGCCGAGAGCTGGTCAGCCGCAGCCCTCTCCACCACCTTGCCCAGGAATGCCAGATGCGATACTGGGCGGTAGTTGGCAGGGTCCTGCGGGTCCAGCGTTGATTTTTTTAGGAGAGGGCGAACCACTGCCCCCTTTAGCCGCTCAGGAAACTCCCCTGAACTTAGGGAGGAGTTGATGATGTCTCTGAGCTGGCGTCCTATCCCCTGGCCGCCTCCCTTGAGGAGCCAGGAAGGGCAGGGATCAAGGGGGCAAGTGGTCGCCCTGACCGAACTCAGCAACTTGTCCACTTCGGGAAGAGAGAGCCGCCTGAAGCCATCAAACCTCACTACCAAAGGCGGCCAACAGGTCTCCAGTTCATTTACTGTATTAATTGTGGCGGGAAGGTCGCGACGGAGTGACCAGACTTTATCCGCAAAATGGCTCGCAAATGCCTCACAGCCAAGTGCCAATTGTCTAGTATTTTGGCGCCCCTCAAGGGCGGTGAGTGATCTAACTACCCTGAATAATTGGGCCGGGCGAGAGCTTGCGGACGCGATTTCCGTGGCAAAAAACTCTCGTTTAGCCACTTTCACCGCCATCTCATACGCCCTCATAAGCGTGCGATAAGATGTTCTTGTAACCTCGTCACGAGTCTTCCGCCACACTCGCTCCAGTCGTCTCACTTCCCTTTTCTTCTCCCAGAGTCCCCCGGTATACCAGGGGGCCCATTTGAGTCGAGGGCAGAGAGGACGTTTAGGGGCGATCTCATCTATGGCAGACGTCAGGCGGGACTGCCAGTCCTCCACCATAGCCGCTAGTGAGTCGCCAGGAGGCATCGGGTCCCGCAGAGCATTCCGGAATCCAATCGTGTCCATAAGTCTCCGCGGGCGGGCAAAAATCCGCCCGCCGCCCAACTGGGGAGGGGGTGGTATCCTGAGCCGAGCCTGCAGGGCGTAGTGGTCTGACCACGGCACAGCCAAGGCTGCATCCAGAACCACCTCTATCCCAGCACCAAAAATCAGATTGAGTGTGTGGCCGGCGTGATGGGTAGGGCCGGTAACAAATTGCGAGAGCCCCAGCGTTGCCATGGAAGACACCAGGTCTCCGCCAAGTCCTGAGGACGGCGCGTCTGCATGAACATTGAAGTCACCCAGGATTAAAAGCCTGGGAAACTGCAGCGCCCAGGCGGCCGCCGCCTCCAGCAGGCGGGGCAGGGCATCTGGCTGGGCGTTGGGCGGACGGTATACGAGCCAGATAGCCAAGCTCTCGACCGAGCCCAACTCAATACCGACACACTCCACTCCCCCGATTTCCGGCCCCGGGAGAGCCCTGTAGGCGAAAGCCTCCCGGACCAGGATTGCCACCCCCCCTCCCCTCTTGTGGGTCCGAGATTGGTGGAGGACCGAGTAGCCTGGGGGTGCCAGATCTCTCAAGGCCACCAACTCTCCTTCCTTCACCCAGGTCTCAGTCAGGCACGCAAGGCCCACCTTCGACTCAGCGAAGAAGTGTTGCAAAGTTGCAACTTTGTTCTTAATTGACCTTGCGTTGCACAAGACCAATGTCGGACCCTTTTCTCCCCTAGCCTCCACCCTCACATCTCTGGGGATGGGACGGAGGTTAGAAGGGAATCGAGCGCACCCAGAGCGCCGGCCGTGCCTCCACGGCCGGGCCCTAAATGGGACACCAGCGCTCCCAACCCTTCTCTTGTCCAACCTTGTCCCCCAGCCATAGCGCCCTTGGCCCATGATCGTTGGGATCCTGGCCCCAGTTTGGGCCCCCCCCAGGAAAATACTCCCCATCCGAGAGAGGATCCTACTACTCCTAAGCTAGCTTCTCCTTCCCTAGCTGCACTTCACCCGCCCTAACCCACCCACATTAGGGATGAATTATTAGGTTGGTAGGTTTGGTTGATTGGCTTAGTTACTTCAGGCTGGGATTGGGTAAATCAATTGGTAGCGTTAATTGTTCGGGTGAGTTTGGGCTGAATCAGCTGACGGTATTTAATTATGTTGGGTTGGGATAGATCACTTGGTGGTTGGGTTGGGATAGGTGAATTGGTGGTTAGGTTGAGATAGATCAGTTGGTGGTAGTAAACTGTTTTTGGTGGGTAAAGGTGTTAATTTTATTTGGAATGAGTCAGAATTATTAATTTGATTGGCTGGGTAGGTGGGTGGGGTATTAATTTAATTGGCTGGGTAGGTGGGTGGAGGTGTTAATTGGCTGGGTAGGTGAGTGGGGGTGTTAATTTAATACGGTAGGTAGGTGGGTGGGGTATTAATTTTATTGGCTGGGTAGGTGGGTGGAGGTGTTAATTTAATAGGCTAGGTAGGTGGGTGGAGGTGTTAATTTTATTGGCTGTATATTTTATTGGCTCTATAATTGGCTCTATAATTGGCCTGTGAGCTGTGAGCTCCGCAGTTCACCCCCTCACCATGTTGAGGAATACAATAGGACTTCAAGGGTTCAAAAAATATGAATCCCGAAAAGGGGGGGGTGTTGTATCATTCTGAAGTTTCTCCATAGCAATGCGGCAGTGCTGATTTTTATTAAAAATGCATCTGCGTTGTGGCATTACCAAATGGCAACTCAGAAGTGCCTTAAAAAAAAAAGTCAGGGCGGGGGGGGGGGGGGTAGAAAGTTCAGTCCAAGAGAGAACTGCTGTGCTGTGATTGGTGGCTTGCTGTGATTGACAAGCCAAGGAGCGGAGGTTCATTTTGCATTCCCTTGCAGCCTCATCAGGAGGCAAAAAGCCACAATGGGGCAGAGGGAAAATGCAGGAGGGGTTTCCCCACAAGGAAGGATGCAAACGTGAGATTTACCATCCCATGTTCGCAAGCAGGAAGGCACTTGCGTTTTACTCCTCCGTGCAGAATTTGTCATAGATTTCTGAACCAGCCTCTGAGGAGGGTGAGCTCCATAATGGCCTCTGTGACTGGGTGCTGCTGTTGCATGCTGACCTCATGATGAATGGCAGTGACATGGTGGATGGCAGTCACTGCTGCCGTGTACTCCCAGGAGATCAATGATGGAATCCTACCTCCAACATTGTGGAACCAGTGGTGGATAAGGAAGTGAGCTGGCCATGGGTAGATGGCATGAGGGCCCTCTTGACTGGTGTGTCCTTAGAGTCGCGGCTTAATCTCTGGCCCTGGGGAATTGGTGATTCCCTGGGGTGACTGGATATGACAAGGCATCAGAGAATCAGATAGAATGAAGGAAGGAAAATGGTGGTGGGGTTCTTTGCCTTGAGCAGGCTTCTGATGCTATGGCTGGTGAGGTCCCCATTGGGGCTGGGGTCTTTAAGCCGATGCTGGGCCTCAGCCAATGTCTGCACCCTGAGTAGAGCATTCCCCTCTCTTCCACATAGGTAGCCATTGAACAGGACTGTCTGGAGATCAGGCATGAGAGAGGGGCTGGTATGGCCTGGGGACAGCAGTTCTTGGGTAGCCGTGAGGCTGGTAGTAGCTACCAGGCACATCAAGTGGCTACCAGGCACATCAAGTGGCTACCAGGCACATCAAGTGGCTGGTGGCTGTCACTGAGATGTGGACAGGTGGCAGTTCAGTATCAACAGCCAGCCTGTGGATACATCAGTGGCAATCTGCAGCCTAGCATCGGCCCTTGCCTGGTGCTGAGTGGGCCTGTCTCTTTCCACTCCACTTCTCACAGGTCACATGTGGCTTCAACCCTGTGAGTGGTTGTTTCTCCCAGTCCCTCTCAGCCATGCCTTCGATCCCGCCATGTCTTATGGATATAATGAAACAGTTGCAAAGGAGAACTGCTGGGGTGTTTGCTTAGTCCCTGGCCTGTGAAGTTTCCTCTTAGGGAACAGACCAGCCCAGTGGTGAAACCGTTGCATCTGAGTTCAGCCACCTTGAATACAGCTGCCCTTCAAACTGGGCTGTACAATTACTAGAATTTTGCAGTATGAAAACTTTAAATAATGTGGGGGCTATTATACATAGATTTTTAAAATCAGAGTCCAGTGGCACCTTTAAGTCCAACAAAGATTTATTCAAGGTGTGAGCTTTCGAGTGCAAGCACTCTTCGTCGCTCACGCCTTGAATAATCTTTGTTGGTCTTAAAGGTGCTACTGGGCCCTGATTTTATTGTGCTACTTCAGACCAACGTGGCTACTTATTTAAATCTATTGATTTTTATGAGGAACATCATTAATTGACTCCAGTGAAAGGATCAGTTGGATTCCATATTGGAGCTCAAAGGCAAAATCACGTAGGTCCCCCTCCCCTCCATTTTCAGTCCCAAGTCCTACAAGCCTCAGATTTGTTCAGCTTATGAAGAGATCTATGTTTCTTTTTGCTTCATACCTTACACACATTCTCTAGAGTGATCTCTTTTCAGAAATCCTCTGTTGTCCCCAGAGAGTCCTTGAATTGCTCCTTACATAATTTCTCTACCTGAGTGAATCCGTATTTATCCAGGAGCAAAATCGACATAAAGCTTTTTTGGGATGATGTCTCAACCCATAAATGAGAGGAAGCATCGTACATGAAATGCATCCAAGACAATTAAACTACTTCTGGTCATATTGTGTCTGAATTGACCCTATTTGAACACATCACACAGTACTACTTCACCTTCTATGTGAAAATTCCATTATGCTAAATTAACCAATGTTTGCAAAGTCCGCCTGCTGTTACAGAATCAAAAGGTGGATTATGAATTATGTAGGTTGTGCTTTGTAGATATTACACAGGTGAATCTATTTCCTTACCAGCCCAGCTATATTTGTCATTGATCCTCTGTGTGCTTTATATTACATTTTCAATTGGATTTAGAAAAGGTTTCCTGGGGAAGATGATTTTAAGTAGCTGCACTGGTCTACAGAAGAAATGTTGTTCATTCCCCCCCTCCCCTTGTTTGTTTTAGCCTTAATATGTTTTGTTCTTTTTTCTTTATGGTCATTATTACACTGCTCATTTCCTCAAACTACAGCTGTGGTGCTGTCAGCTGGCACCTGGTGGCAAGAGAACCATGCAGTGGCTTGCACCCTGGTGGTATCTGTAGTTTCCACTCTGCAGGTGTTCCCCCAGCTGGCAACTGGGGGAAAGGGGTGATATTGGCGGTGTTTCCACACAAGGACCAATGTTGCCAATTGGTTCCACAAAACGGAAATGCTATTTTAAATAGTGGAATCTCGGTGTTATGCATACCTGCATTTGTAGTGGAATCCAGTAGTGTTTCATTCGTTCCCCACAGGTTTCCAGTCTTGCAGGAATCACTAGAAAGGAAGCATTTTTTTCTGTGCTTGGTCCCGCCCCTGGCCATCAATCAAACGAACAACCAATGGGCGGTTGTTATCATGCTCCGGAAAAGCCCCTTTCCCTTTAAGCACAGGTTTAAAAAAACACACACACACGTTACAACAAATATGCGTTGATTTGTTGCAATGGAGAGACCCATCTAGCTGGTGTGTGAGCTGGCGATTCATCGTTACCACGCTCCCCCGAGTGGAAAAAAATCCCCCCCCCGCATGGGCACGATTTTCGGCCAAAAAAAAAAGGGAACTTGCAAACGGGGCTGTGTTGTGCTTGGGGACTTAGGGGAGCTTTAAAGCACTTCTGTGGAGGGACTGTAGCAGGAGAAGCCTCGCTGGGTGAATGAAGGCTCACTGGTTCATTGCTTTCCCCGCTCGCTCTGAGGGGGAAAAAATGGCGATCGCTTTGCTGGAAGTTCAGAGGAGAGAGCCAGTGGGAGGGACTTTGTTGGAACCGCAACAATGAGAACGCACAGGTCTTTTTCGCTACTGTTGCAGATTGTTCGCAAGAGTGTAGCGTTTTTCGAAGGGTGAATCCACTTTTCCCGATTTCCCTGGAATCGCTACAATGAATCGCTTTTCGCGGAACTGTTGCAGGAGTGTTGCAGATTGTGTGGGATGTCTTGCAGAACTGCAAATTAGTAGCGTTTACAATATGAAAGCCTTCTGCTACATTAAACTCATGCTGAATGGCCCTGGGTTGTGGCAGGTGAGTTGCCTAGCACTGGATATGTTGCTATACTGTACCAACAGTCTTGTAGATGTGATCAAGAAAAGCAGTGGCCAGTTTTTCTCTCAAGTAATGTCTTTGCTGTTGTTCTTCCCCCTCTCTCTTGCCTCCCCTCTTTCCCCTATCACCACAAACACCTTCTGTCCTTTCTATCAATGGAAAAAATGCCTACCAATATGGCATTTATTTCAAGAACTAGTAAATAAGCCCGCTGCTCTCGGAATGCAGCGGGCGCTAGCGGGGCTTGGGCTTGTCAGAGGCTGGCTGTCCACAGGCGCTGGGCGAGGGTCTGTACTCGAGGGGGGTTGTAGGGCACCGCATCAGCCGGAGGCGGCTTGTCCTGGCCCCCCCACCCGGGGAGGCGCGGCCTACCCGGTTCGAATGGTGGCGGAGGTGGCAGTGAGTGGGCTGTCAGGGGGGCGGGTGTCTGGCGGTGTCGCGGTCGGGGCGTCGTGGGCTGCAGGTCTCCAGAGGCGCGTGGAGGTACCTGGAGCGGGCGGCACGGCGGGCGAAGTGACTTGGCAGCTGAGGGGGTGTGGAAATGAGCGGGCCGGGCGCCAGCACCGCAGGTGCCTCCTGGATCTTCGCGTGGCATCAGGCGCTGTGGCATGCTGTGCGGGGCGGAGGTCGAAGTCTGGAGGCTGCGGCGGTGCCTGGAGGTGCCAGCGAGGCCAGGGCCACGGGGGGTGGGCCATCATGTTGGGGTGGACAGGAGGTGACCTGCCATGGCACTGGGGAGTGAGTTAATGGTAGCTCGCGGGCGGCTGCAGGCGACCGTGAAGGGGGGTGGATCGCACCTCCCGATTAATCAGTCCAGCGGGCAGGAGCCAATTGCAAGCCGCACTGTGCGTGGCTCGCAATTGGTTGCATGCTGCCAGACTGACAATCGGAGGGCCCAATTGGCAAGCGCAAAGTGCCTGCCGATTGGGCCCTCTGATTGTCAGACCTGGGGAAGGGGTCTATCGGCACCCTTCCTCATCACGGATAGGGCCCGCTGCCGGGGCCCTTAGCGAATTATGTAATCCGCTCCGCTAGGAGCGGGTTAAAGATGATTTGTCGAGGTGCTTTCCAGTCCGTATGTGAAATCTATAGGCTATTGTTCATGCTCTCCTGATCTGCATTAGCAAAAATAACCTCGGAGTTATGAGCAATCCACAGATTGTCTGAAAAACAAACAAACATCTCTCAGACAAATGCTGGTAAATATTTGTATTAGAGGTCCGGTTAGAATTAGCAAAATGCATTAATATTTGTAAAGTTCATAAAATGATAATAAAAATACATGCATGCTGTGTAATGATAACCAGTGTTTTAATGTTGCATGTGAATATTATATAGGAAACTAGAGGCAAAGCCCATTGTATCCAGGAATACAACGGGCGCTAGAGCTTGACAGTGGGAAGTAGAAGGGGAGGAGTTGTCCAGTCTGTAAGGGCATGGGGTTGAATGTGTGTGTTGTGTGGGAGGTTGTGGTGGCATGGTGGCAAATGAGGGTAAGGGTGTGGAGAGATGGGTGTCAAGAACCTGTGGTGTGGAATGTTCAATGAGTGTGGGAGAGGACCGACCTTTGGGAATTGTGGCATAGTGGTTACACATGAGCTTTCCAGAGCCATGTCTTCAGATATGTGGAGGGAAAATCAGACTGGAGGCTCTTCTTAGGGGGAAATTACATGGCAACCAATTCCTGAACATCATTTCCCTTCTTGTCCCCCTGCCCTAATACACATGAAGCAGTCACAGTACACAGGTGTCCACCCTGCTTCTTCTGTCTCCATTTTTTTTACTGTTGATAAAATATTATGTGCCCAATTCCTTCTTTCACATTTGTTCTAGAAGAGCTGGATTTTTGTACCCTGCTGTTTACTACCCAAAGGAGTCTCAAAGTGGATTACAAACACCTTTTCTCTTTGTCTTCCCACAATAGACAACCTGTGAGGGATGTGGGGCTGTGAAAGATCTGAGAGAACTGGGAATGGGCCACAGTGACCCAGCAGCCTTCAGGTGACTCAAAACAGTTTCCAATCACCTTCCCTTCCTCTCCTCATAGCAGACTCTCCGTGAGGCTGGTGGGGGTAGAGAGCCTCACTTGGAAGATGGCAACCCTAAGATGAGGTCCTTTGTGCACAGCAGTCTTGACCCTAGTCAGGTTTATACACACCTAGGTAGTGTGGAATTCCAGAAGATGAACCTCACCGATCTGGCAAATTTATCTCCTCTCTGCAATGTTTTCTTGACCTAAAATAGGGCAGGGGGTGCTAGGAATATGTTCAGACCAGGGACAACCAAACTCCAGGTGGGGCCTGGAATTGCTGCTCATCTCCAGACTATACAGACCAGCTCTGCAGCCAAAAATGGCTACTTTGGAGGGGTGACTGTGTACCATTGTATCCCCCTGAGGTTTAGGGATGCCAGCCTACAGGTGGGGTCCGAGAATCCCCTAGAAGTACAGCTCCTGTAAAGCTAACTACACTTGAAATTCTGGGCCACTTATATCTTTGAGTTCATAGGAGTTTTTATTTACCAGGCCAAGCTTGAAAAAAGTCACTTCAGTTCCCATGTCTGTCCACCTATTTACTTGTTCACTATTTAGAGTTTCAAGCTGTAAATATTCTTTATTTAGATCTTCCTGAACTTCAGACTCACAAGATTGATATTGGTCTGTATGTCTGTCTGTCTCTCTGCACCTCTCTGCACCCCTCCCTTCAGTCAGGGGCTGTCAGAGGCTCCCTTCCAGCAGGCCTGAAGGGAGGGGGGGAGGGAGCACACTCACCAGCCTCTTGCCAGCTCTGTCAGGGTTCTGAGGCAATGAGGAAAGTTACAGTTGGACAAGACAGGGGCGAAAAGGGCTGGTGCAGCCTGTCCAAGCCTCTGTTCTCATCCCCCTTGGCAGCCCTATTGACCTCCTCTCTCTGCGGTGGTCAGGGGCAGACTGGCAGCGATGTCTCCAGATTGCCCCTGGCTGGGCTGGGTGGACGGGCTCTGTCAGAATTTTGGTCCAATGATTGGGCCCTGCCTCTGACAGGCCACGCCTGGTCTCTGCCCACTTAATCCTTAGCGAAATATATATAACTGCTCCCATTGTTACAGATATCAATATTCTATTGCACATTAAAAATAGAGGGAAAAGCCCTGGCAGAGGGAGCAGGGAAACTAAAGGGGGAATCTATTATGTGGAAGCCCCATTGCCTCTGTACTGTATTGGTAGTGCCTGTCTCTATGTTAAAAACACCTAGGTCTTCCGAAGGCCATCTCATGAATAAAATAGCATCATGCCCACTGAATGGCAAAGCAATAAATCATACCGCACCTCCAAGGCCCTCCTCACCCTTTTTCTTGTCTTGCCTTTGTCTGCCATCTTTTCACACATCTTACCCTCCTGATCTGCTGCTGGAAAAGGTAGAAGAGAGCAACACACCTTATACACGTTGCGCTTTTACCTGTCAATCAATCCAGGCAACCAATCCCTTTCCTCCATATTTTAAAGCAGTTTAAAGGTCCCGCTATGCCAGCTAATTTTTTTTTTAATTCAAACTTATCCGTTGCAATGCCTATGCATGGCATCATAGATGCATAGTGCTTTTGAACGCCACTTTCAAGAGCCACACTTTGTACCACAAACAAATATCTTTATTCACCACTCAGCCCCCCCACCTTCTCTCCCCCCCCACCACACCTGTCTCCATTCAATGTCTTTTATTTCTGGCATTACCTACACACATGTCCATCTATTCATTGCTCCAGGCATGTTGCCATTTTTAAAAAGAAATTCCAATCCCTGGGAAGGGAGGTGGGTGCAAGAATGGAATGATACTGATGACTAGTGAATTTGAGCCTCTATACCTTCCTTCTGATGGTTGCCTACTGATTACTCTCTGGCTGCTAGCACTTTTTAGGGTGGTGAATCCACTTTATGCAATTACCAAAATAGAGGATGTACCGAGCTGTCAGCTGGCGAGATGCTGGATGTGAGCGATGTCATGCGGAACAGCTGGAATATAATGCTTACATTCAACTAGCATGATGCTACATTTAACAGGTGTGGAAATCTCCTAAGTAAATCTTTAGCTCAGTCAGCTATTTCGTTCTAAATATCATTGATCAGTTCTTTTAGATATTTATTCTGGATATTTCCTCAAGAGAACGAAGCTACAGCTAAATTAATAAATACAAGACTACTGTTGTCAATTACTTGTCACTCTTCATACTTTGCTATTTGGGAGCGACATTGCTAGATTGTAGAAAGGGAAACCTGCCTGAGGGGAGGAATAGAACAGATTGAACTAAATACCAGTATTTCAAGGTGGGGTGGGGGCTTTTAAAAAAGAAAATCTCATAGACCCCTCCCCCTGATGCACACACACTTATCCTGTTCATACACTAGTTCATGGTCTGCTATTTCCCTCCCTACCAGCAAGATTTATTTATTTATTTATTTATTTATTCATTCATTCATTCATTCATTCATTCATTCATTCATTCATTCATTCATATTTATATACCGCTCTCCCTGAAGGCTCAGGGTGGTTTACATATAACTGAAACTATAAATGAAACCATATATATAATAACTATAACATGGCCATAATTATAACGGAAGCCTGACTGAGATGGGTCCAGGACTGAAGCTTCTTCCAGGAATGCTGTTAGTTAGTTTGCAACAGCCCTTTCCACCATCTTGTCCAGAAATGCTAAGTGTGAGACAGGTCGGTAGTTCTCAGGCTCTCGCGGATCTAAAGACGATTTTTTTTTCAGCAACGGGTGTACCACTGCTTCTTTCAATCCCTCCGGGAATTCTCCCGTTGAGAGAGATGAGTTGATTATCTCCTGGAGGGGACCCTTTATCCTTATGACGGCTGTTTTTAAGAGCCACGATGGACAAGGGTCTAGTGGGCATGTGGTTGGCCTCGCTGCTGTCAGCATCCTGTCCACTTCGGTTAGTGTGAGTCATATGAAGTTACTCATTGTTTTCTCCAAATATGGCCAAGGGGCCTCCAGTTCATTTTCTGTATCTAAGGTTGGAGGGAGGTTGCGGCGGAGTGTCGAGATTTTGTCTGCAAAGTTACTCACAAATACCTTGCAGCTAATGTCCAATTGACTACTATTTTGTTGCCCTTCTATTAGAGCAGTAAGAGATCAAACTATCCTAAATACTTGAGCCGGGTGTGAATCTGCAGATGCGATGGTAGCCGAGTAAAAATTACACTTTACTGACTTCACCGCCATCTCATAGGCCTTCATCTGCATTCCATAATGTTCTTGAGGTTTCGTCACAAGTCTTCCTCGAAACTTGCTCTAGCCATCTCAGTTCCCGTTTCTTATTGCAAAGCTCCTTGGTGTACTAGTGCATGTACTAGTGGGGAAGCTCGCTGCAGTCTAAAAGGCAGCGGGCGCTAGTGGCAGAAAGGCAGGGGGGTGGCATGAGGCAGGTCGCCAGAGGCGCGGAGAGGCCTCCAGCCTTCTTGCCCATGTTGCAGGCCCGAAGGCGGCAGGGTGGATGTGTGTCAGGGTGGGGGCTGGCAGGCGCCTTGGGGTCCATGGGAAGAGGCAGAGGCAGAGGCAGGCCTGTGGTATTCCCAGCGGAGGCAGGCCCTGTGAGGGGGCTCTGTGGGCGCAGCCTGCATTGTGGAGCAGGCACCGGCAGTGACCCTGAGGAGGCGGTCAGCTCATGACTGCGCTGGGCAGGTCACTCGCTGCCTCCACTGCCTCACCTCCTGTGCCATCAGTGGCCGGCTAGGCATCTTCTTTGGAGCGGGCACAGGCGGGCCTTCAGCATGTGATGCCAATGCCTTGTGGATGTGCTGGGCAGGTTGCTCGCCACTGCTGTCACCTTGTCTGCCATGCCCTCAGCACGTGGGCCAGCCTGTTTTGTGGTGCAGGCAGGGCATGGGTGGAACGACGGACAGTTGGAGACACACTGGCTCCGGCAGCCATGTGTGTGTATGAGGTGAGTGGTGAGTGGCTGGTGACAGAGGGTAGAGCTGTAAGGGGCAGCCCAATCACCCTGATTGGCCTGTATTCCAACTCGGACACCCCGAACACACTCCACACCCTGGCCCCTTTCATAAATCTTAAGAGGACCGAATGGATAAGGATGAACCAAATGGATAAGTATATATGTATGTATGTATGTATGTATGTATGTATGTATGTATGTATGTATGTATGTATGTATGTTGTTATATCTTTCATGTCTTATTACCTTTTCTCTTTTTTTCTTCCTATACTAAATTCCAAGTCTGTGGGTGTGCCTATGTTTAAATGTTGTACAGTGTTATGATTTGTTAGGTGACCTCAGACTTTTAAAAAAGGGGTACTTCCACATGATTCACATAGCTGCTGTTTAGTTAAAATGTACTGATTAGTTTAGGATTACTCAAACTTTTGTGAAGCAGGAATTTGGTGGTGAATGATTGTAATTCTTTCACTTCTGATATGAGGTGCTCACAATGCATCCAATTATAAGATAAAGGAAGAGAGAGTTTTGTGTGGCTTTAGCTTCAGGCTGATGTTTGGCCCATACAGACCCTGACCTATGGCAACTTAGGAGCTACATACTAGTTCTAAGACAGATTTCTGGACTGTAGAAGTTTTCCTTCCTATCATTTGGAGCTCTCCAAAAGATCTAGCTGTAACAGAGCCCTTGGATTAAAAGGGATTGTCCTTACGCAGCAGTGAAAGAGGTTTGGCTCAAGGCCATTATAGCATTTGTAAGCATCCAGAATAGGCAACCCAAATTGGCAATGCTAGGCTGTAAAGAGCTTCAGCCATTTTGGAAGGCAGGACTGTCATATGATTAGTGTGTATGTGGGGAGGTAGGTACAGGTTGAGGGCTAACCTTGTCTGTTTTCACAGCCAGGGATATGATTTCCAAATTCAGTCAGTCAGTCAGTCAGTCAGTCAGTCAGTCAGTCAGTCAGTCAGTCAGTCAGTCAGTCAGTCAGTCAGTCAGTAACCTTTATTGGCATAAAATATGCATAAAACATATAGAAATAGGGCTTAAAATTAAAACGAAATAATAAAATAGGCCATGGGGTTATATAACCTAACAGAACTTAAAATGATTACATAAACTGTACAAGATAAAATACAAAATAGGCAGCATATTATAAAAGCATCTTGGTTAAGTCTTTGGCGACTATAATGGTTACCTCTGGGTCTTTGTCAGAGAGCAGAAATTGCAAGGTCATAGATTTACTCACAGAAGGCTTGTTTCCCAGCAAAGCAACAAAGCTGTCATCCCAACACTGCTCATATAAGGGGCAATCTAACAAAATGTGTGAGACAGAGTCACGGCAGCCAGAACCACACGGACAGAGTCTGGCGTGGTATGGGATATGGTTAAACCTTCCCTCTAAGACAATTGAAGGGAAAGCATTCATTTGTGCAAGGAGAAAAGTTCTTCTCAGGGGTGGGACATCAAGAAGATGTAGATATGTAGGCATAAGATTTCTCTGCATAGTGATGCCAAAGATTTCCAAATTAAATTCCCATGATTTATCACATCTAAAAAGGTTAGAGGAAGCAAATAAACAAAATGAAACACAGAGAGGGGGGAAAGAAAACAATACAGGTGAGGAGCTGTCAAGGATTCTCTCTTCCCTCTTGCCTGACATCCAAATTATCCTATGAAAATAAGATTATTATAGGGCCTCAAACTTAGATCATCAGTATCACAAACCTGAAGCTCATCTGTTATCTCAGAAGAAGCTGATGAAAAGTACATTTGGTTGCTGAATTGGTCTCTGTGGAGGGAAGCTGCTCTGAGTCAGAGTGATGTATGGGGATTTAGTACAGAGATGAGGGAACACATTCTTCCTTTGATTTATCTGTTGCATAATCTTTCCCACTTTCAGCAGCTTTTGTAGTCTGCAGGTTTTGAATGACAAGGAGAACTGCTGCTGAAAACCTCCCCATCAAGGCAGGAATCGGCCTATTGCCGATTCCATCTTTGGGATGAGAAATGAGGTTTTGGTACTGAGATACTGAGAGAAATGTCAAAAAACAGAGAGAAAGCTTGAATGCCCAGGCTGAGTAAACTCCTGGAAACTGGGGCAGAATTCTCAGAAGTTACAGTAAAAATGCTTTCTTTCCTTCAAGTGAAGCAAAGCACTGCTTGGAATTAGAACTGAACTATTATAAATAACATAAAGATACTTTGCACAGCATCAGATCAAGCAAGGAGACAAAGAAAAGGGCTATACACGCAATTCCCCTTCAATGATCGCTGTCTTGCCGTGGCAAGGGGGCTTGCATAGCTCAGTGAAGCTATGAGCTATGCCGTGCAGGGCCACCCAAGATGGACAGGTCATAGCTGAGAGCTCTGACAAAAGGTGATCCACTGGAGATGGAAACAGCAAACCACTCCAATACCTTTGCCATGAAAACCCAATGGATAAGTTCAAAAGGCAAAACAATATGATGCCGGAAGATGAGCCCCTCAGGTCGGAAGGTGTCCAATATGCTACTGGGGATGAGCAGATGGCTAGTACAAGTAGCGCCAGAATGAATGAAGTGACTGGGCCAAAGCTGAAAGGACACTCAGTTGTGGAAGTAACTGGTGGCAAAAAGACAGTCCGATGCTGTAAAGATTTTTATTTCATTGGAACCTGGAATGTCAGATCAATGACTCAAGGCAAGGTGGACGTGGTTAAACAAGAGATGACAAGACTGAACATCAACATTTTAGGAATCAGTGAACTCAAATGGACAGGAATGGGTGAATTTAATTCAGATGACGATCAGGTATACTACTGTGGACAAGAATCTCGCAGAAGAAATGGAGTAGCCTTCATAATCAATAAGAGAGTAGGAAAAGCAGTCTTGGGATACAATCCCCAAAATGACAGAATGATCTCAGTTCGAATCCAAGGCAAACCATTCAACATCACAGTAATCCAGGTCTATGCCCCAACCACTACTGCTGAAGAGGATGAAGTTGACCAGTTCTATGAAGCCCTACAACACCTTCTAGAAGCAACGCCAGAAAACTATGTGCTTATCATCATGGGGGAGTGGAATGCTAAAGTAGGAAGCCAAAAGATAACTGGGATAACTGGCAAGTTTGGCCTTGGAGTACAAAATGAAGCAGGGCACAGGCTGGTAGAATTTTGTCAAGAGAATACAATGGTCATAGCAAACACTCTTTTCCAATAACCCAAGAGACAACTCTACACATGGACAACACTAGACGGTCAACACAGAAATCAGATTGACTATGTGCTCTGCAACCAAAGATGGAGAAGTTCTATACAGTCAGTAAAAACAAGACCAGGAACCGATTGTGGTTCAGATCATCATCATCTTGTTGCCAAATAAGGCTCAAATTGAAGAAAATAGGGAAAAGCACTAGGCAACTCAGGTATGAACTAAATCAGATCCCTAATGAATATACAGTAGAGGGGACCAACAGATTTAAGGAATTAGATCTGATAGACAGAGTGCCTGAAGAACTATGGACAGAAGTTAACAACATTGTACAAGAGGTGGCAATTAAAACCATCACAAAGAAAAAGAAATGCAAGAAAGCAAAATGTCTGTCTGAGAAACCTTTACAAATAACTGAGGAGAGAGAGAAGGGAAGTAAAAGGCAAGGGAGACAGAAAGTTTGGCCTTGGAGTTCAAAATGAAGCAGGGCACAGGCTGGTGGAATTTTGTCAAGAGAATACAATGGTCATAGCAAACACGCTTTTCCAACAACCCAAGAGATGACTCTACACATGGACATCACCAGACGGTCAACACAGAAATCAGATTGTGCTCTGCAGGCAAAAATGGAGAAGTTCTATACAGTCAGTAAAAACAGGACCAGGAGCTGATTGTGGTTCAGATCATCAGCTTCTTGTTGCAAAATTTAGGCTTAAATTGAAGAAAGTAGGGAAGAGCATTAGGCCACTCAGGTATGAACTAAATAATATCCCCGACGAATATACAGTAGAGGTGACAAATAGCAACTAAAACCATCCCAAAGAAAAAGAAATGCAAGAAATCAAAATGGCTGTCTGAGGAAGCTGTACAAATAGCTAAGGAGAGAAGGGAAGTGAAAGGCAAGGGAGAAAGAGAAAGATACACCCAACTGAATGCAGAATTTCAGAGAATAGCTAGAAGAGATAAGAATGCCTTCTTAAATGAACAGTGCAAACAAATAGAAGAAAACAATAGAATGGGGAGGACCAGAGATCTTTTCAAGAAAATTGGAGATATGAAGAGAACATTTCATGCAAAGATGGGTATGATAAGGGACCAAAATGGTAGGGACCTCACAGAAGCAGAAGAGATTTTAAAAAGGTGGCAAAATGATACAGACGAACTATACAAGAGTGAGCTTAACATCCCTGATAACCACAAAACGGTAGTTACTGACCTGGAGCCAGACATCCTGGAAGGTTAAGTCAAATGGGCCTTCGGAAGTCCAAGCAACAGTAAAGCTAGTGGTGGTGACAGCATTCCAGTTGAACTATTCAAAATCTTAAAAGACAAAGCAGTAAAAGTGCTACACTCAATATGCCAGCAAATTTGGAAATGGCCACAGGATTGGAAAAGGTCAGTTTACATTCCAATCCTAAAGAAGGGCAATGCCAAAGAATGTTCAAACTACCGCACCATTGCACTCATTTCTCATGCTAGCAAAGTTATGCTCAAAATTCTACAAGCTAAGCTCCAGCAATATGTGGACCAAGAACTTCCAGAAGTACAGGCAGGATTTCGAAGAGGCAGAGGAACTAGAGATCAAATTGCCAACATACGCTGGATCATAGGGAAAGCTAGGGAGTTCCAGAAGAACATCTACTTCTGCTTCATTTATTATGCTAAAGCCTTTGATTGTGTGGAGCACAACAAATTGAGGCAAGTTCTTAAAAGGATGGGAATACCAGAGCATATTATTTGTCTCTTGAGAAACCTATATGCAGGTCAAGAAGCAACAGTGAGAACTGAACATGGAATCACTGATTGATTCAAAATTGAGAAAGGAGTTCGGCAAGGCTGTATACTGTCACCTTGCCTATTTAACTTGTATGCGGAGCACATCATGAGAATGGCGGGATTAGAGGAGTCACAAATTGGGATCAAGATTGCAGGGAGAAATGTCAACAACCTCAGATATGCAGATGATACCACTCTAATGGCAGAAAGTGAAGAGGAACTAAAAACCCTGTTGATGCGGGTGAAGGAGGAGAGTGCAAATGTTGGCTTGAAACTCAACATCAAGAAAACAAAGATCATGGCATCCGGTCCTCTCAATCCCTGGCAAATAGATGGGGAAGAAATGGAGATAGTGACAGATTACTTTGGCCACCTCATGAGAAGGAAGGACTCCCTGGAGAAGAGCCTAATGCTGGAAGTGATCGAGGGCAAAAGAAGAAGGGGATGACAGAGAATGAGGTGGCTGGATGGAGTCACTGAAACAGTAGGTGCAAACTTAAATGGACTCCAGGGAATGGTAGAGGACAGGAAGGCCTGGAGGATCATTATCCATGGGGTCGCGATGGGTCGGACACGACTTCGCACCTAACAACAACAACAATACACACAGCTCTTTGTCTTCTACACACATAACCTGACTGTTGTTATTTCTAGCATAGGCTACTTACTGATAAATTGACAGTTATCCTATTTTTGGCATCATCATTTCCTTCTATTTGCTGTTGTCCCCCATTTTGTGTAGCGTTTAGTTTTTTTGGCACTCATAGGATGATGATGATGATGATATCATCAGTTCAGTCGTGTCCGACCATTGGTGATTCTATAAGAAAATCCTTCGCCATGTGTCCCTGTCTCTGACTGCTTCTTTCAGTTGGTCCATGGTCATCCCTGTATCAGCTTTGATCGTGTCAAGCCAGCAGATCCTTTGGCAGCCACGTTTCCTTTTGCCACTGACCATGCCAAGCATTAATGATTATATGATTAATTGATTAATTAATTAATTATATTTATATTCCGCCCTCCCCGGAGGCTCAGGCCGGTTTACATTGAACTTATGAACCATACATGAAACAATCTGCATTAATAATCAAACATAACATTAACAACAGTGGTTGTAACACTGTTAAATAATACAACAAATGCAACAAATAAGTTGTAACAACACACAATGCAATATAACAGCACAACAGTGCAACAGTGCAATGGCACAACAGGTCCAGAGCGCTCTGGGGGAGTTCTGGGGTTCGGGGAGCAGGGGCCCTTCATTCGCTGTTGGTTATGCCTGGTCTCAACCAAATGCCTGGTGGAAGAGCTCCTTTTTGCAGGCCATGCAGAACTGTTTAAGTTCTGTCAGGGCCCTGATCTCCTCTGGGAGCTCGTTCCACCAGGTGGGGGCCAGGACAGAGAATGCTCTGGCCCTGGTTGAGGCCAGGCGGACTTCTTTAGGGCCAGGGACCATTAGCCGGTTGGTGGCGGTGGAGCGCAGAGCTCTTTTGGGGGCATAGGCAGGGAGGCAGTCCCTCAGGTACACTGGGCCCTGACCGCGAATGGCCTTGAAGGTAATTACGAGAACCTTTAGTCTGATCCGGAATTCAACTGGCAGCCCCTGCAGTTGGTGGAGAATGGGCCAGATGTGGGACCTCCACAGTGTTGCTGTGAGGATCCTGGCCGCTGTGTTTTGGACCAGCTGTAGTTTCTGGGTCAAGGCTAAGGGCAGGCCTGCGTAGAGCGAGTTACAGAAGACCAATCTAGAGGTGACCATCGCATGGATCACTGTGGCTAGATGTTCCGGGGACAGGTGGGGCGCTAGTAGTTTGGCTTGGCAGAGATGGCAGAATGCCAGCCGCGCTACCTTTGTGATCTGGGCTTCCATTGTAAGGGAAGCATCCCGAATCACGCCTAGGTTCCTGGTAGAGTCAGACGTAGAGAGCTGTATACCATCCAGGGCAGGCAGACGCTCTTCCTCGCATGGGCCCTTCCTACCCAGCCACAGGACCTCCGTCTTTGAAGGAATGAGCTTCAGGTGCCTCTGCTTTAGCCATCTCGTCACTGCTTCCAGGCAGCTGGCTAATGCTTCTGGGGGGAATCAGGGTGGCCATCCATCAGGAGGAAGAGCTGGGTGTCATCAGCATATTGATGACAACCCAGCCCAAACCTCCGTACCAGTTGTGCGAGAGGGCGCATAAAGATGTTGAATAGGATAGGAGAGAGGACCGCTCCCTGTGGGACTCCACAAGTAAGTTGCCGGCTCTCTGATGTTCTCTCTCCTATTGCAACCCTCTGTCCACGATCCCGGAGGAAGGAGATCAGCCACAGAAGGGCTGTCCCTCGTATTCCGGCATCGATGAGGCGGCGAGCTAGAAGCTCGTGATCGACTGTGTCGAACGCTGCTGAGAGGTCTAATAATATCAGCATTGCCGACCCGCCTCGGTCCAACTGGCGACGGAGGTCGTCCGCCAGGGTGCCTAGCACTGTCTCTACCCCATGGCCAGGCCGGAAACCTGACGGATGGGTCTAGAACCGAAGCTTCTTCCAGGTACTCTGTTAGATGGTTTGATCATAGGATTGATCATAGGATAGGGCAGGGGAGATGCATGAAAAGCCCATCTCTATCAGAGCAGAGGAACCAACCCAAAGAAATACCAGTTGCTTTGAGCATGACAAAAATACATGATTTGTTTTACAGAATGTGAGATTATTATGACTATTTCTCAAGACCCATCAAGGCACAGGAGGCCTATGCAAGTTTCATAGTGAGGCTCTACAAGGATTTTACTCAGAAAACAAGATAAACTAATGTAGCTTAGAAGAACTATAACTCGTTGACATTTTCCTCTCACAAATGTTTTGTAGAGAATCCAACAAAATGATATGGAACTATTTTCTGGACTTAAATTAACCGTGACTGATTCTCATGGATATTAGTACAATTATACACTGTATCTCATTGTTTGTGTGAATGTCTGTTATCTAAATTATTTTTATTTTGCGTTTGTTTACATGGATAGGGAGCACATGGTGTATTGGTGTCAGGACCTGAGCCAATAGAAGGAACTCTGTCTAGGACCCAAGGTATGTTATCTAGTGTATTCAGCCTGTTTACCATTGACAACTTGTGAGCCATGGGTGAGACTATCAAAGACACCTTGTAATAGCAGTAGTTCAGAGTAGGTCATAAATAACCTGTCATATGTTGACAGACTTTGTAGCTGGGGAAGAAAAATGTTTCACAAATTGTTTGGAGTGTAGCTGAGTGCTTGTACTTAGGTTTAGAGACAGAACTGTAATTAACCCTGTTGTCAGTGTATAAATACTGATGTTTCATCTTGGTCAACCTCTTAGCAGAGTTAGGCAGTTTTGCATGGAATGGAGAAACCCTGTACAGAATATCATTGGTCTGGAACAATAGTTTTTGGGAAACAGATGAACAACCAGATGGCAACTTGAACTGCTCCAAGGACCTCATAAAACATGCTCCCCTTCTGGTGGTTGACTGTCCATGAAGTTGTTAAAAGGATGATGACCAAGCACTTGAATATATTTTCTTTTCTTGTTCTGAGTTGGAGCAAGAAAGCTGCAAACTCTTCTAATTTGTACAGACAGAGTGGCTAGAAAATTTAAGTAAATATAAACAGATTTGAAATCTGAATAAACAAATGGTAGCCAGCAAGAAATTGTGGGACAAGGTCAAGCAGGCAGGAAAAAAAGATGAATTTCTTTCTTCTTTTGTTTCTTTCCTCCCCCTGAAACAAACTGATCAATGAATGGCAGAAACTGGCTATGAGGAAGCTTCCTCTAGGGCAGTGGTCCCCAACTCCCGGTCCAGGGACCGGTACCGGTCCGTAGATGATTCGGCACCGGGCCGCGGCTCCTCCTCGTTTTCCTCCCCAGCTGCTGTCTCGGGGACTGCCCTGCCACTCTGCCACTGGCTCACTTTTGGTGCTCTCCAGCGATTCACTCTTTGGCCACTTAGGCGGCCAAACCTAGATCACTGTTCCTTTATACTCTTACTAGTGATCAAGTCCGCTGCCGTTTAAATGCAGCAGGCGCTAGCAGGCCTATGGAGTGGTGCCAGGTGTGCGGGCTGGGTGCGGGCGGGCGCGCAGCCAAGGCTGTGGATGGGGCGGCACGAGACCCTGTCATGTCAGTGGGCGGCTGCGGGAGGTGTCTGTCCGGCGCAGGCCCTACCTGAGTCGTGGCAGGGCAGAAACAGTGTTGAGCGTTGGCAGCAGCGGGAGAGAGTAGAAGGGGTCGGTGGTCAGGCCCCGTCGCTGGCACTGGCGTTGCGGCTGCGGCCTATCCCGCAGCCACCCGGTCCCAGCACCTGCACTGGCGGTGCCGTGTCCGCGCCTGCCAACATAGGGGGCAGCTCCACTGGTGCAGGCACAGCGGCGTGCGGCAGCAGCTCGAGGCTTGGCGGGTCGGCGGCCAGCAGCAGCTGTAGGCTTGGGGCGGTGGCGGCCGGCAGCAGCTCGAGGCTTGGCGGGGCAGCGGCGACGTCTCGTTCTGTGCAGCGGGGTGGCCGAAGGCGGTGGCGGCACAGCTGCGGCTGGCAGGGGAGCCGCCGTGGGGGAAGACGGCTTGGGCCGGCAGCGGCTCCTCGTTGGCAGGCGGGCAGGCGGGAACGGCCTGTCTCGGGTGCAAGGCAGCAGTCGGCCGGATGCGGGCGAGTTGGGGGGGCGGTGCCTGCCGATTGGGCCCTCCAAGTGTCAGTCCAGAGGAAGGGGCCTATGGGTACCCGTCCTCATCATGGACAGGGCCCACCCTCGGAGCCCTTAACCGATTATTTAATCTGCTCCGCTAGGAGCGGGTTAAAGATGTCCATTTCATTGCAAATTACAGCCTATTGCAGACTTAAAGAAAAGAACCTACTTATGCCTTCAGCTAACACATCATAGATGTTACTGGTGAGAGGTGGAATGAGCACAATAATGGTCTCTGAAAGCTCAAGGAAAGCTGAAGGAAAATCAGTTCATATGATGAAACGCAACAGGGATAAACACTTGAACACAAGCTACCAAGTATATATTTAAACTCCACTGTGTTGTGAACTGGCATAATGTTCTATGCCGAAGTAATGTTCAGCGTATTACAGTTAGTAATGCCCTAGTTTTTCAAGATATCATATTCAAAACCCTATTCTTTTGGAATAATATCAAATGACTTTTATGACTGATTCTTTTTGACAGATGAAAACCAATCGAATTTGATATTTATCTGTCAGTTGTTTATAACCAGTATAATTTAATATTCCTTTTATTACCCAGTTGAGTATTTGATATCCCCTATATGCACACGATTTTGGGTTTTATTATTTTTATAAATGTTATGAGGTGCTATCTCATATGTAACATTAGTTGTTGGCTATGCTGTTGATAATATTTAAAATCAATAGTGGCTGAATGTGCCAAAGGACTGCAAGTAATTCTTTGTATATCTGGAACAAACTGCCTATAAATCAGTGGCTTACTGGATTCCCCCCCCTCCCTGTGAAATATGTATTTTTCTTTCTCCTTAAGTAGATGTTGAATCTAAAGTTATTTGGGGTGGAGTGTTGGTAGTGGGGACTTCTCTGATCAGCTGGTATTCACCCAGTGCGACAAAGCACAAGGATGATCTAAAAACAGTGTTAGAGGAGACAGAACAATGGTCAAGAAGTCTTCTGTAAACACTAGAGTTCCCAGACTCCCTAGTGGAGGTGGGAGTCTCCGTTTTGCAGACCCTGTTGTATAGCCCCTGATCAACTGGCCAGCAGGGAGAACTCACACCCCCCTAAAGAGGAAGGCTCTTAAAAGATGTAGTGACACGCTTGTGTTACTGCACATATAGCCCAGAAGTATCATCATGGCTTCTGTGATGTTGGGGCATTTGGGCAAAACCTTTATGGTAAATTTGGCTTCAACTGTAGAGTTTTTGTCCAAATACCAGCACACTGCCCCAACATCCTGGAAGTGATGGTGTCATTTCCTGTTTACATTGGCAGTGATGTGAACATGTAATTGCAAGTCAGCAGAGTCTCCCTCCTGCTCCTATTAAGTCCTCCCAATTAAGTCCTCCCAATCTCCTACTGGGTGCTGACACTCAGTTATTATCACCCATCATCCCAACCTGCTTTATATATTTTATTTACTACAAAATGTTATACCTTACATTGCCTCCAGATCAGGTATTTCTCCAGACATACAGTTTATTAGGGAAGGCAAGTATGCTATGGCATGCTAGAAAATCAAGCAGAGAAAGGTATCCAACAGTATAGTACTGTAAGTTGAAACTATATTAGAGCTAACAATTCATTGAATAAAATCAATGATTTTGTAATGTAAACTAGCAAAGATGATCATGGGGAAGATGATTCTTGAGGGAAACTTGTGCTGGGCTGAATCCTATGCCACTGGAGCATGTTTGCAGAAGTGAGTTTTACCTCCTCCCCTTTATAGTTCCTTAAGGCCCTGGAAAAGCAGTTCCTGAGGGAGGAGGACCCTCAGAACAACATGGGGATGTGATATATGGGGTTGTAACAAGAAGTGGGAATGGCCAAAATGGACCTTCTGTCTTTTGTATGAGTTCTGCAATTTACACCCAGATCCAAAGTTTCCTTCATGAAATTGAAAAATGAGATACATAAAATGGCTCTGAAGAAGATGCATAAATTGGCTGCCACTACAAAGGATCTCAGGATCCCATTCTGAGTCAAACAGTGCAACAGACCAAGGCAGTGTCCTTCAAGACACAACCACCAATAGGGATAACAATTCCTGGGTGGAACCAGGGGATCCCCTGGAATTATAACTCATCTCCAGACTAAGAGAGTAGTTCCCCTGAAGAAAATGGCTGCTTGGGAGGTGGACTCCATAGCATTTTACTTCACTGAAGTCTCAACCTGCCCCAAATCCTGCTCACTCCTGGCTCCACCCCAAAGGTCTCCAGGTATCTCCCAACCCAGACTTGGCAACCCTAATCACCAATGCAAAACAGAGCCAGGCATCTGATTCAGCTGTATAAACAATAGTACACAACTGTAATGGTAAATGAATGAAGAAGGCCTTTGTGATAGCCTGGTTAATTATGAAGCTTGTGACTCAGGCAGATTGTGTTCACTTGTAGCAGAACAGAATAGCATCTGGATGTTACTGAAGAATGGCAATGCCCTAGGATTATATTGTTTTACAGCACTGTGACGGAAGTCATTAGGCAGCATGGGCATGGCTTTGGGTTGCACATATATACAGCAGTGAAAGGGAACATACTGCAGAGTAGGGCAGTGGAAAGAGATACTTCTGCTGACCATTCCAGTTTGCTGGGCCTGCCAAAGGTGCTTTGCATCTGTGCAAGTCTTTTTCCTCTTTGCCCCTCCCCTTACAGTTTAGCAGAGCTAAACTCAGTGTCTCTCGGCCACTGAGGTTATTTAAGTTTTTCATTTTTCCAAAGCGCTGATGAAGCAGGGCACTCTTTACTGCTGTCATAATATCATTTAAGCTTCCTTTCCTTGATTGCTTTTTGAAAACACCAACCTTAATCGTTTCAGACCCCAAGGACTGGCTGCATCGCTTGAATGATGGCCCATCTGCTTGAATGCATAGCTGGCTTAAACGATTTCATTAAAAGGTGATACTTCGACAGTGGGATGCAGTGGGAGGATGTCACCAGTGGTGCTATGCTTCAGTTCCATTTGGGCCAATGGGAGTGTGCCAGTGGAAACTGCATCTAGGTCATGCATCTGCTGCTGTGAAGCCTTGCGACAAGAAGAATATTTTCAGCAGCAGAACAAGCACTGTGTGCCTACAGAAGTAAGGAGTCCTTGCAAAGGCAAATATTCCAGACAAAAGAAGACTAGGTAAATGGAACAGGTGATAAAATAGGAGAACACAGGCAATGGATGAGTAAACATTTATACTGGCAGATCAGTGCAAACAGTCTTTCACCTCCTTGGTTGGATGCAATCTGAACCAGGCTATCAAAATCAGTTGACAATATATATTTATATAATCTCTATTTTAATGATAAATGAAACAACCAGAACGGACTCTAGATTTTTTTCGGTATTATATGCATAGAATTTTGAGTTGGTAGGATGACTTTTCAAGAGCCATACAAATTTAAATAACCTTAAATATGTTTTCTAGCTGGCAAACATTCTTTATATTATATTTTATTATAGGTTGAAATAGTGAAAACCTCTAGGATAAGTTTCAGAATCACAGGAGGTATGCTTCTTTGGCAAACTGGGTTTGTTAATTTATGTACCATGATGGAATTCACACTGGTTGTAATTTTTCTGCGACTTTCTGCACAAAGGAAACAACCACCGATGAAAGGTCTACTTTGAAAACAGAACAAAATCTAGAGTCCATTCTTGTTGTTTCATTTATCATTAAAATAGACATTATATAAATATATTGTCAACTGATTTTGATAGCCTGGGACAGGTTCTCTCTTTTTCTGTTAGGATATTTATTAAGAACCGCCTGTTTTTTCGTGTTGTAGTTGGGTGCAGTATGAGTTAAATTATGTAATTGTGGGCTGAGATCCAAGCAGGAATGAAATTTGGATAGATGTCAGAGCCAGGCTTGGGCCATGAATAGCATATCCAAACCTCAATCAGGGAGGTGTTCTTCCAGAGTATTGGAGGTGAGCAGCTAAAGCAGATAGCTGTGATTACCAGATGGCTTTCTCAAGAACAAGTCATGTCAGACTAACCTTATCTTTTTTTCTTTTTGTTTTGAGAAACTTACTACCTTGCTGGATCAGGAGAATGCTGTGGATATAATTTATCTCAATTTCAGTAAAGCTTTTGATAAAATTCCACATGCTATTCTTGTTGACAAGTTGGTAAAATGCAGTATGGATCCTATTACTGTTAGGTGGATTGAGAAGTAGTTGACAGATTGCACCCATAGGGTGCAATGGTTCATCATCCTCTTGAAGAGGGGTGACAACTGGAGTGCCTCAGGGATCTGTCCTGGGCCCTGTGTTGTTCAACATATTTATAAATGATTTGGATAAAGGCTTATTAAATTTGCAGATGATATTAAACAGGGAGGGATAGCAAACACAGCAGAAGACAGAATCAGAATGATCTTGACAAGCTGGAAAACCTGGATAATTTCCGCACATCAGTAAAAATAGTGTTACGCCAACTGAATGCCATAGCGCTAAATTATATCGCACCTCCCAGCACCTCCTCACCTTTTTGCTGTCTCGCCTTGGTTTGCCGTCTCTTCACACATCTTACCCTCCACATATGCTGCTGGAAATAGCAGAAGAGAGCAATGCGCCAAATTCCTTTCTCCATGTTTTAAAGGTCATGCAATGCTCACTAATTTTGTTTTAATTCATACTTCTCCATTATAACGGCTATGCATAGAATCATAGATCCATAGTGCTTTTTGAATGTCATCCCTTATGGAATCATGAGTCCTTTGATACTTTTAAAAATTAATCTCATTCGTAATATTTTTTTTGGGGGGGGGACTTTAGAGAGGCATGCTTTGTGTTACAACACTGTAAAAAATATTTTATTTCTGGCATTGCCTGCACACTTGTATGCTTATTTGAAGTAAGTTAGCCAGTAAGTTAGCCATTTTTAAAAAGAAATTCCTGTCCCCGGGAATAGGGGAGAGGGAGGCAGGTGTGAGGGCGGGACGAGGCAGGCAATTTTAGTGTGTTTTAGCCTCCATACTTTCCCTCTGCTGGTTGCCTGCTGGTGGCTCTCCAGTAGCTAGTACTAAATAGGTTGATGAATCCACTTTATGCGATTCCCCAACTTGTGCTTTAAAATGGAGGTTGTAGCGAGGTGGTTACTTCCCAGACACTGCATGTTAGCGATGTCATATGGATGGGATGGAATATAACAACTATACTAGGTAAGCATTTCACCACATTTAATGGGTATGGAAATGCCCCTGAATTTCAATAGTGAAAAATGTAAAGTTCTGCGTTTAGGTAGGAAGAATCAAATCCATCATTATAGGATGGGGGGGCCATGTCTTCGTAGTAGCAGACCATACACTGAACATGAGTTAGCAGTGTGACCAATTATTCACAAGGCGGAAAGGCTGTGCTGGTGGCAGCAGCTCAGTGGAGCTAATCCCTGATTACGCACAATGCTGATGCCATCCTGGCTCCCACCCAGCCCTGGCCTGACCCAGCACCTTGGATAGCCTGCAGTAAGTGAACATGGATACTTCCATATTTTGTTTGATGCTGCAGGCACCATCCATGGTTCTACCAGGCCAGCCCCTCCCTGTCCTATGGTGTTCCTGCAGGGCGCTGGGCGCCGGCGGGAAAGCAAGCAGAGCAGGGGCTCATGGACAATGATCCTCCAGGCCTTCCTACCATGCCCGGGAGTCCATTTAAGTGCTATTGGACTGTCTTTCCAAGTATTTAAAAGGGTGCCATATAGAGGATGGAGCCGAGTTGTTCTCTCTTGTCCTGGAGGGACGGACCAAAACCAATGGAATGAAATAAATTCAAAAGAAATTCTGTCTAAACATTAGGAAGAAGTTCCTGACAGAGCGCTTTCTCAGTGGAACAGGCTTGCTCAGGAGGTGGTGGGTTCTCCATCTTTGGAAATTTTTAAACAGAGGCTAGATAGCCATCTGACGGAGAGGCTGATTCTGTGAAGGCAAAGGGGTGGCAGGTTACAGTAGATGAGCGATTGGGATGTGAGTGTCCTGCATAGTGCAAGGGGTTGGACTAGATGACCCATGTGGTCCCTTCCAATTCGATTATTCTATGATTCTATGATTATATAATTCTATGAAGTTGTGTCCGACCCATCGTGACCCCATGCACAATGATCCTCCAGGCCTTCCTGTCCTCTACCATTCCCCAGAGTCCATTTAAGCTCGCCCCAACTGCTTCAGTGACTCCATCCAGCCACCGCATTCTCTGTCGTCCCCTTCTTCTTCTGCCCTCAATCGCACCCAGTATTAGGCTCTTCCCCAGGGAGTCCTTCCTCCTCATGAGGTGGCCAAAGTATTTGAGCTTCATCTTCAGGATCTGGCCTTCTAAGGAGCAGTCAGAGCTGATCTCCTCTAGGACTGACCAGTCTGTTCACCTTGCAGTCCAAGGGACTCGCAAGAGTCTTCTCCAGCACCAGAGTGCAAAGGCCTCAATTCTTTGTCACAAATTTCGAAGCCATACATTGCAACTTGGAAGACCATAGCCTTAACTAGATGCACTTTGGTTGGCAGGGTGATGTCTCTGCTTTTTAGGATGCTGTCTAGCTTTGCCATATCTTTCCTCCCAAGGCGCAAGTGTCTTTTAATTTCTTTGTTGCAGTCCCCATCTGCAATAATCTTGGAGCCCAGGAAAATAAAATCTGTCACTATCTCCATTTCTTCCCCATCTAGTTGCCAGGAATTGAGAGGGCCAGATGCCATGATCTTTGTTTTCTTGATGTTGTGTTTCAAGCCAACTTTTGCACTCTCCTCCTTCACCCGCATCAACAGGCTCTTTAGTTCCTCTTCACTTTCTGCCATTAGAGTGGTATCATCTGCATATCTGAGGTTGTTGATATTTCTCCCTGCAATCTTGATCCCAATTTGTGACTCCTCTAATCCCGCCTTTCTCATGATGTGCTCCACATACAAGTTAAATAGGCAAGGCGACAGTATACAGCCTAACTCCTTTCTCAGTGTTGAACCATTGATTCCATGCCCGGTTCTCAGGGTGTTTCCGCACAAGGAACAATGTTGCCAATTGGTTCCACAAAGTGGAAACGCTATTTTAAATAGTGCAATCTCGGTGTTACGCATACCTGCATTTGTAGTGAAATCCAGTAGTGTTTCATTCATTTCCCACAGGTTTCCGGTCTCGCAAAAATCGCTGGAAAGGAAGTGATTTTTTCTGTGCTTGATCCTGCCCCTGGCCGTCAATCAAATGAACAGCTAATGGGCGGTTGTTATCATGCTCCGGAAAAGCCCCTTTCCCTTTAAGCAAAGGTTTTTTTTAAGAAAGAGAAACACGTTGCAACGAATATGCCTTGATTCCTCCTAACGTACAGATCAATCTTGCTGGCATGTTAGCTGGCAAGTTATCATTACCACACTCCCCCGAGTGAAAAAAAAATCCCCCCCCTCCATGGGCGCGATTTTTTGCCAAATATAAAGGGAACTTGCAAACGTTGGTTCGTTGCTTTCCACTCACTCCGAGGAAAAAAAATGGTCATCGCTTCACCAGAAGTTTGGAGGAAAGAGCCAGGGGGAGGGACTTTGTTGAAACCGCAATAACGGGAACGCACAGGTCTTTTTCGCTAGTGTTGCAGATTGTTCGCAAGAGTGTAGCGCTTTTCAGAGGGTGAATCCACTTTTCCCGATTTCCCTAGAAGCGCTACAATGAATCGCTTTTCGCGGAACTGTTGCAGGAGTGTTGCAGATTGTGTGCGACGTCTTGCGGAACTGCAAATTAGTAGCGTTTACAATTTGCAAGCCTTCTGCTACATTAAAGTCATGCGGAATGGACCTCACTGTTGCTTCTTGACCTGCATATATGTTTCTCAAGAGACAGCTAAGATGCTCTGGTATTCCCATCTCTTTAAAAAATAGCAGCCCCGACTCTCCGGAGCTGCCGTTGATGAAGTGGTGAGGGAAAAGACGGCGCTCGGAGTGTGAGCACTTGGTGAGGGGCTGGGCATACACGGCGTTAATGTGCCGTGTCAGAGAAAGAGGGGAGAGCGGTGCGTGGAGCTATAAAAGGCGCCACGTGCACACACATGGCCTCTTTCCCTGGATGGCCCAGGGAGCAGCGACACTGCGCTGCTCCAGCCAAGTGGAGCAGGCAGGTCTGAGGGCTCGGCTTCAGCCCAGTGTGCGTGGGGGGAAGCAGAGCGAGGCGCGAAGACACCCGTGGTAGTGGATATGGCTCTTTTTAAAGAAACAAAACGAAATGAAATGAAACAAAACAAAACAAAACAAAATGGAAACGAGAAGAAGGGGAGGAAAGGGGCCAGGATGCGTCCAGCAAAGAGGGCGCGTTGAGGAGCTGCCCAGCTGTCTAGGGACGCGGGGACTCTGTGGGCCACAGCAGCCCCAGGAGCAGAGGCCTGGGCCTCTTGGGGGCGGCGGGTCAGTGTGATTTGTGTGTGGGAAGGTTGGGCAGCACCCATCCCAGGGGAACGTGGGCCTGGTGGGAGAGGCACAGGCAGGGGGGAGTCTGACACTGGGACCCCCCACAGGAGGAGGTCGGGATTCCCCCAGGCCAGCGTGACAGGGCCACGGGGGGTGGCACAGAGGGGTGCAGTTGGCCGGAGGATGGGGACCAGCCTGGGAACAGCAGGGAGCCCGCTTGGGGGGACCTTGTTGGGGCAGCTGCCCGAGCACCGAGGAGTAGAGCCAGCAGGTTGAGGGCAGAAGTGGCCTCAGCAGGGAACAGGGGTGCCAGCTCTCGTTCACACAGATGCCAGGGTGAAAGGGGAAGGCAACGGGTTCAACCCCAGGGGGAAGGAGGACACCAGAAAGGGGGGCTGGAGGGGAGCCCCACCAGGGAGGCTGGGTCATAGGATGGCAAGCCTTCATGGGAACAGACCCCTCGGGAGAAGAACATGGTGGCATACTGGGAGGGCTACACAAGAGCCATGGCCCAGCGGGCGAGGCCTAGCTGTTCTCTGAGCTCCTTCAGTGACCAAAGATTGCGAGCAGTGTCTTCCAGTTCAGAGAATGCAAGTAAGGAAGACTCCACACCAGACAGGGTGCAGGCAGGCCGTGGGCACAGGAGAAAATGGTGCCAGGCCTGTAAACGCCGCTGCAGAGCGGGGTGCACCCACACATCGGGTGAGTCTTCATCAGGGAGCGGCAGTGATGAAGCACATAGAGAGGGCCAGTATTGGTTGGAGGGGGCATTCGTGCCAGGCCTCCTTGCATGGCTGCACAGCCAGCGGGCCGAAGCAAAACGCCTGGTGGGATCAGTGGGGGGGGGGTCAAGGAACCTCCTGGAAAATACCTTGACACAGACCGGGGATTGTGGACCACTGCTTTAAAGGAGGACCTCAGAGTGTGGTTGAGGTTTTTGCAGCATTACAATGGGGTTTCGATCTGGCCAACATCGCTCTGCTTGCAAGACACACTACAGGTACAATCGGATGAAGCAGGCGGCATGGGCTTTGGAGTCTTTTACAGGGGAAGGTGGTGCACCAGGCGGTGGCCAGAGGACTGGGCAGAGGGGATTCAGAAGGACCTCACTTTCTTAGAGCTGTTTTATTTTGGTGTGACAACCAGGCGGTTGTGCAGGTAGTTAACAAGCAGACGTCCAGGTCAGAACAGGTCATGAGGCTGGTGAGGTGGCTGATTCTCACCTGTCAGCCAACATTTACTTCAGGGCCAAAGATGTTGTGGGGCAGATAACGAGTTAGCGGATGCTTTATCTCATTCCCAGACCAAAAGATTTTGGTGGCTTGCCCCATGGGCAAACAAGGAGCCAGAGGACTTTCCAGAAGAGCTCTGGATGCTTGGGAAGGAGTGATCCTACAGGGAATGATGGAATCACTGGCTCCATCCATGTGCAGGACATACAAGAGGGCAGTCCGGGAATATCAGGAGTTCGTCTGCAAGATAGGGCTTCCGACACATTGGCCAATGTCCGAATAATTAGTGCTGTGGTACCTGGCTCATTTGAAGGGAAAGGGACAAGCAACTGGATGGCTTGTCATTTGCCAGAAAATTAATGGGGGCTTGGGACATAGGCACATCTTGATAAGTCTATTGCTGCTTTATGCCAGAAGGATGGGGTGCACCTTTCCAAATGAGGCCTAGATTTGTGGCTGCATGGCTTCAGGGCCACGCTTCTTAAGTTTTATTATTTATTATTATATAAAGCGTTTACAGAAAGGTAAAAAAGAAAAAAGCGACCAGCTAATAAGTAATTATTAATACATAGTCTATACATAGTCTATACATGTATACCATACGTAGTATAGTCTGACATTATCTCAAGAAATTTGTAGTCAGTTCCCATTGCATATTTGTCATGACCCCCCTGGATCATGCCATCCTGCTCCCCGCCGACCCTGCATATTCTCACTCTCATGCCTTCTCCGGCCGAGGCAAACCAAGGCCATAAAGCAATAAACCTGTCCTCTGAGAACTTCACTCCCTTCCTTTCCCAGCGGGTGAGGAGCCCCAACAGCGGTATCAATCTTACTGTAAGTGTCCTTGCGGAGACAGCAAAGTCTCAACAATGTGCCAACCTCCCGATAAGGCTCCTGGCCATCTGGCAGCCTGGGAACAGGACTCCTTTTGTCGTTTCTATCCGCTCTCCCGCCGAAACCTTCTGGGTACCCCTCCCCTATTTGGTGGGCCCTATATCTACCCCACCTGTCCCCCATGTACTTTGTTATTATCAAGATCTTTGCTTAGGAAGATCTTGGCATGCTTTAGCTAACTGTGGACTCTACCCAATAAAGCTCTACTTTGGAATTTGCAACCGACTGTTGGATTCTTGATGCGCTTTCATTTGGGACTCCACAGGCTGGGCTCAGCCTGATTCCTGACAATATTAACCCTAACCTAAAAGTTACTGCTGTCTTTCTTAAGAAAGTCCAGGTAATTGCTCCACTGTTCGTCACATTCTTATGGTGGTTTCTTATTAACCATGTTAGTGAGTCTTGCCATTTTTGCTAAGTCCGCAAGTTTGTCTAGCCATGTAGAAACAGTTGGGGTCTCAGTCGCCTTCGAGTGCTTCGCCCACACCAACCGCGCCGCCGTAGTTGCATGGAAGAAGAAGATTCTAGAATAACTTGGTAAAGCACTTGGATGAAAACTTAGCAACATAGATTCAGGCTTCATTGGGTATTGCATTTTAAATATTTCCTGTAACATCATATGTATTTTAGCCCAAAATTTTTTTGCTTTCTCACAATTCCACCACATATGATAAAAGGAACCTATTGCTTTATTACATTTCCAACATTTATTATTAAACCTATTTGAGATTTTTGCGATGACCTTTGGAGTAATATACCACCTATAAAACATCTTATACCAATTTTCCCTTAAAATCTGACTGTTGGTTTGTTTAGGGCCATGCTTCTTGAATGGTTGAAGGGGTTGGCAGTGTTGGTGGGAACAGGACTGAAAATTCCAGTTCTGGTGGCAGGAGGCAAGGAAAAGGAGCCTGAATTGGATGGGGGAGAGAAAAAAGGTAACAACTAGGTCTCCCCTAGTTTTGCAGGAGCCTCAGAATGAGGCAACTAAGGGAGTAAGGCCCACCCAGATGAGGAGGCCCAAAGAAGCAAACAGGTAGATGGGAGTGGGCTGAGGAAGGTCCACGCATACCAAGGCACTTCAGGATGCTGAATTGGGGTACTCAACAGCAAGGGTTCCCGTGGCCCAGCCAGAGTCTGTGCGGGAAGCACAGGGCACTGTTTGAGTAACTGGTGGGTCGGATGACCCTAGAAAATGGATTCAGGCTCCTAATTCCTTTGCATGCCAATTAACTTGTTGTTAAAAGTTATAATAAAAAGCTGTGGCCTTTTTGCAAAATGTTTCAAAATAACTGTGTGAGTGTCGTCAATTAGCCCAACTGCAAGCCTGCAAATCAACTTGCCATAATTTGTTGTGCTCCACACAACCAAAGGCTTTAGCATAGTCAATGAAGCAGAAGTAGATGTTCTTCTGGAACTCCCTAGCTTTCTCCATGATCCAGCGTATGTTGGCAATTTGATCTCTAGTTCCTCTACCTCTTTGAAATCCTGCCTGTACTTCTGGAAGTTCTCGGTCCACATATTGCTGGAGCCTAGCTTGTAGGATTTTGAGCATATCTTTTCTAGCATGAGAAATGAGTGCAATCGTACGGTAGTTTGAACATTCTTTGGCATTGTCCTTCTTTGGGATTGGAATGTAAACTGACCTTTTCCAATCCTGTGGTCACTGTTGAGTTTTCCAGATTTGCTGGCATATTGAGTGTAGAGTATATTAATTCAAAATAATTGTATAAAATACAGCTCCTAGGGTCCTCACTAGGATACCTTGGAGGGCCCATATTCAGCCAGTGCTTTGCCATCTGCACTGGTTACCAGTCTGTTTCTGGGTCAAGTTCAAGGTATTAGTACTGACCTTCAAGGTTCTATGCAGTCTGGGTCCCACTTACCTGTGGGATTGCTTATGCCCTCCGCAGGGCTCTTCACTCTGTGGGTATGAATTTATTGGTTGTCCCGAGCCCCCGGGCTTTTTCAGTCCTGGCCCCAACCTGTTGGAATGAGTTCCAGGAAGAGCTGAGGGCCATGCTAGAATTTTCAGCTTTCTGCATGGCCTGCAAGACAGAGCTCTTCCAGCAGGCATATGGTTGAGGCCAGGCATTCCAACTAACGATCTCCCCCCCCCCCCCATGGTCTACCAAGATCTACCAGTGGAAGAGGACTTGGCCTCCAGCTGAACAAGGTAGGATAGGATTGGGATTAATTAATTAATCTGACCCCTTGTTGCCTTTGTCATAAGCGAGAATGTTGAACATAATACAAGAAAAGGTGGTCTGATTATCTGGAAGGAATGGTAAAGGGACCATACAGTCCCTATGGATTTTTTTAAAACATACTTGCACTTACTTTTTATAGCGAGATTTTCTCACCTCTCTCTCCCAATGCAGCCTACTTTGACCTCTCCACTTCTGTTCCATGTGGCTGCCTTATTAATAGCGAAGTGAGGGTCTACAGTGGGAGGAAGAAGTTAGTGGAAACTGCCTTCCTTGTTCCATGGATGGACATGCAAATATAACATTTGACAAGGACTCTAAGATCCAAGTCCTTGTCTTATTTCACCACTAAGAGGTTAAGCCCGTTGTAGCTGAAAATAGAACGGGTGCTACCATGCTGTGAGGGTGGAGTGGAATGCTTGGAAGTGTTGGGTTTGAAGGGAGGGAGGGAGGGAGGGAGGGAGGGAGGGAGAAAGGCAGGACACCCCCCCCCCAGGACAGAGGCCAGCCTGCAGGCGGGCAATAATCGAGGAGCGTGCTTGGGCTCCTCTAGAGTTGGCTGGGTGCAGGCAGGCAGGCAGTCCCCCCCCACACACACACACACTCCATTCTAGTTGGAGTGCTGCATGTGGCCGGGAAACTCTTGAAGAGGTCAAATATGCTAATTTAGTTCCAGCTAGGAGCAAAGAGGCAGTCTCACCCTACCCCATCCTACATGCAGCACAGAGGGTTGGCAGCTCCCGGGGAACTCCGTTGTTGTTGCTGTTAGGTGCGAAGTCGTGTCCAACCCATCGCGACCCCATGGACAGTGATCCTCCAGGCCTTCCTGTCCTCTACCATTCCCCAGAGTCCATTTTAAGTTTGCACCTACTGCTTCAGTGACTCCATCCAGCCACATTCTCTGTCGTCCCCTTCTTCATAGAATCATAGAATCATAGAGTTGGAAGGGGCCATACAGGCCATCTAGTCCAACCCCCTGCTCAACGCAGGATTAGCCCTAAGCATCCTAAAGTATCCTAAATCTTCTTTTGCCCTCGATCGCTCCCAGCATTAGACTCTTCTCCAGGGAGTCTTTCCTTCTCATGAGGTGGCCAAAGTATTTGAGTTTCATCTTCAGGATCTGGCCTTCCAAGGAGCAGGCAGGGCTGATCTCCTCTAGGACTGACCGGTTTGTTCACCTTGCAGTCCAAGGGACTCGCGAAAGTCTTCTCCAGCACCAGAGTTCAAAAGCCTTAATTCTTTGATGCTCGGCCTTCCTTATGGTCCAACTTTCACAGCCATACATTGCAACTGGGAATACCATAGCCTTGACTAAACGCACTTTTGTTGGCAGGGTGATGTCTCTGCTTTTTAGGATGCTGTCTAGATTTGCCATAGCTTTCCTCCCCAGGAGCAAGCGTCTTTTAATTTCTTTGCTGCAGTCCCCATCTGCAGTGATCTTGGAGCCCAGGAAAATAAAATCTGTCACTATCTCCATTTCTTCCCCATCTATTTTCCAGGAATTCAGAGGGCTGGATGCCATGATCTTTGTTTTCTTGATGTTGAGTTTCAAGCCAACTTTTGCACTCTCCTCCTTCACCCACATCAACAGGCTTTTTAATTCCTCTTCACTTTCTGCCATTAGAGTGGTATCATCTGCATATCTGAGGTTGTTGATATTTCTCCCTGCAATCTTGATCCCAATTTGTGACTTCTCTAATCCCGCCTCTCATGATGTGCCCCGCATACAAGTTAAATAGGCAAGGTGACAGTATACAGCTGTCTAGAACTCTAGAGGATGGCAAAGATGGTCCTGGAATGGTGGCTGGGTGCAGGGAGGCAGTCCCAGCCCACATCACCTGGAGCATAGTGGGCTATCTGTGGGCAGAAAGTATCGAGGAGCCCAGGGCTGGAAGGGTGGAGATAGACAGTCCCTGCCCCCCACCCCACTCGAGCCGGTGTGCAGAGGGCTGGCGAACACGTTCCACAAGTGCCAGCCAGGTGCAGAGAGCCAGTCCCTCCCCTCCCCACACCACACCTGACCCCACCCAGAGTGCAGAGTCCTGTGTCTGGCAAGGCAATTCTTGAGGAGTCCAAAGATGCTGCTTGAGTCCCAGCCAGGTGCAGTCAGGCAGTCTCACCTTACCCCAGCCCAGGCAGAGTGCAGAGGACTGCCTGGGGCTGGGCAAATCTTGAGGCCATAGGCACTCCTTCAATGCTGGCCAGGTACAGGCAGGCAGTTCCATCCAACCCCACCCAACCTGACACCACACAGAGCGCATGGCTCCATCGACCACACAGCCACCGCCCCAGCCCAAGCAACAGGTGTCATTCCTGGCAGGCTCGCAGATCCCGGCAAGAATTCATGTTTCACCTCCCCCACACAGGTTGAGAATTTGAATGCACACTTACCCCAGCTCGCTCTAGATAGTGGCATGTAATCAGCCATGGCAGGCAATTTATAGCAGCACCAGTACTGTTAAGCGCGGAAGAGAACATGTGCCCTACAGTGCAGGCCGCAATCCAGCAGTACCCACCAAACTCTAACAGTAAAAGAGAAGAGGAAAACTTTAAAAAAGATTTTCCTCAAATCAAACCAGATGAAGTCTTCTCCACCAATTTTCAGAAGTAGTCCAGATGATCCAGAGGTAGTCTACAAGGGCTTCCAGACGCCAGGCAACAGAGTCAGGCAGTCTCAGAAGAGCAGCAGCAAGCCAAAGCTTCAGACACAGGTCTCTTGAAACAGCAAAGTAAGGTAGAACCAGTCACATTTTTACTTTTGTGCCTTCTGACCATGTACCGAATGCTTTGGGCCAAAGAGCAATGGTGGCTTCAGGGGCATTACATACTTTTGAGGCCCTACTTCCAGACCTCAAGGAATATGTTCAGACCAGGGACAGCCAATCTTCAGGTGGGGCTTGGAGATCTCCTGGAATTGCTGCTCATCTCCAGATTATAAAGACCAGCTCCCCAGGCAAAAAATGGCTGCTTTGCAGGGGTGACTGTTTAGCATTGTATCCCACTGAGGTTTAGGGATGCCAGCCTCCAGGTGGGGTATGAGAATCCCCTGGAAGTACAGCTCACATTCAGGCAGTTAGACAGAAGGGAAAGCTCTCTCCCGCACATGCATCCTTTCAAAAGGAATGCACATGGCCCCAGACACCCCTTGGCTAGCACATTCTGTTGCTTGGCTGGTGATGTCTACCCTCTAAAGACTGAGGCCTGAGGACTACTGCTGGCAACCGCAGTCCCTGTAGTGGTCTGCAAGGCCAAATCATTGTCTAGTAAAAGTGTCTAGTTGTCTAGTTCCCCCCAAAGTCTCACTGTCTACTTTCCTGTAAAGCTAACTCCACTTGAAAATCTGGGCCACTTAAGCCTTTGAATTCATAGGATCTTCCTGGAAAATACTGTTTTTAATTTACCAGGCCAAGCTTGAAAAAAGTCACTTTAGTTCTAATGTCTCTCCAGCCATTTACTTGTTCACTATTTACAGTTACAAGCTGTAAATATTCTTTATATAAATCTTCCTGCACTTTCCATATTCACAGGACCGATGCTGGTCTGTCTGTCTGCTTGCACCCAAAAATACAATGTTGCTGGTAAGAGCTGGCCAAAGCCCAGGAGGGACACACCTGCACCACTCTGCCCCAAATGCAGTCTGCAAGCCTAGATTGCTGCTTATCTATAGATTTTAATGATCAACTCTGCTGGCAAAAATGGCCTCTTTGGAGGCTGGTCTCTGAGGCATTGTACCATTTTGAAGTCTCACCTCCAAAAATCCAGGAATGTTTCCAACCCAGGGGTAGCCAACCTCCAGGTGGGGCATGGAGAGCTCCTGGAATTACAGGTCATATGCAGAGTATAAAGATCAGCTCCCCAGGCAGAAAGGGCTGCTTTGGAGTTTGGATGGGGTTGTTGTAGAGTTGAAACACTTGAGACCTACTGCACAGGTATCATAGAATCATAGAATCATAGAGTTGGAAGGGGCCATACAGGCCATTTGTCCAACCCCCTGCTCAACGCAGGATCAGCCCTAAGCATCCTAAAGCATCCAAGAAAAGTGTGTATCCAACCTTTGCTTGAAGACTGCCAGTGAGGGGGAGCTCACCACCTCCTTAGGCAGCCTATTCCACTGCTGAACTACTCTGACTGTGAAATTTTTATTCCTGATATCCAGCCTATATCGTTGTACTCTAAGTTTAAACCCATTACTGCGTGTCCTCTCCTCTGCAGCCAACAGAAACAGCATCCTGCCCTCCTCCAAGTGACAACCTTTCAAATACTTAAGGAGGGCTATCATGTCCCCTCTCAACTTCCTTTTCTCCAGGCTGAAAATTCCCAAGTTCCTCAACCTATCTTCATAGGGCTTGGTCCCTTGGCCCCATATCATCTTCGTCGCTCTCCTCTGTACCCTTTCAATTTTATCTACGTCCTTCTTGAAGTGAGGCCTCCAGAACTGCACACAGTACTCCAGGTGTGGTCTGACCAGTGCCGTATACAAGGGGACTATGACATCTTGTGATTTTGATGTGATGCCCCTGTTGATACAGCCCAAAATGGCATTCGCCTTTTTTACCGCTGCTTCACACTGCCTGCTCATGTTTAGTTTACAATCCACAAGTACTCCAAGGTCTCGTTCACACACAGTGTTACCTAGAAGCGTATCTCCCATCCAGTAGGCATGCTTTGCATTTTTCTGACCCAGATGCAGAACTTTACATTTATCTTTATTAAATTGCATCTTGTTCTCATTTGCCCATTTTTCCATTGTGTTCAGATCTCGAACTCTGTCTCTATCTTCCGGAGTATTTGCTGGTCCTCCCAATTTGGTGTCATCTGCAAACTTGATGAGTAGTCCCTCCACCCCCTCATCTAGATCATTAATAAATATGTTAAAAAGTACTGGGCCGAGCACTGAGCCCTGAGGTATCCCGCTACTCAACCTCTCTCCAGTCTGATGAAACACCATTGACAACAACTCTTTGAGTGCGGTTCTCCAACCAATTCCCTATCCACTTAACTATCTGAAAATCCAGATTGCAGTCCTTCAACTTATCCATCAGAACATCATGGCGAACCTTGTCAAAAGCTTTACTAAAATCCAAGTAAATGACATCAACCGAATTTCCCTGATCCAGCAAACCTGTTACTTGGTCAAAAAAGGAAACCAGGTTGGTCTGGCAGGACCTGTTGGAGACAAATCCTTGCTGACTTCCTTGGATCACCAAATTGTCCTCCAGATGTTTGCAGATTGCTCCCTTTAATATCTGCTCCATTATCTTCCCCACAACAGAGGTCAGACTCACTAGTCTGTAGTTTCCCGGGTCATCCTTCCTCCCTTTTTTGAAGATTGGAATAACGTTTGCTCTCTTCCAGTCCTCTGGGACATCTCCAGTCCTTAAAGAGGTTCCGAAGATGATGGACAAGGGCTGTGCAAGTTCTCTGGAAAGTTCTTTGAGCACTCTTGAGTGCACTTCATCTGGACCAGGGGATTTGAACTCATCCAGTGCAGCTAAATGCCTCTCGACAACCTCTCTATCCATGTTAACCTGCCACCCAGACACTATCCTTTGGCTACGGCTATCTCTAGATGTGCCTAAACACTTTGACCTGTGGGAAAAAAACAGATGTAAAATAGGCACTAAGCCTTTCTGCTTTCTCTGCATCTTCCATTAGAGTTTGTCCATCCACACCCAACAGTGGTCCTATTGCCTCCTTTACGTTTGCTCCTCACATAACTGAAAAATCTTTTCTTGTTACAATGGGCTTCACTGGCCAATTTTAGCTCACTCTCAGCTTTGGCTCTTCTGATGATTGATCTACAGTGCCTAGTAACCTGTAGGTACTCCTCTTTAGAGCTCTGTCCCTCCCTCCATTTCCTGAACATTTTCCTTTTCTTTCTTAGTTCCTCTTGAAGTTCTCTGTTCATCCAGATAGGCTTCTTAGAGCTCCTGCAGTGTTTTCGTCTTTCTGGGATAGTCATTGATTGAGCATGCAATAGCTCTTGTTTGAGTAGCGCCCACCCGTCACATGCTCCCTTCCCTTCCAGCATTCTCGTCCATGGTATGACACTCATCATGTCTCTGAGTTTATTAAAGTTTGCCCTATGAAAATCCAACATCCACGTCTGGCTACAAGCTTATTTGGCTCCCCATCTCAAAAGGAATTCTATGAGGACATGGTCACTTCCCCCTAGGGTCCCCACCTCCTTCACCTCATCCACCAACTCTTGCCTGTTGGTCAGTATTAAGTCCAGTATGGCTGAACCTCTTGTGGGTTCATCTACCATTTGATAAATGAAATTGTCAGCCAGGCAGGTCAGAAAGTTGCATGACTGAGGACGCTTCGCAGAGTTTGTTTCCCAGCACACATCTTTCCCAGGGTTGTTTCCCAGGGTTGTTGTGCATATGAAACGGGAGACAAAAGAACCTCCTCCACAGTAACCAGTTTCATTTGCACAATAACCCTGTTCAGTTGGCCTCAAATCTGCAGAGATTCACAAAGAAGAAATACACATGGCTTGGTGCTATGAAGATTTGGCAAAGATATAAGGGCAGGCTATCGTCAGCACGCTCCCTAATAAAATCACCAATCGAGGCTTAGTTTACCACACAGCAGCGAGTAAGGATCTCATGTATGAGATATAAAGACATCATAACAAAGACAGGTAATTTAAAAGACCTTCAAACTTTGAATACAGAAGGAATCTCACTACAATGGATGGAATATAATCAATTGAAATTGAGATTCAGAGTGGAATTTGAAACATCAAAGAGTGTTAAAACATCTCTGACAGAGTTTGAAGAAATCATCGTACAGGAAAAACCTCACTTACAAAAACAAATTTATAATGTATTCCTGCAATATCAGACTGAAACAGAGATTTTCAAGAACTGTATGATTAAATGGATGAGGAATTTTGAAACTCAAATTTCTTTAGAGACTTGGGAAGGCACATGGAACAGGATACCTAACTAGGAGTCAGGCTGTTAGAGAAGATTGGTACAAAAAGGTACCATTGGTATTTAACACCAAAAGTAGTAGCAAGGATGTCTAATGGTGGCAATAATAAATGTTGGAAATGGCAGGATAAGGTGGGATTGTTTTTTCACATGGAGGTGGAGGTACTGTAGGGTATATAAGTTCTGTCTCAAGGTCTACATGGAGTTAGAAAAGATGTTAAATATTAAGTTTGCAATGAAACCTGAGTATTGGTTATTAAGTTTCTTCCCGGACACTGCTGGTACAGGAAAGAATGCTGTTTTTTTATGCTACAATGGCGGCCAGATTAATGCTGGCTAGAAATTGTAACGTGAAGGTAATACTCATGACAGAACTTTGGCTAGAGAAACTGTCAGACTTTGCAAAACTGGCGAGATTGACAGTATTAGTTAATGGTCGACCGGAGAGTGGATTTTGGGAACAATGGAAGATGTTCGTGGACTACCAGGCCAACTAATGGCTGAATTGGAGGTGGGGGTGGTGGTTTGAAGTGAAATTGATAAGATAATTAATCTATGTTGTGTTTGTTTGTATATAATAATAATAATAATAATAATAATAATAATAATAATAATAATAATAATAATAATAATAATAATAATAATAATAAATACACATGGCTTGGCTGTTTCTTCCCTCCAGCAGTGAGGCCTGCCACAGTAGTATTTTAAGTGAGAAGGGGCTTTTCTGTGGCCTCCCTGTCAGCCAACTGTTAGGCAGAAGGGGAATGGTTCCCCCCCCAAAGGAAAGCACAAGTATGCCAACATACTCCCCTGTATTGCTCTTGGAGATGCCTCCCTTGCCTCAGCCAGGGGCTCCTTCCCAGCAAGCCTTGGGGGGGGGGAGGAACGGACTCACCAGCCTCCTGCCAGCTCTGTCAGTGGTCTGAGGCAAAGTGAAAGAAGTTACAGTTGGACATGACAGTTAGGACAGCCCTGAGGCAAAAAGCCTCCGTTTCCCCCCCTTGGCAGCCCCACTGACCTCCTCTCCCTGTGGTGGTCAGGGGCAGACTGGCAACAATTGCCTCACCTCACCCGGGAGACCCACGTATTTCTGAAGTTTTAGCGGATGTATTAGGTAGTTTTGGCAGATAGAACTCCAAACTTCATAAATTGGTTCCGGTTCCGGCTATCGCGGGATAGGCAGCTCAGCTTTCTTAGCTGAGCATTACTACTGAGCAAGTATGCGATAGAGGATATTTTTTTTTATTCCTCTGTCAGACTTCCACCCCCCTGCGAAAAGGGGGTGTCCAGGCTGCCGATAAGTCTTTTAAAAGCGGCATGGATACACTTCGAAGTTACTTACTCCGAGGGGTTCCAGCTGTTTGAGATAAGGCTCAATCAAGCTACTCAGTGGATAGTGTTTTTCTATAGCTGGCAATGGCTGTTATCTCCAATTTAAAGAAGATTGATGAATGTATTTGAATAAGGAGGCTGTCTACATACCAGGTTGGAAAAGAAACGTGCTGATTTATGGTCTTGACAGATGTAAAAAAAGGAGTTTTCGCTATACCATGCAAAAATTAATTGCCGGTAACAATTTACTTGAGAGTAACAAGGACTCCCTTCTTATATATTAGAAGACTTTTGAACAAAGCTGTCTGCAGACATAAAAGAGGAGTTGGAAGCTGCATATGTCATATGGTATTCATTGTTTAAAAACCAAACGGTGAATTAGGCTATATTGAGTTAATTAATTAGAGAGTTTGAGAGAATATGGCCACCTCAAGGAGAAAAAATAGTACAGATTCTGATTCAACTAAATTGGACTATTTAATAGGAATGCTCTCTGAATTTAAAGCTGATGCAACCTCAAGGTTAAACGGCACTGATGGTAAGTTAAACAAAATGGAAGATAAGTTGTCAAGAATGGATGTGGAACTAGGAGAGTTGAAAAAAGAAATAACTCAACTTAAAGCTATAGAAACTGTTACTGTAAAGTTAAATTCAGAGTTTAAAAAGATGAATGAACAAATGGAAGGCATAAATGAGGAACAGAAAAAATATTGTTAAAGTTCATGAGAATTTGATGGTTGAGCAGGCACGTCTGGAACTGCGACAGAGAGAAGGGATTTTGAGATTTTGAGGAATTAAGGAGGAGGAGGCTGAAGATATTAGAGAAAAAATGATTAAAATACTGGCTGAATTTATTAACATAACAGAGGAGGCTTTAGAAGTGGAAATAGACCGAGTATTCAGAGTGAACTCAAGATATTCTAAAACGAAAAATATTGTTAGAGACGTTTTGGTATTCTTTCTTCGGAAGAAAGCTAGAGATGATGTGTTAAAACTGCATTTTACAAAAAGACTTGTCTGTGAAGGAAAGGAGATACCTATTATGAAGGAAATCCCCCTTAGTATTCTAAAAAGAAGAAGAGAATATGGCTTCCTGAGTGAAGCTTTGAAAAAGAATGGAATAATTTTCAAATGGGAAGAAATAGAGGGAGTCTCCTTTAAATGGAAGACAAAAAATATAGATTGACAACATTACAACATGCAAGAGATTTTTGGCAGAAATTTGAAAGAGACTTTTCAACTGAAGAAGAAAAGACAGAAGAGGAAAATCAAGGATCAAGAGGATAAGACTCAAAACCTGCATTTTTGTTTATATTAATTATTGAATGATGAGTTATAAAATTTGGTCTTGGAACATTAATGGTTTAAATATACCACAGAAAAGAAAAAAGGTTTTTCATTACTTAAAGAACCAAAAGATAGATGTAGCTTGTTTGTTAGAGACACACATTAGGAAAAATAACAGTAATTTGTTAATTAATAAATCATTGGGTAATGAATTTATAGCTTCAAATAATGTTAAAAAGAATGGCATTGTGATGTACATTAATCCGTTATTATCTCCACAAAAAATTATCGAGGATGACAGAGGAAGATATTTAGGGGTGGAAATTAGTTGGATAGGCAAGAAGATTATGATGTTAGCAATATATGCGCCAAATGAGAGAAAACAGAAATTTTACTATGATTTAACTAAAAAAATTTCATCTTTGGAATATGAAAGTTGGTGTTTAATGGGAGATTTCAATGGGGTTGTAAACTTAGAATTAGATTTAAAAAGTAAGTAAATTGGTTAAGAATCCAAAAGGAAAGCTTCCTAAGCCTTTTTTTGATATGATAGAAGATTTGAATCTGATGGATATATGGAGATTGAAAAATGGGAACTCGAAAGGTTATACCTTTTATTCTGATAGACATAAGTCACTATCTAGAATTGATATGATCTGGGTTTCAGGAGATTTAGCTTTGAAAACATTAAAAGTAGATATTGAACCTAAAGTATTCTCAGATCATAATGCTGTATCAATGGTACTTAAGGATATGAACAGTGGGAGGACGATGTGGAGAGTAAACGAGGCAATATTTAAAAACAAAGATATGGTAGAACAATGTAAAAAGCAATTAAAAGAATTTTTCAAATTTAATTTAAATAATGGAGTCAAGAATTACATTGTATGGGACACTGCTAAGGCTTTTATGAGGGGTATTTTTATACAACTGAGTGCAAGATTAAAAAGGAAACAGTGAGAAAAGGAGAAAAAAATAATAGGTGAACTAAGAAAAATTGAAAAAGAAATTAAAGCAGATCCCTTTAATGATGAGTTAAGGCAAAATCAGAAAGATCTTCAAAGGCAGTTCTCTATGTTAATGGATTCTGATATGGAGAAAAAAATGAAATTTATTAAAAGAAATAATTTCAAATTTGCTAACAAACCAAGTAGATGGCTAGCTATTAAATTGAGACAAGAAAAAGCAAAAAGAAGAATAATAAAACTAAAAGATGGACAAGCAGTATTAACAGGAGAGAAAAATATTCAAGAACGTTTTGTTCAATTTTTTTCAAATTTGTATAGGGATCAGAAAATAGATGAAAAAATAATTGAAAGCTATTTAAGTCAACATAACGTAATGTCTATTACAGATGACCAACGAAGACTTTTAAATGGACCTATTACAGTAAGTGAAATTATAGAGAGTGTAAGAAGAAGTAAATTGAATAAAGTTCCTGGACCTGATGGGATCTCAAATATTTTTTATAAAACATGCATAGATGAGTTACTACTGCCCCTGCAGATAACTATGAATGACATATTGGAAGAAATGGAAGTCCCTAGTTCATGGAAACAATCGTATATAACGCTAATTCCCAAAGAGGAACAGGAGGTATTGGATGTTAAAAGCTACAGACCTATTGCTTTGTTAAATAATGATTATAAAATTTTCTCAGATATATTGGCTCAAAGGATGAAAAGTGTTTTAAAAGACTATATTAAAAAAGAACAATCAGGTTTTCTTCCTAAAAGACAAATTAAAGATAATTTAAGAATTGTGATTAATGTGATAGAATATTTGGATTTACATATAGATAAATCAGCAGCCTTAATTTTCTTAGATATAGAAAAGGTGTTCGACAACGTTAATTGGAAGTTTATGCAGAAATGCTTAGAAAAGATGGGATTAGGAGAGAAATTTATGAAAGGTATAAGAGTGATATATTCGGAACAGGTAACAAATATTAAGATTAATGGACAGTGTTCACAGATGTTTCATGTACGAAAAGGTACACGCCAGGGATGCCCTCTTTCACCATTATTATTTATCTTGGTTTTGGAAATATTATTGAATAAAATAAGGGAAGATAATGAGGTTAAGGGGATAAAAATTAAGGGAGAAGAATTTAAAATTAGGGCCTTTGCAGATGATATAGTTCTGTTATTAGAAGATCCAATATCATCTTCTCAAAAAGCTTTGTCAATATTTCAGAAGTTTAGCTTAGTATCAGGGCTTAAAATAAATAATCAGAAATCTAAAATTTTGGCACTTACTATGCAAAAGAAGGATCAAATGACTTTAGAGGCAAAAACAAACTTTAAAATAGAGAAGAAAATTAGGTATTTAGGAGTAGTAATTTCTGGCAAAAATAATACATTGTTTGATAATAATTATAGGAAAACTTGGTGTGATATAAAACGAGATTTGGACAAATGAACGAATTTATCACTGTCTCTGTTAGGTAGATTTGCAGCTATCAAAATGAATATTTTACCCAGATTGTTATTTTTATTTCAGGTAATCCCTATAATATCATCTGAGAAACCATTTAGAGATTGGCAAAAGGAGCCTCTTGTGGCGCAGAGTGGTAAGGCAGCCGCCTGAAAGCTTTGCTCATGAGGTTGGGAGTTCGATCCCAGCAGCCGGCTCAAGGTTGACTCAGCCTTCCATCCTTCCGAGGTCGGTAAAATGAGTACCCAGCTTGCTGCTGGGGGGTAAACGGTCATGACTGGGGAAGGCACTGGCAAACCACCCCGTATTGAGTCTGCCATGAAAACGCTAGAGGGCGTCACCCCAAGGGTCAGACATGACTCGGTGCTTGCACAGGGGATACCTTTACCTTTACCTTTAAAAGGAATTATCAAATTTTTCTTGGCAGGGAAGGAAACCACGAATAAAGTTAATAAATTTGTTTGATAGTAGAGAAAGAGGTGGATTGAATTTACCAAATTTAGAACTGTATTATCATGCTGCAAGTTTTGTTTGGATCAAGGACTGGTTAACGTTAAAAAGGTAAAGGTAAAGGAATCCCCTGTGCAAGCACCGAGTCATGTCTGACCCTTGGGGTGATGCCCTCTAGCGTTTTCATGGCAGACTCAATATGGGGTGGTTTGCCAGTGCCTTCCCCAGTCATTACCGTTTACCCCCCAGCAAGCTGGGTACTTACCCCGCAGCAAGCTGGTTAACGTTAAGAAATAATTATATTTTAAAGTTAAAAGGTCATGACTTAAAATTTGGTTGGCATGCATACCTCTGGTTTGGGAAAGCAGGAATACATCAAACATTTAAAAATCATTGTATAAGGCGGGCACTGTTTAGAACTTGGTCTAAATATAAGAACCAATTGTGGCCAAAAATTCCATACTGGGTGTCGCCACATGAGGCACTATATGGTAGGGAAAAATGGCACTCAGAGGAGTATCTAAAATATAAAGATCTGTTAGATTACTCTGAACAGCAAATAAAATTTAAACAGAGGGAAGATATAACAGTAGCAAGTGGTACCTGCAATTGGTTTCTATATAGACAGTTATATGACAAATTTAAAACTGATAGACAGATTTATCAGTTTGAAAATTTAAAAAATGAGGCTGATCTGTGTATATATGAACAAAAAGATAAATTAATTGCAAAGATCTACAATATGTTACTAAAAAAAGACACTGAGAAGGAAGTGATAAAAGAATCAATGATTCGTTGGGCACAAAATATAGGGCACACTATTAAGCTTCAGCAATGGGAGATGGTATGGAAAAGAGATATAAAATTTACATTAGCAACTAATATAAGGGAAAATTACTACAAAATGCTGTATAGATGTTATTTGACTCCGGTATTATTGTCTAAAATATACAAAAATGGTTTAACAAAATGTTGGAAATGTAAATTGGTTGATGGTACTTTTTATCACCTTTGGTGGACATGTCCAGAGGCAAAAAAAATTTTGGGTACAGATCCATCAATATACTCGGAAAATAACAAAGCTTGACTTGAAACTTAAACCAGAATTATACTTATTAAATATTTTGGATCCTGAAATAGTAAAAGCAAGGAGAATACTATTACTTTATATGATCTCAGTAGCAAGAATAATTTATGCTCAGTACTGGAAAAATGAAAAAATACCAAGTGTAAATGAATGGTTGGATAAGGTTAAGGAGTATGCAGAATTAGATAAGTTAACAATATTAATGAGAGACCAAATGCTAGATAGTTTTATAACAAATTGGGAGCCATTTGTAAATTATCTTAAAAGTAATAAGGTAAATGAGAGTAGTATTATTGGTTATGTTGAATAAATTAGTTAAGACAAGGATGAAGTGTATTCTAAAGTAAATATTTATTAGTTGTAAATATGTATTTCATCATATTATTATTTTTAACTAAGGATATATATTATAATTATGAATGGTCAATGAATGATTTAATTGTGAAATTTGGATTGTCAATAATATTTTTTGGGCATGTGGTATTCGAAAACTAAGGAACCTGATTTGTAGATGGTCGGGGGTCTTTCCTAAATGTTTTGTTGTTGTTGTTGTTATTGTATGGTTTTGGTTTGTGGGGGAGGTGTCTTTATTATTAGTTGTTATTGGGGGCTAAGTGGTGTAGGTAGTAATGTTTTATAGATTTTGTGTCTTTTGTGTGGTTGTGTAAAATTTTCAATAAAAATGTTAAGCATGAAAAAAAAAGAACTCCAAACTTCATAAATTGGTAACAATGTCATTAATATAGATGCTAAGTAGCTGCAGTGCTAATATACAGCCCTGTTTTACTCTAAAATCAGAGTCCAGTAGCACCTTTAAGACCAACAAAGATTTATTCAAGGCATGAGCTTTCGAGTGCAAGCACCCTTCGTCAGACTATGATCTTCTTACATGACAGGGAATATATAGCAAAAATCAGTTCTGTTACATCTGTGTCACAACCAGATACAGCCAATGATAATCCTTTGCTTGCTCCATACAACTGTGAGACATTCCTCCCAGGGAATTGCTGGTCACTTCCCAATGTCTCACAGTTGTATGGAGCAAGCAACATATGGAGAGGTGATAGCCGTTGATCTCTCTACCAGCAATATTTTGGTTTCTCTTTGTAAAGTACACTGAATTCTAGGGGATTAATTGTCTGTTTTGACAAAGGATTATCATTGGCTGTATGTGGTTGTGACATAGATGTAACAGAACTGAATTTTGCTATATATTCCCTGTCATGTTAAGCAGCCCCTGACTGAGGGGAGGGAGGCCTTTCCAAGAGCATCGCAGAGGGGTCTGAGGCCTTAAATGTTTCTTCTCTACCACAACCCTGTCCAAAGTAACCCTTTCTGTCTGGGGAGCTGATCTTTATACTCTGCAGATGAACTGTAATTCTAGAAGCTCTCCACCTGAAATTGGTTGCCACATAATCTCCCCCTAAGAAGAGTCTCCAGTCTGCTTTTCCCTTCACATATCTGAGGACAGGGCTCTGGAAAGCTCATCTGTAACCACTATGCCACAATTCCCAAAGGTCAATCTTCTCCCACACTCAACGAACATTCCAAACCACAGGTTCTTGACACCCATATCTCCACACCCATGCCCTCATTTGCCACCATGCCACCACAACCTCCCACACAACACACACATTCAACCCCATGCCCTTACAGACTGGACAACTCCTCCCCTTCCTCTTCCGTTGTATTATTGGATACAACAGGCTTTGCCCCCTAGTAGATGCATAAAGGAGATTAAAATGGTTCACCCATATTACTGGAGGGATGGTTGTATAGGAGTGAAATCTTTTTATACAGCCAGAAACCAACCTCCAAAATTGAGAGTCGTCCTTAAGAAGAAATGCTTGTACCCTAAGAGCATTTTTCGCAACCCTACAGTAGGTATCAAACTATGATTTGGAATATCTGGTTCTATATTTTAATATTCTGTTTTGAGAATTAGTTGTACACTCCAGGACGTCTTGAATTTCTTCAAGGAACAATCATAACCTTCATAACACAAATCTGGGCGCTCAGCAGACAACAATGCAGCATTTCATGTGAACATGGACATTGGTACTAGAGCTTGCAACAAACCTAGATGCCAACTTTGCAGCCATATACACTCCAGTGCCACAATTACTGGACCTAACAACGTCACCTATACCATCAAAGGCCTATACACCTGCTCATCTTCCAACAGTATATGCCATCAGGTGCCAACAATGCCCTTCTGTTCTCTACATAGGGCAAACAGGTCAAACCCTCTACCAAAGAATTAATGGGCACAAGTTAATGGGCATAAAAAACCACAAAACTGAAAAACCTGTGGGAGAACACTTTAACCTTTCAGGACATTCAATAAGGGACCTGAAAGTTGCTATTGTATTGCAAAGGAATTTCAAGAACAGGCTAGAAAGGGAGATTACAGAAATGCAAGTTATTACAACACTCAATACTATGACATACCCAGGACTCAACAGGGACAAAGGTTTTTTATCTCACTATTCATGCTAACCTTGTTCAAATTGTGTATCCATATTCCTCACTATGTATTTTATATGTGATAATGTGACTGTAAGATATGGCAATGTAATGGAATTTTGAGTTTGACTCCCTGGCCTTGGGATAGTTACCAGCAATTCCCTGGGAGGAATGTTTCACAGTTGTATGGAGACGGATGGAGCAAGCAGCATATGGGGAGGTGAGAGCCTTTGATCACTGATAACAGGCAGTTTGGTCTCTTCTTGTGTTTTTGTAAACTACACTGAATTCAGAGGATTGATTGGCTGTTTTGACAACGGATTATTATTGGCTGTATTTGGTTGTGTCACTGTCTACTGATGTAACAGAATTTATTTTTGCTATATTTTCCCTGTCATGTAAGGAGATCATAGTCTGACGAAGGGTGCTTGCACTCGAAATAATAAACCTTTGTTGGTCTTAAAGGTCCTACTGGACTCTGATTTTATTGTGCTACTTTACACCAACACGGCTACCCATTTGAATCTTAGCTGAGGGTTGTGCTGCTAGGGTAAAGGATCTGAATCCATCAAATATTGGCAAATGTACCAACCATATCAATCATATCAATCTGGATAAGAATGTACAAGTTTCAGGATCACTTATTCTACTGGCTCAACCCATAACATTCCATGATAACAATAAAAACTGATTTTTGCATTTATCCCTTCTTTGATCTGCATGCTTCAGTCATTTGGTAGTGATTTGGTCTAACTGTCCAGATAATTAAAAATGCATCCATTTTTACTCTAAATTTTCCTCTCAGTTAATTTCACAGTCCCTGTTGCAGGTAGAATGCTTCCTTCTGTTTGCTTCTCTGGCGCCTGTTCAGAATGGTCAACTTCCTCTATGACTCCATTCCAAACTTCAACAGAGGCAGCTAACTCTTTACATTGTGAATTCCTAGAGGAAATTGGAGGAGGGGGAGAATTTGCATTGTCCAGAGTCAAAAAGGCTCTTTTACTTTCCAGCAATTTTTTCTCTCTTTGGGTTTTGACCGTGCCAAAGAATTGGTAAAGGTAAGAATACAGGAGGTGGAAAGACAGCATGATTTTAATAGAATCAACAATCCATTTTATGACACTTCCTTCTAAATAGATTATCTTTTATGCCCTATCTTTCTAATATTGACAACTCTAAATTTAGAAAGGCGTTTACATTATTGCGCTATAATGCTCTCCCTTCAGCATGGGTAGAGGGTCAAGGGAAAATATAATAGGCTTCCACCCCAGGAATGTACTTGCATATGTCAGAATGGTAACATCAAGAACATGTGATTTTTGATTGCTGTATTTACAACCAATTGTGTCAGGAATTGCTGTATACCATCTTCACTAACTTAAGGGCTACTTCAAGACAAACCAAATTAAAGGAACTCCTTTTGGATAAAAATAAGAATTTATCCTATATTATTACCAAATATGCAAGATTAGCAATTAAATGTAGAAGTGCCTGGCTAAATATGTACAGGGTTATTGAACACATGAAGTATTTTGGAACATTTAACCAATCTTATACTGTGCTCTACTGGACACTGACCGAAATAAATGTATCTATCTATCTGCATCTGAATATATTATCTATACCTTGTTTCTACTGCATTTCTTTTAAGACTTAACATTTCCAAAGATTTTAGTTCATGCCCTCTGAATCTTGATTTGACATGACATTAAGTAGTTTTTGTCATCTCCTCCTTCTTGAGTCCCACAAAATTGATACATTGCTCAACAATGTAACTTCTGTGCATCCTTCTGTTCAAGAGAATTTAATACATGTATGCAACCAAGATAATACTTAGCTGGATGAATGAATGATCTGGCTGAGTATAAGGCAGTTTCATATGAGACCTTCCCTACATAAATGATGGAACTGCAAACAGAACCTTGTTGTATGAGAAGGTAATTGGGACAAGACTTTTCCATGGCTAAGGCCAGGCTGCTTAAACCTTTAAAGGTCAAAAACCTAAAGGTCAAAAACCTTTAAAGTGTCTTGAAGATTTTTTTTAAGCCAATGAAAGTGTAATGAACCCCGATTCATGCCCCCTCCCTTGCTGTGTTCTTCCTGAAGCCAAGAATCATAAAACTATAAATCCTTTCCTAGTTCCGAGCCTCCTCTGCATTCCACTGAAGTTCCACTGAGTTCCCAGCGGGCCCCTCTTTCTATCTGATTCCAATGACCTTGTTGGGATGGCAGAGACGAAACAGAAATGTAACTGTTCAGATCAAAGCGGAGCCATCTGGCTTGGCTGGGAAACTTTGCACCTCTTGGTATCACTTGCTCTCCTGCCTAAACCTTAGCCCCCCTCCCCTATGGGATCACCTCTATAAGAATCACGTAATGTCAATTGTGCCTTCGTATCTGCCAAGACCTTTGCTCAATAGGTCTTGACACACATCTGTCTTTCATACTGTCTGTTTAATAAAGCTACTCTTTGGATTTTCACCTGCCTTGGAATCCTGGATGTTCCTTTATCATGGACTTTACTAGCAGGGCTTGGCCTGATCCCTGACAGAAAGTGAATTATGATCAGAATCTTGCTGTAGTCTTTCTTCTGCTCCTGTTAATAGAAAATCAGCTACCATTTTGGTAAGCTGAATTTTCTGAACTAGGTTAAAGGAAACCCAACTTGGTGGTATAAATAAGAAGTTATCATAGTATGGATAGCAGTCATAAAACCTGGTACAAAGAGGTAGGACCACCATCAAAATTAATAAGAAGTACTTCTTGCTAAAGCTGCCTTCTGAGTCTCAAGTGGAAAGGGAGTGACCCTGGTACCACTGACCAAGGTAACAACAATATTTAAACAACAAAACAAAATCAGAGTCCAGTGGCACTTTTAAGACCAACAAAGATAATCTTTGTTGGTATTAAAGGTGCCACTAGACTCTGGTTTTGTTTTGTTGTGCTGCTTCAGACCAACAGGCTACCCACTTGAATCTAACAATATTTGAAGTTAGTGTTGATTAACCACAGTTGGTTGTAATACTTTTGCTTAACATAGGAATGCCAACATTCAGGCTTAATTCTGGTGAGTATCCCTTCCCTCAGGTACTACCTGCCAGAAGTTATTGAGACAACTAGGGTTTGCAGAAAGACCTGTGAGCAAAACAATAGTTTAAATGAACTGTAGTTGCATGTTAAGTCTGACTGAGCCTTGGTAACAATCCCCCCCCCCCAAAAAAAAAGACTAAATATACATACAAAGCCATCCAGGTTTAATTGCATATTGCAATTTACTAAACTGTAGCTGCCCTGTTCGTTAATCCTAGCCAAAACAAATTCTACAAATTTTGTTTGATTTTTTAATTACTTCTCTTATTCAGGGCAAGTATGAAACCAAAGAAAGGGGCAAACTCAATTTCAAACCAGCCCCGCTTTACACATTTCCCTGCTGGGGTATTTTTGTAGGATGCAAACTTTTTTGTAGGCAACTAACAGTAGTGTCCCTGAAGAAGTATTTCTCACTGGGAAAAGATTATCTGATTTGTTCTAATACCTTTCCTCCCATTAAGTTTTGCAAGCTTTGTTAACTGAAAAGTTCTTTACCTAGCAGTGGGATTTTTATTATCTTTTCAACATTCTTGGTGTTATTACCTTCGATAACTGCAAAAGTAGCTCTCTTGTATCATTTATGTTGGGTATTAATTGTACTGCAAAGAAATTGGTGCATTAACCAAATAACAAGACCAGATATGGGGCAATGGCTTTGCTGAACACCAAATTAATTCTCTCTTACTATCTCTTGAGAGCCTCTTGTGGCACAGAGTGGTAAGGCAGCAGACATGCATTCTGAAAGCTCTGCCCATGAGGCTGGGAGCCCCCCCCTGGCCGCTGGCGGCCGACCACCATTCCCTCCCTACCCCCGGCCATGCTAGGCCGCACGCTGCTGCCGCGCCCTACGGAATACACAGACCAGCACCCCGACGCCAACACGCCACCTCCCCACCGCCGCCACACACAACCCGCCGCTGCCCCCGAGCCTCCGGCCGCCCTGTGACCGCCCTGTGACCCACCCACTGCTCTGTTCCCCTGTGCCTCAGACCAAACACCGGACCGCCACACCACCGCTAACGCCTGTAGCCAGCGCCGCCCCACACGCCCGCGCCACCGCCACCTCCGCCGCCTACTCACAGACCGCCTCCGGGGCTCCGGGAGCGCCGGTGCTGCCAGCCCCCACCTGCACATGCTCAGCTGCTGCCGCTGCTGCCCGCCAGCTCCCACGCTCACAACACACATCGCCCCACCTTGCCACGAGCGGCCAACAGCAACACATGACCCACTGGCCGTGGCGTGACCGACGCCCGCGGCCCCAGCGACAAATGACACGCCGGGATAACAAGACTGGCACGACTCCATGCAGGTGCCAAGCGACCCGGGGGGGGGGCTGGGAGCTACCGCCGCCTCCCACGATGCCCGACCGCCACTCTCGGGTGCGGCTGCGGGGCCCGAGGACACCGGAGACGCCCCACCCAACTCACCACCCCCCTAGCACCCGCTGCATCTACCCTGCAGCGGGCTTAATTGCTAGTCTTCTCATATTGTTTTTTTTTTAAGACTGTTTTTCTTCTATCACTCCCTGAGCTGCCTGGAAGAGTCTTCAGAATTTTCATGGAGATTAATCTCTGACTACAAATGCCTAAGAGTGAGTAATTCTCCAGTGACTTTAAATTGTCCCTTCTAGGATCTGCATGCTTCAGGAGCTTCTCAGGAAAAAAAATCGTACTGATACATTGTGGACTGGAGTCCCAGAGGTGCAACTGCCTCTCAAGATTTATTGGTGAATATTCTATGGAAAAGAGTACAATTGCTTTCTACGCCAAAGTCTAATTGGACAGAATATAAGTCTATGGGAACAACAAGGTGCAGTTAGCCTTGATATGAGACCCCCGTAAGAAGATTGGGGAAGGGAAAGGAGAAGCAAAGGGAAGGGGGAACAACATGTTTGAAATCTTTTCTTTATTCTTTTTCTGTACACCTTTAAGGCAATATAATTGTAAGTGCTGGAAATGTCATGATAAAGTGGGGGGGGGGGGTTCCCTCTTCTTTTCTTTTTTAAATTAAAGGTAAAGGTAAAGGTATCCCCTGTGCAAGCTCCAAGTCATGTCTGACCCTTGGGGTGACACCCTCCAGCGTTTTCATGGCAGACTCAATACGGGGTGGTTTGCCAGTGCCTTCCCCAGTCATTACCGTTTACCCCCCAGCAAGCTGGGTACTCATTTTACCAACCTTGGAAGGATGGAAGGCTGAGTCAACCTTGAGCCGGCTGCTGGGATTGAACCCCCAGCCTCATGGGCAAAGCTTTCAGACGGCTGCCTTACCACTCTGCGCCACAAGAGGCTCCTTTAAATTAGTGTATAGTTATAGGGCCAAAGTTCACACTGTTCTACAAGAAATGTTCAATGTTAAGTATCTAATTTAAACCTGGAAATATGGTGTTGAATATCTGTCAGGAAGGCACTTCGATTGTGTTAAAAACCTAATTTTCTATGCAATCACGGCAACAAGGTTACATCTATAGCCAACAGAAAATTAGCTGAAGAATCTCAAGAACTGTGGAATTCTTATATGAGAAAATTTATAAATTTTGGGCTAAGGTCAAGACATCATCTTGGAGAAAGAGTCGGCTTTTCCTTTTTTCCTTTTTAAAAAATAAATACTGGGTTAAAGTATAAAAATGATCTGAATTGAAGAATTCAGGAGCTGGAAATGTCATAATAAAGTGGGTTTTGGCTTTTTTCATTTCTTTTTTAATAAATATTGGGTTAAAGTTCATATTGTTTTATAAGTACATAAAATATGTTATTGTGAACAAGTGCAGGAGCCAGTTGATTTCCTAGCTTAAGGATAGGCCTTGGTTCAAGTTTAAGGGTAATTTTTGTAATACCCAATATTGATTGTAAGTGTTGGAAATGTTATGTAAAAGTGAGCTTTTTTTGCTGTTGCTTTGTTTTTATATTTACAGGCAAAAGATATATTTGGAATATTTGGCAAAACGAAATTTCAAGCAAATGGGGACTTTGGGGGGTAGAGGGAGGGGTGAAATTGTAACCCAATATATTATTTCGTTGTTCTTTTCTATATATACAAATTATATAATAATAATAATAATAACAAGAAGAAGAAGAAGAAGAAGAAGAAGAACCTGTGGTGTGGAATGTTCACTGAGTGTGGGAGAGGACTGACCTTTGGGAATTGTGGCATAGTGGTTACAGATGAGCTTTCAAGAACCATGTCTTCAGATATGTGAAGGGAAAATCAGACTGGAGACTCTTCTTAGGGGGAGATTACATGGCAACCAATTCCTCCTAGTTCTGTGGCCCTACTCCTTCTGTCTCCATTTTGTTACTGTTGATATAAAGGTATGTGCCCACATGCTTCTTTCACTGTTGCCCCTTAGAAGGTGGATTTTTGTACACTGCTGCTTAATACCAAAAGTAATCACCAAGCAGTTTACAAACACATTTTCCTTCATCTCCCCATAATAGAAAACCTGTGAGGGATGTGGGGCTGTGAGAGCTCAGAGAGAACTGGGAATGGCCTTGAGTCACCCAACAGGCCTCAGATGTCTCTAAACGGTTTAAAATCACCTTTCCTTCCTCTCCCCATAACAGACACCCTGTGACTGAAGTGGAGCTGAGAGCTCTGAGAGAATTGGAATGGCCCACAGTTACCCTCAGTTATCTGTAAGCAGTTTAAAATCGCTTTCTCTTCCTTTCCCCATAACACACACCCTGTGAGTAAAGTGGAGCTGAGAGCTCTGAGAGTACTGGGATGGCCCACAGTCACCCAGCAAGCCTAGGTTGTCTCTATGCAGTTTAAAATTGCATTCCCTTCCTCTCCCCATAACAGACACCCTATGAGAGAAATGGGGCTGAGGGTTCTGATAGAACTGGAATGGCCCACAGTCACCCAGCATGCCTCAGGTGTCTAAGCAGTTTAAAATAACCTTTTCTCCCTCTCCCCATAACAGTCACCTCTGAGTGAACTGGGGCTCTGAGATAACTAGGAATGGCCCACAGTCACCCAGCAGGCCTCGGGTGTCTCTAAGCATGTCTCTAAAATTGCCTTTTCTTCCTCTCCCCATAACCAACACCCTATGAGAGAAATGGGGCTGAGAGTTCTGAGAGAACTGGAATTGCCCACAGTCACTCAGCAGGCCTCATTTGTCTCTAAGCAGTTTGAAATCACCTTTTCTTCCTCTCTCCTCAACAGCCACCCTATGACAGGAGTGGGGCTGAGAGTTCTGAAGGGCAAGCAGTCACTCGGCCCCCAACCCAGAGCAGCAGTTAGTTTCTCTGCACCCACTCCCAAGCAGCAGAGGTTTTCTGGCAGTGAGGGCAGCAGCAGGCAGGCCTCTCAGTCACCCACTCTCCAGACCAGTGCCCCTGACTCTGACCTCTGTCTCCAGTGATGTCCAGTGGCCAAATGGCTGCTACTGGCCTCGAGGGCTTTGTGGAGGTCAGGCCATATGGTCACTGGCCAATCAGGAGGGATGTTCTGGATGGACCGGGCTGGATGCACTGGATGGACATGGCCCTGGACAGTCTCCTCCCAGGAAGCCGTTTCCAATTTATAAAGGGGAGCAAAAAGTGTTAAAGATATTTCCAAGATATCTTTATCACTTTTTGTGACTGCAGTTGTACTCGTTCCAAATTCAAGATCTACATGAGGTCTGAATGAAGGATGGTTAGAATCCTGAACATTATGGATGATCTCTGAATGCAGTTCCTTCCAATACAAATTGGGAATTGTAACATTATATTGGATTGCTATTTGTCATGCATGATATGTTATAGCCCTGGTTAGTATGCACAGTTTTAAAACCAATAAATGTTATTTGGAGGCTCCGCAATTAATGAGTGCTCGTACTTATGGTTTCTGGCAGGAGCCTCTAAGATATACAGAATTCAGTTGGAAAGACATGAGATGAAATCTCACAATTTATATGGTCTGTATTATTGCATAGTTCACAAGTACACAGGTCTAACTGCAGTTCTAAATAGGTCTACTCTGAATCCTACTGTCAATCTGTTCAATTGGGATCTGCTCCCAAGAAAGTGTTCTTAAGATGGCCTTGCACAATAAAGTTATTTCCCATGATGAAATAATCCTGTGTCTACCTCATTTCTGCCACTAGTGATTTATTAATTAACATACTTTAATTGTGCTTCTGGATAACTGCAGGCAAATCTAGCAGTGTAAATTATTATTTTATAGTTCTTTCTAGGCCTGGCATTCTGGACACACTGGATAATGCATTTTGATAGAATCATAGAATAACAGAGTTGAAAGGGGCCTCATGGGTCATCTAATCCAATCCCCTACACTATACAGGACACTCACATCCCAATCGCTCATCTACTGTAACCTGCCATGTCCTTAAGCCTTCACAGAATCTAGCTTCTGTTTAAAAATTTCCAAAGATGGAGAACCCACCACCTCCCGAGGAAGCCTGTTCCACTGAGAAACAGCTCTGTCAGGAACTTCTTCCAGATGTTTAGATGGAATTTCTTTTGAATAAATTTCATCCCACTGGTTCTGCTCCGTCCCTCTGGGGCAAGAGAGAACAACTCTGCTCCATCCTCTACATGGCAGCCTTTTAAATACTTGAAGATGGTTATCAGATCCCCTCTCACTTGTCTCCTCTCCAGGCTAAACAGACCAAGCTCCCCCAACCTTTCATCATTCATCAGCTTTGTTGCCTTCCTCTGGACATGCTCCAGTTTGTCTACATCCCTCTTCAACTGGAGTGCTGAAAACTGAACACAGTACCCCAAGTGAGGCAGAACCAGAGCAGAGTAAAGTGGTACCATCACCTCCCGTGATCTGGACACGATACTCCGTTTGATACAGCCCAAAATCCCATTTGCCTTTTTAGCCACTGTGTCACACTGTTGACTCATGTTCAATGTGTGGTCTATTAAGACTCCTAGATCCTTTTCGCACATGCTACTGCAAGACAAGTTTCCCCATCTTATATTGGTGTATTTAGGTAGGTTTTTCCTACCTAAATGCAGAACTTTACATTTGTCCCTATTGAATTTCATTTTATTGAGTTTAGATCAGTTCTCAAGCCTATCAAGATCATCCTGTATTCTGATTCTGTCTTCAATTGTGTTTGCTACCCCTCCCAGTTTAGTATCGTCAGCAAATTTAATAAATATCCCCTCTAATCCCTCATCCAAATAATTTATAAATATGTTGAACAACACAGGCCCCAGGACAGATCCCTGGGGAACTCCACTTGTCACTCTTCTCCAAGAGGATGCTGAACCATTAACAAGTATACTTTGGATATGATCAATCAACCAGTTACTGATCTACTTGACAGAATTAGGATCCATACCGAATTTTGCCATTTTTTCAATGTGCTTTGCAGTTGGATTTTCCTGTGCAAAACAGGAACATCTTCTAAAGTGCAATATCTAATGTGTCCTGAATGGGCCAGGAAGGGCTGTCGGAGATCCTCAGCAGATCTTGGAAGCTAAGCAGGGTTCGGCCCTGGCTAGTATTTGGGAAACATACAATGCAAAACCAAAAAAGGAACACAACCCAACGTTAACAGGTAGGAACTCAGAAGTTGAGCTGTACAATAAAATAATGTAAAACTTGTTGATTATTTATTTAGTATTTGGGAGGAAGACCACCAAGGAGTGTACCACGGTCATGACATGGAGGTAGGCAATAGCAAACCACATTCTCTTACCATGAAAACCCTACAGCAGTGGTCCGCAACCTTCCGGTTGCCGCGGACCGCTGCTCCGGAGTGGCGAGAGAGGGCGGCCCGGGGCCCCGCGCACGCATGGCAGCCCCAGCGCAAACGTACATGCGCGGACTGAGGGTTGGGGCCCACTGCCCTACAGGGTTGCCATAAATCCGCATGACTTGGAACTCCTTTCCACCATCAGTTCTGCAATCCCAGATTTCATTCCATGCATATGTATACGATCAAATATTTTGTAGTGATATATACTCTGCTTTAAGCCAACATTAATACCACTTTCCATCAGGCTGCAAACTGTCCTTTTAGCCTCCATCCCATCTCTACTCCTACAAAAAGTCTTCCAACTCAAAATGCTGTCACATGCTGCTTGCAATATACTGGATAGACAGCCTCAGCAAACCAAATGTCATTTGAAGACTAAAGCTTCCATTTTAAAATTATCAATTAAACAACCACAACCACAACTATGTTTCTGCTATTTCTGCTATGTATACCCTAAAAAAAATTATATTTACAAGTTTTCACATAATGTTGAGATTATTTATCTTGTAATTCAAAAAGAAAACAATCTCCCTTCTATCACAAATGTTATCTTTAGAATCAATCCAGATGTGGATGACTGGCAACACAGCAACCCACCCAACTTCAAAGCAGAAAAGAATGCATCATCAGCCTATTGTACCACTTGACAGCGTTATCAGAATATAGATTCTCAGATGAATGAATCCATTGCCCTTCAATGTTAGCTACTTTGGGGCCCTAGATCAGTGGTCCCCAACCTTTATTAGGCTGGGGACCGGCAGGGCATCGGGCCGCGCCCGCGCATCGAGCCGCGCCCGGCCGCGCCCGCAAGCCACGCCCGCGAATCGGGCCGCGCCCGCGAGCCACACCCGCGGATCGGGCCGCGCCCGCGGGCCATGCCCACGGATCGGGCCGCGGCCGCGGGCCGTGCCCACGGATCGGGCCGCGCGGGCACGGCCTGCATGGGCGCAGATCGGCCCTGATTCCCTCTTCCCGCCCTCCCGCAGTAAGTAGCTTCCCGGGCCGCAAGCTTGCGGCCTGGGAAGTTTTTTACTGCGGGGGGGGGCGGGGAGAGGGAGCTGCGGCCCGGCGCCATGGCCTTCGCGGCCCGGCGCCGGGCCACGGCCCGCAGGTTGGGGACCACTGCCCTAGATGGCTTATGGCATAGTTTTTTGATTTGCCAATATAATGTCTCGTAAAACTATTTGGGTTAATTACAATAAAAAGTGTGCTTGTGGGTTCTTGTGGTCATCTCTCTTATTCAGGTTCTTTTTTCCCTGATGGCTAAAGCCTCCATTCATCAGATGCTGGTGTCTAAGGGTTTAGCCTAATGACTAAAGGATATCCTCAGAAAAGGCTACAGATCATTAGGATGGAATGAGATGGAAAACAGAAGAGCTTCCAGTAGCTTTTTCAGTTCTCAGTGATCTCATGATTCCTTTTTCTGTCCACCCTTCTGCTGTTCACAGTTATGATACTGTGTCACATAAATGAAACATTGAAGGAAATTTTATTTTGCTATACAGTTGCATGATTTGAGTATTTATTCCAAATTGTGCTAGCACTGTATTAATAACATTTCAATCACTGGATTGTAAAATTTTGGTTTTTGCCTTGTAGCCAAGGCCCCTAGTGGAAGATTAAGTTGGAAAGGATTGAACCTAGAATCCCCCAGAATTTCCTAGAAAATAGGATTTAGAGTCTTCTTTAATGTAAGCTTTTGTCATTGTTTATGACTCCCTGCAGTTACAAGCAGGCACATCTTTATGAAGGAACATTTTAGCTGGTAAATTGCAGAGGCATGGTTATCCTCTTGTGCTAAGTCCCCCTGACAATGTCCCCAGGGCTGTTTTTAAGAGCCCCCTGCAGTGAAACTAATCCCTGTGTATTCAGCCCCATTGTTAGAACAGAAATCCTTTAACAGTCCTAAAAATGCCAACTAAAATGTTCACTAGGGAAGATATGAAGACCATAGGCCTGTAAGCACTTGATTTTTCTAATCTGTCAAACCCTACATGATGCTGAATGACACTGAATGCCCTAGGTAGGTAACCCAGAAACTATGGACCTGATTTGTCATTTTTGGTACAAATGCTTGTAAAAATAAACGCAGATTAATTTTTCTGGACACCTCCATCTTCTTTACATTTCTCCCTTTCAAAGATTGTCTGAAAGCATTTTTAAGTGGTAAAATTGACTAGCATGAAGCTCAATTCACCCAAATAGCCTCATAGACATCCAGAATTCTAAAGCAGTATGAGAATTCAATTGATGTAATTGCTGTTTATGCACAGTTGCATTAAAATGGACCCTACGTAAAACACACTATGAGATCAGGAAATTGCAGTTTTTTAACAACTGAGGCTTGAATAATGGCAGCTCACCTATGTATGTTCCTGGGTTTTATTTTAGATTGTCAAACATTTCCACTGTGCTAAGTAATTTTTCAGACCACAAAATAAAAAACAAAACCCTAAGTCAGCAACTGTTAGTATTAATCATGCCGTCCTTCCACAGTGGCTAGTTCCACTTAATAATTTTAATGTCCTAAAATGTTTTTTGCAAATTACAACTCCATTTTAAACATATTTACCTGGAAACAAAAAAGACACTAATCTCACTGGAGCTTACTTTCAATTAGATTCAGGTGTAAACTGCACGGAGCTTTTATTCCAACCCCAGATCGATTCAGTCCCTGCCCTCTACACAGAATGCGATTTCCGTTTGGATTTGGGCGATTTAAGTTTTCCTTCTGCAACAAGAAGGATTGATCCGGAGTGACCCTACCTTTATTGTGCAATATCTTAGAGTGCTTTTAATGCTCAATATATTAAAAAATTGCATTATTTTGAATCTGGGCTCTCCTCCATGGTAGGGAACCCATGATTAGCCACAGGTGGTCATGTGACAAGCCTGCCTTAAAGGAGAAACCCCTAATTTCTCTCAACTTCTGTTGGCCTTGGATTTTTTTCCTGCCTTCTTCGATCCTGCCCCCCCCCCCTTCAAGAAGACAATAGCCCCCATACTTCTCAGGGTAGCCACTCTCAAACTGGACAAGTGTGCCTTCCATGTTAATGTTTCGCTAAACGTTACACCCAGGTATTTGTAGGAGCTGCACTGTTCTATCCCTGTACCCAGGATACTTCAGGAAAATTTTTGGGGGCGTCTCCTGAAGACCATCACCTTGGTTTCAAGATAATTTATGGACAGGCCATGATCTTTGCAGTATAAGCCTAGGTTGTCCAAAAGTCTTTTTAGGCCTATTCTAGTCAGTGATATCAGCACCATATCATCAGCATACAGGAGGATGGAAATCTTGGTCTGGCAGATACTGGGTGCCATAAAGTGGGAGCCCTCCATCTTTCCTCCCACATCATTAATATATAGGTTGAACAGCAGAAGGGCCATCACACATCCCTGTTTTACTCCCTTATTAACAGGGATTTCCTCAGTTAGAGCACCTGAATTCCCTACCTTGATCTTGACCGTGCTGTTTTGGTGGAGTTGTCTCATTAGATACACTAAACGTGGATCCAGCTGGAGATTCAGGAGTTTCTGCCAAAGTATGTTCCTGTCCAATGAATCAAAGGCTGCAGCAAGGTCAACAAAGGCCACAAATAGTGCCTTTGTTGGACCCTTCATAGCAGTAGCAGCCAAGTGATAGAGTGTCTGACAATGTTTGATTATGGAATGCCCCTTCTTAAAACCCAACTGTCGTGAGCTCAAGATGTTGTTGTCTTCCACCCAGTTCTCCAATTTCTTCCTCAGAAAGCTGCCATATGGAGTCATTCCAACTCATGTTTGGTCTTCCTCTTATCCTGCTGACTTCAACTTTTCCTAGTTTCATTCATTCATTCATTCATTCATTCATTCATTCATTCATTCATTCATTCATTCATTCTTATATACCGCCCTCCCCGAAGGGGGTTGTCATCTTTTTCAACAACTCTTGTCTTCTCATAATGTGTCCAAAGTACAATAGCCTCAGTTGCGTCATTTTAGCTTCTAGCGAAAGTTCAGGCTTGATTTAATTTAGAACCAATTTATTTTGGGTTTTTTGGCAGTCTGTGGTATCTATAAAACTCTTCTTTACATGTTGTTGTTGTTGTTGTTGTTGTTGTTGTTGTTGTTATTGATTACTCACCATTCCCAAACAAGCTTGCTTATGTTGGATTACAGATTAAAACCCCCGGAATAAAACCCCATAAAACAAAATAACTTTAACATTGTCATTTTTCCCTTGTGCCAAAAATACAAACCAATTCTAACCCAACCCATCTTTTCTCTTCCACTCATCACATCCCCCACCTGTGTTTTAGGACGAGATGTAATAAGGGTAGCCTGGTGTTCTGGCTGTTCATCGGATAGGCCCACTGATCTTAACTGCCCTGGCCTCAACCAAAGAAAACCTACAGAACTGTGAAAGCTCTGGCAGGGCCCTCACCTATTTTGGGAGCTAATTCCACCAGGTTTGGGCCAGAACCGAAAAGGGGCTGGCCATTCTTCTTGTCACCTTTCTTCACTGTCCAACTTTCACAGCCATGCATAGTAATGGTGAATACTATAGGAAGAATCCCCTTAAAGAATCACTGCCTTGTTGTGGCGAAAGGCCTTGCGTAGCTCAGTGAAGCTATGAGCTATGCCGTGCAGGGCCACCCAAGATGGACAGGTCATAGCAGAGAGCTCTGACAAAAGGTGATCCACTGGAGAAGGAAATAGCAAACCACTCTATTATTGTTGTTGTTGTTGTTGTTGTTGTTGTTGTTATATTTTGATTAATTTCCCGCCTCTTCCAGAAGGCTCGAGGCAGGTGACAATAATTTTAACACCATTAAAACCCCCATTAAAATATTAATACCAACATGGCGGCAAATAGAAAATACCCCATCCCTCCCCATACTAATATCAGAGATAATGGAGGAGTATCTTTGACATGAAAACTCTTTGCCATGAAAACTCTAGGAACAGTACCAAAAGGCAAAATGATATGACACCGGAAGATGAGGCCCTCAGGTCAGAAGATGTCCGATACGCTATTGGGGATGAGCAGACGGCTAGTACGAGTAGCGCCAGAATGAATGAAGTGACTGGGCCAAAGCCAAAAGGATGCTCAGTTGTGGAGGGAACTGGAGGTGAAAAGACAGACCGATGTTGTAAACACTTTTATTCCATAGGAACCTGGAACGTCAAGATCCATGAATCAAGGCAAGATGGATGTGGTCAAACAAGAGATGACAAGACTGAACATTGACATTTTAGGAATCAGTGAACTAAAATGGACAGGAATGGGTGATTTTAATTCAGATGACTATCCAAGTATACTACTGTGGGCAAGAATGTCTCAGAAGAAATGGAATAGCCTTCATAATCAATAAAAGAGTAGGAAAAAAAAATAGTATTGGGATACAATCCCCAATCCCCCTTCAAGGATCGCTGCCTTGTTGTGGCAAGGGGGCTTGCGTAGTTCAGTGAAGCTATGAGCTATGCCGTGCAGGGTCACCCAAGACGGACAGGTCATAGCTGAGAGCTCTGACAAAAGGTGATCCACTGGAGAAGGAAATGGCAAACCACTCCAGTACCTTTGCCATGAAAACTCTATGGACAGTTCCAATAGGCATAACGATATGACGCCGGAAGATGAGCCCCTCAGGTCGGAAGGTGTCCAATATGCTACTGGGGATGAGCAGACGGCTAGTACGAGTAGCGCCAGAATGAATGAAGCGACGGGGCCAAAGCCGAAAGGACGCTCAGTTGTGGAAGTAACTGGTGGCGAAAAGACAGTCCGATGCTGTAAAGATTTTTATTCCATAGGAACCTGGAACGTCAGATCCATGAATCAAGGCAAGCTGGACGTGGTCAAAGAAGAAATGACAAGACTGAACATCGACATTTTAGGAATCAGTGAACTAAAATGGACAGGAATGGGTGAATATAATTCAGATGACCATCAGATATACTACTGTGGACAAGAATCTCGCAGAAGAAATGGAGTAGCCTTCATAATCAATAAGAGAGTAGGAAGAGCAGTCTTGGGATACAATCCCCAAAATGACAGAATGATCTCAGTTCGAATCCAAGGCAAACCATTCAACATCACAGTGATCCAGGTCTATGCTCCAACCACTGCTGCTGAAGAGGATGAAGTTGATCAGTTCTATGAAGCCCTACAACACCTTCTAGAAGCAACGCCAAAAAATGATGTGCTTATCATCATGGGGGATTGGAATGCTAAAGTAGGAAGCCAAAAGATAACCGGGATAACAGGCAAGTTTGGCCTTGGAGTACAAAATGAAGCAGGGCACAGGCTGGTAGAATTTTGTCAAGAGAATACAATGGTCATAGCAAACACTCTTTTCCAACAACCCAAGAGACGACTCTACACATGGACATCACCAGATGGTCAACACAGAAATCAGATTGACTATGTGCTCTGCAGCCAAAGATGGAAAAGTTCTATCCAGTCAATAAAAACAAGACCAGGAGCTGATTGTGGTTCAGATCATGAGCTTCTTGTTGCAAAATTTAGGCTTAAATTGAAGAAAGTAGGGGAAAGCACTAGGCCACTCAGGTATGAACTAAATCATATCCCCGACGAATACACAGTAGAGGTGACAAATAGATTTAAGGAATTAGATCTGATAGACAGAGTGCCTGAAGAACTATGGACGGAGGTTCGCGACATTGTACAAGAGGTAGCAACTAAAACCATCCCAAAGAAAAAGAAATGCAAGAAATCAAAATGGCTGTCTGAGGAAGCTTTACAAATAGCTAAGGAGAGAAGGGGAGTGAAAGGCAAGGGAGAAAGAGAAAGATACACCCAATTGAATGCAGAATTCCAGAGAAAAGCTAGAAGAGATAAGAATGCCTTCTTAAATGAACAGTGCAAACAAATAGAAGAAAACAATAGAATGGGGAGGACCAGAGATCTTTTCAAGAAAATTGGAGATATGAAGAGAACGTTTCATGCAAAGATGGGTATGATAAGGGACCAAAATGGTAGGGACCTCACAGAAGCAGAAGAGATTTTAAAAAGGTGGCAAAATTATACAGAAGAACTATACAAGAGCGAGCTTAACATCCCTGATGACCACAGTGGGGTAGTTACTGACCTGGAGCCAGACATCCTGGAATGTGAAGTCAAATGGGCCTTAGGAAGTCTGAGCAACAATAAAGCTAGTGGTGGTGACAGCATTCCAGTTGAACTATTCAAAATCTTAAAGGACGATGCAGTAAAAGTGCTACACTCAATATGCCAGCAAATTTGGAAAACTCAACAATGGCCACAGGATTGGAAAAGGTCAGTTTACATTCCAATCCCAAAGAAGGGCAATGCCAAAGAATGTTCAAACTACCGCACCATTGCACTAATTTCTCATGCTAGCAAAGTTATGCTCAAAATCCTACAAGCTAGGCTCCAGCAATATGTGGACCGAGAACTTCCAGAAGTACAGGCAGGATTTCGAAGAGGCAGAGGAACTAGAGATCAAATTGCCAACATACGCTGGATCATGGAGAAAGCTAGGGAGTACCAGAAGAACATCTACTTCTGCTTCATTGACTATGCTAAAGCCTTTGATTGTGTGGAGCACAACAAATTGTGGCAAGTTCTTAAAGAGATGGGAATACCAGAGCATCTTATTTGTCTCTTGAGAAATTTATATGCAGGTCAAGAAGCAACAGTGAGAACTGAACATGGAATCACTGACTGGTTCAAAATTGAGAAAGGAGTTCGGCAAGGCTGTATACTGTCGCCTTGCCTATTTAACTTGTATGCAGAGCACATAATGAGAAATGCGGGATTAGAGGAGTCACAAATTGGGATCAAGATTGCAGGGAGAAATATCAACAACCTCAGATATGCAGATGATACTACTCTAATGGCAGAAAGTGAAGAGGAACTAAAGAGCCTGTTGATGCGGGTGAAGGAGGAGAGTGCAAAAGTTGGTTTAAAACTCAACATCAAGAAAACAAAGATCATGGCATCCGGCCCTCTCAATTCCTGGCAAATAGATGGGGAAGAAATGGAGGTAGTGACAGATTTTATTTTCCTGGGCTCCAAGATCACTGCAGATGGGGACTGCAGCAAAGAAATTAAAAGACGCTTGCTCCTGGGGAGGAAAGCTATGGCAAATCTAGACAGCATCCTAAAAAGCAGAGACATCACCCTGCCAACAAAAGTGCGTTTAGTCAAGGCTATGGTCTTCCCAGTTGCAATGTATGGCTGCGAAAGTTGGACCATAAGGAAGGCCGAGCGTCAAAGAATTGAGGCTTTTGAACTCTGGTGCTGGAGAAGACTCTTGCGAGTCCCTTGGACTGCAAGGCGAACAAACCGGTCAGTCCTAGAGGAGATCAACCCTGACTGCTCTTTAGAAGGCCAGATCCTGAAGATGAAACTCAAATACTTTGGCCACCTCATGAGAAGGAAGGACTCCCTGGAGAAGAGCCTAATGCTGGGAGCGATTGAGGGCAAAAGAAGAAGGGGACGACAGAGAATGAGGTGGCTGGATGGAGTCACTGAAGCAGTAGGTGCAAACTTAAATGGACTCCGGGGAATGGTAGAGGACAGGAAGGCCTGGAGGATCATTGTCCATGGGGTCGCGATGGGTCGGACACGACTTCGCACATAACAACAACAACAACAATCCCCAAAATGACAGAATAATCTCAGTTCAAATCCAAGGCAAAACATTCAACATCACAGTAAAACAGGTTTATGCCAACCACTGCTGCTGAAGAGGATAAAGTTGACAAGTTCTATGAAGCCCTACAACACCTTCTAGAAGCAATGGAAAAAATGATCGGAATTCTAAAGTAGAAAGCCAAAAGATTACTGGGATAACAGGCAAGTTTGGCCTTGGAGTACAAAATGAAGCAGGGCACAAGGTGGTAGAATCTTGTCAAGAGAATACAATGGTCATAGCAAACACTCTTTTTCAACAACCCAAGAGACGACTCTACAGATGGACAACACCAGACGGTCAACACAGAAATCAGATTGACTATGTGCTCTGCAGCCAAAGATGGAAAAGTTCTATACAGCCAGTAAAAACAAGACCAGGAGCCAATTGTGGTTCAGATCATCAGCTTCTTGTTCCAAAATTTAGGCTTAAGTTGAAGAAAGTAGGGAAAGGCACTAGGCCACTCAGGTGTGAACTAAATCAGATCCCTGATGAATATACAGTAGAGGTGACAAATAGATTTAAGGAATTAGATCTGATAGACAGAGTGCCTGAAGAACTATGGATGGAGGTTCGCAACATTGTACAAGAAGTAGCAACTAAAACCATCCCAAAGAAAAAGAAATGCAAGAAAGCAAAATGGCTGTCAGAGGAAGCTTTACAAATAGCTAAGGAGAGAAGGGAAGTGAAAGGCAAGGGAGAAAGAGAAAGATACACCCAATTGAATGCAGAATTCCGGAGAATAGATAGAAGAGATAAGAATGCCTTTTTAAATGAACAGTGCAAACAAAAAGAAGAAAACAATAGAATAGGGAGGACCAGAGATCTCCAAGAAAATTGGAGATATGAATAGAACGTTTCCTGCAAAGATGGGTATGATAAAGGACCAAAACGGTAGGGACCTAACAAAAGCAGAAGAGATTTTTAAAAGGTGGCAAAATTATACAGAAGAACTATACAAGAGCGAGCTGATAACCATGATGGGGTAGTCACTGACCAGGGTGTAAACTGTGCGGAGCTTTTATTCCAATCCCAGGTCTATTCAGTCCCTGCCGTCTACAAAGAATGCGATTTCTGTTTTGATTTTGGCCGATTTTAATTTTCCCTCTGCACCAAGGAGGATTCATCCGGAGTCACCCTACCATTTCTTCGCCATATCCAGGAGTCCTTTCAATCCTCGATATTGGATTATTGCAGTTCAGAAAGCATGAGAAAGCACTCCCTTCATAGGTAGAGCAGTTCTGATTGGCCAGTTGACTCCGTGGTAGAGCAGTTCTGATTGGCCAGCTGACTCTGTGATACAGAAGCTCTGATTGGCCAAACCTGTGAAGCCAGCCAAGGCTGTTAGCTTTTCTTAAAGAGGGAGCCCTAATTTTCTTTCTGTAGAAGCTGCAGAAGCCCTTACTTCTGTAGATAGAGATTTGCCTCGTGTTTTTTTCTCTCTCCCTTCTCTGTTGTCTTCAAGCCCCCCCCCTTCAAGAAATGAAAGAAAGAAATAGGCTCTGTCTGGGCTTGGCTCCCCCCTCCCCTTCTGAGTTTTCCCAATCAAGTGCAGAACACTTTTCTGTTTCAATGGGGGGGGGAGAGGAAGACCCGAGTTCAAATCGATCTGAATTCAGCATAATTGACACCAAAAAAAACAAAGTAAGTGCAGAATCAGCCCTGGAATCCAGCTGGATGGAGTCACTGAAGCAGTTGGTGCCAGCTTAAATGGACTCTGGGTACTGGTGGAGGACAGGAAGGAGGATCATTGTCCATGGGGTCGTGATGGGTCGGCTACTACTTCGCACCTAACAACAACAGGAAGTATTATTTTGAACTTGATTACCAGCCACAAGTCCTCATAATAACCTTTTCTAGCTTCTTCATGGCTGCCAGTCTAAGTCTTGGTCTCCTTTGGATTTCTTGCCTTCAGTCTTCTTTTCAGCCAAGTAATAAAAAAATATTGAACTATTTCAGTTTCTTCATCATCAGCTTCAAAACTGTGTAATTCCCCTCTAGCATCGGCTTGTACAAACAGGAATCTTATTGACTGTAAAGAGTAATAAATGTCATCCTAGGTTAAAGTTCCATGGACTACAGTAAAATTCCTTAACAAATGCTCATATTCATGATATGGAGAAATAGGTTGTAAACAGTATGGTTAAAAGATCCAAAAAGCAAGAACTCCAGATTTAGACATTTCCAACACAATCAAGAAAATGTTCCTGGACAGTCTTTGCATATTGTTGGCATATAGATCCCCCTCCACATGACATCGCCAACATCCTGAGGCTGTCCAGTAATTGGGTTCTAATTTTTAACTAGTGATTTCAGGAATACAGAAAACTGGATTTACCACCCTAAATCGCATGAACCACTGGTGAGCAACCAGGATAAAGCCATATGGAGGGGGAAAGGTGCGAAAGTCTCAGCAGCTTTGTCCCACCTTCACCCCCACCCTCTCCTCTCCATTTCCTGCTCAGAGTATTTAAAAAAAAAAACACGATGAGGTCTGTGTTGCAGTGTATCCACACACCTACATTGTCAAAGGTAAAATAAAATATTTAAAATATCCACGGTCTTTTTGGGATCAGGCAACCAAAACATAACCCCTGTTCTGTTTTCTCGAGGTGGAGAATGAGCTGGGAAAGAGGGGAGGGAGCAGATGATCGGGCTGCCTTCTCCCAATCATACTGGGGTCTGACCACCTCTGTGTGGAAATGGTCACTTTATTTCTTGCAGTTTATGACAATTTGACTGTCCTGGGTGTAAACTGCACGGAGCATTTATTCCAATCCCAGGTCGATTCAGTCCCTGCCCTCTACACAGAATGCGATTTACGTTTTGATTTGGGGCAATTTAAATTTTCCTTCTGCAGCAAGAAGGATTGATCCGGAGTGACCCCACCTTTATTGTGCGATATCTTTGAGTGCTTTTAACCCTCAATATATTTTAAAATTGCATTGTTTTGAATCTGGGCTCTCCTTCGTGGTAGAGAACCCATGATTGGCTACAGGTGGCCATGTGACAAACTTGCCTTAAAGGAGAAGCCCCTAATTTCTCTCAACTTCTGTCAGTCTTGGATTTTTTTTTCTGCCTTCCTAGATCCTCTCCCCCCCCCCTTTCAAGAAAAGAAAGGATTTTTTCCTCCCTCCTCTGACTTCTTCGATCCTCTCCCCCCCTTCAAGAAAACAAAGAAAGAGTCTCCATTTGCCTCCCCCCCCTCTTCTGAGCCTCCCCAACCACATGCAGAACACTTTCCTGTTTCAACGGGGAGGGGGGGGGAGAGGAAGACTCGAGTTCAAATCGATCTGAATTCAAGAGGATTGACAATGGAATAAACAAAGTAAGTGCAGACTCTGCCCTGGTTGCAGGGCTAGTGTCTTTCAGAAGGAAAAAAGGAGACACTTAACTAGATTTGCACATTACAAAGTCTGCATGGCTGATACATGATCATATGTGTAGTGGGCAGTAATGCTTTGTAGGAGGTCTTCCAGAATTCTGGCCCCACTGGTGGACCTCCTGATGGCTCCTGGATTTTGGCTACTGTATGTCATAGAGTGTTGGATTAGAGGGGCCATTGGACTGATCCAACATGGCTTCTCATGTTCTTCTTTATAAGCTTTGAACTTTTTAGAAATGTGTGACCCAGATTTGGATAAGGACAAAAGTCATGCAGAAAGTTCTTCAAATTCCCTTTTTGTGCCATTTTCTTGACTGGCAAGAGGCTCCCCAGGGAAATTTATGTAAAACCATAATTACACATAAATCTCTCTGTAGAACAAATAGCAGCTCAAAAAGACCATTTCAGGTTGGGAAAATGCATGCATGTGAGGGGAGGCTGAATTTATGTATTTATTATTTATTTATTTGATTTCTATAACGCTTTTCCATATGGCTCAGGGTGGTTTACATACAACATCACGGGGGATAGGAGAAGAAGAAGAAGAGTTGGTTCTTATATGCCGCTTTTCTCTACCCGAAGGAGGCTCAAAGTAGCTTACAGTCGCCTTCCCTTTCCTCTCCCCACAACAGACACCCTGTGGGGTGGGTGAGGCTGAGAGAGCCCTGATATCACTGCTTGGTCAGAATAGTTTTATCAGTGCCATGGTGATATATCAAGGTCACCCTGCTGGCTGCATGTGGGGGAGTGCAGGATCAAACCCGGCATGCCAGATTAGAAGTCCGCACTTCTAACCACTACACCAAACCACTACACCAAACTACACCGGACTAACATATAACACAGTCAAGTACAACAACAATAATCTAACAGTGGTTCTAAAGAACACAATTTCAGTGAAGCCTGTTTTCCATGCCACAGTCCAAAAATACCTGAGAAGTGTGGAGCTTACATGTGCAATCCAAATATAGTTTTCAGGCCTGTGCCTGGCAATCTTGGGAGCTTTGGAAAATGAAGAATGGGGAGGGGGAGCATCCTGTGATGAGGCAGTGTCACTTCTGGGTGAAGTCCTGGAAGTGACATCACACCACTCCTTCATGCAGTCTTCTTGGCAACATTTTATCAAGTGAACAAGGCACCTGGATTTCTGTTGAGATACATTTATCATTTCCCCATCTTTATTTGGAATTAAATATAAATTTACTGAGCTTGCCTGAGGGGATCTCTCATGCCTGTTATTAGCTGACACTTCACTTGCACAGTAAAAACAAAATAAATGGAATGCAGCTAAATCTGTACTGAAAGAAAAAAGCCTCAGTAAATTAAAAGAGAGAAACCATTGTCCAGATATGGAGGGCTGACAAGAGTTGAAGAGGCATAGGTGGCAGGAGAAAGAGGGCTGTAGGAGAATCATGGGGAAGAAAAAAATAAGGACTTGCTCTAGAGCTGAAATGGTTATTAGAGAATTGTTCTTTTTTATTGCTTATAGAGAACTGATTTAATGTTAAACCTATTAAAAGAAAGAAAACCAGTCTCCTTGGAAATTTGAAACATTCTTCTTAATGCTGCTGGAGAAGAGACACTTTCTCTATCTACCCACCCACCATATTAGGATTGGTTTACTGAGCCAGACCACTGGTCTATCAAGAATAGTACTGTCTTCTCTGACTTGAACTCTGCAGGATCTCAGGTCAAGGTCTGTCATGTCACCTACTAACCAATCATTTTAACTGGAGGGGATTGTGGACCTTCAGCAAATACTCTATCACTGATCCATAGCCCTTCAACTATGTCAGTATGCTAAATGCATATGGCCTTAAAGGTCAAGAGAACCCAAAGAAGATGTTGCAATATATAATGCTTTGAAATACATAATAATAATTACAATTTTCTTTACCAAAATTACTACCGTATATAGTCACATATCAGCCCTTTTTTTAAGCTGAAAAGGTCCCCCTTGGCTTATATGATTCCATCCAGCCACCTCATTCTCGTTCATCCCCTTCTTCTTTTGCCCTCAATCGCTCCCAGCATTAGGCTCTTCTCCAGGGAGTCTTTCCTTCTCATGAGGTGGTATTTGAGTTTTATCTTCAGGATCTAGCCTTCTAAGGAGCAGTCAGGGCTGATCTCCTCTAGGACTGGCCGGTTTGTTCACCTCGCAGACCAAGGGACTTGCAAGAGTCTTCTCCAGCACCAGAGTTCAAGAGCCTCAATTCTTTGATGCTCAGCCTTCCTTATGGTCTAACTTCCACAGCCATACATTGCAACTGGGAAGACCCGTCTCTGCTTTTTAGGATGCTGTCTAGATTTGCCATAGCTTTCCTCCTCAGGAGCAAGCAGTCCCCATCTGCATTGATCTTGGAGCCCAGACCTGCTGCAGTCCACATCTGCATTGATCTTGGAGCCCAGGAAAATAAAATCTGTTACTACCTCAATTTCTTCCTGATCTATTTGCCAGGAACTGAGAGGACCGAATGCCATGATCATTGTTTTCTTGATGTTGAGTTTCAAGCCAAGTTTTGCACTCTCCTCCTTCACACGCATCAAGAGGCTCTTTAGTTCTTCTTCTCTTTCTGCCATTAGAGTGGTATCATCTGTATATCTGAGGTTGTTGATTTTCTCCCTGCAATCTTGATCCCAATTTGTGACTCATCTAACCCCGCCTTTCTCATGATGTGCTCCGCATACAAGTTAAATGGGTGACAATATACAGCCTTGCCAAACCCATTTCTCAATTTTGAACCAATCAGTGATTCCATGCAAGGTTCTCACTGTTGCTTCCTGACCTGCATATAGGGTTCTCAAGATGCTCTGGTATTCCGATCCCTTTAAGAACTTGCCACAATTAGTTGTGCTCCACACAATCAAAGGCTTTAGCATAGTCAATGAAGCAGAAGTAGATGTTCTTCTGGAACTCCCTAGCTTTCTCCATGATCCAGCATATGTTGGCAATGTGATCTCTAGTTCCTCTACCTGTACTTCTGGAAGTTCTCGGTCCACATATTGCTGGAGCCTAGCTTGTAGGATTTTGAGCATAACTTTGCTAGCATGAGAAATGAGTGCAATGGTGAAGTAGTTTGAACATTCTTTGGCATTGCCCTTCTTTGGGACTGGAATGTAAACTGACCTTTTCCAATCCTGTGGCCACTGTTGAGTTTTCCAAATTTGCTGGCATATTGAGTGTAGCACTTTTACTGCTTCGTCTTTTAAGATTTTGAATAGTTCAACTGGAATGCTGTCATCTCCACTAGCTTTATTATTATTATTATTATTATTATTATTATTATTATTATTATTATTAAATTTTTAGACCGCCCTTCTCCAAATAGGTCTCAGGGCGGTTTACAACATAAATAGTTAAAACACAATAAAATCCCCATAAAAACCCCAATTAACATCAGCAAACGTTACATATATAACATATACCGGCGGTGGTCACAATTCTGATCTTAGTTCAGCCTGGTGGAGAGAATAATATTCTGAAGAGGGTGGCACCAATACAATAGATCTAACAATGATCTCGATGTTAGAGATCTCAATATTATTGTTGCTCAGACTTCCTAAGGCCCATTTGACTTCACATTCCTGGATGTCTGGCTCCAGGTCAGCGACTACCCCATCGTGGTTATCAGGGGTGTTAAGCTCTTGTATAGTTCTTCTGTTTAATTTTGCCAACTTTATAAAATCTCGTCTGCTTCTGTTAGGTCCTTACCATTTTGGTCCTTTAAATGTAGGGGGCATTCCAATCCCCCATGATAATAAGCACATCATTTTTTCCATTGCTTCTAGCTGGTGTTGTAGGGCTTCATAGAACTAGTTGACTTCATCCTCTTCAGCTGCAGTGGTTGGGGCATAGACCTGGATTACTGTGATGTTGAATGGTTTGCCTTGGATTCGAACTGAGATCATTCTGTCATTTTGGGGATTGTATCCCAAGATTGCTTTTCCTACTCTTTTATTGATTATGAAGGCTACTCCATTTCTTCTGAAAGATTCTTGCCCACAGTAGTATACCCGATGGTCATCTGAATTAAATTCATCCATTCCTGTCCTTTTTAATTAACTGATTCCTAAATTGTCAATGTTCAGTCTTGTCATCTCTTGTTTGACTATGTCCAGCTTGCCTTGATTCATGGATCTCACATTCCAGTTTCCTATGTAATAAAAGTCTTTAGAGCATCAGACTGTCTTTTCACCTCTAGTTCCCTTCAAACTGAGCATCCTTTCGGCTTTGGCCCAATCGCTTCATTCATTCTGGAGCTACTCGTACTAGCCGTCTGCTCATCCCCAGTAGCATCGGACACCTTCCGACCTGAGGGGCTCATATTCCGGTGTCATATTGTTTTGCCTTTTGGAACTGTCCATAGAGTTTTCATGGGAGAGATACTGGAGTGGTTTGCCATTTCCTTCTTCAGTGGACTACCTTTTGTCAAAGCTCTCAGCTATGACCTGTCCCTCTTGGGTGGCCCTGCATGGCATGGCTCATAGCTTCACTGAGCTACACAAGCCTCTTCATCACGATAAGTCAGTGATCCTTGAAGGGGGGTGGGGTTATTATGCATTTTATAATGTTTCAATTGGTTTGAATTATATTTATTGTATTTGTATGAACGTTGGTAGCCCACTCGAGCCAGTAACCCTGGGAGTGGTGGCACATAAATTCAGAGAAATAAAGAAAAAATAAAAATTATCTCTCTTCAGCTGAAGCAGAGTGATTTTCCCTTGTTTTATTTCATTGCCTGTGAGCAGTATTCAGATGTCATGGCTTTTTTGGGGGGAGGTAATCCACTCATGGTAATAAGGTAAGGAAAAGGGAACATCAAAATTGTATTGTCCATTTCCCTCTCTCTTGCTTATCATTTCAGACTCTCCCCCTCCCCTTTCTTGCCATGCATCTGCTTGGCCCAAGTATTTTGCAACCTCAGCTCTCAAGCAGGCATGGCGTTTCCTCCTAAGGGAGAGTCCTTCTTGCGGAGTGCATGAGTACCCAAGCTTTGTGTTCTACCTGTGATCCTGGCTAAGCTAGTGCGAGTACATTATGCAGTCATGATGAGATGTCAGCAAATATGCTGACCTTGTTCTAATTAATGGATAGTGGGATAATGGTTCTGCATGACTCATTAGATACTGCAATATACATATATATATATCCAGCACTTCAACGTTTAGTTTAATTGAAATTCTGAAACGTTTATTATTTTAGGCACACTACAGTAACTTGGGTTTTAAAACTGTAAATTAATGGTTCCAGCTATTTACAGGAAGGAAATAAGCAGCTGGAGAATAAGGATTATTCCAGGAGCTTCAAGGTCACCTGCACCTTTAACTTGTGCTCCATCCCATCCATTAAAGGGACAGTTGTCAAACATTTAGCCCAAATATTTCATTGCTTTCCAAATTCATAAACATCACCATTAGGGAGCAAAGATGTTTCTGGCTTCTAAATAGTTTATTACAGATTAATGAGCAATTGATAGAGTTAGTACTATATCAGTCATAATATACAGACGGGAGAGAGAAAATGAAACTGCAAGTAGAATCTGGAGCAATGTTTAGAAACATGAGCTTCTGAAGGTGACACACACACACACAGAAGAGGGATTTAGGGAAGGGAGGGATGTGATGCCATCCATCCTGCCCTCCAAAGCAGCCATTTTCTTCAGGGGAACTGATCTCTTTAGTCTGAAGATGAGCTATAATTCCAGGGCTACAACCTGGCGACTAGCATCCCTATGTAGCCCATAAGCCTGACTCCTCCTTCATAATATACACAGCTGACAATACATTTGAAGGTATTGTGTGAGATTCCCACTGCAAGCAAAAGTGTTGTGGGCCTTCTGCTAAAAGTCTGATTCTCTGCGGCGTTTTTCTTGGTACTTACTTTGCAATCTTCTACATTTCACTTAGTTAGTCAATAGCACTTCTGAAGAGAGTGAATTGCTACCTCAGAACTGTGGATAATACAGAGAACAAGCCGCCCTGTTTATTCTTCAGTAGAGCTTAATTTCCAAAAGCCCATTGAATTTGCTTGCTTAGGTGAGCAATGACAATTCCTGTGATTGTCAGCTGGCTGGCAAGCCAGCTTCTTGGATTTCAACAGCAGTTTTTGGCAGACACTGTCTAATGTTTGTGTCTACAACACAGCACTTAATTAGGAGGCTTAATGCTTAATAACAGGAAATCAGAAGCAAACCTGCTGAAATCTCTTAGCTGCCTACATAGAGTTAATTTCACGGGCAAGGGTTGCTTGGAGGAAGAATCATGCAGGGAAGAAACTGGATGCAATTTTTGTAGCATTATAGCAAACAAAGTAGAAACCCAAGAAAAAACAAACATGGCAGGCAATCTGCTGTCCTGGGAACATAGCCAAAGAGAGATAAGTACTCTAGAATGATTGTCTCTCATTCCAAAGACAGCCATTGTGGGTTTTTTATTATTATTATTCTCTTAAATTACAAGTTCAGAGATCTCTTGGAAAAGGAGAACCCATCTGGCATACATTAGGTTTGCAACAATTCTAAAGATATGCAGGATCTTTAGAAATGAACTTGCCACCAAGACTGTTGATCCAGTGTTGCCTACTCTGACTGGTGGTAGTTCTGTAGTGCCTCAAGTAATGAAAGGACTACTTGATCCCATGTTATCTTTAACTAAAAATTTCAGGGATTATGTTATGTTATTATGTGCGAAGTCGTGTCCGACCCATCGCGACCCCATGGACAATGATCCTCCAGGCCTTCCTGTCCTCTACCATTCCCCGGAGTCCATTTAAGTTTGCACCTACTGCTTCAGTGACTCCATCCAGCCACCTCATTCTCTGTCGTCCCCTTCTTCTTTTGCCCTCGATCGCTCCCAGCATTAGGCTCTTCTCCAGGGAGTCCTTCCTTCTCATGAGGTGGCCAAAGTATTTGAGTTTCATCTTCAGGATCTGGCCTTTTAAAGAGCAGTCAGGGTTGATCTCCTCTAGGACTGACCGGTTTGTTCGCCTTGCAGTCCAAGGGACTCGCAAGAGTCTTCTCCAGCACCAGAGTAAGGAACCATTTGGTGACCATTTTAATGTGGAGCAGACTCTCCATATAATGTGGTGTCTTCGATAAGTGGTCTTCCATCTTTCCAGGCCTGGGCCTCATTGAACTGCAAGTATGAGACATGGAATCATGTGGTAGCAAGACGAAGAACAATCTGACATATCTGGTGTCAAAGCTAGAACTCTAGCAAGAGACAAGAAACATAAATGGAGCATCAGAAAGTGCATTATAGCAGTGGTCCCCAACCCCCGGTCCGGAAACCAGTACCGGTTCATAGATCAGCCGGTACCAGGCTGCGGCTCCTCCTCATCCTCCTCCCCGGCTGCTGCCTCGGGGGTTGCCCTGCCATTCTGCTGCTGGCTCACCTTTGGTGCTCTCCAGTGGCTGCCATGGCTGGGGCTCCCCTTCAGCGTGACATTGTGCAGCTGCTGCTGGGAGTGCCTCCCAGTGGGCAGTGCGAAGTCAGGGGCCCGGCGGGAAAGCAAGCGGAGCAGGGGCTCAGGCGGTGGTGGCGACATCCCTTGGCAAAAGACTACCCCCCCCCCGGGCTTCAATAAGATTGTCAATTATTGACTGGTCCCGGGTGATAAAAAGGTTGGGGACCACTGCACTATAGTACTTCCAGGTTTTGTTTTCAAGTCAAGAATCATGGAGGAATCGTCTCCAGCACTGAGTGACCTCACCTTAGATTCTCCTACTACTCTAAGTATACATGCAAGGGAGGCACAGCACCCTTTGCTGTCTTTGTGAGCACTAACAGCAGGTCCTTCCAAATGCAGAAAAATGTGGCTCTTTAGGGGCTGGTAACTTTGCAAGTAAGGATTTATACCCTGAAGACCCTGAGTTATGGGTGGGAGATGACAAATTTTTAGACCACTCACCCATTCTGATTGCTTGCCAATGAGATTAGTGCAGTAAGCAAATACTGTGGCTATTTCCGCACATCAGTATAAATAGCATTTTGCCAGCTAAATGGCAAAACGCTAAATCTTGCTTCCCAGCCATTCTTCATCTTTTCTGCTGTTTCGCCTTGTCTGCAACTGTTTCATGCTTCTTACAGTCCACATGAGCTGCTGGAAATGTTGGAAGAGAGCAACATGCCTTATACCCAACTCTCTTCCATCTGCCAATCAATCCAAGCAGCCAATCCCCATCCTCCATATAATGGGAATTTTGGCATTCCCGCCTTTCCCGGGGCCTGGGTTGATTGGGGTTTGAGGTTGAGCTCCAAACTTTCAGATTAGCTCTGGGAGGCTCTTCCCTGACTCCCCTCCAAATTACATTAGGGGCTAGGGGTTCCCAAATAAGGTGCCATCATCCGTCCATTATATTCTATGGGATGGACTCTCAACAGGATGTAATGGATGGGTGGGGGCACCCTCTTCAGGAGTCCCTAGAAGTGGACCCCTTGCACTGATCATTATGGAATTTGGACGGGAGTCAGGGAAGAGCCTCCTGGAGCTACCCTACAAGTTTGGAAGCTCTACCTCAAACCCCCCCAGGCCCTGGGAAAGGCAGGAATGTTGAAATTCCCATTATAGTTTATAGCACCGTAGACTTTCATGGGTGATGAAGCCCAGGCAGTCCAGTGATTTGAATCCTTTGATGAGGGAGAGGGGGAAGAATTGTTCCTGATGGGGGGGGACTTTAAAGAGTCATGCTTTGTGTGACAACTTGGGAAATAATTACTTTTTGTTTTACCTGCCCATTTGAGTGCTTATTAGTTGCTCCAGGCAGTTTGCTTTAAAAAAAAATCCCATCACTGGGACAAAGGAGGGAGGTGGGTGCAAAGGCGGGACATCGGAGGTGGAGATAGCACTTCTTTGCCTCCATACATTTTTCATGTAGCTCACGCGTTTTAGGTTGGGGAATCCACCTTATGCGATTCCCCAGCAAGCACTTTAAAATGGAGGATATAGCTAACTATTTGCTGCTTGGATGGTGGATGTTGGTAACATCGTGCAAAACACCAAAAATGTAGCATCTTCATCAGGTAAGCATTTCACTATATTTGGCGTGAAGTAAAGTCCTGTGAATTATCCTCCCTCTGGCCAATTCTGCACGAGGGTTAAAGGCCAGGGTGGTGTCTATATGGAGCTGGGGCTAATCCTTGTATCTATATGACAATGATGCCTGCCAGGGCTGGTGCAGACTGAGCCCCAGAAGCCCTGTGATAAGGGAAAACGGATTCTTCTGTGTTCCCTTTCATTGCTGTGGGGGCCAATGGGGCCTGTCCCACAGCAAGCCCATTAGGACGGCAAGAGCCAGGCCTTCCAGGCTTGGCACCTCCCCACCCTATGGAGTCTTGCAGGGGACAAACAATGCCCTGGATGGCTTTGGGCACATTCTGGTGCTGCGTGGCAGTCCAGGGCATTGTTTGTGTAGTGTGCAGGAAGGTGGGATTGTGTAGAATGAAATCCCACCATTCAACACACAACACCCACTGCCATTCCCTCCCACATGGCAGAACCTACCTGCCACAACCGCATTTCCTGGAGGGACTTCTTTCAGTGTGACACCAGACGTCCCGCTAAAATGTGTCCCCCATGGGGACACATTATTTCCACGATTTGATGAGATCAGGCTAACTATGCCATTCCACATCCCCTTCTTTAGTCTTGAATAGGAATCAAGTGTGTAAAAAAGCCAGACATCAGTTTCAATGAGTTTTTTACTTGCCCCGAAAGAACTGGAGTGATAGATCTGTCTAGCACAAGAGCTGTGTCTCACAAATCAGCGTTGGCATTGTAGGTCTGTTATGCTGACATTGCATTCTTTTCATGGAATCCATTTTGGCTCAGGCAGCCCCACTAGCACTGCCAGTGAAGCATAATTTTTATTGCTCTGACTTTTGACTACGATTTGGGCATGTAGTCCAAAATTAAAATCTGAAAAGCAAATAAACTTCACAGCAATGCAAAGCTTCTTGTATGATTCTGTCCCATCAGGCTCTGCCCTTGTTCCTGCTGGGGTGGGTAGCATTTTTTAAAAAAACCTCAGATGTTCACAGCTCTCTTGTTGCAAATTGTGGTCTCAGCCTTCCTTTCATTGGCCGTACTGTTTGCTAAGGATGAGTCCATTTAATCTAAAATTGGAAAACAGAATTCAAGTTCGGTTTTGAGTTGATCATTCTTTATCTTGCAATGGGCAAAAGGACATTTTCTCAATTAATTAGTATTATGTAATTCAGTTGTTTACAAGTGGCAGGCACATGAAGTCTAGCAGTGGGTAGGAAGACTTCTCATTCCCTCTCTTGCTCTGGCTTTTTGTCTATGCCTCCCTCTGGTAGATAGGGTTGACTAATCCATGAGGCACAGTGACTCGGGCCCACTCTACTTATAGGGGCCCACACAAAATGTTTCTTTTCAAATCACAAAGGGAAAAATGAACTTTTAGGGCCAAAGAATTTTTAATTTTTTATCTCACATCAGAAAAAAAACATTACAATGTTTAGGGCCCACTAAAATTTATTAAATTTTGCCAAAACAGGAAAAAACAAAAAGGCTTATTTGAAGTTACATCAGAATAATAATATTAAAAATAATTTTTAATGTAGATATTATTATTGAGGGAGGGGCCCACAAAGGCAAAAGTGCCTAGGGCCCATGGAAGTTATAATGCAGCCCTGCTGGCTTTACCTGCAGCAGAGGACTTTCAGGCTCATTCCACACAGGTTTATTGTAGCAGGAGTGTGGCAAATTGTAATCGCTACTAAAATGCAATTATGCACAACGTCGTACACAATCTGCCACACTCCTGAAACCGATCAGCAAAAAGCGCTTCGTTGTAGCGCTTCCAGGGAAATCCCCAAAAGTGGATTCACCCTCTGGAAAGCGCTACACTCTGCAACCAATCTGCAACACTAGCTGCGTTACCATTGTTGCAGTTTCAGCAAAGTCCCTCCCCCTGGCTCTCTCCTCTGATCTTCCGGCGAAGCGATCGCCATTTTTTTTTCTAGGAGCGAGCGGAGAGCAATGAACCGGCGAGCCTTCATTCACCCAGCGAGGCTTCTCCAGCTGCAGTCCCTCCACAGAGCTGCTTTAAAGCTCGCCTCTAGTCACCAAGCACAACACAGCCCAGCTTGCAAGTTCCCTTTATTTTCGGCCGAAAATTGCGCCCGTGCAGGGGGGGATTTTTTTTCACTTGGGGGCACGTGGCAACGATGAATCGCCAGCTCATACACCACCTTCCAGCTAGAAGGGTCTCTCCGCTGCAACGAATCAACGCAGATTCGTTGCAACGTGTTTTTTTTTTAAAAACCTGTCGTAAAGGGAAAGGGGCTTTTCGGGAGCATGATAACGGCTGCCCATTGGCTGCTTGTTTGAGTGATGGCCAGGGGCGGGACAAAGCACAGGAAAAATCATTTCCTGGCTAGCGATTTTTGGCGAGACCGGAAACCTGTGGGAAATGATTGCAATGCTACTGAATTTAATTACAAAGGCAGGTATGCATAGCACCGAATTCCACTATTTTAAATTTTGGAATTGCTTACTGTAAACAATTGGCCACATTGATTCTTGTGCGGAATGGGCTTCAGACTCACCAGTGTACCTTTCCCTTTTAGCTTTCCCTACCCCCTTGTTTCTTTCTTCAGGCAGCCTCTCCCATTTCCTTTTTCTGTTTCTACCCTTGACAGCTTCTGCTCCTCCTCACATTTCTTTCCATTTTTGTCCTTATCTTTTGTTGTTTCTGAAATCATGAGATGACCCATGAGGTCCCTTCCAACTCTATTATTCTATGACTAGATTAAAAGCCCATTTTATTTTTAAATAAAATGGGTGCTAGATGCCTCCCCCCCCCCCGACTCCAAGAGGCTTCTGCGGGGCCGGGGACTGCGTGGGGCGGTAAAATCAAAGTAAAATTACATCAAACCCCACAAATACCCCATTATTACAATTTAAAAGATGGCATTCTATTCTATAACTCCCCCCACTTTCCCCGCTTGTTCAGAGAGAGGTCGGACGTTAATTCTGTAAGAGAGAGAGGAGAGAAAGACTGGCCAATGGATTAGGGATCTTGGATGGAACTCGGGCTCTGCCCTGGCCTCAACCCATATGCCTGGTGGAAGAGCTCTGTTTTACAGGCCCTGCGGAAAGATGGTAATTCCGACAGGGCCCTTAGCTCCTCCGGGAGCTCATTCCACCAGGTTGGGGCCATGACCGAAAAGGCCCTGGCCCTAGTCGAGGCCAGGTGAACATCCCGGGAGCCTGGGACAGTCAGTAGATTCATACTCACAGAGCGGAGAGCCCTGTGGGGGACATAAGCAACCAAATGGTCCCGCAGGTAAGTAGGACCGAAGCCGCATATGGCCTTAAGTAGAAGCTAAGTAGAAGCTAAGTAGAAGCCTAAGTAGAAGCTAAGCTGGCAGCTATCTTGTCCTGGGACCAGAAAGTAGAATTCAAAATTACATTACATATTACATTACCAAGAACTAGCTTGGTGTAGTGGTTAGGAGTGCGGACTTCTAATCTGTTATCCCGGGTTCGATTCTGCACTGTTCTGACCGAGCAGTGATATCAGGGCTCTCTCAGCCTCACCCACCTCACAGCGTGTCTGTTATGGGGAGAGGAAAGGGAAGGCAACTAGTTAGTTAGTTAGTTTTATTACGGCCATAGACCAGCATAAGATGATACAGAAACATCCATTAAAACCAGGAATTAAAACATCTTAAAAGATAACAATAGAAAATAGAAAAGGTAGATAAACACAGCTGTCCAGATTCATTTAAAACAGAACATTCTATTACGAATTTTGATCGCTGCTGCACAGAACTTGGCAACTCTATAAGTTGTGTTATTTTCTATATCTTCAAGTAGCAGAGAAATGTAAAATTTTCCTGAGTGCCCTGGGAATCTGCCTAGCAGCAGAAGAATTAAACTAGTTTGAATCTCATTATAGAATTGACATTGAAAGAGGACATGGGGAAGGCGACTAAGCCGCTTTGAGCCTCCTTCGGGTAGGGAAAAGCGGCATATAAGAACCAACTCTTCTTCTTCATATTAATTCATATTACTGAGAGCTCAGACAACTGAGAGCACGTGGAGAGAGCTACTGGGGAGAGTTGCTGCTGACCAGGTGAGGCTATTGTGCTTCCTGGGTGATGTGATTGCTGGGTAATTGTTGGGAGGATTAAAAAGGGCTGCTCCTTGCCAGAGGCGCGAGACAAAGGGCTCTTGGCCTGTGGCTCTTAGCCTGGGGTTCTTGGCCAAGCAATTAGAATCAATAGATTATATTTCCCTAGTACTTGCACTGCCTAGACATTACAATGGACCTCCAGGACACTCATCCCATCATCTGCAGTGAGTGTGACATGATTGCCCTCCTCCCAGAAGACAAGATGGACTACAGCTGCCCCAAGTGTAAACTGGTAAGACTTTTGGAGGAAAAGATTAGGGGATTAGAAAACAGAATTATTACTCTGACCCAAAGTAAGAAAGGGGAGGAGTTCATAGACCAGAGCCCTGCAACTCGGACTAAAGAGAATACAACCAGTCCTGAAGAGGATAAGGAGATTGACCACAATAGGGAGCCTCTGCAGACAGTTCGAAAAAAGACTGAACGGCGAAGAGCGAGACAGTTCTCGGGGCCTTTGGAGCTCCGGAATAGATTTCAGGCCCTTGTAGAGGAGGTGCAAGGGTCAACGAGGGAAGAGGTCCCAAAACAAAGTCCAAGACAAACGGAAGAGGCCACGGGGACAGAAAGAAATGGAGTTGAAAAAAAAAAGGAGAGTACTGGTAATTGGAGACTCCCTGCTAAGAGGAATGGATCGCCATGTGGCTGGGCCCGACCCCCTAACCCGAGAGGTGTGTTGCTTGCCAGGGGCGAAAATTAAAGATGTTTCAGAATGGCTGCCCAAACTCCTCAAATCTACGGATCGCTACCCATTTGTGATGGTCCATGTGGGAACAAATGACATGTCCCTGAATACCATCGCTCCTATTAAAAAAGACTATCAAGATCTGGGGAGGAAGCTCAAGCAAATGGGGACACAAGTGGTATTCTCTTCAATCTTGCCTGTCAAGGGGAGAAGAATGCGTCGGGAGAGGAAGATAATGGAGGTGAATCACTGGCTGTGTAGTTGGTGCCGGCAGGAGAGATTTGGTTTCTGGGACCATGGGATAGGCTTTCTTGAGGAAGGCCTACTAGCACCTGATGGACTGCACTTATCAAAACTGGGGAAGAATGTATTTGGCAGGAACCTGGGGAGATTCATCAGGAGAGCTTTAAACTAAAGCCACTAGGGGAAGGAGACGATCAACATAGGGAGTGTAAGGAAGGAAAACGATCGGAGGCAGCCCAACCGGCAAGGCCAGCTCATAGGGAACCAAAAGTAAAAGGATTCAGATGTCTTTATACTAATGCCCGAAGCATGGGCAATAAAAAGGAAGAGCTGGAACTTCTCATGCTGATGGAAAGGTATGATCTAGTAGGCATCACAGAAACTTGGTGGAATGATTCTCATGACTGGAATGTAATGGTGGATGGATATGACCTGTTCAGAAAAAACAGAATAGATCGAAGAGGTGGAGGAGTGGCACTGTATGTAAGGAAAGGGCTTACCTGTCAGGAAATTCTAGTGAAGGAGAGCATATCTACAGTGGAAAGCATCTGGGTGAAAATAAGCAAGGGGGAAACAAACAGTGTGGTGGTTGGTGTCTGCTACCGACCGCCTGACCAACGAGAGGATGTGGATGCTGCACTTTGTGAGCAGCTTGAGAAAATATCCAAGCGGCAGGACCTTGTCATCATGGGTGACTTCAATTTCCCAGATGTGTGCTGGGAAACAAACTCTGCGAAGCATCCTCAGTCATGCAACTTTCTGACCTGCCTGGCTGACAATTTCATTTATCAAATGGTAGATGAACCCACAAGAGGTTCAGCCATACTGGACTTAATACTGACCAACAGGCAAGAGTTGGTGGATGAGGTGAAGGAGGTGGGGACCCTAGGGGGAAGTGACCATGTCCTCATAGAATTCCTTTTGAGATGGGGAGCCAAGGAAGCTTGTAGCCAGACGCGGATGTTGGATTTTCGTAGGGCAAACTTTAATAAACTCAGAGACATGATGAGTGTCATACCATGGACGAGAATGCTGGAAGGGAAGGGAGCATGTGAAGGGTGGGCGCTACTCAAACAAGAGTTATTGCATGCTCAATTAATGACTATCCCAGAAAGACGAAAACACTGCAGGAGCTCTAAGAAGCCTATTTGGATGAACAGAGAACTTGAAGATGAAGAAGAAGAACTAAGAAAGAAAAGGAAAATGTTCAGGAAATGGAGGGAAGGACAGAGCTCTAAAGAAGAGTACCTACAGGTTACTAGGCACTGTAGATCAATCATCAGAAAGGCCAAAGCTGAGAGTAAGCTAGGACTGGCCAGGGAAGCCCATTGTAACAAGAAAAGATTTTTCAGTTATGTGAGGAGCAAACGTAAAGTAAAGGAGGCAATAGGCCCACTGTTGGGTACGGATGGAAAAACTCTAACGGAAGATGCAGAGAAAGCAGAAAGGCTTAGTGCCTATTTTACATCTGTTTTTCCCACAGGTCAAAGTGTTTAGGCACATCTAGAGATGGCCGTAGCCAAAGGATAGTGTCTGGTTGGCAGGTTAACATGGATACAGAGGTTGTCGAGAGGCATTTAGCTGCACTGGATGAGTTCAAATCCCCTGGTACTCAAAGAACTTTCCAGAGAACTTGCACAGCCCTTGTCCATCATCTTCGGAACCTCTTTAAGGACTGGAGATGTCCCGGAGGACTGGAAGAGAGCAAACGTTATTCCAATCTTCAAAAAAGGGAGGAAGGATGACCCGGGAAACTACAGACCAGTGAGTCTGACCTCTGTTGTGGGGAAGATAATGAAGCAGATATTAAAGGGAGCGATCTGCAAACACCTGGAGGACAATTTGGTGATCCAAGGAAGTCAGCATGGATTTGTCTCCAACAGGTCCTGCCAGACCAACCTAGTTTCCTTTTTTGACCAAGTAACAGGTTTGCTGGATCGGGGAAATTCGGTTGATGTCATTTACTTGGATTTTAGTAAAGCTTTTGACAAGGTTCGCCATGATGTTCTGATGGATAAGTTGAAGGACTGCAATCTGGGTTTTCAGATAGTTAGGTGGATAGGGAATTGGTTAGAGAACCGCACTCAAAGAGTTGTTGTCAATGGTGTTTCATCAGACTGGAGAGAGGTGAGTAGCTGGGTACCTCAGGGCTCGGTGCTCGGCCCAGTACTTTTTAACATATTTATTAATGATCTAGATGAGGGGGTGGAGGGACTACTCATCAAGTTTGCAGATGACATCAAATTGGGAGGACTGGCAAATACTCCGGAAGATAGAGACAGAGTTCAACGAGATCTGAACACAATAGAAAAATGGGCAAATGAGAACAAGATGCAATTTAATAAAGATAAGTGTAAAGTTCTGCATCTGGGTCAAAAAAATGAAAAGCATGCCTACTGGATGGGGGATACGTTTCTAGGTAACACTGTGTGTGAACGAGACCTTGGGGTACTTGTGGATTGTAAACTAAACATGAGCAGGCAGTGTGATGCAGCGGTAAAAAAGGCAAATGCCATTTTGGGCTGTATCAACAGAGGCATCACATCAAAATCACAAGATGTCATAGTCCCATTGTATACGGCACTGGTCAGACCACACCTGGAGTACTGTGTGCAGTTCTGGAGGCCTCACTTCAAGAAAGACGTAGATAAAATTGAAAGGGTTCAGAGGAGAGCGACGAATATGATCTGGGGCCAAGGGACCAAGCCCTATGAAGATAGGTTGAGGGACTTGGGAATGTTCAGCCTGGAGAAAAGGAGGTTGAGAGGGGACATGATAGCCGTCTTTAAGTATTTGAAAGGTTGTCCCTTGGAGGAGGGCAGGATGCTGTTTCTGTTGGCTGCAGAGGAGAGGACACGCAGTAATGGGTTTAAACACGCAGTAATGGGTTTAAGTACAACGATATAGGCTAGATATCAGGAAAAAAAATTTCACAGTCAGAGTAATTCAGCAGTGGAATAGGCTGCCTAAGGAGGTGGTGAGCTCCCCCTCACTGGCAGTCTTCAAGCAAAGGTTGGATACACACTTTTCTTGGATGCTTTAGGATGCTTAGGGCTGATCCTGTGTTGAGCTGGGGGTTGGACTAGACGGCCTGTATGGCCCCTTCCAACTCTGTAATTCTATGATTCTATACTTACAGTCACATAATCCCTATTAAAATAAATTGTGAGGAATGTGGATACACAAGTTACATAAGTTTAGCATGCATAGTGAGATAAAAAAACCTTTGTCCTTGTTGAGTCCAGGGTATGTCAAAGTATTGAGTGTTGTAATAACTTGTATTTCTGCAATCTCCCTTTCTAGCCTGTTCTTGAAGTTCCTTTGTAATAAAACAGCTACTTTCAGGTCCCTTATAGAATGTCCTGAAAGGTTGAAGTGTTCCCCTACAGGTTTTTCAGTCTTGTGGCTTTTGACGTCAGACTTGTGTCCATTAATTCTTTGGCGGAGGAACCTGTTTGCTCTATGTAGAGAACAGAGAGACAATGTTCTATGGCATTTTTCTATGGAGAGGTCCCTTTGCTGGTCTGGGGAGGAATCTGCGACATATGGTTGCAGTGATCATAGGTTCATACATTCTTTTTGTGTCAACTAAATAAGTGTTTCTAGAAGGATATTTGCAAGCAACAAGTGGAACTGTCAGGGGTCAAACTAGAAGTTAAGGGATCCCTGGAGATGTCACTTTCATTTTAGCTTTGGAATGCCCTCACTTTACAAATGCCATAAAGGTCTAATCTCATTTGGGATCCGTGTTTGGGTTCCTCCTCATGATGTTTCCTAGACATTAAATGCTCTAGGATCTGGGTTTTTGAAAATGGAGGATGGGGGAGCCCCTCCTTTCACTGTACTGTGGCACATTGATGAGTAGGATTGACACCCCCCCCAATGAAGAAACTGTGTTTGTTATGGTTGTGTTGTGTGTTGGATAGTGACAGGGAAATGCTAGGCTTGTGAGTCACAACTGGTGTGCATTAGTCAGCAACTTCCATATACGAAGACATTGCCAGAATGCTGCTCCATGATTGGTGATTGTGGGCATGGCCACTATGGACTCCAGGGCAATTGACACATTCTCAGCTTCCTGAGATGGATTCTTTTTGTTTTGGAATTTCTTTTATCTTCTAAGAGAACACTGACCAGCTATATTGATAGATTCAAGTGGGTAGCCATGTTGGTCTGAAGCAGCACAACAAAACAAAATCAGAATCTTTGTTGGTCTTAAAGGTGCCACTGGACTCTGAGTTTGTTTTGTTCAGCTATATTGAGGTCTCACTGCATTTGTGGTACACCAGCATTGGAAGGCTTAAAATAGGGCTGCCCATAACCTAGCATATAACTGGCACATGGCCAATAGACTGGAAAAGGTCCGTTTTTATCCCATTACTAAAGAAAGGTGATGCTTGCATCTGCTCAAACTATCGTATATCCCTGATCTCCCATGCAAGTAAAATCTTATTGAAGATCATTCAGAACCGTCTCAAATCAACCATTGATGCTCAGCTACTGGATGTCCAGGCTCATTTTCAACATGGTTGTGGCACCCAAGACCACATTGCAAATTTGTGCTGGATTCTTGAAAAAAAACATGAATATCAAAAGGCCATCTATATATGCTTTATTGAGTATTCTAAAGTGTCTGACTGTGTTGATCACAAGAAGCTATGGGATGCCTTACATGAATTGGGAGTGTTGTCCCACTTAACCTACCTCGTCAGTTCATTGTACACCAACCAGGAGGCCACAGTACAAACAATATATGGAGACACTGATTGGTTCAAGGTCAGCCAAGGAGTGAGACAAGGGTGTATCTTATCACCCTTTCTTTTTAACCTTTATACAGAGGTCATTATGTGGAAGCTTAATCTGGAAGAATCTACGATCAGAGTCAAAATTGGAGGTCATAACATCAATAATCTCCGCTAGGCAGATGATACAACACTCCTTGCTGAATTGGAGCGTGATCCGAAGACCCTGATAAAGAGACTAAAAGAAGAAAGTGAAAAGATGGGAATATACCTAAATATTAAAAGGACTAAGATCATGACAACTACTGGCAGTAGCATCAATGTCTCGATTGACAATGAGAACATTGAATGTATTGATGATTTCATCTTTCTTGGCTCTATGATCAAACAAAGAACCTTTAACTTGATCTAGGCTACAACCAGTAATCAATGCAGCTGCCTCAGCACTGGCCTGGGCAGCAGTCTGTCTTTTCCTCCTGTGGCTGCATTTTCCTTAGTGAATGTTCCAAGATAGCTTGCTGTTGCCTCCCTCTGGGTAGTAGGTGACCATGGACTTTATTGGTGGCTTTCCTTCTTAGTGATGACCAGCGCCAATCCTGCTTAGTTTCCTGAGGGAAATGACAACTTCAGAAGGTGGGCTGGATGGTATCATATTCCTGATAAATTTCTTCCCCTCTTCAGACTCTGTCCTTCCAGGCTTAACCCCAAATCTCCAGGAATTTCTTAAACCAGGGCAACCCTTCACCAAAAGCATCTTTGGGAGGTTTGCTCTTGACCAATATTTTTCCAGACTAAAATATGGCTACTGCACAATAACCCAAAAAGAATTGTAGGCAATGTAGTGTGTTTTGAATTTGCACCAGGAATGAAGTGTGTGTTGATATATGTGTGTATGGAGCACTAGGAATGTGATCTGGGAGCTAAGGGAGTGGTAGCCCAAAAGGGTTTGGTCACTATCTCTGTATCTTAGTTACCTTCTCTAAAACAGAAATTAATTCTCAAGAAGTTCAGGCAACACAAAATAGTTGCAAAGTGCTTTGAGTATCAATAAAATTCTAGAATGTATAATGAGTTTAAAGGCTAAATCATGAGACTGTGAACTGAAATTTAAAATTCTGGATTTCACCAAAATATGGAAATAAATATAAAACAAAGAGTTAATCAAGCTCTTCCTGTTTTCAAAGGACAATTGTATTTAGTGGCTACAGCACTTCTGTTTAGGATACTTGGATTTCTTGCATGAACATGGTCAAGTCAGTTAATATATAGTAATTCATTCTGCCCTTGTACTAAAAATTAATAAGTTATTTGACACTTAAAAGCTATGAAGAAGATTTGTATAGGAAGTTATATGTTTTCACAGTTATGTTTTCCCTGAAGCCCATAAAATTTAATATTAATAGTCATTATTAAACACATCGTATTCCATACCACCATAACGAGGGCACAGTTCCCTTGTATCCCAGAATTTATGTTGTAAAGACTCTAGAAATGAGATTGCTGTGCTGGATTGAAAGCTTATTTCTGCCTGCAGAAAGACATTCCCCCCTTGCAGAAGAGGGTGGAATGTTTTTGGAGTTCTCCCCTCCCACAATAGACCTCCCCTGCATCATGTTCAGAGCTGTTCCTTGGGTCTGGGTGGGAGGGGTGCAGTCAGTTTCCAATGGTCAAAGGAAAGTTCTTTTTCATGATACTCATGATTTGTACATCCACACTGCTTTCTCATATCAATCAGACAGCTTTCTAATAGCTGCCTCTTATTTGTTCCTATTACCTATTATGATTCTAAAACATTTTGACATTTTTGAGTTGAGATATACAATTTAGGTTTCTCTGTATGGTTTCTCGTAGCTGCCCATGGGCACAAACCTGCTGCCTATGGTGCTGTGTTCATGATGATCTTCACTAGGGAACACTGTGGCTATTCAATCAGAAATGTGCCTTGCAGGTACTCAAGGGTGTCTGAGGTAGGTAAGTTGGCCAGGCATTCATGTTTGTGTTGCAGTTCTCAGTAGGTGTAGGTCATGATTGTCCTAGTTGTTCAGTCCAAACTGTTAAATAAGTTCTTGCTGCAGTATGCCAACAAACGCTGATAACATCACCTAACTGAATGCATGATAGGGCATAGCCCAGTGCAGATGCAAAGCTGGACCTGGAAGCCTGCATGTTAAACCATCTGACAGAAGCACCATGAACCCCTTAACAGTTCATTCAGTGTACTGGATGGTTTAGATAGGGATATAAGTAAAAATGCAGAGCCTTATCCCAAGGAGCTTTAATGTTAATGTCTCCAGTATAGAATGAATCAAGAAGCACTGAGAGAGACACGGCTGGCGGGAAGAATAATTGTAAATGTAGATATATGTATTTAAGCTTTATTGCAGTCGCTCTGTTCAATGTGTTTATAGCCTCTTGCTTTCATGTGAAGTCTTTCCTCAGATGCCAGAAAACATTCCAGGAGGCTCCTGACTGATATAAGCATGAATGGTCCCAAGCAGACTATCTTAAGTGCCTTTCCACTGTGGTGTGGGATTTGGATAGTCATCAATGCCAACATCCATCTGCAAAGACCCAGTTGAGCTCTGCATCTTGTCAGAGCAACTTGACTACCATGAAGCTGTCCCTCTATGGATCCTGCTTACCACCTCTCCAGCATTCTGCTCCTTGAGTAACTTGCTACCATCTGTTCTTGTTACCAGTCAACAGCTGCCACTGCTTGCCATCAGCTGCCATATTGATTCAAGATGGCTCCCTTGGGTTTCGCTCAATACCTCTGAGCTCTGCTATAAGAGGACATGCAGTACAGCTATAAATCATACAGAATATGAAAGGTTGGCAGTCAATCATTTCATATCAGCCTGGGTTTAAGATATCCTGATGAGAGCAACTTTTATACATATTTGTTTCCATAATAGGCTCTATTCACTATCAAATCTCCAGTTAACAACAAATAATGAAGTACTGAATTCCATTAGCTCCTCTCTCATACTAAAATCAAGATATAGAAACATAAGTTTCTTTTGGATAAGACCAAAAGTCTTAGTCCAGCATGCTGTTCTCCATAGTGGCCAACCAGATGCGCTGGAAGGCTGACAAACAGACCCACAGAGGCTAAAGTCTTACCCCATGGTAGTCTCCCTAGACCTTGATCTATCACAGAAGGAAAGGGTTGAGCCTTGAAATAGGTTGTGCAAATACAGCTGGGAGCTTTTCATGTGTTGTCTTTCTGTGAAAGCCATGGGGTGAATGCCATTTTAAATATAGCTTTGTGTCATATAAAACTGGATTTCCTCCAGATTATATGTTGGTGCAGAAGCTGATTTCTTTCTACTAAGTCAGCAGGCCTGACAAAAAGTATCTAAGTGGTGCTTTGGTGATGTAGTCTCATTTGATAATTCATTTTCCTTGTCTAGACAGTCATTTGACTAGAACTCTTAGCATGGAGGGGCAAGTGGCAGCAGCAAACTCTCCCCTGCAGTTTTCTGAACTAAATAAATGCACGTCCCATGAATGTTTACCTCACTTTATTGAAATAAATAAGCAAACCATCTTGTTCACGCTCTCAGGGAACATAACCTTCTGCATGTCAGTGGGGCAGGAGACAAGAGAGGGATGGGAGAAGCAAATGAAATAAGAGATGGGAACTATCCACTGTAGTTGCACACACTTGGTCATTTCAGCCATGGATGAGAATTATGATGTTCAGGCTCCAAGGAAACTGTGGGATTTAATATGAGATTTCTAGCCTCAGGAAAAGTTGGGAATCTCAAGGTTCATGCTTGATACTGATGCTATTTTTAAAAACTTTCTTTGTACCCTCTCAAGACTAGTGTTCATTTTATAGTCAAGTAAAAAACCTTCTCAAAGTACCAGATCACTTCACAGCCTGGCATGAGATGTTGGCATCATATGGATAGTTTATGGGAAATCAGTAATTGAATTTCAACCGCTTTGATAAATCATATCACCCCATTACACAATGGAGGGGAAGGGAGAAGGGTAACATATTCAAAAAGTTGTAAAATTGATGGCTTTGCCATAACAGTTCACCATATACAATCCAGTGATTGCACAGGGTTGGCTGCTTTCCCTCTCCCCACAACTTGAGAAAGCTAAGCTCTGTGATGCCTAGTGGAGCTATAAACAGAACAGTCACAATCATTTTAAAAATGCTGATAGGCAAGGAACTCAGTCCAAGCAAATGCATAAAGTGGGCCATAAAGAATATTCACACTACAGCGTAAAGAGGTCTGGAGAGAGAACAGACAGACAGATGAGGTGGAGGTAGACATGCGAGAGGTTTATTCCTTCTAAATGACAGTGGCATGTGAAAGAGATTCTTAAATGAAACTACTTATGAAGTTGAATAAAACTGCTTGTGAAGTTGAAGAACAAGCAAAATAAAGTTCATTTTAATCAGTGTGCGTGTGTGTGTGGGGAAGCCCATGATCTGCAGGCCACCTTCCCCTCCCCTGGAGCTATTTTCAGTCTACAGAATGTTACTCTTTGGGAATAATCAAGGTACTCACATGGACTGATAACCTTGTAGGTTGGGTGCAACACATTATTAGTTTGTTCCTTAACCCTAAGGAATATATGTGTGAACATATGTGAGGCTGCCTTATACTGAATCAGACGATTGGTCCCTCAAAGTCAGTATTGTCTCCTCAGATTTGGAGTAGTTCTGCAGGGTCTCAGGTGTTCTTTCACATCATATTACTTGGTCCTTTCAACTGGAAATGCTAGGAATGGAACCTGGGATCTTTTGCATGCCAAGCAAATTCACTAAGATGGAGTCCCTTTTCAAATAATAAACTTGCCAGGTGTTGCACCAGTTGGAAGGAGAGGGTGGGGAAGATCAGCATTTTAGCCTAGCAATTTGTCAGATCCAACCCAATATTTCATTTTCCTAGACTGAAGCACCCTTCTAGCCTACTTATTATAAGCACTTGGGGCAAAGCCCATTGTATCCAGGAATACAATGGGTGCTAGAGCTTGGTGGCAGAAAGAGGAAGGAAAGGAGTTGTCCAGTCTGTAAGGACATGGGGTTGAATGTGTGTGTTGTGTGGGAGGTTGTGGTGGCGTGGTGGCAAATGAGGGCATGGGTGTGGAGAGATGGGTGTCAAGAACCTGTGATTTGGAATGTTTGTTGAGTTTGGGAGAGGACTGACCTTTGGGTATTGTGGCACAGTGGTTGCAGATGAGCTTTCCAGAGCTATATCTTCAGATATGTGAAGGGAAAAATAGGCTGGAGACTCTTCTTAGGGGGAAATTACGTGGCAACCAATTCCAGGTGGGGCCTGGAGAGCTCCTGAAATTACAGCTCATCTACAGTTTATAAAGATCAGCTCCCCAGGCAGAAAGGGCTACTTTGGACAGAGTTGTGGTGAAGAAGAAACATTTAAGGTCTCCCACACAGATTGTTGTTGAATTGAAAGACTTGAGGCCTACTGCACACGGTTATTGTGCAGATGAGACAGGAGACAAAAGAACCTCCACAACAGCATCCAGTTTCATCTGCAGAATAACGCTGTGCAGTAGGCCTCAAATCTGCTGAGAGTTGAGAAGAAGAAATACACATGGCTTGGCTGTGTCTAACCCCCGGCGAGAGCAGTATTTTAAGTGAAAAGGGGCTGTTTGGCAGAAGGGGAAAGCTCCCCCCTCTAAAGGAATGTCCTCACCCATGCCCTCGGACTCCCCTGCATTGCTCTCAGAAATACTTCTCTCCCCTCAGTCAGGGGCTGTCAGAGGCTCCTTCACAGCAGACCTGAAGGGAAGGGGAGGGAGCACACTCACCAGCCTCCTGCCGGCTCTGTCAGTGTTCTGAGGCAAAGGGACGGAAGTTACAGACAGTTAGGGCAGCCTTGGGGTGAAAAGGGCTGGTGCAGCCTGTCCAAGCCTCTGTTCTCACCCCCCCTTGGCAGCCCTACTGACCTCCTCTCACTGCAGTGGTCAGGGACAGACTGGCAGCGATGCCTCCAGATTGCCCCTAGGTGGGCAGTCCCTGTCAGAACTTTGGCCCAGTGGCCCAATGATTGGGCCAAAGTCCTGAGCGGGTGTGATCTGTCTGAGGCAGGTCCCAATCAGGACGTGCTTTGCGTGTCACAGTTGGGCCCTGCCTCTGACAGGCCATGCCCACTCTCCGCCCACTTAGCCCTTCGTGAATTATATAACAGCTCCCACTGTTACAGATGAGATACCATATCATAACTTTTTCTTAGCTTAATGATAGATTTCAAACCCTGTTGCTTCATTAATGGTATTAAATTGTACAAAATTTTGAAATATAAATCATAAAGAGACAGCTTACATCTCTTTTCTCATGTTCTGAAGAGGCCGTGGGTGTGCTTCCAGGGCCGGGAGAAAGGCTGGGTCACCACCGAGAGGGAAGCGGGGGAGGAAGGAGGCTTTCCCCCAGCCCTGGAAGCACAGCCACTGCCTTGAAAAGCTGCAGCTCTGCTTCCAGGGCAAGGGGGAAGGCTGGCCCACTGTGGGGGGGGGAGGGGGGAACGGAGGCTTTCCCCCTGGCCCTGGAAGCACACCTGTGGCCTCTTTGAAGCTGTGGGTGTGTTTCCAGGGCTGTCCCCTCCCCCACTGTCATGGTTTTCCACTAGCAAGTGAAGACTTTTGGAAAGGGGCTTACTTCCCAGTAAAACTCTTATTGGTCTCCCTCCCTAATTGTTTGTGTGTTTGAATGTTTATATGTTTTTATTTATTGAACTGTTATATATGGGAAATGCTTTAATGTCTGATGTCTGCTGCCTTGAGAACCCGATTTGGGTCAAGAGACAACATACAAATGATTTAAATAAACAAACAAATAAATAAATACACCTGCCTTTTCTATGGTTAGCCTAGTTTGGGGGCTTCCATGATAAGCATAGTGACAAGCAGGTACTTGCACCAGCATTTGGCTGGGCAGGAAAAGTTTTCCCCACTACTCCCATTTGAAGTCTTGAGAAAGGATAGGAAATACCTGTGGTTTGGGTTGCTTTCAAAACCTCTTGTAGGCTCAGCCTGAAGCAGATACTTCCATTATGAGAACACAGGAAGCAACGAAGCAAACTGCCCCATTGCAAAGAACTGGTGGTCGCCTGCCAGGCAGAATGGTTCACAGAAGGGCACAACACTAGTTGAGAGGCTTTGGATACAGGGAGGCAACTCACCTTTCTGAGCTTCAGCTGAGAGCCCATACTCTCTTCTGGGCTTTGGATATGGGCGGGGATCTCAGTCTTTGTCTGCTTTCATCTCTATCTTCACCACCGATTCCAGGAATGCAGGATTCAAGCTAATGACAGTCAAGGAGAATGTGAGCTTGTGCTTGCACCCATGCACTGTCTTTTTCCTTTACATTTTAGGGCATTTTGCCCGCTCTGGGAGATGAAAGGAGAAAGGGCTATTTCCTTTTGCATGTTTAATACCTCCCCATACCCAACCACTTTCCCCTTTGTAGATAGCACCATTGTTTTGCTTCTGTCTTCCACATGGGACTGGAAATATCAACATCAGATATGGAGACAACTGAAGAGGAGAATGAAATACTCTCTCTTTGGGGCTTATCAACTTCAGCTCTGTCTCCCTCTCATCACACTAAGCTATTGGGTTACATGCAAAAAAAATTGATTGCCTTGGAAGCAGAACAGCTTTATGTACTCTCAACTCATCTTAGTCCTCCAAAGCTGTATTCTATTCCCTAGAAATACCAGTCAGGATGCTACAGCCAGCAGCTAAATTCTGGGCTGCACATCTGTATGTCCTTGCTCACTCTAGTGTGCCTATCCTAGTGGTTTTCTTTTCTGTTATGGCTGAGAAGAGACTAGGCCTTGTGTCCAATGGGGGTATAACCTCCCCCTGCTTTTCCTTTTCTCATGGCGATTCACAAAGCAGCTCAGTCCTCTTGGCCTGTGTCTTGCCTTATTCTTGAGAAATGGTGCCTGACAGATGGAAACTCTGCCAAAGCCTGCCCTGTTGTTCTTGACAAGGAAGCAATAGAACCTACATCCCTATGACTTTTCCATCTCTCATAGGCCTGTGGACAGATCCAGTTATTGTCCCTTAGTTACTATGGTTGCCAGCTACAGGTTGGGAAATTGTGGGGTAGAGGGAAGGGAGGGATGTGATGTCATGGAGCCTGCCCTCCAAAGCTGCTATTTGCTCCAGGGGAACAGATCTCTACAATTTGGAGATGAATTCTAATTTTGGGAGAATACCAGCCCCAAATGGGGGTTGGCAACTCTGTTGTTATGATGTTAGTTGCAAAGTCATGTCCAACCCATCGCAACCCCATGGACAATGATCCTCCAAGGCCTTCCTGACCTCTACCATTCCTCAAAGTCCATTTAAGTTTGCACCGACTGCCTCAATGACTCCATCCAGCCACCTCATTTTCTGGCAACCCTACTTACTGCTCATTTCAAAATAAGGTCCCTGTTCATGGGGGAAAACCAACAACCAGGTTTCTACCATTATTACTTCAAGCTTTGCTCGGGAGTCAGACTGTACCAGATTAATATAACCTTCACAGATCAGGCACAGAGGGGACATATAACTCATACTTCCTAAGAGCTAAATTTGCATTAACGGCAGTGCTGTCATCCATTCTCAACTTTTATAGATTCAGTCGTGAAATGCCTGTCATTATGATGGTGGGGGAGGTGAAGGAAGGTGAACTATATTTCAATGAACCCCTAAAGGGTTCTGCAGCAGAGGTTCAGTTGTCTATTATCAGAACTGGGGGATGGGGGAGAGGTTTTCATTCAACTACACCTTGAATTGCATCCTCTCAGTTTTGTTCCACATAATTTAAATAGACCTGCTGTGAATTTCCATGGCATGAGGTAAAAGGGGATATGGGGTGAGGTGAAAACTGGTCTAGACACTTTCTTTCCACATGTATGTGTTTTTGTTCCCTGGTAGCCTCAATTAGGGTTGCCAGCCCCTAGGTGGGACCAGGGAATCCCCTGGGATTATAGCTCATCTCCAGGTGACAGAAACCAGTTCCTCTGGAGAAAATGGCTGCTTTGGAGGGTGGACTCCATGGCATTATACTCCACACTGCCAATTCCCACCTACATCCGGCTCTACCCCCAAAGTGTCCAGGTACTTTTCACCTCAAATCTCGCAACCAAAGTCTCAACACTTTATTTATAGCCAATGGCATCCAGGTCTCACTCTGCTTTACTAATGGCAGGAGTGCTTCTGCACTTCCTTGCCTTGCCCAGATTTGCAGATTCTACATCAAGAGGTCATTTTCTGCCTGGTGCATGATATCCTGAGTCAGTTAGTGGAAACCATAAAGTCAATCCCTGCTTACAGTGTAAGAAAACATTCTCGTGGAACATGAAGCCAAGAGGAAGGGTAAGCCCACTGATCCAATTGGATTCTTCCCTCTTCTCGATGTAGCAGGCTAGAATGCTGGAGGCTGTCTGTATTATTGCTGAGCCTGAAATGGCAGTTTCATCTGCTTACACGGAAGCTGCCTTGCCAATATTGAACGCCTTGTTTTGCTTCATAAAGCTTTCCAGGCTACCTTGAGTAATGAAAGCACTATTTTTTTTTAAGTCGTGTTCTATTCAGAAATGGGGAGATGCAGGCCAGGACGACCTAAGGTGCTTTGGAAGGCTTGTGTGAAATTCTGTTATTGCTTTAACAAGGAAGTTTGCAGGCCGGAGTGTTGGGTGCATTGCGGGCATTTGGCAGATTTATGTAGCGGCCTGCTCGGGATATCGCAGTAGGGTGAATAATGTCAGCTTGCCTATATTTTTAACTGGTGGCAATTGAATAAGTCCCCAACAGCACCAGGTTCTTCCGGCTGAAAAACAGCAGTATCTACATACCAAAGCAGACATGCAGCTTCTACCCACCCCTCTGTTTGGCTCACCGATAGCTGTCAGCAGCATGCCTCGGCTTTACCCGCTGGAATTGGAGCCATGGCAGAGAGCACTGTTTTCCCCAAACAATCCTTTTCTTCTTTCCAGAAGATGTGGTGAATGATTTACCCTTTCCCAGCATGCCTAACTGATCCAGAATGAAATCATGATACAAGAGAAAGGGTGAAATAGCACACTTGGGTACACATTGCTGGCAATGACTTCTGCTTCCCTGTGTGGGCTGAAATGGCTGCTATTCATGGCCAAGATACTAAAGTAATGTAATGTGCTGTAGAACTTTGGTGCCAGTGCAGTGTCTGATAAGGAGGCTAAGGAGATGCAGGTGTAAACAGGTTTAGTTTGCAGGCCCATAGAACCAGATTTGCAGGCCCATAGAACCAGATTTGCAGGCCCATAGAACCAGAGCCAGTTTAAGGATTCGTGGGGCCCAAGCAGAGTGTGATTGTGGCAGGAGAAGCCAGACTGGAGTACAAGAGCCCTCCACAGTCCGAAGTGGTATCTCTAAAGGTAAAGGTATCCCCTGTGCAAGCACAGGTTCATGTCTGACCCTTGGGGTGATGCCCTCTAACGTTTTCATGGCAGACTCAATACGGGGTGGTTTGCCAGTGCCTTCCCCAGTCATTACCGTTTACCCCCCAGCAAGCTAGGTACTCATTTTACCGACCTCGGAAGGATGGAAGGCTGAGTCAACCTTGAGCCGGCTGTTGGGATTTAACTCCCAGCCTCATGGGCAGAGCTTTCAGACAACATTTCTGATGCCTTACCACTCTGCGCCACAAGAGGCTAGTTTAAGGATTCGTGGGGCCCAAGCAGAGTGTGATTGTGGCAGGAGAAGCCAGACTGGGGTACAAGAGCCCTCCTCAGTCCGAAGTGGTATCTCTAAGTGTCCTTAAAAGAAGGAAGGAGAGAGGCTACAGCACTGATCATTTGAGGGCAGGCACCGTGTGGGGCCCCTGGAAGCACATGTCCCCTAGTAAATGCTACATGGATAAACCTAGATAGAAGAGCAACTTCTACAAAAGCTACCAAATATATCATCTAAGGGCCAATGCAAGAGTGTCCTATACCTCATTTCTCACAGATTCTTCAACTATCTTCAGTTTTTGTTCTATTTATTCTGTTCCTTGTTTCCTCCAAGGCACTCCAGGATGACCTACATGTTGGGGGTTCTCTCCTGCAGCAACTCTGTGAGATAGGGGAGACTGAGACAGTGTCTAGGATTGCCTGGTCCCCCTTGGCGACTGACGGAGGTTTGGAGAGGGGGGAGGTAGGGTTGCTAGATTCAGGATGGGAAATTCTTGGAGGCTTGGGGTTGAAGCTGGGGAAGACAAGGGACCACCCTCCAAAGCAGCCATTTTTTCCCCATGGGAATTGATCTCTTTAGTCTGGAGATGTGCTGAAATTCCAGGTGATCGGCAGGTCACACCTGGAGGCTGGCATCCTTAGTAGTGTCTATAATAAGTCCACCGCACCTCTTCTGTCATTAGTTTTAAAGAAGTGGTCAACATACTCTGACCACTCACCTCATCAAATTCTGACATAGGACCATACATCTCCATGGTGACTATAGTTTAATACTCTTCAGGGCCTTGTCAAGACTCTGCTAGGCCATAAACAGCCACAGCCAACAACCAACAACAGGTCAACAATGAAACTAATGCAAAGACTTTTTGTCACATCCCTGTCAACTTTCTTAGTGAACGCCCATATCATTAGCAGCAAAAGCAGTTTATTGAGGCAGCAATTTGAAACTCATGCCACAGGCATACAAGAGAATGTTCCAATTAGGACAAGGAAAGTTCCCCCTGTTCCCAGGGAGAAGTGTGCAATACAGTCCTGTTCCCAGGTGCACATTACATCGCCCCTGAAAGACTGACCCAAGGTCAGCCTTACCAATAACACCCAAACTTTCTCACACATGGTTCCATCTCCAAAAATGTAAACTGGCAATTAGGCTAAATTAGGCTAAAAAGCGATAAAGAAACAAACAGAAACAGTTATAATCAGGTAGACTTTCCCAGGCTATTGCCAGTTAACTGACTCCCCACCTTACATTTCTAAATAACAATGAAAAGTATGGATACAACATTGATACCAGACAAACAACCATACAAAATTTATTTATTTGGATATTATTTATTTGGAAAAATGACCCTGGGTAGGAGGCTGACAAACATATTGTGCTGCCCTAGCCTGGCACACACTGGGTTAGTGCAAGGGCAAGCACGGTTACAAAATCAAGCAAATTCAAAGTGCGTACCAGAGTAGTCAAAAGTCCAGTCCGGGTCTTATCAGGAATTGCTAATGGAAAACCAAAAGAGTTGTCGTTTATCTTTAACACGGTCAAGCCTGGAATCTGTGGAGCATTCAATCAAAGCGTAGTCTAGTCGGGTGAAGCAGGGTCAAGCCGGGAATCAGTCAAGCAGAGCTTCGCCGAAGCGTCGGGGAGCAGGAAACCAGTCAAGGCAACGGGTGGACATGTGCACAAAGTTGCAGCCACACTGGGAAGCACTTCGGCTGTGCTTAAGAACAAGCTGAGCTGTCACATCAAGTGGCTGCACCTGGCACTCAGCCTTCCTCCGATGAATGAGCCCCACCTGAGCCCAACCTAGCCAGTTGCTGTAGTCTAAGCCGAGCACTTTGCCTGCGTTGTCCTCCTGCATTCCCTCCTGTGCTCTGGAATTGAGTCTGGGCTGTTCAGGGGTGTTGCTGTAGGCTGAGGTAATGCTGGTGCAGAGGGCATGGTGCTTGTCCGGCTGGGACCTGGTTGTGGCTCCCTATCGGGACTTGCCTCTCTAAGCAGCACCCTGCTGCTTTGCTCCAGCTCCTCCACTTCTTCCTCCGAGGGAGCTGGCAGAATGAGCTCAGGCCATGGTGCAGAGGCACCCTCTGGAGACGGGGCCATGACACCATCCCCCCTCTGCAGGTTTAGGTCCTGGCTTGGTAGGGTTGTGGCAATGGAAGTCCCTGACCAATGCTGGAGCGTGCACGCTGTTGCGGGTTTCCAGGTGCGTTCTTCGGGTCTGTATCCCTCCCAGTCAACCAAACACTGAAGGGCGCCCCTCGCAGCCAGGAGTCTAGGATTTGCCGGACCTCGTATTACTCGTCTCCTTCCACCAATATAGGAGCGGGAGGGGTTGACAAGGCCGGCCGGGAGCTATCTGGCAGAGCGGGTTGCAGTAATGAGCAGTGGAACACTGGGTGCATACGATAGGTGCGGGATAGGCGTAGACGAAACGCCACAGGGTTGACCTGTTCGGTCACTTCGAACGGCCCTATGAAGTGGGCATCCAGCTTCTTGGACGGTCGACTGGTCTTGATGTGCCGGGTTGACAGCCAAATTTTGTCACCGACAGCTATAGGTGCCCCCCTGATCCGGTGTGCATCTGCTTGGGTCTTGTACCGGTCTTGTGCCTCCTGGAGCGTGTCTCTCAATATCTGGTGTTGCGCTTGCAACTCATCCAGATCAGCGGCTGCCCGGGGAACGGTTGGTGGCACAAGGGCATCTGGCAGGAACCGGGGATGATATCCATAGACGGCTTGGAACGGGGTCATCTGGGTCGATGTATGGGTCGCATTGTTATAAGCGAATTCAGCCAATGGGAGCCAATGTGACCAGTCATCCTGTTGATAACAGACATAGCACTGTAGGTACTGCTCTATAATCCCATTGACTCTCGGTTTGACCGTCTGTCTGGGGGTGATGTGCGCTGGAGAGGCTAGACTTGGTTCCGAGGGCGGCATGTAGCTCATGCCAAAAGCGGGAGGAGAACTGTATGCCACAATCTGTTACAATGCAATCTGGGAGGCCATGGAGCTTGAAGATGTGGGACATGAACAGATGAGCTGTCTCCCGAGCCTTTGGCAACCCTCGGCAAGGGATGAGGTGCGTCATTTTGGGAAAGCAGTCCACCACTACCAGAATGGTGGTGAACCCTTTTGAGGCAGGCAGGTCGGTTACGAAGTCCATTGTGAGTTCTCGCCAGGGTCCAGAGGGCGGGGGCAGTGGTTGTAATAGTCCTGCGGGCTTACCAGGTGCATATTTGGCCTGTCTACAAATCGGACAGGAAGCCATGTATCTTTCCACATCTGCCTTTACTCGGGGCCACCAGAAATATCGGGTTACCAGTTGCAGGGTCTTGTACTGGCCAAAGTGTCCGGCTGCTGGGTCATTGTGCATTGCCTTTAGAACTTGGGTGCGAAGGTCAGGGATTGGGAGTACTACACGATCCCGATGGTGTAAGAGACCCTGCTGGATGTGGTACTCTGATCGTTCCTCAGGGTGTTCCTGGAGCCACTGCATCCGCTCCTGAATCCATGGATCTTCAGCCTGTCGATCCTGGATCTGTTGCTGCAGCTCAAGCCGGTCTGGTAGGGCAGCAAAAACTGAAACAGGTAATAGGGGGGGAGCCGGTGTGACTTCAGTGTCCGAATGATACTGGGGTTGTCTGGAGAGAGCATCCGCTCTCTTATTCTGGCTTCCAGGGATATACTCAATCCGGAAATCAAAGCAGGCAAAGAAGAGAGCCCATCGGATCTGGCGTTGATTCAGGCAGCGGGCAGACTGAAGGTATTCTAAATTCCAGTGGTCAGTGTGTACCTGAACAGGGTATTTAGCTCCTTCTAGGTGGTGGCGCCAGGTCTCAAAAGCTGCCTTAATGGCCAGCAGCTCCCGTTCCCAGTTCCTCTCTGCGGGGGTAAATTGTCTGGAGTAGTACGCGCAAGGTCTTGGTGTACCATCTCCTGGACCGGGTTGCAGGAGTATGGCCCCCAGGGCGGAGCTTGAAGCATCTGCCTCTACGAGGAAAGGCTTCTCTGGGTTGGCGTACCCTAGATAAGGTTCAGAGATAAAGCACTCCTTGAGTGTCTGAAAAACCTGTGCTGCATCTGATCCCCACTGGAAAGGGTGCTTGGTGCTCATAAGCTGCGTCAGAGGGTGAGCCAAGTCCGCGTAATTAGGGAGGAAAGTCCTATAACAGTTGGTGAACCCCAGAAACCATTGCAGCTGCTTTCGGTTCTGGGGCTCCTCCCATTGGAGTATAGCTTGAACTTTGGCTGGATCCATCTGTACCCCCTGAGGGGTAAGACGGTGCCTGAGAAAGTCCATGGTGGTCTGGGTAAAGGAGCACTTGGACAGTTTAGCAAACAGCCCATGATCCCGAAGTCATTGGAGGACTTGTCTAACATGGTCTGCGTGCTTCTGGCGAGAGCGGGAGTACACCAGGATATCATCAATATAAATGATGACGAAACGATCCAACAGGTCGCGGAACACGTCATTGATGAAGCCCTGGAACACTGCGGGTGCATTACAGAGGCCAAAAGGCATTACGGCGTACTCAAACTGGCCGTAACGGGTACCAAACGCTGTTTTCCACTCATCCCCCTGATGGATGTGAATCAGGTTATAGGCCCCCCGCAGGTCCAGCTTGGTAAAGAGTTGGTCCCCCCGTACCTGCTCCAACAGCTCAGAGATGAAAGGTAAAGGGTAGCGATCCTTGATCGTGATCTGGTTCAGGGCCCGATAGTCATGGCACATCCTCAACTCCCCACACTTCTTTTTGACAAACAGAACTGGAGCTGAGGTGGGAGCAGTGGGCGGACAGATGAATCCTCGCTTGAGCTTTTTTTCCAGGAACTCCTGAAGTGCCTGCCATTCGGGTTCAGAGAGTGCATATAACCTCTTGACCAGTAAAGCAGCCCCTGGTTTGAGGTCGATCCCACAGTCATAGTCTCTATGCGGGGGAAGACGATCTGCTCCTTTCTCCTCGAATACATCCGCATAATCATGGTACTCATGCGAAAGTCCGTCAAGGTCGGGTGGAGTAGAGGTGTGGGCGGCATATATGCAGTCCCAGGCAAAGATCAGGTCCAGCTTCACCCAATCGATGCACGGGTTGTGCTTGGCAAGCCAGTCCATTCCTAGCACCAATGGGAATCGAGGCATGTGTGCAACATCGAATACCATGGTCTCAGTATGTTGTTGCCCCTGGAGAAACAGGGGCTGGGTTTCCCATTTCACCCATCCGGTCTTGATCAGTCGCCCATCTATAGCTTCCACCCGTGTGGGAACCTACTTCTTTGTGATGGGGACCAAGTTCTGGCTCTGGAATGTGGCATCGATGTAAGACCGGGTGGCCCCGGAGTCGACCAGGGCATGGACCAGGAGCCACTGTCCCTGAGGTAGTTGCAGGCGTATGGGCAGGATCAAATGCATTAATCCAGGAGCGGCCCCAATGGTTCCTCCCAGGCGACCGAGGCCGGGGTCATCTGGGAGCGGGTGTTTCCTGCCGGCTTGGCTTTTTCAGGACACTGGCCTGCGTAGTGACCTGCACCCCCGCAGTACAGGCAGAGGTTCTGTGTAAAGGTAAAGGTAAAGGTATCCCCTGTGCAAGCACCGAGTCATGTCTGATCCTTGGGGTGACGCCCTCTAGCGTTTTCATGGCAGACTCAATACGGGGTGGTTTGCCAGTGCCTTCCCCAGTCATGACCGTTTCTATGTGCGGCGCCGCTATTTTTCTCGGGGGTCCAATCTAGGCCGCACACTGCCGAGTTGCATCGGTTCTCCCGAATCCAGGGGAACCGCTGCCTTGGGAGCAGTAACCTGGGGTAGAAACGGCTCTCCTCGGTTTGGTGGCTGGGTTCCGGACCGGACGAGGCACCGCTCCTCCAGGCGGTTGTCTATCCGCTAGCACAACTGTACCAGGTCGCTCATTCTACGGAGCAGGTCCAAGTGAACCAGCTCATCCAAGTCCTTTTCTGAGAGCCCAGCCACAAACTGGTCCACTAAGGCTGGCTCATTCCAGTCCAGGTCTTGTACCATGACCTGGAACTCTGCTGCATAGTCCCTCATGGACCGGGTCCCTTGCCGTAGCTGCCTCAAACATCGGCTGGCCTGAATCACCGTTTGAGCGTCCCCAAAAGCTTCATCCATTTTAGCTACAAAAGCCTGGATGTTAGCCAGCTTGGGAGCATCTGCAGTTAACAGTGGTGTAGCCCACCGGGCAGCTGGCCCTTTAAGCAGGCTGATGGTAAAGCTGACCTTGGCCTGCTCCATAGGAAACTCCCAGGACCGGGCAGAAATAAACATCTTTACCTGGGCCAGGAATGTGGTAAATGTCTCCCGGCTTCCCTCATATTTTTCTGGAGCCTTGAGAGGGCAGGAGGGCAGAGCAGCTTGGGCGGCTGCTCCAGCTGCTTGCTGCAGTCCCAACACGGCAGTGGTAAGCTGCTGCACTCGGTTTCCAGGGCTTGGTTCTACCTGTTCAAATCAGCCACCTATTGTTCTAGCAGCTGATGGCGGGCAGCCAAGTTGGCTGCTGTAGCTGGGTCCATCCAGGCTGGAGCTGCTGGCTCTGAATTCCAGCCACAAAGATGGGAGAAGTGGTGGCTGCAAAGTGTGGTGCCCTAGCCGGGCACACGCAGGGTTCGTGCAAGGGCAAGCACGGTTACAAAGTCAAGCAAATTCAAAGTGCGTACCAGAGAGTAGTCAAAAGTCCAGTCCGGGTCTAATCAGGAATTGCTAGTGGAGAACCGAAAGAGTTGTCGTTTATCTTTATCAAGGTCAAGCTGGGAATCTGTGGAGCATTCAATCAAAGTGTAGTCTAGTCGGGTGAAGCAGGGTCAAGCCGGGAATCAGTCAAGCAGAGCTTCGCTGAAGCGTCAGGGAGCAGGAAACCAGTCAAAGCAACGGGTGGACATGTGCACAAAGTTGCAGCCACACTGGGAAGCACCTTGGCTGTGCTTAAGAACAAGCTGAGCTGTCACACCAAGTGGCTGCACCTGGCACTCAGCCTTCCTCCGATGAATGAGCCCCACCTGAACCCAACCTAGCCTGTTGCTGTAGTCTAAGCTGAGCACTTTGCCTGCGTGTTGCCAACGTTGTCCTCCTGCATTCCCTCCTGCGCTCTGGAGAGGAGTCTTGGCTGTTCAGGGGTGTTGCTGCAGGCTGAGGTAATGCTGGTGCAGAGGGCATGGTGCTTGTCCGGCTGGGACCTGGTTGTGGCTCCCTATCGGGACTTGGTGTTGCTGCAGGCTGAGGTAATGCTGGTGCAGAGGGCATGGTGCTTGTCCGGCTGGGACCTGGTTGTGGCTCCCTATCGGGACTTGGTGTTGCTGCAGGCTGAGGTAATGCTGGTGCAGAGGGCATGGTGCTTGTCTGGCTGGGACCTGGTTGTGGCTCCCTATCGGGACTTGGTGTTGCTGTAGGCTGAGGTAATGCTGGTGCAGAGGGCATGGTGCTTGTCCGGCTGGGACCTGGTTGTGGCTCCCTATCGGGACTTGCCTCTCTAAGCAGCACCCTGCTGCTTTGCTCCAGCTCCTCCACTTCTTCCTCCGAGGGAGCTGGCAGGATGAGCTCAGGCTGTGGTGCAGAGGCACCCTCTGGAGACGGGGCAATGACACATATATTTAACAAATTCACAGCTGTCCATGATCTAACAGTGTCAACCATCAAGCTTTGAGGCACATAAATGATTTCTACCCAGGTGCCTCCATTAATCATCCAATACTCAGTGTACAAAACAGCACTGGCCCTCATTTAATTGGTAAAAGGAGTGTCTTGCTGATTGCTGCCACATATATATAGGTGTGGATTCCGGGGAATGGTAGAGGACAGGAAGGCCTGGAGGATCATTGTCCATGGGGTCGCGATGGGTCGGACACGACTTCGCACATAACAACAACAACAATATATAGGTGTATGTGATACTGTTGTTATCCTGTTCATATGAGAAATATCGAACACATAGGTGGAAAATGATCAGAAAGGACACAAGCTTTTTGCAGAGTGCCCTGAGAAAGGTCAGAAGAATGAAGCTAATTATGCAGTGAGCCAGAGAGTTCAATGCCTGCTGCTTCGGCAACTTACCTATTTTTAAACATTTATATAGCTTTTCACAAGAAAGCTCAGAAAGGCCAAGCCTAGGGGGCCTTGTCTCTAGAACTCCAAGCCAGGCATTCCTTTCTCCAGACAGCCTGACCCAGGGGGGAAAGGCTGCTTTGGAGGCAGAGTTGCCAACCTCCAGTCCCAATTGGGGGTTGGCAACTCTACTTGGAGGAGTTCAAAAGAAGCCTCATGTTTAAGGCTTACACATGCCTTGATTCTTTCCAACATACTAAAAACCTACGACTGCTAGTGAAACTGGTAGAAAAGATCCAATACCTATCTGCTTAATAGTTTGAGCCCACAAAGCAATAAAAAGTCATTTTCCTCAGTGGCAAACAAGTATACACAGAAGGATGCAGTAGAATCCATATCTGGAAGATGAGGCTTCTCTTTCTGCTATATCCACCCATGCCTTTTCTCTTTGCTGCATTACCACCTTTAGCCAAGATGGGTTTTGAGAAAGGCAGAGAAAATTGGTGGGGGTGGCTGTTGGGTTTTTAGAAACCCTGGCAAACGTGATGTTCAGGAATAATTTGGGCTCAACTCATAAAGGCTTGTTATCTGGCCTCCTATACACATTCCGAGTTTTGATGGTGGGTACCATCTCTACTAGAAAACATTTCTATTTACCCTTCAAAATTAATGGCCAGTTGAGATGGACTTCAAAATTTGTGGTTGACAGCAGGAATGCCTCCCATGCTGTGCCAGGTACTGCAGAATGTTCAGCTGCTCATAAACCCGTTTCTCTTGCAAATTGTCTGCAAGCATCCATCAGTCTGATTCTGTCCCATCTCCCAAGATTAAAATGCCTGAATTGTGATATAGGCTTACCAGTTTGTCTATAGTGGTAGACAACCTTCCACTCCTGCCAGCTCTTCCTCACTCTTACCTGCCCTTGCAGAAGAAGCTAATGAATGGGGAAATGATGTCACAGACATAGCAACAATGTCTGCAGTGCTCTAGGAATTTCCCCAATCTTTCTGGTCTTTACCATAGCAATAGGGGGCATTCCTAGAATATTGTATGACAGTACATGGTTTGTTTGTAACACCATTTAATGCTGGATGCTGCTTCCTCTTCCCATGTCCCATTTCCAGAAATTATCAAGATTGCAAGGCCTTGCAACTCTATGCAGTGTGAATGCAGTTGCACCAACATGTGGTCAAATTACCATAAATTCAGACACATGGTCCATTTATACTGTGTCCCTCTATGGGCAGTGAGTGGTTGATCATTTGAGTAAATATATCAGGAACACAAACCTATAATCTAAGGAAGATATCTCATGATGAAAAGTATTAGAATTTCACTCTAAGGATGCTCAGAGGCAGGCATTGTCTATCCAAACTTTCCTATCATGCTGTTAGTACATCACCCTATGGTGATTAGCTGACACTACTAATCATAGAAGAGCCTCTTGTGGCGCAGAGTGGTAAGGCAGCAGTCATGCAGTCTGAAAGCTCTTTCCATGAGGCTGGGAGTTCGATCCCAGCAGCTGGCTCACGGTTGACTCAGTCTTCCATCCTTCCGAGGTCGGTAAAATGAGTACCCAGCTTGCTGCTGGGGGGTAAACGGTAATGACTGGGGAAGGCACTGGCAAACCACCCCGTATCGAGTCTGCCATGGAAACGCTAGAGGGCGTCACCCCAAGGGTCAGATATGACTCGGTGCTTGCACAGGGGATACCTTTACCTTTACCTTTTACCTTTAATAATTCATAGACAGTAAAATACACAAAGACACTTGGTCATGGCAACAGAATTTTAGAAACTTGTTTTCATTATGATAAATCACTGGTTCTTTGGTTTTTTAAAGCCCAACACGAAAATGTACCCCACCCAGTGAGGAAAGGAAGCTACAATCCGAATCACATTTCAGCTCTTGATGTGGCCTTCATTGGTAAATTATATTGCTATTTTCTCAAACAAGATTTCTCAAATGTCTAAAGCAGGGCTAGTCAAACTGCGGCTCTCCAGATGTCCATGGACTTCAATTCCCAGGAGCCCCTGCCAGCGAACGCTGGTTGGGCCGGCCCCTACGTCTGCCTCCCTCACAATGTGCCTATTATGGGGAGAGGAAGGGAAGGCAATTTTAAATTGCCAAGAGACATGTGAGGACATTCCCAGGTCTTACAAAGCTCTCAGCCCCACTTCCCTGACAGGATGATTGTTATGGGGAAAAGAAGGAAATGTATTTTTAAACTGCTTAGAGACACCTGAGGCTTGCTGGGTGACTGTGAGACATTCTCAGTTCACACAGAGCTCTCAGCTCCACTTCCCTGACAGGGTGTCTGTTATGGGGAGAGGAAGGGAGAGGCAGAAATAGGAAGGCAAGGCAATTTTAGACAGTTTAGAGACACCTGAGGCCTGCTGGGTGACTGTGGGCCATTATCAGTTCTCACAGAGCTCTCAGCCCCACTTCCCAGACAGTATGACGTTACACTCTGCGGGGAAAAATCTATTGGTCGTTCCCGGCCTTAGAGAAGCGCGCCTAGCCTAAACCAGGGCCAGGGCTTTTTCAGTCCTGGCCCCCACCTGGTGGAATGAGCTCCCAGGTGAGCTATGGGCCCTGCGGGATTTGTCAGCTTTCCGCAGGGCCTGTAAAACGGAGCTCTTCTGCCAGGTTTATGGTTGAGGCTGGGGTCTGCGAGGTAGAGCATTGCCCCCCCGGGGGGGGTCTGAAGTATACATCATCTCCCCCAATTCTCTATCGCCTTGGCAGGTGGGAGTAGATTGTGATTGGCTGCCGCCATGTTATGATTTTTAATGTCTTTTAATGGGGTTTTAATGGGGATTTTAAAGATAACTGTTACCCGCCATGAGCCTACCAGGGAGTGGCGGGAAATAAATCTAATAACAACAACAACAACAACGACAACAACAGTTGGGGCAGCATGGAGGCAGCCATTGCCATGGCTCCTCCTCCGCCGGCTGCTGCTGCTGCCTGCCGCCCACTACCACCTGCCGCAACCGCATCCGCCGGCGCAACCATGGCCGCTGCCGCAACCGCAGCGCCAATGAACCTGAGGACCCTAGAGAAGGAGCCAGGTGACCCCAAATGGGGTCACGACGCCAGAGTTGACAACCACTAGTCTATTTGAAGAAGAGCTTATATTTTGTACTCCTTTTTATTACCTGATGGAATCTCAAAGCAATGTAGAATCACTTACCCTTCCTCCAACCACAACAGACACTTTGTGAGGTAGGAGAGGATGAGAGAGCTCTGAGAGAACTGAGACTGGCCCAAGATCACCCAGTTGGCTGCATATGGAAGAGTGGGGAATCAAATCCAATTCTCTAGATTAGAGGCCAACACTCTTGACAACTACACCAATAAGTATCATTATTATTTCTTGCCACACTGTCTAATAGAAAAGGATTTATCTTCTGTACATGTGTGAATTTCATAAAACCTCAACTTTGAAAAACATATTGAGTTTTCATTTGAGTTTTGGTTGGATGCTGTTGTTAATTGCAAAGTTGTGTCCAATCCATCGCTGTCAAGGGCAGACAAAACTCACAATCAGGCTTCTATAGAAAGAATGCTTTAATTGGAAGTAGATCTGAATACTTAAACATCTGAAGTCAAGACTGTCCGATATCGGGGAGGCAAGCAGTTATCAATACAATTCTCCTGCCTAAACCAGACCTGTTCCCAAGGGAAGGGTGTCATCCCCACCCAGGTGCCATCCCAGGCTTCCTGCCAAAGTGTCTAAGTTAGCATGGCCTTGGTCAGCCCGGTACCCCAAGCTGCAGATAAGATGTTTACAGGGACACTGGTAACAATGTATCACAGCAGGGAGAACTTGCAGTGTGAAAGCGAAGGGATCAAAGGAAGGGGGGATCAAAGAGATACTACAAAGCCATAAGCATTTTGGTTTCATGGGAAAGGCAGCAAGAGCACAGCACACAAAGATGGAGTCTCTCAGGTTCGGTGGAATCAAACATGGCAGAGAGCAGGGGACTGATCCTGACATTCCTCCGGTCCAAAAACACCTTCTTCCCTCATCCCCCATCAATGGGTCGCGGATAGTGGGGGAACTCCCGATGAAAATCCCGCAATAACTTTGGAGCCCGGACATCCCCAGCCTCCACCCATTCCCTGTACCCCATGGGGAATTCTTTCCAGTCCACCAAGTACTGAAGTTTCCCTTTGTGCCAGCGAGAGTCCAGGATCTTGTTAACTTCATAGTGCATGTCCTTGTCCACGTAGACAGGGATTGGGGCAGCTGTAGCCGGGTGCCAGTCATCCGGGGACGGGGTACTTTTCAGCAAGCTGGAATGAAAAACGGGGTGCACATGTCTATAAGTCTTAGGTAGGGACAGTCATTGCATTTATCAGTCTTTTCACAGGGAAAGGCCCCACGAATTTAGGCCCCAGTTTCCGCAAGGGCTAGTGGTACCGCAGGTTCTTTGTGGACAAATAAGCCAGATCCCCAACTGCCCAGGCTGGGGCATCCACCCGCTTTTTGTCAGCCTGAACCTTATACACCCGCTTGGCCTCCTCCAGGCACTTCCAATATCCGGCCAGGCCCTTGAGATCCCACTAGCCCATTTCTGAATGTCCGGGGCATCAGGGGAAGAGATCTCCCAGGTGGGCACTGCAGTCAAATCGACTGGGGCCTTAAACGGAAACACCCCTGTGGAGGCATGGACCCCGTTGTTGTAGGCAAACACTGTCAGGGGGAGGAGGGAGACCCAGTCCATCTGCTGGTGGTTAATAAAACATCGCAAATACTGTTCTAGGGTCTGGTTCACCCGTTCAGTCTGGCCATTTGTCTCTGGGTGATAGCCAGATGTAAGCACCTGCTCCACCCCTAAAAGTCTCAAAAGCTCCCGCCAGAACTTGGCAACGAACTGGGGGCCCCATTCCATCAGGAACCTCCCCGGGATCCCGTGTAGGCGATACACATGTTCAATGAATAAGTAGGCCAGTTTCGGTGCGGACAGCAATCCCGAGCACAGGATGAAGTGGACTTCCTTGGAAAAAGCATCCACCACCACCCAGACCACTGTTTTCCCATGGCTGGGTGGAAGGTCAGTGATAAATTCCATTGTAATCTCCTTCCACAAACCCGCAGGTGTGGGCAAGGGTTGTAACAGTCCCTTCCGTTTGCCCCCCAAAGGTTTAGAAGTAAGGCACACAGGACAACCCTGAATGTAAAGCTCCACATCATTCCTCAAGATGGGCCACTAGTAATGCCTGCGCACCAGGTGCAGCGTTTTCACAAAACCAAAATGCCCCATGGACTTAGAATCATGGCACAGTTTTAAAATGTCTTTCCGCGCCGCCGCAGGGTCAAACAACCGGTCGTTCTTAAAAAACAAACCCTCCTTTTCTATAAGAGTAGGCCAGAGGCTGGCGAACTCAGAGTCCAGCCACACATCCTTCTTGACCCATCTCCGGGGAAGTGCCCTCCCCCCTTAGTCTTGTTACGTGTCATCATGGTCAGGCCCAGTTGGGAGGGGGTGAACACAGTGTCGACCAATTGATCGCGTTTACAGTCATATTGGGGGAGGCGCGATAGCACATCGGCCAAAAAATTCATTTTGCCAAGGAAGATGCTTTAGAGTGAAGTTGAAGCGAGAGAAAAACTCCGCCCAGCGCATCTGTTTTGCAGACAGGGACCAGGGCTGCTTTAGGGCTTGCAGGTTTTTGTGGTCCGTCCAGACAACGAACAGAAAAACCTTCCCCTTCCAGCCAGTGCCGCCAGGTTGCCAGTGCGAGCTTCACCACCGCCGCTTCCTTTTCCCAAATCACGCAATTCGTTTCAGGCCCTGAAAATTTTCTTGAAATGTACGCGAAAGGGTGCAACTTTCCCCCTCGCCCCTCTTGGAGGATCACCGCCCCCATTGCCACATCCGAGGAGTCTACTTGTACTGTGAAGGGTTTGCGGGGGTCCGCATGGGCCAAAACATGTTTGGTGGTAAACAGGGCTTTAAGGAGGTCAAACGCTGCCTGGCACTGGTCAGACCATGCCAGAGGCGCACTAGGCTTAGTCGCCTGCTTCCCACCCCCTTTGGTCAGTCAACGGGAGGGCCACCTTGGCAAAATTGGGGATGAATGAACGGTAGAAGTTGGCGAATCCTAAGAAACTTTGCAGCTGTTTCCACATGCACGGGGGCTCCCATGCCAACAAATCCCAGAACTTCCCGGGGTCCATTTCAATCCCAGAACACGAAACACAATAGCCTAAAAATTCTACGGCATCTTGATGGAACTCACACTTAGAAAGTTAACATAGAGATGGTGAGCCTGGAAGCGGCGCAGGACTTCGCGCACCAAAGACACGTGTTTCGCTGGGTCCTCTGAATACAGCAAAATATCATCCAAATAAACCAGGGCACCCTTGTACAACAGGTCATGCATGACCTCATTAATTACACTCACGAACATGCCTAGAGCGCCAGCGAGGCCGAACAGCATGACGGTTTACTCAAATTGCCCCAGTGGGGTGTTAAAAGCAGTCAAATATTCGTGCCCTGCCTTAATCCAGACCCAGTAGTATGCTTCCCTCAAGTCCAACTTTGTAAAAATGCGGGCTCGCCCCAGGTGACCCAACAAATCTTTGATTAAAGGCAAGGGGCAGGCGTTGCAAGTGGAAACCGTATTTAAACCCCTGTTGTCCATGCACAGGCGCAGGGATTCGTCTTTCTTTTTTACAAACAAGACGGGGGCTGCCATCGGGGAGGTGGCGGGGCGAATGAAGCCGCGAGCCAAATACTTATCAAGAAATGCCCAGAGCTCCTACATCTCCCTCAGGCTCATGGAGTACAGCTTGGCCCATGGGAGGGGTTTCCCCGGCTTCAACTCAATTGCACAGTCTGTCTGTCTTATGGGGGGGGGCAGTTGATCGCATTCCTTTTCAGCGAACACATCCTGCAAATCCCAATATCCTGCAAATCCCAATACTCTTTGGGTAAGCCTTTGGGACCCACCCTAGCCAGGGCGGTGGTCTCATCCCTAGGTGGCTTTGGGGGCCCCTTTTTGACTGGGTGGTGGTTTTCCTCACACCCTGGTTCTAAAAACCGTACAGTCCCCGAGCTCCATTTCATGCTGGGGTTGTGCTTTCGCAGCCATTCCAGCTCCAGTACGCATGGGAAAGCCGAGCTGGGTGCCACCACTGGTTGGATCTTTGCCCAATGCTCAGCCACATCCATCTCTAGCAGGAGTGTCTTGCTCACCCCTTCCTTCCCCCCGGAACGTACTTCCCATCCATCTGGGTAAAGCGGAGGGGTTTAGTCAGGGGCACTTTTCCCACCCCCAATGTCTTAGCCAACGGGGGATTAATCAAAGTTTTTGTACACCCCGAGTCCACCCCGATACTCTGGACCCCCACCTTCTTCCCCGTTTTTGGCACAGACAAAGTAACTGGGATGCTAAGCTTATGCCTGCAGAATATTTCCATTTGAAAAATCAATTATATCAACTAACAAAGAAAAAGCAAAGTGATTATATTAAAAAACAATGGGAACAACTTGTGCAGGCTACAATTACCAACAAGACAAGACAATTCTGGGTCCTAGTTTCAGGAGCCTTTCATGAGAAATCTTCTTTAACAAACTTCATCCCCTCCCTTACTTGGTATGAATATTTCTTAAACCTATTCCATGAGGACAGAGTAAGCTCCTGTAGCCTCCCCGAGATCAACCTGTCAGATATCCCAGACTGGGCCCCAGTGATGCCTGATGAAGTCAGGGCTTGTATTGATCAGCCTAGAAAAGCACCAGGACCTGATGCGATCCATCCTGAGCTGCTTAAAACCTTCCCAGACTGGTGGGCTCCTCTCTTGGCTGCTCTCTTTACTGTAATCAACAAAACAGGCTTAATGCCTGACTCATGGACAAATGCAATCCTTGTTCCAGTATTTTAAAAGGGTGACCGCTCACTCCCAACCAATTATAGACCCATCAACCTTCTCTCTATTGTTGGGAAGCTATATGCCAAACTCCTATCAAACAAACTTACCTTGTGGTTGACTAAGGAAAAGATTCTAGGCCCTGAGCAGGTTGGATTCTGTCAAGGGAAATCCTCCCTTAATCATTGCACCATCCTTGCCCACCTTGTCAACAAATATAGTAAGAAAGAGGGTCCAAAGCTCTTTGCAGCTTTTCTGGACCTTAAGGGGGCCTTTGATTCTATCCCTAGAGATCTTCTCTGGGGTAAGCTGTTGAAGATAGATAAAAGGCTCCTATATCTTATAAGGAAACTCTATTCTTCTACCTGTTGCCAAATCAAACTCACCCCCCTTGGGAGTCTTCCTCCTAAAATACCAATCAACAAAAGGGTAAAACAAGGATGCATTTTGGCTCCCCTCCTATTTAACCTTTTTATAAATGACCTTGCTCCGTCCTTATCCCCCAATTCTGGCCATAGCCCCAAAATTGGTTCTCTTCACATCCCACTGCTTTTATACGCAGATGATGCGGTAGTGCTTTCCCATTCACAAATTGGCTTAAAACGCTTACTGGTTCAATTCCTGGACTTCTGTGAAGTAAACAAACTTGCTCTGAACTTTGAGAAGTCAAAAATTGTGGTTTTTGGAAAGCCTTGGAAGCCTCTTGAATGGAATGTAAGAGGTAACAACATTGAATAGGTTAAAAGCTTCAAATACCTGGGAATATTTTTTCACCATAAAGCAAATGGGGCTACACAGAGGAAATATGCAATCACATCTGCAAAAACTAGTGCCCTGGCAATTACACATTTCTTCTACACCAGGGGTAACCAGTACGTGCCAGTAGCCCTCAAAGTATTCAATGGGAAACTAAGTGCCCAACTGTTCTATGGCATCCCTATTTGGATCAACACTTTTAACCAAGCAGTCGAAAGTCTCCAATCTGTCTTCCTTTGTAAAATCCTTGGGACCCCGAACTGTGTCTCTTACGCAGTCCTATGTCTAGAAACCAGCCAAAGACTATTGGAAACCAGAGCATGGTTGTTAACAATCAAGTTCTGGCTTTGCATTCATTTTAGATCTGACCCCAATAGTCTAATTTCCATCATGCTATCTGAACATGAGTCACCTACTTGGTTAGGACACATTGAGGGAAAATTAAATCTATAGGGATATCTTTAGAATCCTTGTATCTGATATTTGAAAAGACTGCATTTAATTTAATTAAACGCAGACTGTTAGACGTAGAACTGCAGGAACTTATCAGTAAAGCTAGAAACGTTTGCTCGCCATTGAGCTTGGGGATCTCACCAAGCTCTCAGCCCCTAGCTGCGTACTTCTACCATCTAATCATCCCACAACAGCGTAGAGCATTCATGTTAGCTAGAACTAACGCTCTACCTTCTGCTGTTCTATATGGGAGATTTCAACAGATCCCGTATTCAGCTAGGTTGTGCCCATGTGGACAATGCTGTATAGAATCAATTACACACGTTTTCTTCCATTGTCCATTTTATTCTTCAATCTGAGCCAAATTTCTTAACTCACTGCTGTGTAAAAGAGAATGGCATTCGGATGAACGAAAGACTCAGTTTCTTTTGACATCCCAGAACCCTGATATAATTGAACCAGTAGCAAAGTTTTTACATCTTGCCATGAAAAATCGTGAATGTATTATGTCTAAAGCATGATCTCTGCCTTTGTTCTCACTAGCAGTGGATCCTTTTGCACTTTCCCTTCTTATATTGTACTTTTATATGCTATTAAAGGCTTGTTATTGTTGTTGAAGTCACTGGGAGGAAGATTAGGGGGGGAGCACTCACCGAACACTTGCCCCTGCCCGGGACCTGCTTCTTCACAGCAGGTCTTCCTCGTTTCCCGACGGCTCGCCTGAGGCGCCCTCCTCCTCCGCCCCGCTGTCTGAGGCGGTGTCAAACGGCACAGGTTCGCCTATGGGAGTGAGCAGGGCGCAGACAGTTTTCTTGGCGGGTGCTTTTCACTTGGGTGCTCCAGCGGCAGGCTTGGCGGCCGCAGCTTTGCTGGACGGCTTGTCACCATAGGTGGGCGACTGCTTCTTGGAGGGGCACTGCGCAAGGAAGTGGCCTTGGCCACCATATCCCAAGCAAAGACCCTTCTCCCAATGCCTGTTGGGTTCAGCTGCATCCACTCTGGGGGTCTTTGGGGCTGTCACTTTCTTTGGGGTGGATGTTTTGGGTGGAATCTTTGGCTTCTCACCTCCCAGCTCGGCTGCCACATGCAGACGCCTTTCCACTTCCCTGGCCAGGTGCGCCCAGCCCATGATCGTCTCGGGGTCGTCCAGGTGCAGGCATTTTTGTGCCAGATCCTTGCGCAGCCCCTCTCGAGAGGCATGTACATGCTTGGCTTCTCCCCAATGTGAAACTGCCACTGCCAGCTTCCAGAACTCCCTGGTGTACTGGCTCACCGACAAGGCACCCTACTTTATTGATCGTAGGCTGGCCTCCTCCATTTCCACCTCAAAAGGGTCCTTGAACCGTTCTCTCATGCAGTGCATGAAACGATCATAACTGCGCACCTCCACTGGCGCATATCTGTACAGGTCAACGAACCACTTGGCGACCTCCCCGTCCATGCAATCGCCGACAAAGCGAATGCGTTCGGTGTCATTCTGGAACATGAACCCCACCTCCATCATGTAGGCATGGAGGTGGAACAGGAACCCGGAGAACGTATCAGGATCCCCAGCAAAACGGGTTTTGAACCTGTACAGGCAGCGGATCTCTGCTCCTCTGAGCTGCGGTGGCAGCTGGGGTCTGGTGGCTGGGTTGGCCAGCCATCCACCCCACGCTGCCCCGTCCGGTGGCATGGGAGGAAGCAGGGCAGCAAGCCCTTTCAGCTCCCTGGGTCCGGCCCTTTCCCCTTGGGGCGGCAGTGGCCGCGGTTCTTTGGGCCTGGCTCCATCTCCCAGGGGCGGCCGCTGGTGAGGCTCTCGGGGCCCCATTCCATCTCCCGGTAGCAGTTGCCCCCGAGGCAGGCATCCCTCGGGGCGCGGAGCACCAACCGCTCCTTCGCCCTCCCAAGGGCCAGACGGTGGGAGGGCGAGGCTAGTCCCTTCTTCTGGAATCAATACCGGCCGGTACATTTCATCCAGAAAGAAACGAGCCGCTTGTTGCAATTCCTTGCCCAGCTTGCCAGTAACCCTAGTAAGCCATTCTCCCAGTCGTCCCACACGATTGTGGAGATCAAAAACCTCCATCATGCTCCAGGATGCTTCTTGGTTGGGCACCCTTCTCGGATAGGCGGGTCCCCACTCGATCCGCACCATGGGGTCATCGTACCGGGAGGTCCGGCGCTGGTCCGTGACATGCTGCTCCAGGAAGAATCGGGGCGCGGGGCTGGGACCTTCGAGTGCCCGCGCCATCCCGGACCGAAATGGTGCCTGCGTGCCTGTCCAGGCTCGCGCTCCAAGGGGGGTGAGTATCATGTCTCCCCGGTCTGACAGGCTCGACCGGGTCGGTTTCCCCTCCTTGGGCACCAATAGCTTCCGTCTCCTCTTTCAGGAGGCCGGTAAGGAAGGTGCCCCCTCGGAACTCGGCCATCGGTATGGAGGAAAGGCGTTGTGAGTCTTGACTTACTGTCAAGGGCAGACAAAACTCACAATCAGGCTTCTATAGAAAGGAAGCTTTAACTGGAAGTAGATTTGAACACTTAAACTGAACACTGATGGAACCCAAACAGTTCTGCAGGGCCTGCAAAAGGAATCTCCTCCACCAGGCATTTGGTTGAAGTTGACCTGGACCATCGCTTCCAATTGGCCCTCAGCCACCCCCCCCCCCGCCACTAATCTACCTAACGCACTGGGTCCCAGTAATAATTGAGCTGAGGCTCCTTTGCAGTTCTATCTTATTATTACTGCTGTTATCATGTTGGAGTTATTATTGCTGTATTGTTATGGCTGTTGTCACATGTGTTTCCTTATGTTACCTGTACCTATTCCCTGTTTCCTGTAATCCGCCCTGAGCCTTCGGGGGAGGGTGGTATATAAATAAAATAAATAAATACAACATCTGAAGTCAAGACTGTTCGATATCGGGGAGGCAAGCAGTTATCAATACAATTCTCCCGCCTAAACCAAACCCATTCCCAAGGGGAGGGTGTCATCCCCCACCCAGGTGCCATCCCAGGCTTCCTGCCAAAGTGTCCAAGTTAGCAAGGCCTTGGTCAGCCCGGCGCCCCAAGCTGCAGATAAGATGTTTACAGGGACACTGGTAACAATGTATCACAGCAGGGAGAACTTGCAGTGTGAAAGCGAAGGGATCAAAGGAAGGGGGGGGGATCAAAGAGATACTACAGAGCCATAAGCATTTTGGTTACATGGGAAAGGCAGCAAGAGCACAGCACACAAAGATGGAGTCTCTCAGGTTTGGTGGAATCAAACATGGCAGAGAGCAGGGGACTGATCCTGACATTCCTCCGGTCCAAAAACACCTCCTTCCCTCATCCCCCATCAATGGGTCGCGGACAGTGGCATGGCATTGGTGTGGTTTTGGCAGGGTTTCCTACCAACATATGACAGCATAGCTTTAGCCTTGTTGATAAGTCATGTATGACCAATCATGACGCCATGGACAATGATCCTCCAGGCCTTCCTGTCCTCTACCATGGGTGCCATATGGAGAATGGAGCAGAATTGTTCTCTCTTGCAGCAGAGTGACAGACCAGAACAAATGGGATGAAATTAATTCAAAAGAAATTCCATCTAAACATCCAGAAGAAGTTCCTGACAGTTAGAGCGGTTTCTCAGTGGAACAGGCTTCCTCAGGAGGTGGTGGGTTCTCCATCTTTGGAAATATTTAAACAGAGGCTAGATAGCTATCTGACAGAGAGGCTGATTCTGTGAAGGCAAAGGAGTAGCAGATTACAATAGATGAGCGATTGGGTTGTGAGTGTCCTGCATAGTGCAGGGGGTTGGACTAGATGATCCCATGAGGCCCCTTCCAACTCTATTATTCTATGATTCTATAATTCTATGAAGTTGTGTCCAACCCATAGTGACCCCATGGACAATGATCCTCCAGGCCTTCCTGTCCTCCACCATTCCCCAGAGTCCATTTAAGCTTGCACCAACTGCTTCAGTGACTCCATCCAGCCACCTCATTCTCTGTTGTCCCCTTCTTCTTTTGCCCTCAATTGCTCCCAGCATTAGACTCCTATCCAGTGAGTCCTTCCATCTCATAAGGTGGCCAAAGTATTTCAGTTTCATCTTCAGGATCTGACTTTCTAAGGAGCAGTCAGGGCTGATCTCCTCTAGAACTGACTGGTTTGTTCGCCTTCTCCAGCACCAGAGTTCAAAAGCCTCAATTCTTTGACGCTTGGCCTTCCTCATGGTCCAACTTTCAAAGCCATACATTGTAACTGGGAAGACCATAGCCTTGACTTTGCTGCAGTCCCCATCTGCAGTGATATTGGAGCCCAGGAAAATAAAATCGTCACTATCTCCATTTCTTCTCCATCTATTTGCCAGGAACTGAGAGGGCCGGATGCCATGATCTTCGTTTTCTTGATGTTGAGTTTCGAGCCAACTTTACCACTCTCCTCCTTCATCCGCATCAACAGGCTCTTTAGTTCCTTTTCACTTTCTGCCATTAGAGTGGTATCATCTGCATATCTGAAGTTGTTGACATTTCTTCCTGCATCTTAATCCCAATTTGTGACTCATCTAACCCCGCCTTTCTCATGATGTGCTCCTCATATAAGTTATATAGGCAAGGCGAGAGTCCTTTCTCAATTTTGAACCAATCAATGATTCCATGCCCGGTTCTCACTGTTGCTTCTTGACCTGCATATAGGTTTCTCAAGAGACAGATAAGATTCTCTGATATTCCCATCTCTTTAAGAACTTGCCACAATTTGTTGTGCTCCACACAATCAAAGGCTTTAGCATAGACAATGAAGCAGAAGTAGATGTTCTTCTGGAACTCCCTAGCTTTCTCTATGATCCAGTGTATGTTAGCAATTTGATCTCTAGTTACTTTGTCTCTTCAACATCCTGACTGTACTTCAGGAAGTTCTTGGTCCACATATTGCTGGAGCCTAGCTTGTAGGATTTTGAGCATAAATTTGCTAGCATTAGAAATGAGTGCAATGGTGCGGTAATTTGAACATTCTTTGACATTGCCTTTCTTTGGGATTGGAATGTAAACTGACCTTTTCTAATCCTGTGGCCACTGTTGAGTTTTCCAAATTTGCTGGTATATTGAGTGTAGCACTTTTACTGCTTTGTCTTTTAAGATTTGGAATACTTCAACTGGAATGCTGTCACCTCCACCTCCTAAGGCCCATTTGACTTCACATTCCAGGATGTCGGGCTCCAGGTTAGTGACTACTCCCTCGTGGTGAGGGAGTACTCCCTCCCCCAAGCTCGCTCTTGTATAGTTCTTCTGTATAATTTGGCCACCCTTTTTAATCTCCTCTACTTCTCCCTACCATTTTGGTCCCTTATCATACCCATCTTTGCATGAAATGTTCTCTCCATATCTCCAATTTTCTTGAAAAGATCTCTGGTCCTCCCTATTCTATTGTTTTCTTCTGTTTTCACTGTTATCTCTTCTAGTTATTCTCTGGAATAGGGAATAGCTGAGTGTCCTTTCAGCTTTATCCCAGTCGCTTCATTCATTCTGGAGCTACTCGTACTAGCCGTCTGCTCATCCCCAGTAGCATATTTGACATCTTCCGACCTGAGGGGCTCATCTTCCAGCGTCATATCATTTTGCCTTTTGGAACTGTCCCTGGAGTTTTCATGGCAAAGATACTGGAGTGGTTTGCCATTTCCTTCTCCAGTGGATTACCTTTTGTCAGAGCTCTCAGCTATGATCTGTCCATCATGGAGGTATTTTGCATGGAGCCAAATAATAAAGTTTTAAAAATAACCAGTTTAGACCGCTTTATTATACTACAATCATTGTTCTGCATTGAATATAGTCTGTTGAAATACTATGTTGAAATGCTTTCTGCATGGAACAATTCATAGCCTTGCCCCCTGTAATTTTGCCAACTCTGCTTTGTTCTCTAATGCAGTTACTAATCTGCATAACTAAAGGAGCTTCTCTGCATGACTAATAGTGCATCTGATATAGGCAGTAGAGAAAGTAATCGGTTTCAGAAACAACGCTTTATAGATGCTTAAAGCACCAAAGAGGCAATTCACCATGCAGAGCAAAATCAGTATTGCGGAGTAAATTCACTCTTCTGTGCAGAGATCAGAAAAACAATGATGTATTTAGTGAGGGGCTTTCTGCACCGGGATCCTTGTAGCAAATTGTTTGCTGAACGAAAAATCGCCATTTAAAATAGTGGAATTCGTCATTATGCATACCTGACTTTGTAGTGGAATCCAGTTGCGTTTCCATCGTTTCCCACAAGCTTCCGGTCTCAGCAAAAATCGCTAGAAAGGAAGTGCTATTGCCGAGCTCGTCCCGCCCCTGGCCGTCAAGCAGCCAATGGGCAGCCGTTAGCACGCTCCCAAACAGCCCCTTTCCCTTTAAGAAAGGTTTTTTTTTAAAAAAACACACACCCATTGCAACAAATATGTGTTGATTTGTTGCAACAGAGAGATCCATCCAGCTGGCAGCTGTGTTTGAGCTGTTGTTTCATCGTTGCCACGCTCCCCCCGAGTGAAAAAAAAATCCCCCCCCCTCACGGGCCCGATTTTCGGCCGAAAACAGTGTAAAAAATAAAGGGAAAATACATCAGCAAACATCAGAAATGAGGAAATATGAGTCCTTCTTGAATTGAGAGCAGAGAGAAAAAAAAGAAAAGACTTTAGGGATATTTGGGGTGAAGTAGTATCATTTTGAATGTTGTTTCCACTGTAGCTGTATATATTAAATGCTTGCAGTGAAATGGGTTCACCAAAATCTATACAACTATCCTATATTTTATTTATACAGCCAGTAGTGCTAAATTGGATGATAACTTTATACTTTCTAATATAAAAGACTAACTCATTATAGAAGCAGAAGAGAAGTAGCTGGTTTTTTGTATCCCACCTGTGTGGTACAGGTCACCCAGCTGGCTGCATGTGGAGGAGTGGGGGATCAAACCTGGTACTCCAGATCAAAGGTCACCACTAACCATTACACCATGCTGGCTCTCAACTAGCAAGAAGGACTCATATTTCCTCATTTCTCTTCACTTTCAAATATACTCTGTATAATATGCAGAGGTTTCCATTCATAAATGCAGTGTCCCAATTTGACACAGAACTGATTGTTCCTGGCATGCAATTTCACCTCCTACTGATGTCACCATCCCCTCCTCTTTGTAGACAGTCCTACGCAGCATCTGCACTTACCTTGCTTCGCTTCACTCTGTGTTCCATCAAAGCAACATCGCCAGTAACAGCAGCCAAGGAAGAGGCATACAAATCAGGATACTGCTTGCAAAAAATGGGTACCAGGAAATATGGATGTGATACAGTACACATCTCACTTATTTTCAATAGCTTGGCTGGCAGACTAAAATTGTGAGGAGGTTAGAAATAACATTCATCCACACTTGCAAAAACAAATTATAATGAAGTAGAGGCAAAACCCATTGCACCCAGGGTAACAACTGTGGCCTTCCTAGGGGCTGGCAACTTGGCAAAAGTATATATCATAGGAGGGAGGGAGGAAAGCAGGCAGGAAGAGGCCAAGCTGGATCCCAGGGGGCTGATGGACAGCCTTTACTACTTATCCTGTACCCCAGACCCTTGAGGTCCTGCCTCTAAACCTCAAGAACCATTTCTAACCCAAGGATCACCAACCTCCAGGTGCAGCCTAGAAATCTCCTGGAATTGGAGGTCATCTACAGACTCTAGAGATCAGCTCGCCAGTGGAAAATGGCTGTTTTGGAAGGAGGACTCTGCAATGACAACTGAAGAAAGGACTACTTGGAAGGTTGGACTCTCTGGCTTTGGATCCCTTGCAGGTACAGGGATGCCAGGCTCCAGGTAGGAAACAAAGAGAAATGCTGTGTGGCAGTAATTTGTTCTTGTAACAATGAACAACAAATAATTCATAAAATTGTCACAGTTTATTCCTTCATTGAAAATATTTAATTGATAGCAAAATTTCCTTGAAGAACTGAAAAACATTCAGTCTGTACATTCTTCAGTTCAGTTCAGTATCAAAGTAAATCAATTTGGGGTACAATCTATTCAGAAGGGACAGACAAGAAAAGAAGGGGGGAGGTATAGCTATATAAGTTAGGAATCTTTATACTTGTGAAGAAATACAGGTACCAAGCATGAAAGTTCAGTTGAGTATATGTGGGTAAATATAAAAGGAGTAGGAAATGAGAGTGGTATTATTGTGGGGGTCTGCCAGAAAGCCAGTCCAAGGACTTGAATGAGATACTGGTAGACCAAATTACACAATTTTCAAAAAAGGGGGCATCAGTGGTCGTGGGTGACTTCAATTACCCAGATATCTGTTGGAAGATCAACTCTGCTAAAAATGCAAACTCCGTTAAATTATTAACTTGTCTTGCTGACAACTTCATTTCCCAGAAAGTAGAGAGGGGAACCAGGGGCTCTGCTATTTTAGACTTGATTCTCATCAATAGGGAAGAACTGGTAGATGAGGTGGAAGTAGTGGGCACACTTGGTAGCAGTGACCATGTGCTTTTGGAATTTTCAATTGTGGGAAAGAGAAAACTTTTACGTAGTAGTAAGTATAGACTGGACTTCAGGAAAGCTGATTTTCACAGACTTAAAGGTATGTTGCATAGAGTCCCATGATCAGAAGGACTTAAAGAGATGGGAGTCCCAAGAAGGCTGGGAGCTTCTTAAAAGTGAAATACTGAAGGCTCAATCACAAACAATTCCCTTGAGAAGAAAAGATGGAAGGAGCCTAAGGAAGCCAAGTTGGCTCCATAAGCAGCTGTCAAATGATTTGAGGAATAAAAAAGTGTCATTTAGGAAATGGAAGGAAGGCCTTATTACCAAGGATTATAAACAAATAAACAGTAATTGCAGGGGGAGTGTTAGAAAAGCTAAAGCTCAATATGAGCTTAGGCTAGCAAGAAATGTTAAACATAAACATAAACATAAACATACATTTCTGTTTCATGTATCGTTGACTAGTTTTAATGTAAACCGCCCTGAGCCTTCGGGGAGGGCGGTATATAAATCTAAATAAATAAATAATAAATAAATAATAACAAAAAAGGCTTCTTAACAAGAAAAAGAATAGGGACACCATAGGACCACTGCGAGGACAAGAAAGTGAAATTATAATAGATAATGAAGAGAGGGCTGAACTGCTTAACTCCTATTTCTCTTGTGAGGGAAATAGTGATCAATGTGGCAAAAACTTAACACAACACAGGGGACGGGAATGGTGGCCTAGGATCACTGTTGGAGCAGTTCACAAACACCTAGTTTCTTTACATGAAACAAAGTCTTCTGGGCCAGATGAAGTGCTTCCAAGGGTACTAAAAGAACTTGCAGATGTCATCTCTTAACCTCTGACCATTATTTTTGACACTTCTTGGAGAACAGGTGAGGTGCCAGATGATTGGAGATGGGCAAATGTTGTCCCCATCTTCAAGAAAGGGAAAAAGGAGGATCCGGGTAATTATCGATCCATCAGCTTGACATCTGTAGCTGGCAAATTACTAGAACAAATAATCAAACACTCAGTCCTTGAACAGCTGGAAATGAGAGCTGTGATTTCTAAGACTCAGCATGGATTTCACAAGAACAAGTCATGTCAGACCAACCATATCTCTTTTTTCGAGAAAGTGACTACCTTGCTGGATGAGGTGAATGCTGTGGACATAGTTTATCTGGATTTCAGTAAAGCATTTGATAAGGTTCCATCTGATATTCTTGTTCACAAGTTGGTAAAATGCGGTATGTATCCTAATTCTGTCAGTTGGATCAATAACTGGTTGACAAATCATACCCAGAGGGTACTTGTTAATGCTTCAGCATCTTCTTGGAAAAGAGGGACAAGTGGAGCACCCCAAAGATCTGTGTTGTTCAACATATTTATAAATTGTTTGGATAAGGGATTAGAGGGGATACTTATTAAATCTGCAGACGATACTAAACTGGGAGGGTTAGCAAACACAACTGAAGACAGCATCAGAATACAGGATGATCTTGATAGGCTCGAGAAGTGGGCTAAACTGAATAAAATGAAGTTCAATAGGAACAAATGTAAACTTCTGCATTTAGGTAGGAAAAACCAAATACACCAATATAAGATGGGAGAGACTTGTCTTGGCAGTAGCACGTACGAAAAGGATCTAGGAGTCTTAGTAGACCATACATTGAACATGGGTCAGTCAGTCAGTCAGTAACCTTTTATTAGCATAAAATATGTATAAAACATATAAAAATAGGGTTTAAAATTTCAACAAAATAATAAAATAGGCCATGGGGTTACATAACCGAACAGATCTTAAAATGATTAAGTAAAATATAAAAGATAAAATACAAGGTAGGCAGCATATTATAAAAACATCTTAGTTAAAACTCTGGCAACTAAAATGGTTACCTCTGTGTCAGCAGTGTGATTTGAGATGGTGGCCAATCACGCCCCATTGTTGTGGATGCAATGTATGAAGGATCATAATTCTAGGGTCCTTCGATGGTATGTCTCTCTCTTATCTTTCAGGTTCTCCATCCGTCCTTGGCCGGGGAAGGACCACATCAATGCCGACTGTCCCGTTGGTTCGAGAATGATGGTGAGGAGACCAATTCATCATTTGGGGGGGGGATTGTCTGGACCCGCCCGTCTGCCAGGGCGAGACTGTGGACTTATGGGAGAAGGACTATCGATCTCCATCGGGTGTCGTGGGTAGCCCGTCACCCCCTCCCCGTATCGTCCGTCCTTCAAAGTGGGTCTGCGGAGCTACCTGAGCCAGGCCAGCGGCTTCCCGGGAACCAGGGGCGGGTCAATGCTGTGGCGAATGAGCAGATCATCGGCCGGACTGCGGGGCTTGGGGAGGAGCCATGTCTCGTGGGAGATGACGCTGCGGGCTGGTTCCAAGCTGGTGGACGTCCTGCCAGCGGCCAATGGGTCGACAGGGGCAGAGCATGTTGGGACGCACGGGGTGGGTAAGAGGAGGAGGTCTGGGGAGGGGGTGGTGAAAGGGAATGGAAGAAGGTGGGGCAAGGTTCGAGGGGAAAGCGGAGAAAGAACAACAAATGTATGTGGTGTGCACAATGAATAGCTAAATATGGAGCTTGTTGAAAGGACAATAAAGCCTCAGCTTTATTGTTGCTGCAATGCTGAAGAAGGGGCGTGGTCCCTATGTGATGGACTACTAATTAGTGTAAGACCACTTCACGCCTTCAAGTTGGAAGTTGGAAGTGAGCTGTAACCGCTGCTCAAGGGTAGGTGGTAGTAGAGTCAGTGATGTCACCCACGGGACTAGCCAGGGACATGATTTGGAAACCCGTCCCCCCAGATGGACCCTGAGCTAACATCGGAGCAAAAGGAGATCTTGCAGCTGGTGATAGCTCCGTGGGCATCTGTTTTCTCACAACACCCTGGACTTACCTTGCCACTCACTATATTATGACCAAACCCAGAGTCTTGGTTCGAAACCCATGGAGGCCTCTACCTTGAAAACAGTGAAAAGCTGTAGAATGAGAGGTCCAAGATATTCTGAAGTTAGACGTTATCAAGCCATCCTGTAGTGAGTGGCACAGCTCCCTTGTCTTAGTGCCAAAGCCTGATTTTGTGTGGATTACAGGGGGGTGAACAAGGTAGCAAAGTTTGATGCGTACCCCATGCCCTGAGCACAAATTTTGGTTGATCAGTTCGGGGCAGCTCGATATCTTACTGCTATCGATTTAACAAAAGGGTACTGGCATGTATTGGTAGCTAAACAAGACGGGCAGAAGACTCCTTTTGCCACTCCCCAAGGGCTTTTTCAGTTTAAGAGAATGCCTTTTGGACTACATGGAGCAGCAGCGACCTTTCAACAATTGGTGGATCGGGTGTTAATACAGTGTACCGCCTTTGCCATGGCTTTTATAGACGATATTATCATCTTCAGTGCTTCCTGGGAAGAGCATATTACCCGTGTGCAAATGATGTTGCAGGCCTTGCAGCGAGCCGGCTTACATGCTAATCCGCGAAAAAGTTAGTGGGGTTGATTTCAGCTGCAGTATTTGGGCTTCGTGGTGGGGCACGGACAAATTCGGCCTTTGCCAGACAAGGTAATTTCTATTCAAACATGCTTCACCATGGAATAAGAATCTATTGTGGCACTTCCTGGGACTGGTAGGATACTATAGCTGGCTTATCCCACAATTTGCGATGCTTGCTGGGCCTCTTACAGACTGTCTGCGGAAAGGACACCCGGTGAAATTGTGCTGGTCCCCAGATATGGAATGAGCTTTTTATCTGCTTACTAACAGCTTGGGCTGGGAGCTGGTGTTACAAAATCCAGATTTCTCCAAACCATTTATTGTACCAACTGATGCCTCTGGGATGGGACTGGGGGTTGTTTTATCCCAGAACTATAGTGATGGAGAACATCCCATTCTGTTCCTCAGTCAGAAACTCTTGCCTGAAAAACAGAAATACGCCACTGTGGAGAAAGAGGCCCTGGCTGTCAAGTGGGCGGTTGGGGCTTTAAAGTATTATCTCACCAATAATCCATTTGAGCTGGCGGTCGTTCACGACCTATTGTTGTGGATGCAACATGTGAAGGATCATAATTCTAGGGTCCTTCGATGTCTCTCTTTTATCTTTCAGGTTCTCCATTCATCATCAGCCGGGGAAGGACCACATTAATGCCGATTGTTTGTCCCGTTGGTTCAAGAATGATGGTAAGGAGACCAATTCATCGCTTGGAGGAGGCATGTCCGGATCCACCTGTCTGCCAGGGCGAGACTATGGACTTACAGGAGAAGGACTATCGATCTCCCTCGGGTCTCGTGGGTAGCCTGTCACCCCCTCCCCGTATTGTCTGTCCTTCAAAGTGGGTCTGCAGAGCTACCTGAGCTGGGCCAGCAGCTTCCTATGTTGGCTGCGGGTGGTCTGCCACTTTCCCCATGCACTGGTGTTGTGTAGTTGCCTTCAGAGCCCGTGATGATCAAGACGCAGGAGCCAGCTGCACCCGGGAACCAGGGGCGGGTCGATGCTGCGGCGAATGAGCAGATCATCAGCCGGACTGCGGGGCTTGGGGCAGAGCCATGTCTCGTGCGAGATGATGTTGCAGGCTGGTTCCAAGCCAGTGGACGTCCTGCCAGCAGCCAATGGGTTGACAGGGGCAGAGCACATTGGGATGCAGGGGGGTGGGGAAGAGGAGGAGGTCTGGGGAGGGCTGTTGAAAGGGAATAGAAGAAGGTGGGGCGAGGTTCGTGGGGAAAGCAGAGAAAGAACAACAAATGTATGTGATGTGCACAATAAACGGTTAAACGTGGAGCTTGTTGAAAGGACTCTGAGGCTTTATTGTTGCTGCAACACTGAAGAATGGTCGTGGTCCCTATGAGACTGACTCCTAATTAGTGGAAGGCCTCTCCATGCATTCAAGTTTGAAGGGAGCCATAACCATTGCACGAGGGTAGGTGTAGTAGAGCTAGTATGTGAGGCCAGCTGTACACCAGAGCAAGGGGGAGCCTCACAGCAAGAAAACTTATTTTGGAAAGTTTTTTTTATTCTCAAGCAAAGACATCTAGCAGAAACATAGGCAAAACTGAGGGTACAAGTAAGGGTTCACATATATAAAACACTGGTTCATCCCCCTCCCTCCTATGGGAAAGTGATGATTCGGGCTTTAAAGGGAGACCAGACATCTCTACATTCTAGGTGCCAAGTGCAGGGAAGCGAAGGGAGGTTGGTATCTCAACACTGCTACATTGTGGGAAGCTCAAGCCATAAAACACAAGTTAGGGAATTTGGCCTTGAGGTGTGAATTGGAACAGGTACTAGAAATCATCACAGGTAAGACAGATCAGACAGTCTCAGACATCAATCACAGAAATCAATTACAAACCATAGGGCAGAACCCCTGGATTCTGATATCCTGCTTCTCCAAGAAAGCCCTCCCTCAATCTCCCTTGGGGGGGGGGAAGGTTTTTGAGGGAAGGCCTCATGAAACACACGTACCAATTTGGGAGCCCACACATCTTCTGCCCCCACCCATTTTTTGTCCTTCATGGGAAACTCTTTCCAATCCACAAGATATTGAAGCTTGCCATAATGCCAGTGAGATCCTGGTGGATAAATACGCCTCATCCCCCACCTTCCAGAACTCCATTTTTTATCCGCCTGTTTTTTGTAGTCCGCTTTTGCTGATTCTAACACTTAGACAATACTTGACCAGATTTCTGCAATGCCATCAGCCCATGTTTTCAACTCTGGGGGGCACTCCGGGGCTGAAGTCCATGTTGGGGCAGCCAATAGATCCATGCCGTACACTACTTTGAATGGAGAAACCCCCGTTGTGAAACATACCTCATTATTGTATGCAAACTCAGCTAGGGGGAGTAAGGACACCCAGTCCGTTTGCTGATAGTTGGTGAAGTATTGCAAATATTGTTCTAGAACTTGGATTATTTGCTCCGTTTGCAGCCAGTTTCGGGGTTGTGGTTATGGTGGTGCATGGCACAAAATGGACCTGCTTAGAACCACCACCCAAATCACAGTTTTCCCTTGACTTGGGGGCAAGTCAGTGATAAAGTCCATAGTGATTTCCTTTCAGGGGCCCTCAGGCATTATGAGGGGATGTAGCAGGACTTTTGGTTTGCCCCTGGTCTCTTAGCCATTAGGCATACACAGCATCCTTTTACATAATTCTCTAAATACCTGCACAAAGTTGGCCACCAATAATGCCATCTCACCAGGTGTAAAGCTTTTACAAAGCCAAAGTGACCAGCAGGTTTGGAATCATGGAAAAGTCAAAGAACCTCCCCCCGCTTTGCTGCCAGAATGTACAGCCCCCCTTTTTAAAAGGCCCCTCCTTTTCCTGCAGGGAGGGACAAAGTCAGGGAAACTCGCTGTCTCCTCCCAAGTTCCTTTAAAGCCATCCCCCCAGAGTGAACTTGATTGCTGGTGCTTTACTATGCATCACTGCAGCCAGTCCTAAGTGCGAGGGACTAAATACTGAGTCTACCAATGATTCCTGTTTGCTTTTGTGCTGGGGGAGGCCCGAAAGAGCATCAGCCAAAAAGTTCATTTTTTTCCTGGCAAGTGCTTTAAAGTGAACAAAAGCAGGAAAAGTATTCAGCCCATGGAATCTGTCAGTCGATTTCCATGGCTGCCACAGCTCCTGCAGGTTCTTATGATTGGAACACACTTCAAATGGGTGGAGGAGCCTTCTAGCCAGTGCCACCATGTTATTAGGACTAATTTCATGGCAGCTGCCTCCTTTTCCCAAAAAGCCCAGTTCTGCCCCATTTCATTAAACTTTTTGGAAATATACACCAGGGGGTATAAATGACCATTCTCCTCTTTCTGTAGGATCACGGTTCCCATAACCACATCACTAGAATCTACTTGCAAGACAAACGGCTTTACTGGGTCTACATGTTGGAGCACCTGCTCTGAGGTAAATAGTCATTTCAGTTCATCAAGGCCTTCTAGCACCCTTCTGTACACTGCAATGAGGTGCTTGGTTTTGCCATCTTGGCTGGCTCCCCTATGGCTTTTAACAAGTCTGTGAGAGGGAGTGCCACCCTGGTAAGATTTGGAATAAAGATTCTGTAGAAATTAGCGAACCCCCAAAATGTTGCAACTTCTTACAAGTGCATGACACTTACCAGCCCAATAGATCCTTAACTTTGTTAGGGTCCATGCTCAGCCGTTGTGGCAAAAAGTGGTAGCTCATGAAATCTATGCATTCCTTGTGAAATTCGCTCTTAGGGAGTTTAGCATACAGGTGGTTCTCTCTCAGCCTCTTTATGACCTCCTGCACCAGAGCCACATGCTTTTCCATTGATTCAGAGTATAATAAAATCCCCTTTGTAAAGCAAATCATGCAGCACTTCATTGATTAAATTCATGAACACCCTAGGCATGCCGGACAACCTGAATGGCATTACAAAGATATTCAAACTGCCCCAATGGGGTGTTAAAAGCAGTCAACTTTTCATGCATCTTCTTTATCCGCACCCGAAAGTATGCTTTTCTCAAATCCAATTTCGTAAACACCTTTCCTTTCCCCAACTGTCCCAAGAAATCCTTTATCAAAGGGAGGGGGTATGCACTGAATATGAACACTGCATTCAAACCACGGTAGTCCATGCACAATCTTAACGACCACCCTTCTGTTTTACAAATAAACCGGGGCCACCTTGTGAGAGGTTGCAGGATGGATGAAATCCTTGTCCAAATCATTGTCCAGAAATGCTCTCAATTTGGCCATCTTGCAGGGACTCATGGAATAAATCTTTGCTTTGTGCAGCACAATTCAATGGCACAGTCTGTCTTTCGGTGCGGGGATAATTTATTACACTCACACTCCTCAAAGGAGCATCTCAAGTCCCAGTAATCTTCAGGAAGCTCCATCATGATTTCCTCATCCACACCCGTGTACTCTTGCCTCCTGTCTTGCCCATGGGGGGGGCAGATTTCCTACAGTGGGTCCAACATCCTGGATCATTAAACATGAGGACTCTGGCCCTCCACCGCACACTGGGGCCATGGCTTCCATAGCCAGTCCAGACCAAGCATGAATGGAAAAGCCACATGGGGGCCCACTGTGGGTTGGATTCATTCCCAATGTTTCTCTATGTCTAGATTCAGTGAGGCCATGTGGTCCTTTGCCGCCCCACCCTTGGAGAATTCACCATCCATCCGGGCAAATCTTAGGGGGTGCTTTAGTGGCACTAACCCCACACCTAGAGTTTGTCCCATTTTGGGATTAATCAGAGTCCTAGCATACCCACAGTCTAAGCCCCCCTGAACCCATACCCCTATTCCAGTATGCGAGTCTGATCGAGTCACTAGGATCAGCAGAAGGGAAATGGGACTTACCGAACAATCACCCCTTCCCCCCCAAAAAAAACATCCCCCCTTGTAATATCTATAACCTGGTATGTGAGAAAGGCTGCTAGCAGAATACAGGGGCAGTTCTATTATTATTTTGTGATGTTTTAATTGCTTATGTATTTTAATATGATGTACCACCCCGAGACAGCTAGGCCAAGTGGGGTGGTCCTATAAGTGTAATAATGAATGAATGAATGAATGAATGAATGAATGAATGAATGAATGAATGAATGAATAAGCTTTTAGTCCAAAAGTTACAAATATTTGCCAGACATGCCCTGCTCATGGACCTGTAGGATATGAAGCAGTTTACACACAGAAAGCCAGTAGAAACAGCTGCTAGTGACAAACCACACATGGTGGGATCCGGATCTGGGACAGGTTACTTCAAATTCTGTCTTCTGTCCCTCTGTCTCCTAAGATTTGATGAGAACCTTTCTACTGTGAGGTCCAGCTATCATGTTGCTAGATGTATTGTTGAGAGTGATAGACCATTCTCTAATGGTGAATTTGTTAAAAAGTGCATGGTTAAAGTAATGGAGGAAATGTGCCTTGAGAAATTATCTTGTATTAGTTGTGTTAGTTTATCTGCATCTACGATCACCAGGTGTGTTGAAGAACTAGGAGAAGAAGAGTTGGTTCTTATCTGCAGTGTTTCTCTACCTGAAGGAGTCTCAAAGCAGCTTACAGTCACCTTCCCTTTCCTCTCACCACAATAGACATCCTGTGAGGTGGGTAAGGCTGAGAGAGCCCTGATATCACTGCTTGGTCAGAACAGCTTTATCAGTGCTGTGGCAAGCCCAAGGTCACCCAGCTGGCTGCATGTTGGGGAGTGCAGAATTGAACCCAGATCGCCAGATTAGAAGTCCATACTCCTAACCACTACACCAAACTGGCTGCATATGTCACTGGTTTGTCAAGGCAAAAACGTTTGCTTTTTTTTCTTTGCCATTAGATGACAGCAATGACATTATAGACACTGCTCAACTACTAATTTTTATCAGAGTGATAGATTCCAACTTCAGAATTACAAAAAAGTTGTATGCAGTGCAGAATTTGAAAGGAACGACAACTGAAGTAAACATACTCTTGAAGGTGTGTAAATCAGTAGAAAATCTTGGTCTGAGTTGGGATAAATTGCAAAGCATCACAACTGATGGAGCAAGAAGTGTGGCGGGAAGTAAAACTGGTGTAGTTGCAAAAATCAATGATGAGATATTGAAATTAAATGGTACACTTCCCATGCAATTTCACTGTATGTCTTGTGTAGTAAGATTCTTCAGTGGGAAAGCGTGATGCATATTGTTGTATCCAGCATTAATTATATCAGGCCTTACTCATTGTCAGTTTCAAATTTTTCTCTCAGAGACAGTTGAAAATATGGGGATGTATTGTACCATGGAGAAGTCAGGTGCCTTAGCAGAGGCAAAGTCTTCAAATGTTTTTTCAGTCTTCATCATGAAATTGATGTCTTTCTTAAGGAGATCAGCAGGCCTCACAGCAGTGCGAGCAATTGCCCCTACCTGCTGCACTTTGAAGGGGGCACCCCAGCAGCCACCTCAATAAAGAGACCCTTTCAGATGTTCTTTGTTGCACCACTCCAGCCAGAGGTCGGAGTGGTGGAAGGTCAACCAAGGACAGGCATCTTCGCAGGTGGGGGGGAAGGACGCTTCCAACCCCCTCTCACTCCCATCCACCCCTCTAGTTTTCTGTAGGGCCTTTCCCCCAGGGCCCCTGGCCAGGTCTTCTTTCCTGCCACTCATCTCTTTTTCTATCCTTTGCCAAACTCTGTCTAATCTACCAGACAGGGAAATTAGAGGCCCTACACTAACTGCCCTGACACCTGTTTCTAAATAAACCTGGCTGGAAACTTATTAAGCCTCCCCCCAGCTATTTTTTTGCTTTCTTAGACTCTAAGCTGACCTGACATCTATGGAGAATTTCTGCTCCTGTTTTCTCTTGGGGTTTTAAACAAGTAAAGGTACCTGTCTGATGCTAAGACTGGCTAACTTTAAATGACCCTAGCTAAACTAGAGCATCCCTTCAAGGATCGCTGCCTTGTCGCGGCAAATGGGCTTGCGTAGCTCAGTGAAGCTATGAGCTATGCCGTGCAGGGTCACCCAAGAAAGACAGGTCACAGCAAAGAGCTCTGACAAAAGGTGATCCACTAGAAAAGGAAATGGCAAACCACTCCAGTATCTCTGCCATGAAAACTCTATGGACAGTACGAAAAGGCAAAATGATATGACACCTGAAGATGAGCAGAAGGTGTCCAATATGCTGCTGGGGATGTGCAAATGGCTAGTACGAGTAGCATCAGAATGAATGAAGCGATGGGCCAAAGCCGAAAGGACGCTCAGTTGTGGAGGGAACTGGTGGTGAAAAGACTGTCCGATGTTATAAAGACTTTTATTCCGTAGGAACCTGGAACATCAAGATCCATGAATCAAGGAAAGCTGGATGTAGTCAAACAAGAGATGATAAGACTGAACATCAACATTTCTGGAATCAGTGAAAAATGGACTGGAATGGGTGAATTTAATTCAGATGACCATCAGGTATACTACTGTGTCACAGAAGATATGGAGTAGCTTTCATAATCAATAAAAGAGTAGGAAAAGCAGTCTTGGGATACAATCCCCAAAATGACAGAATGATCTCAGTTTGAATCCAAGGCAAACCATTAAACATCACAGTAATCCAGGTCTATGCCCCAACCACTGCTGCTGAAGAGGATGAAGTCGACCAGTTCTATAAAGCCCTACAACACCTTCTAGAAGCAATGCCAAAAAATGATGTGCTTATCATCAAGGGGGATTAAAATGCTAAACTAGGAAGCCAAAAGATAACCAGGATAACAGGCAAGTTTGGCCTTGGAGTTCAAAATGAAGCAGGGCACAGGCTGGTAGAATTTTGTCAAGAGAATACAATGGCCATAGCAAACACTCTTATCCAACAACCCAAGAGACGACTCTACACATGGACACCACCAGACGGTCAACACTAAAATCAGATTGACTATGTGCTCTGCAGCCAAAGATGGAGAAGTCCTATACAGTAAGTAAAAACAAGACCAGGAGCCAATTGTGGTTCAGATCATCAGCTTCTTGTTGCAAAATTTAGGCTTAAATGGAAGACAGTAGAGAAAAGCACTAGGCCACTCAGGTATGAACTAAATCATATCCCTGAGGAATATATAGTAGAGGTGACAAATAGATTTAACGAATAGGATCTGATAGAATGCCTGAAGAACTATGGACAGAGGTTCACAACACTCTAATGGCAGAAAGTGAAGAGGAACTAAAGAGCCTGTTGATGTGGGTGAAGGAGAGGAGTGCAAATGTTGGCTTGAAACTCAACATCAAGAAAACTAAGATCATGGCATCCAGCCCTCTCAATTCCTGGCAAATAGATGGGGAAGAAATGGAGGTAGTGACAGATTTTATTTTCCTGTGCTCCAAGATCACTGCAGATGGGGACTGCAGCAAAGAAATTAAAAGATGCTTACTCCTGAGGAAGAAAGCTATGGCAAATCTAGACAGCATCCTAAAAAGCAGAGACATCACCCTGCCAACAAAAGTGCGTCTAGTCAAGGCTATGGTCTTCCCAGTTGCAATGTATGGCTGTGAAAGTTGGACCATAAGGAAGGCTGAGCATCAAAGAATTGAGGGTTTTGCCAAAGGAGACCGTGTAGTTCAATTTGAGAAAGATTGCCAAAGTATGGAGTTAACTTCATGTTTAACGATTTTCTAAATTTGGACTGAGCATCAAATAATTGATGCTTTTAAACCCTGGTGCTGGAGAAGACTCTTGCGAGTCCCTTGGACTGCAAGGCGAACAAACTGGTCAGTCCTAGAGGAGATCAGCCCTGACTGCTCCGTAGAAGGCCAGATCCTGAAGATGAAATTCAAATACTTTGGCCACCTTATGTGAAGGAAGGACTCCCTGGAAAAGAGCCTAATGTTGGGAGCGATTGAGAGCAAAAGAAGAAGGGGACAACAGAGAATGAGGTGGCTGGATGGAGTCACTGAAGCAGTTGGTGTGAACTTAAATTAACTCCGGGGAATGGTAGAGGACAGGAAGGCCTGGAGGATCATTGTCCATGGGGTTGCGATGGGTCGGACATGACTTCGCACCTAACAACCTAGAGCAGGAAAAAATGAGTAAAGGCCTTTTTAGATGTTTTAAGTTTATTAAGCTAACTGTGAGTAGGACTAACTAGGAGGAAGGCCACAGCAGAGATGTGCAGCAAACCCCCACCTGATCCACTAAGAACCCCTGAATCTAGTGGCCTTTAAATCAAGTCCTGCCTCTGCCAGGAAAGCTGGCCTTCAATGGAGAAGAGGCATAGCCCCTGCAGCTGGTTTTAAGTTATTAAGCTACTTTTAAGCCTAGTTCCCAGTTGCCTTTTCTCTTATGAATGCAATCCTGAACTGGCTAATTAGAAAAAGAACTGTGTCTATTCTAAAAAATTAGTAGGTCTTTAAAATATTCCTCAAACTATGTATTTTACAGTCTATTTAGAGGGGCAGTCCTAATTGAGCACCCCAAGAAGAACCAAACAGTTTCCCCAGGACACAATCAGAGAAAACCAGCTACCCAGTGAACTGTCCCCTCTTCCAAATCTGTGATTCTATACATGTCCAGAGGCTAGACTATCCAGGACTTACACTCAAATAAAACATGCAGCTGGTAGGTATCCACAAAGGTTCTTGCCTGCCCAGGTAACTGATGGGGAAAACTGTAAGACCAGTGAAATTGTACACAACTAGCATTGTGGATTATTCTGGAGGGGGAAAAATAGCTCTGGTGACACCTCCCACAATTCATCTGAATTCTATAGATCAGAATGGCCATTTGAACTGCTAGTGGCAGCTTCTGTAACAGATTCACAATATTTTATTATTGTGATAATTTTTATATTGCTTCAGCTAGTTACTCTGGCCTTAATACTTGGTGATTTCCCACCTCACTGACCTTTTGATGACTAGTGTGAATCCCACTTATTTACATCTGTCTCCTTGAGTCTCTCTTGACTCTGATCTCCCTTCCAACAGCATAAAAAGCATTTATCTTAGTGGCATTGTTCCCAGATTCTACTGGTATGACGTCTAGAAATCGCCCTTTATCGTAGCTATAGGGATATATTGATATTCCATGAAAATAACTTTCCATAGGATGTTCAGCCTGAGAAGAGTTGTGAGTGCCTTTCCCATCCACCACTTGGGAAATTACCATTTACAAGGACACCCTGTCAAAAAGAAGTTCACATTGATGTGCAAGTTGCATTTCAAAAAAACTGAAAATTTCAACCTGTGTTAAGGCATCCTCAGCTGAAAGCTGCTGGAACGTTGCAGTCGGAACGCAGCCTTTAATAATCAAATACATATTCAGGAAGCATAGTTCTGCAGTCCACATCATAATCTGCTGTACATATTCTGCACTACAGCAACTTGTTAAGATTAAAATGTAAATCACAAACCATATTTGCCGTCATACATCAGTAGATTTATGCCTGCTACAGAGAAATTTCTGTGTCCATTACACTACTGTACCCAAAAGGGAAGAGTAGAAAATGTGTGTGTGTGGGGGGGGGGGGAATGGACAATTGGGCAAGAGCTTTCAAGACCCATCTGTCAAAATTTACATGCAATTAACATACAATGTCAAGATTTAATATAATAGAATTGACTTCTGAATTTCTGTGTATCATGTTTGCAATCAAAAATGTTACACATTAACTGGTTGTCTACATTCAGTGTACTGGTACTGTGGGTCAATTCATAACATTGCTGATATGGGGTGCTAAGAGAAATCTGTCATATTCATGTATATGAAAACAACTTTAAAGTCACTTTTGCCATGTTTTGAGGATAAGCTGAGGACTGGTTCACAAACATGTATATTCCCTCCATGACTGCAACATCAGTGTGTCATCATAGATCTAATATCACAAGTGGAACTGTAGAGTCACCTGATACCACTCAAATGCTATGCTTTAAATGAAGTAACTTTGAGACATACACCTGCCAGGCACTAAGTGCTAAATAATGGTAATGAGACAATGGTGAGCTCAAGGATTCTGTGAACTGACCTTCTTACTGGGAGGTCAGGCTTGTTTTAAACAACACACTCAGTTCATATAACAAGAAAGGTCAATGTTGTCACAACTTATTTCACATGAGTTCTTGCATACAGATTAAAAAATGATGCATTGAGGACTGTCAACTGGATTTTTGTTGCCGATAAATGTAGCGTGGCATTCACCCTGTTTGCCAAAACCAACTTTGTGCATATAGAGTATCAGAATTTTTCTGGCGATTCATGGTACCATCCCAAGCAGAGTTACAGTCTTCTGAGCCATTGACTTCAAGGGATTTTGAAGAGTGTAACTCTGCTTGGAATGGAACTTCCAGTGACTCTCCTGTTAATGGTGATTATAGGCATCTGTCATTCCACAGCATGACTTCCTTAGCAGTCCTTATTTTAATAAGTCCCATCTGCTCACTGTACCAAAAGTTCTTCAGGTAGCTTACAGATAATTAGAGAACAATATAAACAATAATAAAACTTTATATCACATTACTTTAAAAAACATAATAAAAATGCTACATAAATAAGTACATCTTTAGGTAACACTGTAACTTTGCATTTGTGGAGCCAGCAAATTTCTATGGGGAAAACCATACATATCAAGTCTGCATTCCTACTGGGATTAAAGCCTGGATGGCATTTGTTTCCCCATGGACTGACCTGGCATTTATCAGAAGTTCCTTCTGATCCAGTGGCAAGCTGATAAAACTAACATGTCTAACTAGCTTTTAAAATATTTTTTAATTTTTTAAAAAATTTATTATAATTAATAAATAACAGACAATCAACAGAAACACCCCACCAAAAACAAAATTCACCGTGGCACAACTCTGTAGCTTCATAAACCTTTGGAATCCTGTAAAAAAATGTCCATTTCATCTATTACATTTCAACTGTTCATCATAATTCCAAGTCACACATTACAACACTAGTTCACATACCTTATAGTCTGAAAATTTCCTTAAGTAATTTGCCAAATCAAGCTAAATTATATTGAAATCTTCAATCTTTTTCTCCCCTTGAATTACTTTAATGTTATTGTTAACTTTTTCAACATCATAAACTGCCTAATTTTCTTTCACCAATTATCTAATGAGATATTATCTGCGTTTTTCCAGTTAGTAGCAATTAACATCCTGGCAGCTACAATCAGAAAGTTCAACAATATTTTCTGCTTACATTGAGCATTTTCATTGAGAAATAAATTGAGGAGAACCAACTGGACTGAAGGTACCAATTTCACTTTTATAATTTTACTAATTTCCAAAAATATTTTCTCCCAGAATTTCATTATTGCTGGACATTCCCACCACATATGAATAAAAGTTCCCTCCTTTCCACAGCTTCTCCAACATTTTTTATCCCCATGATGTTCTGATGGATAAAGTGAAGGACTGCAATCTGGATTTTCAGATAGTTAGGTGGATAGGGAGTTGGAGGGAGGTGAGGTGCGGGGTACCTCAGGGCTCGGTGCTTGGCCTGGTACTTTTTAACATATTTATTAATGATCTAGATCAAGATGAGGGGGTAGAGGGACTGCTGATTAAGTTTGCAGATGATACCAAATTGGGAGGACTGGCAAATACTCCAGAAGATAGAGACAGAGTTCAGCGAGATCTGAACACAATGGAAAAATGGGCAAAAGAGAGCAAGATGCAATTTAATAAAGTTCTACATCTGGGTCGCTGTGTGTGAACGAGACCTTGGGGTACTTGTGGATTGTAAGCTAAACATGAGCAGGCAGTGTGATGCAGCGGTTAAAAGGGCAAATGCCATTTTGGGCTGTATCAACAGGGACATCACATCAAAATCACAAGATGTCATAGTCCCATTGTATACGGCACTGGTCAGACCACACCTGGAGTATTGTGTGCAGTTCTGGAGGCCTCACTTCAAGAAGGACATGGATAAAATTGAAAGGGTACAGAGGAGAGGATGATCTGGGGCCAAGGGACCAAGCCCTATGAAGATAGGTTGAGGGACTTGGGAATGTTCAGCCTGGAGAAAAGGAGGTTGAGAGGGGACATGATAGCCCTCTTTAAGTATTTGAAAGGTTGTCACTTAGAGAAGGGCAGGATGCTGTTTCTGTTGGCTGTAGAGGAAAGGACACGCAGTAATGGGTTTAAACTACAAGTACAATGATATAGACTAGATATCGGGAAAACTTTTTTCACAGTCAGAGTAGTTCAGCAGTGGAATAGGCTGCCTAAGGCGGTGGTGAGCTCCCCCTCACTGGCAGTCTTCAAGCAAAGGTTGGATACACACTTTTCTTGGATGCTTTAGTATGCTTAGGGCTGATCCTGCATTGAGCAGGGGGTTGGACTAGATGGCCTGTATGGCCCCTTCCAACTCTCTGATGCTATGATTCTATGATTCTAATCCTTATAAACCCCCCTCTATTAAATTATTAGGTGTTTCTATTTTATATTTTAGAGTTGTCAATCCCCAAGTGGAGTCTGGGGATCTCCTGGAATTGCTACTGATCTTCAGACTCTGGGGATCAGTTCTCCTGGAGAAAATTGCTGCTTTCACAGGTAGACTCTATGGCAGTGGTTCTCAACTTGGGGGTTGGGACTCCTTTGGGGTCAAACAACCCTTTCACAGGGGTCACGGCATGGTGAACAGCTTGGCTGGGGTGGGAGGTGCTGCCACTGTTGTGGCTCCTCCTGCAGGTGCCTGCATTCGGCCGCCAGCCACTCCAGCAGTGCCTCCAGTGCAGCGCAGTCTCCTGCCAAGCACTCCAGTTGGTAGTGCAGCCTGGCGGGACAAGGCAGAATTGAACTGAGAAACCCTGGGAAAAAAACTAATTTATATACAATCATGAACAATGGATCTTCATGCCATTGGTCAGGTTCAGTTTAATTTCAAGCATAATTTTATGGTTAGGGGTAACCACAACAGGAGGAACTGTATAAAAGGGTCACAACATTAGAAAGGTTACCCACTGAGGTCCCTCCCCTCCTCAAACCCAATTTCCCCAATGGCCCACTCCCTTCAATGCCCAATAATTTCTCAGGCAGTGGTTGACATCCCCACATAATGTCACATTCACTTTTTTTAAAAATCATTTTTGTGTATTGAGGTAACAACATCTTATGCTGAACCATGGAGGAAAAGCAATGGAAATAATCTTCTCTGGGGAGGAGGGGAGGAGGAATGGTGGCATTCTGAGAGGAAGGTTGACTGGGGAAAAGGAAGCAATGGGGAGAGGAAGGAAGGAAGGAGCAAGAGATGAGGTGGGCTTGGATTCTCACAACTTTTAATTTTTTTAATGCTTTAAAATGTCTGAAATGGTTTAATGCTATCTTTTAATGTTCACTGCCTTGGGGACCCTGAATGGGGTCACAAGGTGCCAGAGATATGTTTTAAATATATAACATTAAAAACCCCAGGTACCTTTCATCTCCAGGACATTTGTCATGAATGGCTTGATGATTTAACAGAAAAATCCATTCAGAAGATACACATTTCTAAAGGTCAATGCTGAGGATGTTATTTTATTGCTGAGGGAATAAAAAGAAGAAAAAGCAGTGGGAAAGGAAAGAGTTAAGAAAGCAGACATTTGCAAAGTCTGTACATTATTTATTACATATTTTTGACTTCCAGAACCTTGTCACAATTCATTTACTTACATTTCTCTACAGTATAAAGCTGCAAGAGTCTCCTGAACTATACAGAAAAATGGCAGGCCAGTCAAGCATTTCCCAGGGATGCGTATATCTTATTCACGTTAAGGGGCTCCTTGAATTTAATGCTTAAAACAATTTTGCTCATTTTCCAACCATTCTCACTGAGTGCTATACAGAGTCCAGGTGTGATGATTTCTAATGGCAGAAATGTGTGATGATCGCTGCTGAAAAGCCTCTTCTGCATTGCCTGAACTGTGCATGAGTCTGGTGCTGAGCAGGGCTTTTTAGCAGGCTCCAGTGATTCTGACTGTGTTCCAACTTCAGATTCAACACATTCAGCAGTCCTCCCAAACAGTTGTTATAACCCAAATAAGTTTTCCTTGGTCTCCCTAGGCATTTGAGGTGACTCCAAATGCACATGTTTATCAATATAAAGTAGTGCAACATGTTATCTGCCTGTGCAATGCTGCTTATGATCATACACCCTTTAAACTTAAATGTTTTTCTGGGCTGTCATCAAGACCTGCTGGTGAAGTAGATTTTGACACATGGAGGCTGCAAGTACAACAGCTACTTGATGATCCAGAGATATCTCCCAAAGGAAGAAAAAGGACATTAATACAAAGTTTGTCTCTTCCAGCCTTGAATGAAGCCTTAAATGCAGGGCGGAATGCAACAGCTGAAGAATGCTTGGCACAACTGGAAAAGATATATAGTTCTGTTACAAGTAGCGATGAGCTCTATGCACAATTTCTAGAGACTTTTCAGAAATCTGAGGAAAAACCCTCTGAGTATTTGAAAAGATTAAATAGTTGCTGGAGGAAAGTTCTGGAGAAGAAGATAAATGTGATAGACAATCAGGAAGTACAGCTGATAAAGCAATTCATGCGTGGTTGTTGGGATGAGTTCCTGATTTTGCAACTCCGTCTGAGGGATTGTTTGGACTTTACTAAAGCTTCTAAAATGGATTATTCACAACTATTATACCAGGTCAGATTATATGAAGAAGAAAAGGAGATGAAGGAGCAGAGAGGGTATAAGCAGACAGGAAGACCACTCTATAAATCTAGTAGCTCATATCATACTATGGAATCTGGAAGCCTTAAAAATGCTGTGACAATGGATTCATGGAAGATGGAAAACAGACTACAGCATCTTGAAGGGGCTGTTTCCAAACTGATGAACAGGCCTGTTACTGAGAAGCAAGTGGATGAAACAAAGCCTAAAGCCAAAAGTCCAACACCAGATAAGTCTGGATTGAGCAAACCTTGGTTTTTTTGTTATAACTGTGGAATGGAGGATCACTCTAGGACTGAATGCACAGAGGTACCCAATACTGAGTTAGTACAAGAGAAAATAATATCTAGGCAGAGTCGTATCTCAAGATCTTCAAAAGCAGCTGGGAAATCTACAGTTGATGCCAAGTTCCAAGAAACCAACTATAAAGATAAGAAGACGAACAAAGTATTAAATGAATTAGTGGGACAGCCATGCCATACTCAAATATTTATAGAGGGAGAACCATGCACGTGTTTGATAGACACTGGTTCCCAAGTGACTTGCATAACTTCAGGGTTTTATGATAAATATTTGTCACATGTAGAATTGCATCCCATTGAAGAAGCACTTCAGATAATAGGAGCAGGTGGTCAAGATGTTCCTTATTTGGGGTATGTCATTGTATCAGTTTTCCCAAACAAAACTGTGGAACAGAAAAAAGTCAGGTTGTTTTTGCTTTAGTGTCCCCTGATCAAAATCCTCCTACCAAAGTTCCAGTTATTGTGGGTACTAATGTTCTGTGGAAGTTTAAAGAGAACTGTGAACAAATGGCTGGCCCACATTTTCTAAAAAAAACTCAGGCTTGATATGGTATGGGCAAAAGCATATGCAGCATGTGAAGTGCAGGAAAAATTGCGTAGAGAAACCCCCAAAAGAATAATAAGAGCTGCAATAAGCCAACCAGTAACGATCCTCCCTGATGAAGTAAAGGAAATAGCTGGAACTGTAAGGAAAAACTCAGGTGAAGGACAACTTGAAATGTTATTGGAAGATGCAGGAAACAAATACTTTCCAGGAGGATTGGTGCTAAAAACTCAATTTGCTGCCACAAATTCTGCATCTTGTAACAGGATAACGGTACATCTACAAAATGTAAGCTCCCACGTGATTTCAGTGCCCTCCAAATGTGTTGTTGCAAAAGGAGAAGTCGTAGATTGGGTGAAGCCTATACCTGTTGCACAAGGAGAAAATGCCACTCTTCTGCCTTTGGATTTTGGAGAGGCACCTATACATCCTGAGTATAAGCAGCACCTTGAGAAAAGGATTCTCCAAGAAACAGGAGCAGCTTTTTCCAGGCATGACTTAGATGTCGGTCATGTTAAAGGAGTGAAGCATGCTATTCACCTTTCAGATAATAGGCCCTTTAAAGAGAGGACAAGACCTGTCTCACCAGCTGATTTTGAAGACTTAAGGCAGCATCTTTATGAATTGCTGGCAAGTGATATTATAGAAGAATCAGATAGTCCTTATGCTTCTGCCATAGTTTTGGTTAGGAAAAAGACTGGTGCACTGAGGATGGTGGTGGATTACAGACGTCTTAATAGCATCACAAGGAAGGCTGCCTATCCATTGCCCAGGATTGAGGAAACTTTTACTTTGCTTTCTGGATCAAAGTGGTTCACTGTCTTAGATTTGAAGAGTGGTTATTACCAGATTGAAATGGAGAAGGAAGATAAACCAAAAACAGTATTTACTACACCAATGGGGAACTGGCAGTTCCGTATGATGCCACAAGGATTAACAAATGCTCCAGCCACATTTCAAAGGATGATGGAACGTGTCATGAAAGATATCAACCTCACTGAAGTAATAGCATTCTTGGATGATCTAATAATATTTTCTGCTACACTTGAAGAACATGAGGACAGGGTGATGAAGGTTCTACAACGACTGATAGAACATGGGTTAAAATTATCAGTCTCCAAATGTAAATTCTTTCAAACATCAGTGAAGGACTTGGGGCATGTCATCTCACAAGAAGGCATACAACCTAATCCGGATAAACTGTCTGCTTTAATGGACTGGCCAAAGCCAAAGACTGTGAAAGAACTGAGGACCTTCTTGGGGTTTGCAGGGTGTTATAGAAGATTTGTAAAGAATTACTCAAGTATTACTAAGCCCTTGACTTCACTTCTGGCAGGCAGAGCACAAGGTAGAAAAAGAACTGGTGACACTGGTAAACATTCTCAGAAATTAGAAGGGGAATGGAGCAAAAGATGCCAAGAAGCCTTTGATGCTGTACAGAAATTGTTGACCTCTGCACCTGTCTTGGGGTTCTCTAACTGGAAGCTCCCATATATATTACATACTGATGCCAGCTTGACTGGATTGGGAGCAGCCCTGTATCAAGAGCAAAAGGGAGAACTCAGGGTAATTGCATATGCCAGCCGTGGGTTGAGTGCAAGTGAAAGAAATTACCCAGTACATAAATTAGAATTTCTTGCTCTTAAATGGGCTATATCAGAAAAATTTCACGACTGTTTGTATGGAGCAAAATTTAAGGTTACAACTGATAATAATCCCTTAACATACGTTCTTACAACTGCAAAGTTGGATGCCACTTCTCATCGATGGTTAGCAGCATTGTCTAATTATGATTTTACCATTGCATATAAAGCAGGCAAATTAAATACAGATGCAGATGGGCTATCCCGCAGACCACATGACCCTGAATTGGAAGATGATAGTGTGTTAAAATCTCAGGAGCGTATCTCAGAATTATTAGCACGAGCTAAGCCTGACACAGAAGATTTGAAAGAGGTGTCTGTGGCTAGTTGTGATGTTGTGTAGCAGAGACATTCTGCTCATATCCTGATGCAAACAAATGAAGAAGATTCCACTGAAGATAGCTTTCCAATGATTGAAATGTTGTCCTGTGATGATGAAGCCGTGCCAAATGAATATGAATCCCCAGAGTTATGGCCTGGAACATCGAGTATGCCTGGACTTAGTTCTGAAGACTGGAAAGAAATACAAAGGAGAGACAAATTTGTTGCTCGAGTGATCCAAATAATAGAGGAAGGCACCAGGCCTAGTAGGGGAGAAGAAAAACAAGAACCTTACGAAGTCCAGTTGCTGTTGAGAAAGTGGACACAACTTCATCTACATGAAGGGGTGCTCTATCGAAGAGTGAGAAGAAAAGCGGATTTTATTGATCAGCTAGTCCTGCCACATTCCCATAGAAGTCGAGCATTAACAGGTATCCATGATGAAGTGGGACCATGGGCATAGAGAGAACATTGGATTTAGCCAGGGATCGGTTCTACTGGCCTAAAATGGCACATGATGTTGATCATAAGTGTAGAAACTATGAGAGATGCATCAGAAAGAAAGCTCCAGTAGAAAGGGCAGCACCCTTAGTGAACATAAAAGTTTATGCACCAATGGAACTTTTATGCATAGACTTCTTGGTGTTAGAGCCTGATGACAAAGGAGAGCCTGATGCAAAAGCTTACCCAACGAAAGATCAAACAGCCAAGACTGTTGCTGTCACCTTGTGGGAAAATTTTCTTTGTCACTATGGTTTCCCAAAGAGGATCCATAGTGATCAAGGAGCAAACTTTGAATCTGAATAAATATCTGAACTTTGCAGCATTGTTGGTGTTAAATCAAGAACCACCCCTTACCATCCACGAGGGAATCCCGTGGAAAGATTCAATAGGACTCTAATAAGCATGTTGGGGACTTTAGAAGATTTTGAGAAAGCCAAGTGGAGAAAGTATGTTAAGCCACTGGTTCATGCATATAACTGTACCCGAACTGATAGAACTGGTGAGTCTCCTTATTTTTTAATGTTTGGTAGACAGCCTTTGTTACCAATTGATCTATGTTTTGGTATTATGCTGCAAGGATAATCTAGAGTAACTCATCAACAGTATGTGAAAGACCTAAAGAGAAGACTAAAGCATGCTTATGAGTTGGCTAGGAAAGAATCTGAAAAGAACCAGGAAGCTAATAAGAGGAGGTGGGATTCAAAGGTCAAGATTGCACATATCTCTGAAGGCGATAGAGTGCTGGTCCGTAATCTTAATCTAAGAGGAAAGCATAAATTAGCTGACAGATGGGAAAAGCAAATATACGTTGTCATTCAACAGCTACAGGATCTCCCAGTTTACATAGTCAGACCTGAAAATGAAGATGGTCCTCAAAGGACATTGCATCATGATCTGCTGAGGCCATGTGGGTTCATTTCAGCTGTGGATGAGGAAGAACTTTTGCAGGTTAGTCATTCTAATAATGACTTCTCAGCATTTGAACTGAATCCTGAAGCAATAGAGTTTGAACCAAAAAATGTTTAGCCTTTCATCTGCACCAGAGACTTGGCAGCCAGAGGCTGAAAGTACATTGTTGGACTCCAATGATACAGTAGTAAGGATGGGCGATTCGGATTCGGAAACGCCCGAATCGGCCGAATCAAGGCCGATTCGGGCATTTCCGAGCCAGAAACGGTCCGAATCGGACCTCTGGCGCCCCCTAGTGGTCCGAATCACCAAGATTCGGCGATTCGGGCCTGCCGAATCGATTCGGCCCAAATCGATTCGGCATGAGTCGGAGACTTCAGGCAGCTGTTGCCTGAAGCCTCTCTGCTGTCTGCCTTTTTTTTTTTTTTAAACAGTATTTTTTTGCCGCCTAAAATGGCGGCGGGGGGGAGGGGGGGAGTGAGTGGCCACTCACAGAAGACTTTTTATTTTTAAATCCCCTTGCTTTGTAGCCTGCCCGGGAGGAGGCTACTTAAAGCAAGGGGCTGCTTGCAGGAGCTCACTTTGAGCTCTGGCTGGCTGGCTGGCTGTGTGCTGCTCCTAAGCTCTGCTTGGTTGAGCAGCCTGCCTGCCCTGTCTGCCTGCCTCCTCTCCTGGGTGGACTTCTGGACCTGGCTGTGGACTCTGCGCTGGACAAGACAGCAATAGTTTGTTTTAGGGGTTTTTTTCTTCTGCTTTTCTATTTTTCTCTATTTTCCCCTCTCTCTCTCTCTCCCTCTCTCTCTCTCCTCTTTTCAAAAGTTTTTTGCCTTTGGGTTTCTGTGGGTGGGGGCCTGGGGGGGTTGGGGAATTGTGTTTGCTGTTCATTGTGTTAACTGTTTGCTGTGTTGTTTTTTGTTAAAGTATTTTGGGGGTGGGGGTTGGGGCTTGTATTTTAAAGTTGCCTTGTTTCTGGTTGTTTGTTTTTTTTGGGGGGGGGGGTTGGTTGTTTTGGGTTTTTTTCTACAGGTTTCCTCAGTTGCTACCTTTGGGCTTCGTGCCCTGGGTGGCAGCTGGTTGTTTGATAGGTGTGTAGGTGTTTTTTTGGTGGGGGGCTAGTTTTAGTTTAGTTTGTTCTTTAGTTTAGTTTAGTTTGTTAGGTTGTGTTTGTTAGGTTGGTTTAGCTTAGGGCCTTGCAGGGCCAGTTTTTGCCAGCCACCTTTGGGGGAGTGCCCTGGGTGGCTGCTGCTTGTTTGTTGGGAGCTGTTTCTTTGGTAGAGTTAGCTTGTTTGGTTAGGGCCCTGCGGGGCAAGTTTTTCATGGTGGCCACCCTTGGGGGAGTGCCCTGGGTGGCTGCGGTTGTTTGCAGAAGCTGTTTGGTTGGCCTAGGCTAGGCTTGGTTTGATTTGGCAGTTTGGGCCTTGCAGTGCCACTTTTGCTTGGTTGCCACCTTTGGGAGAGTGCCCTGGGTGGCTGGCAGCTGGTTGGTGTTTTGGGGATTGTTTGTTTCCTTCCTGGGGGGAATTGCTGCATTCTTCTTGGGGTGTCCAATTAGTGACCCTTTAAATAGGCAGTAAAATCCATAGTGTTAGGAGAAATTATAAAGTGCAAATAATTTTTTAGAATACATAGTTTCTTTCCTAAGTAGCCAGATAGGATTTTTATAAGAGAACAGTGATTTGGGTTTTAGGTTAAAATTGTATTTTCTTGATAGTTAAAAAAACATTTAAACCAGCAGGGGCTGTGCCTTATTGAAGGCCAGCTTTCCTGGTAGAGACAGGAATTGATTTAGAGGCCAACAGGTTTCGGGGTTCTTCTTAGCAGATCAGGTGGGGGCTTGGTGCACAAATCTGCTCCAGCCTTCCTTCTAGCTAGTAACACTCAGGTAGTTTAAAACACTTTAAAAGTCTAAAAAGGTTTTTTTCCCTAATTTTTCCCTGCTGTAGGTTAGGTAGGGACAGTTAAACTTAGCTAGGACCAGACAGGTTCCTTTAGTTTAACAAAAAAAAAAAAAAGGGAGAGAGAGAGAGAGAGAGAGAGAACAGGAAAACTCCATAGAAGTTAGGTCAGCTTAGGGTCTAAAAAAACTAAACAGGTAGCTGGTGGGAGGGTTTTATAAGTTTCAAGGTTTCCTTAGAAACAAGTGTTAGGGCAGTTAGTGGTAGGGCCTCAAATTTCCCTGTCTCTTAGATTACAGACAGTTAGTAGGAAAAGTTTGTCCAAGGGAACATGAGTGGGAAGAAGGAAGGTCAGGATAGGGGCCCTGGGGGAAAGGCCCTACAGAAAACCAGAGGGGTGGAGGGGAGTGAGAGGGGGAAGGAAGTGTCCTTCCCCCCACCTGTGAAGAGGCCTGTCTTGGGTCGACCTTCCACCACTCCGACCTCTGGCCGGAGTGGTGCAATAAAGAGTGTCCGCAAGGGTCTCTTTATTGAGGCGGCTGACGGGGCGCCCCCTTCTAAGGTGCGGCAGGCAGGGGTCTTTGCTGGCACTTTTGCGGGGCCTGCTGATCAGGCAGCCCCTCGTGCCGCTCCTTTTGCTAGCGAGGCATGGGGGCGTCAGGAGGAGTTGCCTGATCTCTCCCTAGGGGTGAGCCTTGGGGACATGAGTGGCTTGTCCTTCATGTCCCCAGGCATCACCTCGAGGGTGCAGAGAGCCCTGGAGGAGGTGGGTGAGGGACTGGCCTGCCAGTCTACTCCCCTTTCTCCTCCAGGATCCAGCAGGCTTCAATTGGGGGGGGAACAGGAGCAGATGGTTGAGGTGGTGCAAGAGGGAGAGATGGAGGTGGCACCCCCTGCCCCGCCATCTCGACCCCTTCCCCCTCTCTCACCTCTTTCTGTCCCCACCTCAGGACACGGTGTGTCCAGCCCGAGCTCCTCACAGGAGGCAGCTCAGAGGACTTCGCAGGCTGCAAGCCAGCCTGCGTCGTCCAAAGGCTCCAAAGTCTGGAATTACTTCCAGATAGTGGAGGGAACCCACCTAGCAGAGTGCCAGCTCTGTAGGCAGAGGGTTAGTCGTGGAAGGCAGGAGCGCCACTACAGGACTAACGGCCTCATGAACCACCTGAAGAGGCACTACCAGGCTGTCCTGCTTCAGGGGGAGAGACAGGCTGGCAGTGGGGTGCCTGCGCAGGCACAACCTACCAGCACGGGGCTGGAGAGTCTCCCTGGGACCTCCACCTCGAGAGCTCTCCCTAAGAGTACTGCTCAGGGGGCGGGTGAAGTTAGAGGGAGGCAAGCGACCATGGTGGAGATGCTTGCCTGGGCTGGTAGTGGCATGCCAAAAGGGGGGTTTGAGGCAGGGTGTAGGGCCGCGAACCATGACCTAGCTGCGCTCATGGCCGTGGGTGGGTACCCCTTTCGTCTGGCCGACGACATGTACTTCCACCGACTATGCCGTCGCATATCCACCTGGTACACGCCTCCTAGTCGTACCACGATTAGCAGGACAGTGTTGCCCTCTCTTTATAGGGCAGCCAGGTGCCGGGTGGAGGTAGAGATGTCCCGAGCTTCAGGGACCGTACACTTCACCTCGGATATATGGACGTCATGTCATGCGCAAGATGCGTACATCTCGCTGACTGCGCATTGGTGGGACGTACGGGAGGTGCTGGGTGGGGTTGAGCCTGTTAGGCAGGGTGAGGGCTGCCAGGCAGGCTATCGCCATGCCTTGCTGCACATCGAACCCTTTGATGTGCGGCACACGGCAGACAACATCGAGGGCACCATTCGTAGAATGGTAGATGGGTGGGTAGGCAGTGGGACGGGGGTCACCAAGGGCTTCTTGGTGACAGATGGTGCCCTCAACATGACCAAGGCGGTCAAGGGCATGGGCCTGAAGCACATCTCCTGTGCGGCCCACCTTCTCCACCTCGTGGTTAAGGATGCCCTTGGGATCGGCTCCAAGGGAACCGGTTCATCCGCCGAAGCCATTGACTTCAGGCATCTCATCGAGAAGTGCCGGAAGATCGTGGCGCATTTCTCTCACAGCTCGTACGACGTCTCGAGGCTGGAGAGAAAGCAGGTCCTGATGGGCGTGCCGCAGCACTGCCTTATCAGAGACGTCAGCACGCGCTGGAACTCCACCCGTGCCATGCTTGAGCGCTTGGTGGAGCAGAGGAGAGCCTTAGACGCCCTTGTCCAGGAGACGAGGATGTTTATGCCTGGGGAGTGGCTCACCCACCGAGAGTGGGAGATCATTTCTCAGACCGTGGAAGTGCTTGGGCCCTTCAAGACTTCCACGGAGATGCTCTCGTCTGACACGGCGAGTTTGGGTCTGGTCGTGCCCATGGTCCACAAGGCCCGTGTGGTGCTGGCCCCCTTCCTGGACCCGGCTCGAGGATGTGCAGACGTTGTTCCAGCCGTGCGCGCGCTTGCGAGGAGGCTTCTGAGAGGGCTTGAGAGCCGCTTCGAACCCCTCTGCAAGTCTGTGACATACAGGCTCGCCGCCATGTGTGATCCACGCGTCAAGGGCAGCTTAGCAGAGAGGGAGAGGAGCCTTCCTGAATGACGCGAGCTGCTCATTCAGAGGCTTGCCTGGTGGAAGTCCAAGGAGGCTGAGGTGTCAGGCCAGGCAGGGGAGGAAGGAGCCAGCACGTCCGCTGCTCCTTCCCCCCCAGCCTCTGCTGGCACATCAGCCACTGTGGGCCACCCTAGCGAGAAGGCTGAGCAGGGCAACTTCTTGCTGGGGTTCCTCCAGCCCACTCCTTCTCTTGAGGGCAGCGGGTGCCCGAGGGAGGACAGTGCGTCTGGGATGGTGAGGGCTTACCTCAGTGAGCCCCAGGAGTCCGAGAACGCCTGTCCCTTGAGATACTGGGCCAGGATGGAGGCGGTCTGGCCGGCCCTCTCCCGCCTGGCCCGTGTCTACCTTTCATGCCCGCCAACGAGCGTCCAGAGCAAGCGGGCATTTTCTCATGCTAGCAGCACCGTCTGCGAGTATCGCTCCCGCCTGGCGCCCGAAAGAGTCCAGCAATTGGTCTTCCTCAAGGTCAACTTGCCGGCTCTTGGCCATCCAGAAATATTCTTGGAGGAGGACTGAGGTGAGCACAGAATTGCTGTGACCCCCCCAGAGATCCCCTGCAAGTTTCATAAAGATTGGACCAAGGGGTCCCCATCCTATGGGCTCCCAAAAGCGTGAGAAAAAAATGATTACAGAACAAGGAAATTGGCAATTTACCTGCTGAAATCATTTTTTTCTCACGCTTTTGGGAGCCCCCAGGATGGGACCCCCTGGTGCAATCTTCCTGAAACTTGCAGGGGATGGAGGGAAGACCCCCCCCCAGAGCCCCCCTGCAAGTTTCATGAAGATTGGACCAAGGGGTCCCCATCCTATGGGCTCCCAAAAGCGTGAGAAAAAAATGATTTCAGCAGGTAAATTGCCAATTTCCTTGTTCTGTAATCATTTTTTTCTCACGCTTTTGGGAGCCCATAGGATGGGGACCCCTTGGTCCAATCTTTATGAAACTTGCAGGGGATCTCTGGGGGGGTATTCCCTCCATCCCCTGCAAGTTTCAGGAAGATTGCACCAGGGGGTCCCATCCTGGGGGCTCCCAAGTAACATCCCCCATAGAAGTCTATGGAGAAACATGTTCAGCCTAGAGAACCTGACGCTCTATTGTAACCAATGGAGCGGATAGGGGCACCCTCTTTGGGAGCCTGTAGCATTGGACCCCTTAGTCCAATCTTCTTGAAACTTTCAGGGGACTCAGGGAAGACCCTCCCTGAGATCCCCAAGAAGTTTCAGGGGTGCAACTTGCACCCCCTCCCTCCCAGCCCCCGGGGAAGGCGGGGGAAGGCTTGCCAATGCAAGTCAATGGAGACATTGACTTGCATTGGCCCCGAAACACCCGAAACGATTCGGGAGGCTCCAATGCAAGTCAATGGCTTCCATTGACTTGCATTGGCCCCGAATCGGCTCGGACAGCTCCGAATCGATTCGGGAGCCTTTCAATGCAAGTCAATGGCCTCCATTGACTTGCATTGGCCCCTGAATCGATTCGGACCGGTCCGAATCAGTCCGAATCGGCTGATTCGGATCCGAACCAGTCCGAATCGGGCCGGTCCGAATCCGAAACGGTCCGAATCGGGCCGATTCGGATCCGAAACGGTCCGAATCGGGGCCCCGATGCACAACCCTATACAGTACCTTACACTAGTGGTCCCCAACCTTTCTGAGGTTGGGGACCGGCAGGGCATTGGGGCGCGCCCACGCATCGGGCCGCACCCGCGAGCCGCGCCTGCAGGCCGCACCCCTGCATCAGGCCGCGCCCGCACATCGGGCCGCACCCGCACGGGCGCGGCCCGGCACCAATTCCCTCTTCTTTTACTGTGGGTGGGGGGGCGGGGAGATGGAGCCGCGGCCCGGCGCCATGGCCTTCGCGGCCTGGCACCGGGCCGCGGCCCGCAGGTTGGGGACCACTGCCTTACACTCAGGGGGATGAGTTGGCTGACGTCTCTATTGAATTTCCAAGGATTGAAATGGAAGACAGACATGATGAGACACCAAACATAGAAACATCCATTCCAGAAGAGGAAACTGAAAACCTACATTACAGACCACAAAGGCAACAACGTATTCCTGCAAGACTTCATGATTATGTATGTGGTGCACACAGATTAGTCTCGTAACCCATGTCATTTTTGTTTTAATAATTTCCATCAGTTTAGGATTTAGGCCTAGGAAGCCAAAGGTTACTGAGCATGAGCAGTAAGTAAGTTGCTCATATATTAGTGCAAAAACCCCACCCCTCAGTCAGTCTGGCCCTGCAGCAGGAGAGAGAGAAGGCCCAGAGCTTGACTGAGGGAACTGCTAATTCTTTTGCAGGTACTTGGTGGGCATAATGGCCAGGGGGGAAGGTTGCACGTTAGAATTTCTTCTTTTCAATTGTGTACTGTTTGAAAGTAAGGCTTTTCCCCTCTGAGTCAGTCTGGCCCTGCAGCAGGAGAGAGAAGGCCCAGAGCTTGACTGTGGGAACTGCTAATTCTTTTGCAGGCCCAAGCCAGGGAGTGAGTCCCTGAGCAGCAGCAGCAGCAAGCCAACTCCTGAAGTGGAAGATAAGAAGCAGCAGCCGTGCACTTCTATAATTTCTCCTTCCAGTGTGTTAGGATTGGTTCTGTGCTGAGTGCCCTTTCTGAAGGACACTGAAGATTTTGTTCCCATTAATGTTGCTATGCTCATTAGCCATTGTGATTTTGTTATATATCTAGTTTTACAGTTCTGGCGTTGATGAGAAATATTGTTATAGTTAAATTTATCCAATGCCTAAAATGGTTTCCTTTCTTTTGAAGTAATTTCTCATTTTGTCAAGCTATAAAGGTGCTGTCATTTATTGAATTGAACCTTCCCCATTACAAAGGGTTACACAAGCACAGCCCATCAGAATAGAACTGTTGGTCTGAAAAGTGACACTAGACTCCAATTTGTTCTGACACTAAACTCCAACTTTGTACCTGAATATGGGTATTCAAACATAACAAAATATATTTGTGGCTCTAAGAGCCAGTTTACTCAGTCCTGTGATGTTATAAGAAGACAAATATGTATTCTTAGCCTGTAGGCCTGGTAGAAAAGCAGCCTCAATGACCTGGGAGCTCATTACCCAAAGAAGAAAGTTACCCCTTTATATCAAGCTCTAAGAGGAATATCCAGTCTGAATAAGGACCAGATCTGCCATGCTGGGAGGTCAAGAGGAATCCCTCTCTCTCTTTCTCTCTGTACTGGGGTCAAATTAGATGATACATTACGCGGCGGAGACTTAACACGGATGCCATTGATGTCGTAGGAGGCAGCCAAAGAAGATGATGGCAAGTGGGAGCTGCTGGTGTGTGAGCAGCTCTGCTGCATGTGTGGTAGCTCGGGCACCTATATATGTGTCTGCCTCATCCTGCTTTGCTGCCGCAGCCTGAACAACTTCCCTCCGCCCCCTTCCAGAGTTCATGTTTTGTTATTGTCTTAATTTGGTTCAGTTTTATTGTCACAGCTGCAGTTAGGTACGGCTGGATCCTGTTGGCAGGGATTTCAGTTTGTCCACTGTAATCCCAGGGGGGTTGGGGGTCTTGTTAATGAGATCGGCATTGACACGAGTGCGGCTTACCCAGCTGGTAGGCCGGAGGATCACAGCCAAGCAACCTAGGGGTGCAAAAGTGAGGTGGACACCTGGTGGGTGCGAAACTGGGTGCTTCCCAGTGAGGGAATCCGGATGCAGAAGGCTTGCTCTCCTGGCTGGGATGGAGTGGGCCTCAAAGCAACCTTGGACCCTTGGGAAAAGCAGCCTGATGGCTGAGGGGGTCAGGCTCCTTTCTGTGCTGGGGGAGGCATATAATAAATGGCTGTGGCAATGTTAACGCCAAAGCAAGTCTTGTCTTCATTGGCAATCTGCCACCCTGCTAAACAATAAACACTAATTGAGTAGGGGGAACCCCCCCTCCCCAAACAAGTTGCCTTTAACATGTGAACCGATATTCATTTTAAAATAGCAGGAGGAGGAACAAATTGGATCCTGATCCTTTCATAGAATTATAGACACATAGAATCATAGAATCATAGAGTTGGAAGGAAACACCAGGGTCATCTAGTCCAACCCCCTGCACTATGCAGGACACTTACAACCCTATCGCTCATCTACTTTAACCTGCCACCCCCTAGAAAGAATCAGCCTCTCATGCTGCTGTTTAAAAATTTCAAAAGATGGAGAACCCACCAGTATCCCCTCTAATTCCTCATCCAAATCATTTGTAAATATATTGAACAACACAGGCTCCAGGACAGATCCCTGGAGCACTCCACTTGTCATTCTTCTCCAAGAGGAAGCTACCCTTTGGGTATGATCTGTTAACCAGTTACTGATCCACGAGGGGATCAGCGAGGGAAAAACAAACAGTGTGGTGGTTGGTGTCTGCTACTGACCGCCTGACAAACGAGAGGATGTGGATGCTGCACTTTGTGAGCAGCTTGAGAAAATATCCAAGCGGCAGGACCTTGTCATCATGGGTGACTTCAATTTCCCAGATGTATGCTGGGAAACAAACTCTGCAAAGCGTCCTCAGTCATGCAAGTTTCTGACCTGCCTGGCTGACAATTTCATTTATCAAATGGTAGATGAACCCACAAGAGGTTCAGCCATACTGGACTTAATACTGACTAACAGGCAGTTAGAGTTGGTGGATGAGGTGAAGGAGGTGGGGACCCTAGGGGGAAGTGACCATGTCCTCATAGAATTCCTTTTGAGATGGGGAGCCAAGGAAGCTTGTAGCCAGATGCGGATGTTGGATTTTCGTAGGGCAAACTTTAATAAACTCAGAGACATGATGAGTGTCATACCATGGACGAGAATGCTGGAAGGGAAGGGAGCATGTGAAGGGTGGGCGCTACTCAAACAGGAGCTATTGCATGCTCAATCAATGACTATCCCAGAAAGACGAAAACACTGCAAGAGCTCTAAGAAGCCTATTTGGATGAACAGAGAACTTCAAGAGGAACTAAGAAAGAAAAGGAAAATGTTCAGGAACTGGAGGGAAGGACAGAGCTCTAAAGAAGAGTACCTACAGGTTACTAGGCACTGTAGATCAATCATAAGAAAGGCCAAAGCTGAGAATGAGCTAAGATTGGCCAGGGAAGCCCATTGTAACAAGAAAAGATTTTTCAGTTATGTGAGAAGCAAACGTAAAGTAAAGGAGGCAATAGGCCCACTGTTGGGGCGGATGGACAAACTCTAATGGAAGATGCAGAGAAAGCAGAGAGGCTTAGTGCCTATTTTACATCTGCTTTTTCCCACAGGTCAAAGTGTTTAGGCACATCTAGAGATGGCCATAGCCAAAGGACAGTGTCTGGGTGGAAGGTTAACATGGATAGAGAGGTTGTCGAGAGGCATTTAGCTGCACTGGATGAGTTCAAATCCCCTGGTCCGGATGAAATGCACCCGAGAGTACTCAAAGAACTTTCCAAAGAACTTGCACAGCCCTTGTCCATCATCTTCGGAATGCTAAAGCTCAATATGAGCTTAGGCTAACAAGAAGTGCTAAACATAGCAAAAAAGGGTTCTTTAGTCATATTTCAAGTAAGAAAAAGAATAGGGGCACTGTAGGAGCACTGCGAGGACAAGAAAGTGAAATTATAACAGATGATGAAGAGAGGGATGAACTACTTAACTCCTATTTCTCCCCAGTCTTCTCTTGTGAGGGAAATAGTGCTCAATGTGGCAATAATGTAACAAAATAGGAGGGATGTGAATGGTGGCCAAGGATCACTGTGGGGGCAGTCTGCAAACACCTAGGGTCATTCCGCACCAGGATCTATGTAGCAAATTGGTTTCGGAACGAAAAAACGCCATTTTAAATAGTGGAATTCGCTGTTATGCGTAACTGCCTTTGTAGTGGAATCCAGTTGCGTTTCTATCGTTTCCCACAGGTTTCCGGTCTCGGCAAAAATCGCTAGCCAGGAAGCGATATTGCCAAGCTTTGTCCCGCCCCTGGCCGTCAATCAAACGAGCAACCAATGGGCGGCCGTTATCAACAGCCTTCTCGAGGCACAAAGATTCAAACAAGGAGCAGCAGAACCGCATCTGTACTCCAGAATTAAAAATGGACAATAGCAATACATACTTGTATTTGTTGATGATCTACTCTTATGCTGTGGAAACTAAGAGGAAACAAAAGAAATTATTGAATGCTTGAATAAATATGTTGAAGTCAAGCAATTAGGTGACATAAATACCTACCTTGAAATTTAAGTGGAAAGGACCACAGACGGTGGATTTCTACTTAGCCAAAGACACAAAATAATGGACTTGGTTAAGTCAATGGGCATCAAAGGAGAAGAAGGAATTGGCACTCCACTAGATACAGCTTACATGTCCTTACCTGATGGACAACCACTGGATAACAACAAGGCATACAGAGAAGCCATTGGAAAGTTGTTATACCTGAGTAATGTTACCAGACCTGACATTACAGCTGCAGTAGGGATCTTGAGCAGAAAAGTCAACTCTCCTGATCACTGGGACTGGAATGCTGTAATAAGAATGGCAAAGTATCTCAACAAAAGTGCAGACTTGAAGTTGAAGATATCACCATGTGCAAAACCACAACTAATGGGATATATGGACACAAACTGGCTTGAAGTCAAGTTTGAAAAGAAGTCAGGCAGAAGCCTGATCAACTGGACCAGTAAAAGACAGCATCTGATAGCTGGATCAACTGCAGAGGCAGAAGGCATAGCAGCCTGCAACACCTGCAATGAACTTGAATGGATAATAGGTCTACTGAAGGACTTTGGCATAGATGAACCTAAGCCAGTCACAATGCATAATGCAGCCTGTATCACAATGATCAAAGGTGAGAACATGAAGAATGGGACAAAGTACCTCGCAATCAAGATAGCAATTGCAAGAGAGAAGTTCAAAGAAGGACTTATTGATGTTGTGTACTGTACTACTAACAATATGATTGCTGATGTGTTGACTAAACCATTAGATAAAAAGAGATTTGAAAATCTTAGAGATGAGCTAGGATTGTTTGATGTCAGTGGTTAACTCTTGAGAAGGGGTTTGTTGGACTTTGTCATTTAGCAAGAGCTAAACTGCCAGCAAGAGCTAAACTGCCACAGTCTGCCAGTCAAAGGATTAAACTGTTTGTTTAATCTTGTTACTAGTGTGACAGGCAGAGTGGGTCAAATGGTCTGTTTTCAAATGTAAATTTCCTAGCTGCCTGGCCATGGCCTGACTCTGGTTTGTCATGTACACAAGTTTGTCAGGAAGAGAAAAATTCTACTTCCTCCCATTGTTTGAGAAGAACCCTGCTTTAGGCAGAGAAGCAGATCCATCTTGAATCTCACCCATATATGGGTGCCTAAGGAGGTGGTGAGCACCCCCTCACTGGCAGTCTTCAAGCAAAGTTTGGATACACACTTTTCTTGGATGCTTTAGGATGCTTTGGGCTGATCCTGCGTTGAGCAGGGGGTTGGAATAGATGGCTTGGATGGCCCCTTCCAACTCTATGATTCTTTGATTGTGTGATTTCACATTCTATAATCTTATAATCAACATCACACAAAGATTTCTTAACAGATTCAAAGTTTCTGTGTTCCATTCGCCTATGAAAAGCACAAATAGTCCCTATGCTTGCAAACATCCCTCTTTACATTTAGCAGCTTATGCTTATCTTCCTTATCAGATCCTTCCATTTTAGCATTCAGAAAACAAAGATGTCCTCTTTCTGTAGCTTTAAATGTCTCATCCACAGCAGAATCATAAATTAGCCATTCATTTCTTTTTACATGAAATTCAAAACCTCCTTTAGCAACTCTGGATACAGAAATCACATTGAGCTTAGCATTGGGAACAAAGAAAGCATCTCTTATACTGTAGTGCACAAAATTTCCACTAATCCCTTTACATTTGAAAGATAAAGTTCCTATTCCAATGGCTCTAATTTATTGACCATCCACAGAATACAGACACTCAGAACATTCCTCAAAATTAGTAAATAGACTTTTGTTATTAGCCAACATAACCTCTGATCCTGAGTCTAAACAGAATCTTAATTCAGTTTCACAAACAGTATTGTCTCTTTCAGTCCCACAGAACTGATTCACTGACAGAGTTAACACATGTCTTTGGCCTTTGCTCTTATCAGCTTTAAAGTCCTTTTGCTGAGATCTGCTCTGTACATTAGAATCTGTCTGGTCCTAATTCTTATTTTTCAAGAATTTCCTGCACACATTTTTCTTATGACCAGATTTTCCACAGTGATAACACACAATTTCTTGCTTATTTCATTGTAGCACAGATGTGCCTTTTGGACCTTCAGCTCCATACTCTGTAGCATTCAAATCACTCTTCAGCAAATAGTCCGTAACATAATCAATTGTAAGATTGTCCTTACACATCAAATTGTGAACTCTGGCTTCATATATTTTTGGTAAAGGTCCAAGTATAACATTAATTATCAACTCATCTTTAATATCATGTCCAATTTTCTTCAGTCTGTCTGCATATTCCAACAGTATGTTTGAATGTTTTCTTAAGTCCCGTCCCTCTTCTAGTCTTGACCAGAGAAAGGTCGAGTGCACTCTCAGCTACGGCTCCCTGGTGAGTATGGGGGATTCACTGTCAATGGAACAGGTAAACCATGCTGAAGAATTACAACAGGTGGTAAGACAATGTACGGGAGAGGTAGTCTCAGCGAAAGACCTCCGGTAACTGATCAGGGAAGTTGATTGTCAGTGCACGTGGTACCCCTCACGGGGGACCATTAAGGTAGAGAAGGTAGGGAAAGGATAGGGAAAGAGCTGAAGGCTGAGCCTCGAGCTCCAATGCCAATCTTGTTGATGTGGCAGAAAGTCAACAGAGCTCTTAGTGTCATGGATGGGGGCTGTGACAACTTATTATTGAAAGAGACAGCACCCCCACCCTATCCAACTATCCTCCCAGTGGTTGCAGGTCCGGCCACTCCCCATGCTCCACGCCCCTTAAGGGACGGGGGTAGATCGCAGATGGCTTCTGCAATCCAAGAAGCTCGTAAAGCGGGCACGCTTGACTTTTCAGAGGAATGGGAAGGAGTTTTTCACGGTTACACGGGGGGAACTGCAGGCAAACGGAGATGTTCCTATACAGTGGGCTCCACTGCCGTACTCAGTGTTACGGGAACTGAATAAGGCGGCTAAAGAGAATGAGCTGCAATCTACATATTTTCAAGGAATGATAGAGCGGATAGCCAATGGCTACAGTATGTTACCTAGAGACTGGAAAGACATGATGAGAATGATATTAAGTTCTGCCCAATATGTGATGTGGGACAGAGAGCTAGTTTGGTGTAGTGGTTAGGAGTGCGGACTTCTAATCTGGCATGCCAGGTTCGATTCTGCGCTCCCCTATGTGCAACCAGATGGGTGACCTTGGGTTTGCCATGGCACTGATAAAACTGTTCTGACCGGGCAGTCAGTGCTCTCTCAGCCTCACCCACCTTACAGGGTGTCTGTTGTGGGGAGAGGATTGGGAAGGCGACTGTAAGCCCCTTTGAGCCTCCTTTGGGTAGGGAAAAGCGGCATATAAGAACCAACTCTTCTTCTTCTTCTGAATGTAAGGCTGCTACCCTGAAAGGGGGCAACAGCTGACATAACAGCAGATCAAGTTTATGGTTCTGGAGATTTTGATGCCCTTGAGAATCAAGCACAACTTCCTGATCAACATATAGCAGCAGTGGCTCTTTGTATAAAGAGAGCTCTAAAAAGAGTGCCAGGAGCAGGCACGCCACTAAAATCTTTTGCTGCCACAAAACAGGGAAACCCTGAATCTTACACTGAATTTATAGATCGTCTAAAAGGTGCAATCTCCCGGCAATTGGACAATCCAGAAACGCAGGCAGAACTGTTGTTAAAATTGGGTTTTGAGAATGCTAACATGGAATGCCAGCAAAGTCTTAGCAGACCTCAAATTGGGTAAAAGCAATCCATTCTGCTTTGCACCTGAATTTTCCAAATGATTCCCCAATATGGGTACATCTATTTTCGCATTTCAAATTTTAAATTTGGCTGCAATTGATGGAGCTTCCAGCTGCAGCAGCAGCTGTTTAGCAATTTGGAATCAGGCTCTCTCCTTGAGTCATGTCTTGCTCTCTCCCCCATCAACCACTAATCTACATAAGTAAAAGGATTTCCACAGCACAGGAATGATCCTTTGTTTACAGCCCAGGAATAACTTTTGTTTTTGCTTACTGACCCCGACCTCAGGGAAGTGAGGGGGTCTCAAAACCTTCTGGTTAGCAGTTTGGATGTATGCCCACTGAAAAGCTGCTATGCCTCAATAGAGCTTCCTCAGTCAGAGCTGTCTATCTGCATAATATTTACATGTTAGGAAAATGCCTGGCTGGAGAGACGTGCCTGCCTGCTCTGTAAGTAAGAATTTTTCTTTTATGTTTGTTTTGTTTTGAGACAAACTCTTTTTGTGTGTGTGTGTGTGTGTGTTCTGCTACCCTTTTTGGTAAAAACAAGGCACAGACCCTCTTTAGGAAATGTGTCCACAGTTTTTCATTTTCTGTTACATTATCAGTCTTTTTTATGTGTAATTGGCATTTAGAATATTTTCTTTTTGTCCATTTTTTTTGTTTGTCTGTTTGAAGGAGAACCTGCAATTTTGTTTTTAACTCAGGCATCTCAGCCTGATTCTTACCAGCCAGCCCCCACTCCTTCACAGGTCAATTGTTTTGTTTTGTCACTGGAATGCATGGAGACTAGACTAAAGTAAGGGGGCTTTACGCACCGGGATCTTTGTTGCAAATTGGTCACTGAATGAAAAATCGCCATTTAAAATAGTGGAATTCGTCGTTATGCATACCTGCCTTTGTAGTGGAATCCAGTTGCGTTTTGTAGCGTTTCCCACAGGCTTCCGGTCTCGGCAGAAATCGCTAGAAAGGAAGCGCTATTGCCGAGCTCGTCCCGCCCCTGGCCGTCAAGCAGCCAATGGGCAGCCGTTAGCATGCTCCCAAACAGCCCCTTTCCCTTTAAGAAAGGTTTTTTTTAAAAAAAAACACACACCCATTGTAACGAATCTGTGTAGATTCGTTGCAACGGAGAGACCCATCCAGCTGCCTAATGTGTTTGAGCTGTCGTTTGATCGTATGATCCTTGGCACGCTGCCTCGAGTGAAAAGAAAAAAATCCCCCCTCCCCCCCTCTCACGGGCCGATTTTCGGCTGAATGACTGTGTTAAATGTGTGTGCTTAGTGACTGAAGGGGAGGGACTGAAGCCGGGGAAGCCTCTGTTTGAGCTGTCATTTGATCGTGGCCACGCTGCCTCGGAGTGGGAAAAAAAAATCCCCCCTCCCCCCCCCCTCTCACGGGCCGATTTTCGGCTGAATGACTGTGTTAAATGTGTGTGCTTAGTGACTGAAGGGGAGGGACTGAAGCCAGGGAAGCCTCTAAACTGAAAGAGGCTCGCTGGTGCGTTTATCCCCGCTCGCTCGGAGAAAAAAAAATGGCGATCGCTTCACCGGAAGTTTGGAGGACAGGCTCAGGAGGAGGGACTTTGAAGAAACCGCAACAATGTTAACGCACAGGTCTTTATCGCTAGTGTTACAGATTGTTTGCAAGAGTGTAGCGCTTTCCGGAGGGTGAATCCACTTTTTGGGATTCCCCTGAAAGCGCTACAACGAAGCGCTTTTTGCTGATCGGTTTCAGGAGTGTTGCAGATTGTCTACGATGTCGTGCGTTAAGGCAAATCAATAGCGTTTCCAATTAGCAACCATTGTGCGATTTTGAAGCCGTGCAAAAAACCCCTAAGTATGACTTTCCTTGTAGCTCTCCTTGCTTTCTCTCTCTTGGACCTTCTGCTTCAGCCACTCCCCCTCAATAGGAAATTGGGACTCCCACTCTTGGAGTCCCCCTTTCTTTGAATATGTTCTGTCAAATGATTGAGCCCTATAGAAGCTCTAAGCCTCCAGGTCTCCTTCCAAATGAGTATCTGCTCTATCCTGTTTCCAACGTTAGTGCGTATGCTGTCTTGTCACTTTGCTCACTGTATGGGTAAGGACTCAGGAAATGTAGACTTTTTCTGTGTACCCTGTGCACCCTCATGCTTGTTTTTTGTCTATTGGCTTTTCCCCCCACACCTTTTAGCTATTAGGGAAACCTATTCAGCAATCTTTGTCTACTCTTCCTCAAATGGATCATGATATCAGTTCTGTAATGTTCACCTTGGAACATATCAGGAGAAAGGGGTTTGTATTATCGAATGGCTTCATTTAAGCCACTCTGTTCCTTCCACAGTAACCCCTCTCCCTCGCATGATCGCAATGCTAATAGCGAAAGGGAGGTTTCGAGTGAAGGCATTGTTTGGCACAGAACCAAAAGCCATAGTGTTGCCTTGGACCTCTGTGGAATGGGAACAAACCTTAGCACAGGATGATCATTTACAACTAGCTTTTTCAAATTATATGGGAGAGGTCTCTTTTCATTTACCCAAGGATCCCTGAGTCCAAATCCAGGCTCAATTGTCATTTTCTTTGAAGAGTGTTATTACTGATGTCCCAGTAGAAGGCCTAACGGTGTTTACCGATGGATCTCCCTCACGAGGAGTCTTAACCTGGCAACAAACAGATGGTACATGGAACAGTAAGTTTACAAGTCCGCAGCAGTCAGCCCAACGTTTGGAACTTGCAGCAGTTGTGTTGGCCCTGGACCTTTTTGAGTCTCACCCATTTAATTTAATTTCTGATAGTTTGTATGTCTGTAATCTTTTATCTGTAATTGAGTATTCGTATTTGTCTCCAGCATGTGATGAGCAATTATTAAGTTTGTTTTTAGCTGTGCAAAAATTGCTGCAACAGTGAACAGCCCCCGTGTATGTAGCTCACGTGAGGAGCCATCAGCCTTTTCCTGGCTTTCTCACTGAAGGAAATGCTCGAGCTGACTCTCTCGTTTCATTTGTTGTTCAATCTCCAATTGAGAGCCATGCTTTTCATCATCAAAATGTGAAAGCTCTAGCCAAAGAATTTCACCTGCCATTGGCAGATGCTCAAGCAATTGTCAGACAATGCCCACAGTGCCCATCAAGCCTTCTACCCTGCCACTGGGGTAAATCCCCGTGGTTTTGGAGCCAATCAAGTCTGGCAAATGGATGTTACTCACTTTCCCCCCTTTTCTCCCTGGAAATATCTTCATGTCCCAATTGATACATATTCTGGATATATTTTTGCCACATTACAAGAAGGGGAAAAAGAAAACCATGTTCGAGCACACCTGTTAAGGTCTTTCTCTGTTATAGGAGTCCCCACCACCTTGAAAACAGACAATGGTCCCTTTTATTGCTCTATAGCATTTGCCCAATTTTGTAGTCAATAGAACATTCGACATGTTTTTGGAATACCTTATAATTCCACAGGACAAGTCATTGTTGAACGTGCAAATGGCACCTTAAAGCGTATGCTTGAAAAATTAAAACAGAAAGGGGGGTGGATATCTCCCTCTCGGATAAGGAGTCCCTACTCTCATCTGCTTTATTTACCATTAATCATCTCAACCTTATTTCTTTTAATTCTCAATTTTAACCAGATCTCAGCGTCACTTTCAGGCAGACACACACCTTCCTCGGCCGCAAGTCTATTACCGTCACTTACCTGATCCACAGTGGCACGGACCAGTCCCTTTGATCACTTGGGGCTGAGGCTACGCTGCTGTTGCTCTTCCCTCTGGTGCATTGTGGGTTCCTGCTCGTTGTATTCGTTCAGCGCTTGATGGCGTGGCACCAGGGCCTCAACAACCCAATCCCAAACTTTAAAGTTCACCTTCACGAGACCGAGCCAATGGCTCAGGGCAAGCAGGGAAGGAATAAACCCAATCCTCCAGTGACATGGGGGGCACTGAAAGGGCTGTCCAATCAAGCTCAGCAATAGTTGCAGGCTCAAGGTCTACCTGAAACTCCAGAGAATTTTTTAGCTGCTGTAATAACTGCTTTACACTTTAACTCTGTCCTGATCATTATGTGTTGCTCCCATATGTCTGCCCATTGGGGGGGCAGTGGTTCATGACATATCAGCACCCAATACATGGGTGCGCCATGCTGTGTATATGTTCGCTTTCCATGAGAAGAATGTATCATGATTTGAACAAAACTATTGAGGATGAATTGAAATAATAATGTATTTATGACAAGTGGATGGAAGCCACTTGATTGGCTTCCTTCTTGGCTCCCAGATTTGATATGGGTAAAAACTGTGTTTCTTAGCATTATATGTATAGTTGGCCTTTTAATCATTTTGGGTTGTTTTGTACAATGCCTGCCAAGCCTCTGGACAATGTTCTGCCAATCCAAAGAAACTCTGCAGCGACGCCATATGTATTATGCCTATAATAATCTTAAAACTAAAAAGGGGGAGATGTAGAGATCTGGCCTACGTAAGCGCTGGCAAATCATGCTACGTAAGCAGGCGCTGGCAAACCACACCTCCATAAGCCGCACCTCTGCACCCAACCTCCTAAGTACACATCACAGCTTTGCTAAATTCACCATATATGGCATAGCAGCTACCAGCACCAATCAGGTGTGGACACAAGGGCATGCAAGAGTTTTGTTTGCTAACTACTTTGTATGGAGCTATAAATAAAGCAATGCCTTCTGATCGCGAGGCTTCTTTCACCAGACTCCTGCCTCGTGTCGTTCTTCATGCCACCTCCCGACACAGAAATAATATGCATTGCAGCATAATTATCCTTTTCAAACTGTTCATACTCTGGGGTATTCTCATCTGGAAAATCTTTCTTTATAGTATGGATTAATCCATTCATTCCTAAGACTTAGAATCATAGAATCATAGAATCATAGCATCAGAGAGTTGGAAGGGGCCATACAGGCCATCTAGTCCAACCACCTGCTCAACGCAGGATCAGCCCTAAGCATCCTAAAGCATCCAAAAAAAGTGTGTATCCAACCTTTGCTTGAAGACTACCAGTGAGGGAGAGCTCACCACCTCCTTAGGCAGCCTATTCCACTGCTGAACTACTCTGATTGTGAAATTTTTTTTCCTGATATCTAGCCTATATCGTTGTACTTGAAGTTTAAACCCATTACTGCGTGTCCTTTCCTCTGCACCCAATGGAAACAGCATCCTGCCCTCCTCCAAGTGACAACCTTTCAAATACTTAAAGAGGGCTATCATGTCCCCTCTCAACATCCTTTTCTCCAGGCTGAACATTCCCAAGTCCCTCAACCTATCTTCATAGGGCTTGGTCCCTTGGCCCCAGATCATCTTCGTCACTCTCCTCTGTACCCTTTCAATTTTATCTACGTCCTTCTTGAAGTGAGACTTCCAGAACTGCACACAGTACTCCAGGTGTGGTCTGACCAGTGCCGTATACAATGGGACTATGACATCTTGTGATTTTGATGTGATGCCCCTGTTGATACAGCCCAAAATGGCATTCGCCTTTTTTACTGCTGCATCACACTGCCTGCTCATGTTTAGTTTACAATCCACAAGTACCCCAAGGTCTCGTTCACACACAGTGTTACCTAGAAGCGTATCCCCCATCCAGTAGGCATGCTTTTCATTTTTCTGACCCAGATGCAGAACTTTACACTTATCTTTATTAAATTGCATCTTGTTCTCATTTGCCCATTTTTCCATTGTGTTCAGATCTCGTTGAACTCTGTCTCTATCTTCCGGAGTATTTGCCGGTCCTCCCAATTTGGTGTCATCTGCAAACTTGATGAGTAGTCCCTCCACCCCCTCATCTAGATCATTGATAAATATGTTAAAAAGTACCGGGCCGAGTACTGAGCCCTGAGGTACCCCACTACTCACCTCTCTCCAGTCTGATGAAACACCATTGACAACAAATCTTTGAGTGCGGTTCTCTAACCAATTCCCTATCCACTTAACTATCTGAAAATCCAGATTGCAGTCCTTCAACTTATCCATCAGAACATCATGGGGAACCTTGTCAAAAGCTTTACTAAAATCCAAGTAAATGACATCAACCGAATTTCCCTGATCCAGCAAACCTGTTACTTGGTCAAAAAAGGAAACCAGGCTGGTCTAGCAGGATCTGTTGGAGACAAATCCATGCTGACTTCCTTGGATCACCAAATTGTCCTCCAGATGATTGCAGATCGCTCCCTTTAATATTTGCTCCATTATTTTCCCCACAACAGAGGTCAGACTCACTGGTCTGTAGTTTCCCGGGTCATCCTTCCTCACTTTTTTGAAGATCGGAATAACGTTTGCTCTCTTCCAGTCCTCCGGGACATCTGCAGTCCTTAAAGAGGTTCCGAAGATGATGGACAAGGGCTGTGCAAGTTCTCTGGAAAGTTCTTTGAGTACTCTCGGGTGCATTTCATCCGGACCAGGGGATTTGAACTCATCCAGTGCAGCTAAATGCCTCTCGACAACCTCTCTATCCATGTTAACCTGCCACCCAGACACTATCCTTTGGCTACGGCCATCTCTAGATGTGCCTAACACTTTGACCTGTGGGAAAAAACTGATGTAAAATAGGCACTAAGCCTTTCTGCTTTCTCTGCATCCTCCGTTAGAGTTTGTCCATCCGTACCCAACAGTGGGCCTATTGCCTCCTTTACTTTACGTTTGCTCCTCACATAACTAAAAAATCTTTTCTTGTTACAATGGGCTTCCCTAGCCAATCTTAGTTCACTCTCAGCTTTGGCCTTTCTGATGATTGATCTATAGTGCCTAGTAACCTGTAGGTACTCTTCTTTAGAGCTCTGTCCTTTCCTCCATTTCCTGAACATTTTCCTTTTCTTTCTTAGTTCCTCTTGAAGTTCTCTGTTCATCCAAATAGGCTTCTTAGAGCTCCTGCAATGTTTTCGTCTTTCTGGGATAGTCATTGATTGAGCATGCAATAGCTCTTGTTTGAGTAGCGCCCACCCTTCACATGCTCCCTTCCCTTCCAGCATTCTCGTCCATGGTATGACGCTCATCATGTCTCTGAGTTTATTAAAGTTTGCCCTACGAAAATCCAAAATCCACGTCTGGCTACAAGCTTCCTTGGCTCCCCATCTCAAAAGGAATTCTATGAGGACATGGTCACTTCCCCCTAGGATCCCCACCTCCTTCACCTCATCCAGCAACTCTTGCCTGTTGGGCAGTATTAAGTCCAGTATGGCTGAACCTCTTGTGGGTTCATCTACCATTTGATAAAGTACATTATGTACTTTGAAAAGCCACGAAATAAAGTTCTCTTGGGTTAGAAAAGGCAAACATTGGGTAGAGGAAGAATTTAACTTTGGGGTTGGGGTGCTCTTTACTTCCCTGCTTCCTCCAGAATCAGGATTTTCTTCTCCAGGTGGGGCCATCTCGGCTGGCTGCTTTCCAGGTCTTCACACATGCACCACAGGCTCAGCTCCCATTTCCTTTGCAGAAGGTCAGTGCGGGTCTTTCTTTTTGCACAGCTATCAAAGAGGCTTTTCTGAAGCTCTTAGCTCTGGCTGAAAAGAAAATTAATCCGTCTTCTTCTTGCAAAAAAACCGCAAGATGATCTCCAATAAGAAAAATGCAAAAAAATGCTTTTTTCGTTCCTATCCTGTTCTAGCTTTTAAACTTCACTGCCAGGTCTCAAAAAATCAAATATGCACAGAAAAAAACATCTGAGCCAACATAACCTTTTGTTGGGAAAAATCTATTCCCTTGGCAGAGTTACTGAGTCAGTTCCTGAGTCAGTTCCTGAGATCCACTTCCTCCTTCTCCCAGCTCCCAGCTCCCAGCTTTCCATCTTATATGCTTTCTCTAGCAGAAAAGGTCAGTGATAGAGGTGGTAGGGAGGCCTTTCTGTGTACTGTAGGTTCCACATGTCTGCCCACTGAGTAGTGACTAGGGACAGGACATTTTTAGTGGATGCACCTTGCCTTTAGAGGCAAGCCTGGAGACTGTTTTATGCATATTTTAGAGTGTTCAGTGGTTGGTTTATACTCTTTATGCCCACAGCTTGTTTTTAATAATCAATGTCATAGCTTTTATGGCTTTGTGGCAGTGTTCTTGCTTGTGAGCTGCATTGAACATGCCTCTAGAGAAGCAGCGTATAAATGCACTGAAAAATACATAAATTCTATTCTTTCTCTATCTGACTGTTTTCTGTCATATTAAAGAACACACGTACACCAACATCTTCCTCTTTTTTAAATAGCAGAAATAAATGAGGTTAGATAAAAAGTTGGGAAGACATTGGGAGGACAGCAATGATAAGGACAGTAATGCAAAAGACAGCACTTAGTTTCTTGTGATTCCTGCATATATTCTGTTTTTGCTGAAAGAAAGGATCCCCCAGCTGCCACTTTTAGGCATCAGCAAATATAGGCATAAACAAAAACATAAGCAAGCATATATCAGTAAACAAAGGATCAGAAGGTGGACAGCAAGTATGGGGAGAATGTTCTGATTTCTACATGACAAAAAATTCCACATAAGAAACAGAAAAGGCTAACATACCTGTCTCCCCCAAAATGAAACTTTACCCTTTAAAAAAAAAAAAAACAAGGAAGTTAATACCACAACACTGGCCAATACTTAGAAGTCATGGCAAATCTAGATTGGCTAGGTAGGAGGTCAGTTTGTGAAAGAAGAGGCAACACAAGTATATTGGCATTTAAATGGCCATGGCATTTATTAAACCCAAACAAACAGAGGGTTGGTGCAACAAGGACATGAGCTTAACTATGCAGCCCGCTGACTGCACCTGCATGCAAACCCAAAATCATCTATCACTCACCCCGCTGGGTTACAGATTTTCTAATTTTGAGTTTGCCTACATTATGGGAGAGGACCCAATGTGGAGGACCAGAGTGCACAAACCTCCCTGGTTACCTCCTGAGTCCTCTGGTCATGAGAACTAGCCACCAAGCCTATCCTGCTGGGTTTTCCCTGTGGCTCATTACCACCATCCCCTTAATGAGGTCCTCTTCCCGCCGGAAGTCCGATCGCACATCGGCTCCCTTACCTGAAACCTCATGTTCTTGTACAAACTATGCCACAGAACGAGGAATACCTCGTTCCCGCCAACCCTCAGAGTCATATAACCATTCTAACAGGGCCCACCGGATATCATAAAGCCATAAATCTTGTCCACAGTCAGACAAATGTACCCTGTTGGGGTGATACAATGGCGCAAGCTGATTGTCAATGTCTAGATGTCACACCACCCAGCCCCCAAATTTAATAACAACTTTCAAAACAGAACGATTAATTTTCACCTTGGCCCACTTGATGGCAGCTGGACTTTTCACACTCCTCCGCGATCTACGGCTCAGCAGCTCAGACCACAGCAAGACAGTACACGGCAGACATTGATGTAAAACCATTAAATCTTCTGTCACCATGTTGATCAATTAACGACCAGGAACAGAGGGAATGTCATTCTCGCCAAGCTGAATGACTACAGCCGACGGCATGCCCCACTGATGTACTGCTCTTGCCACAACTTCCAGCAATGACTTCCATCTTAAGCCGCGATGGCCAATCCAAATGACTTGTAGATGAATGTCCGAACCGAGGTGACGGTCCCAACCAGATTTGCATGCGTAAAGTCCAGCCCAATGCTGTGCCCCAATAAGAAAACCATTCGCGAAGAGGGGCATGTTCCTGGAACAAGGTACATAATTAGACAACTGTATCTGGACGTACATAAGATGCATAAGCCTTAGACTGCCACCTCCCCAATTTCATAATCTGAGCTGTAGAGGCCCCATCTTGAAAAGCCTGCGTAGCCGCACCAATTCTGAAAGAGTATATGCCATACTCCGACACGTTCAAGCCCAATTTCCATAAACAAGCCCGCAGGACTGAAATAAACTGAAAACGGGATAAACATGTCCGGTCCTTATGAATGAACATTGGCCCATTTGTTTTGGGATGGCAATGTAAAAATTTTTGTTGCCCAATGTACTGGGCAAATCTCAGACCCGGATACGCGGGGCATAAAAACAGAAACTCCTTTCCCTAGCTGGTCCGTCTTTGACTTGTGTAGCCTTAGAAACAGACCATCATTCTGAACCACTACATCACTGTAGGTCAACACCCCAGAACCAGGGCAAGACTGAGATGGGGACAAGATTTCCCCGCCCCAGAATGCCCCCAAAAAGGCCATCGTAAATGCCGAACCAAACCTCATATGTATTAAAACAAACGGACTTCAATGCCTTTAACAAACTCTTCAGCAAATCCCATGAAATCGGGCACCTCCAATCTTTTACAATTGGGTGACCCCGCCTCCAACCCATAACCGCCTTTCGAGCCAAAAACGAGGAACACGGGTCCCAGCATTGAAATAGTTAGCTAAAAAATGAAAGACCCAAAATGTGAACCCGAATAGTCCGTGGAGATGCTCCGTGTTTCCAGAGGTGAGACAAATAGCATAGTAAAACTCCTTCAGACATGGGATCAAATCCTCTAAGACCTAAATTTGCCACGCAGGAAAGGAAGCTTCTTCCCGCTCCCTCATATGCCCGACGAGTCGTGGGTGCCATGTAACCCATAATTCCTGTCCAAATTACTCGCCGCCAAGCGACCACAACTCTTCCGGAAAACCATCTGGGTTTGCGTTCGCTCACAGAGTCAACAGACAAAACCTCTCATCCTGAAAACGAGAGAGAGCATTGGCCACCTCATTGTTGACCCCTGGAACATGGGAGGCCAGAAATGTAACATTAAACTGAAGACAAGTTAACACAAATCTGCAAACGAGCCGCATGACCCTCACTGATTTAGAGGACTGTTTGTTCACTTTCCGCACCACAGCCTGGTTGTCGCACCAGAATGTAACTCATTTATTAGTAAACGAACACCCACAAATGTCCACCGCTACTAAAATCAGAAATGTTTCCAAAAACATGAGGTCACGACGCACGGCTGCGCCCCAAGAATCTGGCCACCTCCCAGCGCACCATCTGGAACCATAAACTATTCCGAAACCTAAACTGCCTGCAGCATCAGAATATACCTGCAGACTATCACCTAAGGCCAACGATGACTGGCATATGGCCACCCCATTGAAGGAGGCTAAAAATGTTTTCTAAACTGCTATGTCCTCCTTCAGCTGTCTGGATATTCTACTATGATGGTGTGACTTCTTAACTCCTGCTGTGGCATGCGCCATTCGAGCACAAAATGCTCTACCTGGTGACACCACTCTGCAAGTAAAATTTAAGTGACCAATCAGACATTGCATCTCTTTCAGAGTGCACTTCTGTTTTTTACTCATGTCTTCTAACATTCCCTTTATTTTAATCAATTTGTCATTGGGCAATATGGATGTGCCAGAAACTGAATCCAACTCTATCCCGAGATATGCCAAACAATCGGTAGGACCCTCAGTTTTTCCTCGGCTAGCGGAACACCCAATTCCACCACCAACTCTTGAAACATGGTAAGTCGATATGCACAAACTGGAGAATCTCTTGGGCCCACAAAAAGAAAATCATCCAGGTAATGAGTGACATGTTGAAACCCATCCTTCTCTTTCATGGCCCACTCCAAAAATGTGCTGAATTCCTCAAAAGCTGCGCAAGCTATTGCACAACCCATGGGCATCACTTTATCGACATACCAAGATCCTGGAAACAAAAACCTCAAAGGCCGAAATCGTGAGGGTGCACCGGAAGCAACCGGAATGCTGACTTAATGTCGCATTTTGCCATAAGGGCACAGTTGCCACAAGTCCGCTGCCCAATCAAACGGCGCATACCTGACCGTGCAAAGTTCTGACGCTATCCCATCATTCACGGATGTACCTCTTGGGTACGATAAATGATGAATTAATCTAAATTCACCCGGTGCCTTCTTAGGCACAACCCCCATGCCAGAAGGTCCAGCTGCTCCCGACCCGCCATCCTTTTTTCCAGAGGGCCCGGCCCCTTGAAAGGGCATCTGACTACCAACCTTAGTACCGCAAGGAAGTGGGTGACCGCCCCCACAAGCTTCACACTTGTGGTCAAAGTGGCACCGTCTGCGCCTGCAACCTTTATTATTAAAATCCCAACAAGGGAGCCCGGAATCACACCTCCCAGCCCCCCCCCCCCGTATTGACCCCGATCTTTGGGTCTCTTGGCACCATCCAAGTATCAGGATGTTTAATATCCCAGCGGGCATCTGGGTTCAGTGATGCCAACTCCTTAAAGACCCGATCACAGTCCATCGCAGCAGCATCACCTGCGATGTCACGGGCTTCAAGAATATGAGATAGATACCGGCTTAAATGCCATGCCCTCTCAGGGTATGATCCCCCGACAATGGTTGCATACACGGCATATCCCTTCAACCAATTGTCAAATGACCTTTCACAATCGGCAGCCGCTTTCCGCTTTTTCCTGTCCCTGCGACTACCTGAATCACCGCCTGTCTCTTGACTTGGTATTAAAGAAAAGAAATCCACAAAATAGCCTTCTAAAGCTCTCTCACAGATTTTTGCCTTCAAGTGGGCACCGGGCAGGGCATCTGACACCTTACACTTCACCGGAGGTTTCCTATCCTGTTCAGGGATGCCTGCTTCAGGCAACAACTCCTTCATATTGGACCTGCAGAAGTCCATCAATTTTGGGATTCTAGGTACATAGGCACTCTCAATCCAAAACCAGCCCTCCCGCAGCCATCCCCTCAATACTATGAAGAGGACTCTCCCGACGATGCGCTGCTACGCATCGACCTTCTGCGTTTGTTTCCTTTGGATTTTGAGTGCACCCTGTACCAGGATCCGGTCCGCGGATCTGCCCTTGAGGATACCCTTGAAGTGCCACTGGAACCAGTGCTTGAAGCCCCTGATGGGCTCAATCCGTCCCCAGATGACCCCCGTTTATGTGCCAGGGCCATGTGCTGTAAAGCCCGTACATAGCCCCACCAAAAGGCGCTGGAAGATTTAGAACCTTTTTCCGTGTGCATGCGCTTTCCGTAATCCCCTGAAGTCATGGTGGAATCACTTCGCTCATCATCCCTGGCTGATGATGACCTAGATGAGGAACCGGATTCTGCCTGCGCCCTAATCCTGCTGGCCACAGGAGCCTTGCTTCTGTGACTACCCCTGCCAGCAACCTGCTTGCCCCTGTGGGTGAAACGACCTAGTTCTCTCACCGCCTCTGAAGCCTGCTCAGTCGCAGGCCGGCTTTTAGCTGCAAGCCTGGCATGAGACCGCCTGAAAGGGGGTGCGGCTAACCAATCTGCTGCTGTCAAAAAGCCCCACCCGCTTAAAGCCGCCTGTCAACACAAAGGAAGAAGGGACTAATTCCCTTCAAGCAATCAGCCTTAATGAGCTGGGAAGAGGCTTAATAAAACTGTGCTTGTTAAAGCCTCTCTCCCAAAGCGTTGCCACACCAAACCTGACCAAAGGATGCTTGAGCAAAAGTTTGCCCGCGTCCACGGCGAAGAGGCGGGAAGCAGACTCAGCAGCATCCTAAAAGGATGCTCTAAACCCCGCCTCCTCGCCGTGCATGCTACAGCACGCATGGCCGCCAGTGTCGTGGCTTTTCCCCCCACCCTCCACCAGCCAACAAACGGCACAGGTAAATCTATGAAGATAGGTTGAGGGACTTGGGAATGTTCAGCCTGGAGAAAAGGAGGTTGAGAGGGGACATGATAGCCCTCTTTAAGTATTTGAAAGGTTGTCACTTGGAGGAGGGCAGGATGCTGTTTCCGTTGGCTGCGTTGAGCAGGGGGTTGGACTAGATGGCCTGTATGGCCCCTTCCAAATCTATGATTCTATGATTAGGCTATGCTGAAATGCCAATTACCAACAGTATGTTACTTTAAAAAATTAACAGCTATACCACTATAACTTAAAATCAGTAGCTGGCATATGGTAAGATTTTTTTTAAAGGCCCCAAAAGTTATCTGACCATTGCAGTGGTAATGATAACTCCACATAGAATCATCCATGTGCTGAAGCAGGTTGGAGTCTCCATCATTTTAAACACAGGTGTATTGAAAAACCAGGAATAGGCAAGATGGGTGCATTACTCCATCATACAGGTTCAAGGTTTTGGTTTTAACTGTCAAGGCTATACACGGTCTGGGTTTTGCCTACCTGAGGGACCACTTTTCTCCTTATGCTCCCCAAAGGGCTTTTTTTTTGTGGGTATGAATTTGCTGGTTGTCCCAGGGCCCTGGGAAGTGTGCCTGGCCTCGATCTGGGCCAAGGCCTTTTTGGTCCTGGCCCCAACCTGTGGAATGAGCCCTCGGAAGAGCTAAGGGCCCTGATGGAGCTCTCTGGGTTCTGCGAGGCCTGCAAGACAGAGCTCTTCCACCAGGAGTTTGGTTGAGGCCAGGGTAGTAAGATCGGTACCCTTTCCTTTGTACCCATTTATACCTCTTGTATCTGTAGCCCTTCCAGGCCAAACATCACCTGTGGTCACCAATCAGCACAACAGCTACTCAGAAGGTCTGAGGTTTGCATTGGGGAAAGTAGTCTGAGTGTTGTTGCCACCATTGATAGATTGTACTGGGGGTTTTATGTTGTTTTTATCTTTTTAATGTAAACTACCACAAGCAGGCTGTGCCAGGAGAGGCAGTCTATAAATATAAATATAAAATAAAATATAAAATAAACATGGATCTTTGTATAGGCTCTTTTGTTATAATTGAACCTTGTTAATTACTATTGGCTGCTCTGAATTGCTTTGATCTACTGCTGAACATTTAAGTTAAATATTTTGTTGGTTGTTTTGTGGATCTTTGTTAAATGGTTTGAATACCATGTTTAGTAGAATAGTGGTAAAGAAATACTGAAATAAATAAAACTAATCCTGGGAACACAGACACATGCACACACACACACACTTACACACATATACAACCTCCAAGTAAGAAATAGTGGCCGCAACTGAACACGGCCACCGTTGACGTGGTGGGGGTGCCCAGGAGCGGTGTGGACCCAGCCGCATTATCGGGCTATGCCGCGGCTCGAAGTGCGGGGCCGCCCGCCTTAAATAGGCCAGGAGTGGGCAGCCCACCTTCTTTCCCTGGACCACGCCGCCCGGACAGCTAGCTGTTTGGGCTGCGAAGTGAGGTAGGGGCGGGAGCTGGAGAGGCACATGTCACTCTGGGTGCTCACCTTTTCCAGCAATAAGGACAGGGAGGGGGTGGTAGGCAGTTAGGAGGGCTTCTCCCCCCCCAATCTGTGGGAAAGCAGGATGCCTCGCCACCTGAAGCCGGCCTCCAAAGGCGGCTGCGGCAGGGAAGGGCCAGACGGTAGCACGGAGGGCCACGGGGAGGCGGCATGGCAGACAGACCCCCACCACGCAGTCCAGGGCAGACGGACGGAATGGTTCTCCAGGGCCTCATCCCTCCGTGAGGGCTGGGAGGGGCGCAGGGGCTGGACATGCACAAGTGCAGCAGGGGGCGGCCGGGTGGAGGTCCAGGAGGCCTCCTTCGATGACATGGCCTTGTCGAGGCTGCCGCAGCCCGGCTAGGTCCCCCTCTCCCTGGGGGAGCCAGAGGACCGGGTGGGCTTGGGGAGGGGCCGGGGCAGCCCAGGATGTGGCCTCCACACCTGGCACTAGTGGGGCAGGGTCAGGGGACAGTGCCCCAGCCAAAGAGGCACCCCACAGCATGGGGGGTTCCAGGCAGGCAGCCTGCGCCTGAGGAGCAGGTGGGCTGCACGGCAGGTCATGTTCCCCTGTGCAGTCCACTCACGGGGCCCGGGTGTCACGTTCCCCATCACCCGTGGTTTCTGGGCAGACAGGCGGGGTGGGCAAGCGAGCCTCCACCCTGAAAGCCAGCAGGGCATGGCAGACATGGGGAGCCAGCCCCACGGAAGGAGGGTGGCGGGCAAGTCAGAAGCTCGCCTGAGAGGTCCTGTTCCCCAAGCGGTACGCCACTGAGGCTTTGGGGTAAGTCAGCCAGGAAGTCGGGAGGCACCCGCTCGGCAGGGTCCAGCTCCAGCGGCGGGGAGCGGCGTGGGCACATGGGGTCTGGCGGACACGCCTCAGGTCCCCCTCGCCCCTGCACTGCCCCAGCAGGCACCTCCGGCGGAATGCAGACAGGTCCAGTGGGTCCTCCACCCACCCCTCCGGGGGGCATCTTTCCCGGTATCTTTACAACGTGTTGGAGGCTTGGGAAGTAGGGGGTGAGGAGGCAGCCATGGACTACGACAGGGAGTTCCGTGAGCTCGCCTCCCACAGCGCCTCCACGCGCTGGGATCTCAGGCTGCATGATGCCTGGATCATGCAGGTGGGACCCAGTGCACGTCAGAAAAAGGAGCACAGCAAAGCCAGTTCCTCAGGTCCAGTTCAGAAGCTGTCTGGCTTGGTCTGTTGGGACTACAACAGAGGCAGTAGCAAGCGCCACAGGTGCCGCTTTGAACATCGATTCAAGACTCGTAGTGGTGGGCACACTAAGGCATCCTGTTCCCAGCCCTACTCCTCGCAGCCCTTTTGAGGGACCCAATCCTCCGGGAGAAAGGCCGGGGGATCAGGTACCACAGCGCATTCCACTGCGCCGAAATTTGGCTGATGCTGAGGAGCAACTTCGTAGTTTGGCTCCGACTCTGTCAAGGTGCCTGTGCTTCTGGCCTGGTTGGAGCATTATCCTGACCAGACGGCCGCCGCTTACTTGGTTGCTGGATTTACAGAAGGTTTTAGGATCCCATTTACTGGTGATCGGGTAGCCTCCACAAGTGGGAGCCTGCGGTCTGCCCGGGACCTGCCGGACGTGGTGGTGGCCAAGTTAGCAAAGGAGCGGGCCGCCAGCCACATCGTTGGACCCTTCAACACACCGCCGCTTCCCAACTTAAGGATTTCCCCTCTTGGCGTGGTGCCGAAAAAGACGCCCAGGGAATTCCACCTCATCCAGCACTTGTCATATCCGAGAGGCGGGTCAGTGTATGACTTCATCCCTCCAGAGCTGTGTGCTGTGAAATATATTCCGTTCAATGCGGCGGTTGCCATGATTCGCAGGTGCAGCCGGGGTGCACTGCTCACAAAATGCGATGTGCAATTGGCCTTCCGCCTCCTGCCCGTCCACCCAGACAATTTTTGCCTCTTGGGCTTCCGGTTCTGCGAGGGATGGTACGTAGATAAAGCCATGCCAATTGGTTGCTCCATTGCCTGTGCAGCTTTCGAAATGTTCAGCTCCTTCCTAGAGTGGGCGGCCAGGTCCGTGGGCGCTTCAATGAGCTGACTCACTATCTGGATGATTTTTTGATGGCGGGACCTGGGAGCACAGATGCCTGTTCCGCTAGGTTGCAGGTGTTCCAGGACATCATGGCAGAATTGGGGTTACCATTGGCCGTGGACAAAACCGAGGGTCCCGCCACCAGACTCACATTTTTGGGCATTGAACCGGGACATCCCGGTTGGCGGCGGACAAGCTGGACTCCCTCCAGGGTCTGATACAGGGCATCCACAGCAGGTGGAAGTGCACGCTGCGGGAGATTCAGGTGCTGTTAGGGCACCTGAATTTCGCCTGTAGGGTGGTCACCCTGGAAGGGCGTTCTGCTTTCGCTTGTCTTGTGCAACTCGTGGGTTGGCTCGCCCTTCCCACTTTGGGAGAGAATGATCTGCTGACCATGACTGGACGTCAGCTGAGTGTAGCCATAGCAGAGGACCTGACGATCCTGTGGCAGCGATTGCTGAACACCGTATTCCTTTGGTCCGAGATGTTGGACCGGTTGGTTTGGAGGAACGCCATATGGCCCGATCACGTGAATTGGGCCAAGCAGAAGGCGAACAAGGCCGCTTTAAAGATGGTACTCTCCTTAGGGGGTGCGGTCATCCTGCATTCTGACATAACTTTCTGTTCCCCGCTTCTTTTTCGGGCCGATGGGGTCCACCTCTCTGAACGGGTTGTGACTTATGGTTGGCCAACGTGCGGTTGGTTTTGGAAAAGGTTTTATCTGAGGGTTGGCGGGAACAGGGACCAATGGTTCCTGTCCAGTGGCGGGTTATGCAAGGTAGGGAGCCTGTTGGTGGGGAGCCCGTTGGGGGGTCTCGTTAATGAGACTGGCCATGGCCTACCTGGCTGGGAGGCCAGGGGCCCGGGGCCAAGCGAATGGGGGGGGGGCTAATGGAGGCGGACGCCCTTTGGGTCCTCATATGTCGCTTCCCAGGGATCCCGTGGCGGAAGGCATCCCATCCTCCCGGCTGGGAGTGAGGTGTGGAGCTGGAGCACTGTGGTTCATGGTGGTCAGCCGGATGGCTGACGAGGTGAGGCTCCCTTACCTGCATGCGGGCCAACCCTCTGTAAGGAGGGGCCCAGGTTAATAAACGGCTGCGGCCTATTTGTTGCCAAAAAACTGGGCTCGTGTCGTCACTGGGATAGTCGCTACCTGCTAGTCAATTACTTTTGCTAAAAGCTGTCAGGGATTTCTTTGCAGTAGAGAACTTGCCAGCTACTGTTTCTGTTTCGATCAATTCTGCAACACAGCCCTGATTTTGCTGTTCCAGTTTTATTTCTTGTCTCTTGTTAGGAATATTCCCCAGTGGAAACATCTTTCGAAATCAGAAGAGAAGCATACTGTGAATAGGGATTTTTGCTATTAGGATCACAAAGCATTTTTTAAAAAGCAGTCTCAGAAGGCAGCTGTTTTGGTCTGTAGTAGAACAGATAGTTTCCAGTTCAGTACCACCTTAGAGCCCAACAAGAGTTTCAGGATGAGCTTTTGAGAGTCCTAAGTTCCATTACAAAAAAATAGCAATGTCCTTCCTGCTTTTCCACACCACTTATCCCTGCCCCCCTTTTCTTTTCTTTTCTTTTCTTTTCTTTTCTTTTCTTTTCTTTTCTTTTCTTTTCTTTTCTTTTCTTTTCTTTTCTTTTCTTTTCTTTTCTTTTCTTTTCTTTTCTTTTCTTTTCTTTTCTTTTCTTTTCTTTTCTTTTCAAGAACATTTAATACTCACACTCACTGGGCTCTTTCGAATTTCAGTTCCTCATCTTCTTCAATTCCTTGTAAAATCCTGTTCATTGGCTGTGTTGAATAAACCTTTCTGGGGAGACAGCTTGATTTTTATTTTGAAAACTCAAAATAAATTCTCAAACCATTACATGTAGCTGAACTAAATTCCATTTTTAAAAAAAGTAATGTCCTTAATGTTCCTGTAGTTTGGATTTGGAGAAACATTTTCACATTCAAAATATTGACTCAAAATATTGGATTTCAAGTTCTAAGTGTAGGTCTTGGAAGTGACAGTTTTAGCAAATTTGTGAATAACATTAAGATTGCTGGTATTTATGACTGATTTTGGCTGACATAAAAATCTATCAAAATATGCTTGTCTCTAATCTTCAAATGCCAGTCAATGCCTGTAAGGATAATTGTGAGCTTCCCCCATCAGGGACACACAACTTTATTCATTTTCTAGTAAGTTTGTCTGTCTGAGAACTGTTCACAAGGCATTCCTGCATATGAATTTCAGTGGGTTTAGACTGGAGTAATTCTGCATGATAAAGGATGCCCATGCATGTGCTAGAGCTTCTGCAATATGTATTGGAGCTCCGATATATAAGGGATCACTGAAACAATCTGATTGGTGAATGGTTTGGTGAAGAGAGGGGGATGTGGCACAGTGGCAGAGCATCTGTTTGGCATACAGGAGGTCCAGTCAAGAATTAGGTCATAGGGGAGGGGAAGGACCTCTGTCTGAGTCTCTGGAAAGCCGCTGCCTGTCTGAGTTGAGAATGCTGACAACAAGGGTCTGATTCAGTATAAGGCAGTTTCATGTATTCATATGTGTATGACATGAATATGGAAAAACATGAAACAAACTAATGCACAGCTGATTACTACCAATAAAGGGGAAAAGACAAATGTTGATGTGAACAAAGAATGGCCATGGTTTGGCAGGGCCACAGTTGACGCGGCAGGGGGAGAAGGAGGAGGAAGAAGTGTCAGTGTCAGCAGGCAGTGGCAAGGGGAGAGAGCATCATAGCAATGTGGAGGGCAGGGGCTAGGGCTTATAAGAGCCATGTGCCCCGTGATCACCCTCTTTTGCTGCCTGGGGAGCCAGAGGACAGAACGCTGTCCAGAGACTCGGAGGAGGAGGCCTTGCCTCAGGAGGGGGTGAGCAGAGATGGCTTCACCGGTGAGAGGGAAGCACTCTGTTTGCCTTAGGCTGTGACGGAGCGGGTCTTAATAATCATTTTAAAAAAACAGACAAGAGGCACATACCGGGCAGCAGATGATGGTGAGGAGTGACCCGGGCAGTAGAGTAGCCTGGAGAGTAACGACAGACGTCAGAGGAGATGGCCAGGTCACGATCCTGCACCCTGTGTGGTGAGGCTGTGGTCGCAGTCTCTGACGCAGGGCGTGAGGCTGGGGATGCCGCCGGTGGATGGGGCCGGATCTGGGCAAGTGTGCTGCGGGCCCGGGAGGCCTGGGCAGTGGATGTTCCTGGGGCTCTCACCTCAAGCTCCAGTGGGCAGGTCACTGTGAATTGAAGTGGCCAGCACTCGTGGATATCATTGTCAGGGAGGTTTTTGTGGCGGGCCCCCTGGTGATTCTAGTTATCCAATTGGGAAAGAATTATCTTCCGGAAGTCTCCGGGAATGGGAATTCCACGGCATTTTGGAGCGATGGAGTCCATCTCTCAACTCCAGGAATAGATTTGTGGTTGGGCAGTTTGGGCTCAGCACTGCAGTTATAGTACAAGGGTAATTTGGGGTTGGTGGGAACGAGGCCCGAGTCGCCTCATCCTGTGGCAGAATAGGGGGCACGAGATAGAGTATTTGGCAGGGACCAGTTTGCGTACTGGGACCTGAGGCAGGGGTCTCAATAAGAGACCAGCTGAATCTGAGTGTGGCCTTACCCGGCTGGGAAGGCCAGGGGCTCAGAGCCAGGAGGTAGGAATGGTTGGATGAGATGGACACCCAACAACCATGACCGGCCTCCTCCTTGGGGAGGGTTTCAAGGGGCAAGGGATCCTTCCTCCCGGCTGTGAGGAAGGGGGACCCAGGGCGCCCCTTGAGCCCACGTTAGCAGCCGGACGACTGCGCAGGGATTACTCTACCTCGTGCCAGGCCAACCCCTAGTTGTGTTGTTAATAAAGCTGTGGCCTTTTTACATACCAAAAGCCGACTCACATCTTCTTGGACTGAGTACATCATGCCAGTCAAACCAAGAAGATTTTGCGAATTCATGAGATTGGCTACATTAATCAATATATATGTTGATAATTCCATTTGCTGCACAAAAATCTTGATAAAATTGCTTTTCTGCATTACTATTGGCCATTTTATTCTAACAAAATTTATTACTCAGTACTTACATTGCTATTACTGGGAGTGCAATATTTCAAATGCAAGATAAGCTGCAATGTGAAGGATTTACATCTTTTATTCCAAGCAAAAAGAAGAGACTGAAAGAATCAGAAAGTAAATTTGTAGATCAAGATGTGAAAAGCTGATCAGGAGAGAAATTGTTGTGTAAGTTTTTTTTTTTTTTTTAAGCAATACCAACATTGTATGCTGACCCTCATTGACAGGGAATGATAGACAGACTTCAGGATTCAGGAGCACCCAGAATAATTGATTTTTATACCCCACTTTTCGCTACCTGTAGGTGTCTCAAAGTAGCTCACAATCACCTCCCCTTCCTCTCCCCACAACAGACACCCTGTGAGATAGGTGAAGTTGGGAGAACTCTGAGACAACTGTGACTAGCCCAAGGTCACACAGCTGGCTGCATGTGAAGGAGTGCAGAATCAAACCTGGTTCTCTAAATTAGAACCCACCACTATTAACCACTACACCACACTGGCTCTCACACCAAGTTGGCTTAGATCGATTATGCATGGGGGGGAAAGGGTGGGCCGGCACTCATATGGCAGCAGGACTAATCCCCGCTTCCACATGACATTACCACTGGCCCAGCACACTGCCAGGCTTGTCACACTTTAGGGATCCATTGCCCCACATTAAGGGAACATGGATACTTCTCGCATTTACTTACCCACCCTGGCAACTAATAGGGCCTAGCCAGGCACAGGCTCATGTGCACACAGAAATGCTGGGCCTTCTGGGCCTCGTTCCTCCCTCACTACATCAGGTTGGCAGGGACAAAAAATGCCCCAGTTGACTCCATGGTGCTTTGTGGCATTTATTTCTTTGCAGGAAGGTTGGCACGCAATCCCATCTTCATGCAAAGAAACCCTCTGCTGCCCCCCTGCATGGTGGAACCTTTGCATCCCAGGCTGCATTTGCCCTTAGAGACCCATCAGTATCGTTGTGATATCAAGAGCCCTAAAATCCTCTGTATACTCATCTTTGACCTATTTGCATGGCTAGCTACTAAACATGCCCACCATTACAGAACGGTACAGACAGACCTGGAATGAAGGCCAAGAATAAGGACAGGAACAAAGAGGTAAGCAGTACAGGTTGGAGAAGCAGATAGAGGAGGAGGAAGTAGGAGTAATGAGAAAGAAAGAGGGGGCACAGCCAACTGGAAAGGGAAAACAGGCCTAGATTTCACTTGCCCAGGCAGCCACAGCCTATCTGCAGCCCACATTTTCATGAATATTTTGCAGGCAATGTGCTAATTTTAAATAGTGCTATATACAGAATGTACACTGACAGGTCCAAAGACTGTTCCTGCTGGATGAAACCCAATTTCCTTTTTTTTTTTGCCTCAATTTCTTATAGCAAAGCCAAGAAGTTTGTTCTCTCTTTTTTGCTTTTATTCCCTTTCAGTTAAATGTGAATGCTGAAAGGATAATGTTTGCAGCACCCAAGCACAGGCAAGCAAACCGCATCTTCTGCAGCTGATTAAGTGTTGTAGCTGAGTCATTTACCATCTACTTGAACTGTTTATTGTAAGCATCCTTCAAGACTGAAAACATTGTTTTTAATTATGCAGTTTGGTAACGAACCGAAACAACATACCACAATGGTGGCATAAATTAAAAGTTATTGTTTTCTTCCCTCGTGAGAAACTGGAAGTACTGTTTCCTTTCCCCCATCTTTACAGGATGTGATAATGGAAGCTGCTTTGGCTTGTGCCAATGAGCTCAGAAACTGGATTGAAAGGGCATAATTCCATAAAGAGCTGTCTCATTCCGCTGCTCAAACAACAACAGCAGACTATGGGGCCTATTTGTTCTATATCATCAGCTTTTTCTACCTTAAGAGATTCAGTTTATCTCTTGAGTTGACAGTTTCTGACTTCTTCACTGGCTTAATATATCAGACTGAGGGCCAGAAAAGAGAGCATAGAGGCCAAGGCCCTTTCGTGACAGTCATACATGGAACTATTCTCCATAAATTTGTTGAATCCTCTTTTAAAGACATCTAGTTTTTATCTGTGTCAGTCACTCTGGCTATGTGCATGTCAGAAAGAGAAACTGAGTCTCTCTGTGTGTTTTTATGTTTTCCACTAGAAAAAAAGAGAGTGGATGTAACATTGATGTCTCTGACATACATGCTTTGGGTTATAAGGGTTGTGTGTGTGTTCACTTGGTGAATATTTTATATAAGCTTAGTTTCTTGGCATTATCTTTTGGCAGAGTTTGAATATGCAGAGAGAAAAAAATGTCTTGCAAGGGAATGGCAACCAGGAACCAGGCAGTCTTTGAAATGATGCCCTGACCAATCAGCAGCAGACTGCTTCGCTATGTCAGCATTGGAGGTACAGGGCAGGAAGTTAGTCCAGCAAAACACAGAACATCTACACTTAATACTGGGTTATTAAGAGTGGTTTTCTCAATGTAGTGACTTATATCCTGAGCCTCCGGGGAGGGCGGTATATAAATATAATAAAAATAAATAAATAAATAAATAAAATCTGGATATTGCAGGGGAAAGGTAGTGTCACCGTGGATCAATCACAGAAGTTGTAGAGGGGAAATTTAAAGCACTAAATATCAAAATGGAAATCAAATAACTTGTAGATTACTTTCTTTAATTCAGGGTCACCAGGGATAAAAAGCCCAGTTTAGATTCAGCCCAGGGCTATGTTCAGAAAAGCAGGCTTTCCCTGAAAACCTGGGTGCACCAATGGGGTCCCAAAGTTCAATAAAATGAATAATTGGCCTCTGTGCTGGACATGGCCTAGCAATCCCTAAAATGCATTGGTGGGGGAAGAGCTGCTGAGAAGAAAAGAAGGCAGTGTACAGAGGAAGCTGGGGCAGCACATTTGTAGTGTTTGTAGTGGCAGGAAGCCTATAGCCAGTCTGGTGCTCAGCAGATCCTCAAATCAATGGACACAATGAGAGGGGAGAAGGGGCTGGAAGATGAAAAAGCAGTGTTTGGGCTGGGAGGCAGTCTGCAGACAGCTTCCTTCCATGGTGCAAGGAGAACAAGAAGTGGTGAGAGTGGGGTAGACGAGAGGGCAAGGGCAAGGTAAAGAGAAGTGCTGGAAGTAAAAGAGGAGGAGGAGGGGGTAGAGAATGGGGGCTGGGCTATAGGTGTGTCAGAAGCCAGTACAGAAAGCAGGGGCCACTGGGGGGGATTTCCTCACAAATTGTGTATGTGTACCTGTGTGTATTTATATCATTCTAAACACTTCCTTCCCACTGAGGATTAGAAAGACTAGAGGGAATAGGATATGAATAGGATATGAATAGGATGAATCTTCACAGTTGCAGAGGGAAAAGGGGGAAAGTGAGGGTTAAGAAAAAAATGAAATTAGGCTTGCCAGCTCTGGATTGGGAAATACTTGGAAATTCTGGGGGTGCAGCTGGGAGTAGGCAGGATTTGGGGTGGGGAGGGACCTCTGTGGCTTACAATGCTATGGAGTCTACCCTCCGAAGGAGCCATTTTCTCCAGATCAGTTATCTGTGGCCTGGAGATGAGCTATAAATTTCAGGGAATCCCCAAGTCCCATTAGGAGACTGGCATCCCTAAATGAATCCCACCAAATCTGTTAACATGATATTTGTGCTTGAATAGACATTGAAACTTAAAGGGTGGGAACAGATCTGAAGTGTTACACATTTTTTGCTGTCATTTTGGAATTGCCTTAACTTCCCTGTCTTGTTGACTAATCTGTTCATTCTGGAGGCAAGTAGGGAGGAAGTCTGGTCAAAGGGGCAGGAAATTTCCAAATGAACCAGTTAGGACACTGGGAAAAGGTATATTTGAATAGATCAATATTTGATCAGTCTCAGTGAATGTAGAGTGAGTTGAAGCAAAATCTAACTTTAGTTTTTGTCAAAGGATTGTTGGCACCCACTTTCAATAATGGGGTTCATATGTATAGTCATAACAAAGAGAATGTTTTGAGCAAGTACACTACCATTGTGAGAACCCAATTACCTCCAGATATCTGGAATATATAGCAAGATTTACAGGTCACAGGTAGGCTTATTTTAAAAAGAGCTGTAATATTATCCTATGCTATTCCAGAGAAATATGGAAACAAGCTCTGAGAAACAATGATACAAGTGAAGTCTCTGTTATGTGGAACTTGTCAGGTTTTATTCTAGGCTCAGTCATGCTCCACTATAAAAAGAACCTCTAATTTAAAAAGGTAAATCTTGGACTGTTTTCTAAAGTAATCTGGCCTTATTTCACATGTAAGTCATATAATATTCCTGTCTTCTCACAGTCTTTGTCTTCAAGCCAAATGAAACCTGACAGATTCTCTGTATACTTGAATGTGACACCAAGTGAAGCTTCAGGGAGCATGAACTCAGAGGAATGGAAACCAAATCAGTCTTTTTCTTAAGCTTCATTTAAATTTATATATCTCGATTTGGGTCTCTTAAGGGTGAATTGTAAGACAAACCAAAGACGACATATGTGTATCATTCTAAATGTATTCTGAGTGGGCAGTACAGTTCTACTAATTTTGATGGGTCACATGAATGAGACCAAATGTGGAACATGAAATGACAACATTGCCATATAGGAGCTGAAGATTTTAAAAAAGTAGAAAGCCAAAGTAAAACTTGAGTTGGAAATATATTTAGAGATGATAGGGGATCCCATAGAGCAGGCTTTCTCAACCAGGGTTTCATGGAACCTTGGAGTTTCTTGACGGACTTACGAGCATTTCCCAAATGGGCGATAGTTGATTATTTTTTATATATTTTAAAAATTTATTAAACATTTATTGGGTGATATGACCATATATAATCATGGGCCTGGATGGGCCTGGAGGGGGTAGGAAGGGGAGGGGTCCCAGGTAGGCATGTAAACTCCTATGTTTCCCAAGCATATTCTGCAGCATCATACCACTTTTGAGGTTTCTCAAAGCCTGAAGAATGTTTTGGGGGTTTCTCAATGGTAAAAAAGTTGAGAAAGGAGTTGGTACCATTTACCTTGACAAACTTTAAAAAATGCTTGTAACTTTAAAAAAATGAAAGTCCACAAAGGCTGTTGCTAAGCAACCATATCTAAGCTTGGTTTCTCAGTACAGGGGGGCAAGCCACTCTTCAGGGTGGCTTTGACCTTTGAGGGAGGGCTCATTGTAGCTAGGCAGACTTGGCAACAACCACTGGGTGACTTGGTGCCACCAACTGCATGACTCATCTGGGCTTGGCTGTTTCTTAACGTTCAACAGCAACCAGTTACGATACGATAACATTTATTGTGTTTAGCCAAAGGCCATTACAAAACATAATTAAAAACAATATGGTACAAATATGGATAAAACAATATTTCTCCAATATTGTGTACATAAAATTGTAGACAAGGGCTACTGAGTTACAATTTAAAAGAAACATGGTGTATCAAGGTGGGGACACCTGTAAAACAGCTTTGGCTCGGATCTTCCTGGTGGCCAGAGCGAAAAGTGCCAACCTATATGAAACCAGCATCCAGTTTATTAAAGTAATATAGTGGTTAGAGCTTCAGAGTAGAATCTGAGAGATTGAGGTTCAAATCACCAGTCTGTCATGGAAGTCACATATTTTTAGCTAAACCTACCTCACAGAGTTGCTGAAGATAATAAGGAGCAAAGCATAATAATGTAAGCTCCTTTAGTCCTCACTGTGGAGAAAGCTGGAGTATAAAGGAAGTAAATAAGTAATAAATATAGCTGAAAATGTAAAGAAGATAAAAGATATGTTGGTGAATAGCCTAAAAGAGAATGAGGCAGAGGATTGTCAGGAGGAGCAAAAAGATAAATAATGTGTGGAGGGGGATAAACAGATATGCAGCCCCAACTCCTAGATGGTTTCTTACCATGCAACCATTCAATTTTCCTAGGTAGGGGGATCTGAAGACAGGAGAAGATAAAGTTGAGTTGGCGATTGGGTGGGAAGAAGAGAAGGATGTGGGGGAAAGGCTACAGAGGCTTTCAATGAAGGAGAAAGGAAAATAATGGGGAAGGGGAAATGAGATGTGGGTTCCCACTTGTAACCATATCATTCTCTCACAATGAAACTTTACACTCAATCTTTCTGGCCAGGAGACAAGTGACTAATATGTAAAAATGGAAAGAGCTCTAACCACTCTATTGTGGATTCAGCGACATCAACTCATATTGCCAGTAATTTTAAAGGAACATCTTCTTGGTTTGATTCCGAATGATGGGTCCAGAAAAACAATCTATGACAACTTTACCAATAACTACGTACCGAATTCTCTATTAAGCTTGCCTCCAGCTATTTTTGTTTGTTTGTAAAAATGGGTTCCTTTGAGTCCAATGCAGTGAGTCACATTATCAACAATTTGGAATATTCTAGAACCAAGAGGCCTGTTTTTATCCCAGAAAGAAGGGATGAAGTCTGATGTGTATAAAAGTGGAAAGGATTCTTTTGTTAAGGGAGAAGCTAGAGTGCAGAAAATGAGGAAATCCAGGCATACATCCTCAAATATTCTAAGGAGGAAGAAAGCTCTCTCTCTCTCTCTCTCTCTCTCTCTCTCCTTCCCTGGCTTGGAGTGACAGAGACATTGACTAATTTAAGAGAGGGGGTTACAACAATGTGTCATGAACAGAAGGGGGAAAGTGAAATCTGGTAATTTTAAATTTATTCTGCCAATCTCTAACATTACTATAATAGAAATATAATTTAGACCTAAGGAAAATGGTGGAGCTCCATTCTAGCAGTAAAAACATTTCCTGGAGCAGATTGTGGCTCTTATCACGAACTGTTGGTGCCCAAGTTGAAAGTCAGATTATGTAATATCAAGAAAAATGTAGCGCCAAAGACGTTTGATGTCCCCAAGATTCTGCCAACATATGCCATAGAAGTGAAGAACAAATTTGAACTGCTTGATACTACTCAGAAGCTACCTGAGGAATTGTGGCAAGAATTTCAGTATAATATAAGGTGACCAGATTTTAACATTGGTAAAGTGGGACACCATTGACCGGGGAGGGGGGGGGTTCTTGATTAAAAATTTGGTCTATAGGGAGCAGCAAAAAATTTCATAGAACACAAAAATAGTATTGTAATATATATATATATATAGCAACATAAGTACAATTTGCCAGGTACCCCCAGATGTCCCTCCAAAAGTGGGACAATCTGGTCACCTTAGTATAATAAAGCAATAGAAGTTGCTTTAGAACATATACCATACAAAAAGCCAGAAAGAAGATCCGATTGGTTAATATCTGACACCATCAAAATTGCTGAAAAATGAAGAGCAGCAAAAGCTGCTGGCATGAGAGATGAATTCAGGAGGCTAAATGGAGATTTTCAATGTGCTGCTATTTTGCGTAAGGAAGCGTATTGGGTGCAACGATGCAAGCAACTGGAAGAGGAGTGTACTAGAGGCCACACCAGAAGCCTCTTTGCTCAGGTGAAACAAGTTTGGAGCAACGTCACTGCTCGTAAAGTGACCATCAAAGACAAGAATGGAAAAGACTTGATTGACCAAACCAACATCAAGGATCGGTAGCAACAATATGCAGAAAAATTATATGCAAACACCAAGGTGCTTCAGTCACCAGCCAAAAACACATCTGATACAGGGATGACCATGAACCAGCTAAAAGAAGCAGTCAGAGACAGGGGAGCATGGCGAAGACTTTCCTATAGAAACACTGAGGGTTGGACATGACTGAACGAATAACATCATCATCATCATCAAAATGGCTTGTGCTGTTAGACAAAAGAACATACAAAGAGCCCTGCTGGATCAGATCAATAGTCTATCTAGTCCAGCATTCTGCCTCACACAGTGGACAACCAATTCCACTGGAGGGCCAACAATAGAGGATAGAGGCCAAGACATTCTTCTGGTGTTTTTTTTAAAAATTTATAATTTGATTTTTTGCAATCCTGGCTCTGGGATTCAGAAGTTTAGTGCCTCTGAAAGTGTCTCTGTCACCATGGCAAGTAGCCACTGATAGACTTATCCACCATTTATCTATCTCATCCTCTTTAAGCTGTTTATTCCTGTAGCCATTGCTACATATTCTTTTGTCTTACTAATTGTTTTCCTTTCAGTAATCAGTGGCTTTACGTGTGTCAGACTATACTTTCTTTTTACAAAAGTGGCATTTTACTATGGTCATTCTGCCCTATGAAAGTCTATCTTGGTCCATACTTTACAAGATGCAAATTAAAGAAGGAAAAGGAGATTCCAGAATTTCCACAATGGGATAGATTCACAAAACATTTCTTCTGTGATGTAGATTGTAGTAGGTAGCTATGTAAAGGGCTAGGTAGACTGGTGGGGGGGCATGGATGGGTACAGTCACATCAATGGCATGATGCCTGAGCCTCTGGGGAGGGCAGAAGATAGAGAGAGAGAGAGAGAGAGAGAGAGAGAGAGATGGTGTGATTTCCTTGAAGTGATGTCATGCTGCCCAGGACTTAGTGGAAACTATAGTTTTATCACAAACGTTTCTGTTGAACCCTAGAGTGGTCCCCATTTCTGGGTCCACCCCAAACATAATATCACAATAGTTATTTCCCACTTATCATATTTGCCAGCGTATAAGATGACTGGGTGTATAAGACGACCCCCCAACATTTCCACTCAAAATATAGAGTTTGTTATGTACCCGGCCTGCCCCTGCATCTCCCTGTAACCGGCACTAGTGCACATGTGTGAGCTCTGCGTAGACAAGATGCGGGCCAGAGCGCCGCTGCTTCCTGCTGAGCAGAACAGGCTGGTCACGGCAAAAAGGCTGGCACCCCTGTCTCGCTGCTGATGCTCACCGCAGCCGCGGTGATGACCCGCTGTGGCCACGCTGGATATTGCGCAATACTGGATGGTATGTAGAATGAGGTGGGCGGCATCAGGAGGCCACTATGGGCAGCTATGTCTATCCCAATTGAAGAGCACCTGGCGTATAGGACGACCCCCAACTTGGAGGCATGTTTTTCAGGGGGAAAAAGTAGTCTTATATGCCAGCAAATACAGTATTTTATTCTCCATTGAGCAAAAGGGGGTCAGAGGGCCGAAGGCAGAAGATATCTATAATAGGAGACCTTACAACCCTAGAAATACCTATGATCATTGAATGAATGAAAGTTCTTTAAAAGAGATTTTTGTTTAGCAGAACTAAAAACAACTGAGATCTACATGCTGCTTCTGCTGGCAGCCTGAAAAGGTTCTTGTTTCTGGTTCAGTTTATTTTCATTAATAATTTGAAACTAAAGCCAGCTTGGGAAATGCCACATGTTAATGATGCAACAGAGGTACCTCTGGGTCAAATTTTACCACATCACAAAGGAAAAAAAGATTTGCCCTTGTGTCTGGTTATTGAAGGGATGCTGAGAATTACAATGTATCAACATAACAAATTAGATTAATCATCCATGTGAAATTTACTGCTCCCCACTGTAATTCTGGGCTTTTGTGTGGAACAAGTTATTGCAACAACCGTTACAACAACAACAACAACAACAAAATAGTGGCTTGACTGAGTGCTTGGGAAGGTGGAAAGTTTCACAGTGCACGCTCTCTTTGTTGGTGGGGAAGGGCTTGCACACTCCCTTTACAGTACCATTGCTTTGCTATCATGTTTGAACATATAAATCAGTTGTCACAATTTTATGTCATCTGATTCCCAGTCTCAGTATGATGGTGGATGTTTCATGGCCATAACCCAGTTGCAGCATTTGTTCAGGTGCCCAAAAGACCCAAGTTGGGATGATAGATTTCTTGTGCAGCATTGTCAGTTCTGAATAGGCAAATGTAGCATTTAAATGGATTGGTTCCCTTGCATTAAATATGGAAGCTGCCGTTGTGAAAGGATCAGGCCCTCATGCCCTGTATGTGTAATGAAGGGACAACTGATCATTTAAATGTGTGTATTTTGTTCTAAATAAATGGTGCTTTTAAACATTTCAGCATTTTGTACCATTGAACACTAACTGTCCTTTTTGTGTGTATATGTTAAAATATTAAAGTTATAATATTTAATACGTCCCCCCCTTTTGTTTGGTTGTCTGGTATGGATGACTTTTTAGAAATCACATCATGCTTAGGCTTCTCTGCATAAATGTCTGCTAACCACATTCTTGAAGACTCAGCTTCCCCCATGTCTTGTCAAGGGCAAAGTCAACCTTGATGTGACTCACATGTGCATTGGCCATATGACATAGGTCTGTAAGACTAGAAAGACTAGAAAGACAGTATGCACTGGGACCACAGCAATCTACCAATGTCATTGCGATGAGGCAACCAGAGATGATCAGGTCTCATGAAACAGACTGTTCCAAGATGGTACAGCATAACATGCTCTCCAAATAACAGAGCCAGAGACTGTCTGTATTCTTTTTTTTTCTTGTTTATATATTAAAAACCCACACATCCAGAGAGAGAGATGTACCTCTATTTGAGATATTGTCCTAATTTATTTGTGCTTCATCTAGAGTCTGTGTTGCAGTCATTAATGAAGACCCAGGCACAAATTAGTTCTACAGGTAGGCAAACTAAGTGGGCTACTTGTCTTCTGTCAAGCCAGCCTACAGTTGGTGCATAATGTCCCATAATCCTCACACAGTAAGGAACGTTTCTGGAGACTATGATTTATTTGGCATCCTATAAATAATAATCAGGAAAACAGACTGACATATCACTCCTCAATCAAGACCACTTTCCTCAGTGACAGTTCCTTAATTGCTAGACCAACATTTTTCAGATAACCCTGACTTCTGTCATGTATTAGTGTGTGTGTGTGCATAATCTATCTATCTTCATTCTGTGATTTGAATAAGAATGTGAAGCAAAACATGAAGAGATGGTAAATGGAGCTCTACAGAGTTTGAAAACTAAAAAGGGTCCCTGCCCCATGGAGTTGTATTATTATTATTATTATTATTATTATTATTAGTAGTAGTAGTAGTAGTAGTAGTAGTAGTAGTAGTAGTAGTAGTAGTAGTAGTAGTAAGTTTATTCCCTGCCACTCCCATAGACCAGTTCATGGCAGGTTACACACATCCAATAAAAATCCCATTGAAAACCCCGTTAAAATGGACACAAAACAAACAAGAACATGCAACATGGCAAAATATCACCCCCCACACCCATCCCTACCTCTGGAAGGGGAGGAAGGAGGGTCAAGATAACATCGGTTGCAGCTAACATTGGGGGGGGGCATAGATCCTCCTCACTGCCCCCAACCTCAACCATAGATCTGGCAGAAGAGCTTCATTTTTCAGGCCCTGAGGAACTCTGAGAGTTCCCGCAGAGCCTGCAGCTGACTTGTGAGCTCATTCCACCAGGTCAGGGCAAGGACCAAAAAGGCCCTGGCCCTGATCGAGGCCAGGCAAGCTTCCCTGGGGTTGGGAACAACCAATAAATTATCACCCACAGAGCGTAGGGCTCTGCCGGGGGCATAGGGCGACAGGCAGTTCCTCAGATATGAGGGTCCCAACATGCATAGAGCCTTAAAGGTTAAAACCAAAAACTTGAACTGGGTCCAGACAGCAACTGGCAACCTGTGCAGCTGCCTCAGCACTGGCTGGATATGGTGATGGAGATCATCAATCAGGGCAACCAACACTGTTTCCACCCTGTGGCCATGATAGAAGCCAGACTGATATGGATCAAGAGCCAAAGTTTCTTCCAAGAATGCCAGGAGCTGGTCTGTTGTGGCCCTTTCAACTATCTTACCCAGGAACGTTAAATGCAAAACTGGGCAGTAGCTGGCTGGGTCCTGCAGGTCCAGTGATGGTTTCTTAAGGAGAAGTCAAACCACTGCTCGCTTCAGCTGCTCAGGGAACTCCCTTGTACCCAGAGAGAGGTTGATAATATCCCTGAGGTGACCTCCTATCTGCTGGCCACCCTCTTTGAGGAGCCAAGACAGGCAGGGATCAAGGGGGCAGATGGTCGCCCTAACCAATCATAGCAACTTGTCCATTTTGGATAAAGAGAGCCATCTGAAACCATCAAACATCACCTTCAAAGGTGGCCAATGGGCCTCCAGTTCATCTACTGTATTAACCATGGCGGGAAGGTCGCAGTGGAGCAACAAGACATTATCTGCAAAATAGCTCACTAATGCCTCACAACCGAGCTCCAATTGACTAAAATTTTGGTGCCCCTCCTCGAGGGCAGTAAGAGACCAAACTACCCTAAACAGTTGGGCTGGGCAAGAGCCCATGGATGCAATTTCTGCCCCCACTCACATTTTGCCACTTTCACTGCCATCTCATATGCCCTCCTAAGCATGCAATAAGATGTTCTTGCTGCCTCATCATGTGTTTTTTGTCACACCCACTCTAGCCGTTTCACTTCCCTTTTCTTCTTCCAAAGCACCCCTGTATACCAGGGGGCTTGTTTGAGTCAAGGGTGGAGAGGGCGTTTAGGGGCAATCTCATTTATAGCGGCCATCAGACGGGATTCCCAGTCCTCCACCAGGGCTGTTAGCTAGACACCAGGAGGCATCGGGTCTCGTAGACCATGCCGGAAACCAAGTGGATCCATAAGTCTCCGTTGGCAGGCAAAAATACACCCGACACCTAATTTGGGAGGGGGTGATATCCTGAGTCAGGCCTGCAGGGCATAGTGCTCTTACCATGGCACAGGTAAATCTGTATCCAGATTCACCTCTATCCCACACTGAAGATCAAGTCGAGTGTGTGGCCGGCGTGATGGGTGGGCCTGGTAACAAATTGTGTGAGCCCTAGTGTCGCCATGGATGACACCAGGTGTGCGCCAAGTCCCAGAGATGTTGCATTAGTTTATAAAACTAAACATTAGTGTGATAGCAGACAACCACAAGGAGAGGAGAAGAGTGTGTGAATGGTAGCAAATGGATGGATCTGAAAAACCGCAATTGCATGTAAGGCCCTCTCACTCACTCACTCACTCACTCACTCACTCACTCACTCACTCACTCACTCACTCACTCAGACTTTGTTGGTCTTAAAGGTGCCATTGGATTCAACTTTGTTCTGCTGCTTCAGACCCACCTGCACCTATGAACAATGCAGAATGTAGTGTTACAAAGGCATAGGCAATGCAGTATTTATTTGTTTGTTTATTTATTTGGATTTTTATACCGCCCATTCTTTACAGCTCTGGGCGGTATCCAATCACCATTCCCATATGAAGGCACCTGAATTGTCCTGTCCCAGTACAGATCAACTGAACCTGGACCAATGTTTATTTGGAAACAGTCATTTTGGATGTATTGCTAAAAAGCTGTGGCTGTGAGAAAATAGATGAGCCAGAATTCATCCCTGTTAATGTCTTCAGGCTATAATATTTATTTAACCAAGTAACATATTGAGATTAATGATAACACACTCCTAGTCACCAAAGGCCCAAATGAGCTCTCCTGGGCAATTTGGAAAGAACCATGACGGATACCAAAAGAAGAATTATCTTCTCTGACTTGTTGATCTCTTCCATCCACAAAATGAATTGGCTCTTCTGAGACATTCCAGATGGGCCCAAAATATCCTGTTATCAAGACATTATCAAGTTGCAGCAATGTGTGTTGTTATCTTTTAACACTCCATTGCATAAAAAAGAATGTTCAGACAGTTTATCTTCCTGTGATAATATTTTCCAAGCTTTTAAAATTAAATTGCTCCCAAGTGGCTCTCCATATTTATATTTTGCACAGTGTTTCCTCCCCTTCTCTTTCCAATGGGCCATTTCAAAGATTGTTTTCCATGAAGAGAATATGAGAATTCTTTAATTGCAGGTGAGCTGACTGATGATCGATGAATAATTGTGAAGTGGAAAACTGAAAACTCCCATTTGTTGACTAGATGAACAATGAAAAATAAAAAAATGGCTCTTTTAAATTGTAGCAATTAAGGTGCATGTTCACTCTTCAGTACAGCTTCCAATTATTTTGTAAATATTTTTCATTTCAAATTGTAAACAGGTGGATCAAAAAATCCAACAGTAAAAATATTTTATTTAGGACGTTCTTTTGAAACATGCCCAAGTAAATCCCGTGATTTACTTGGCCCAGCCTCTTAGAACCTGAACTGCTGTCATAGATGGAAAATACCCAAGTGCCATTTGAAAATGGGTTTCATATCTGAATGATGGAAACACATTATTGTATTTTGACGCTAATTTCCTTAATTTTATTTAGTGTTGTGTTGTATGTTTTCTGTACTGCATGGGAACATTTGTTAAAGGTAGCTGCAAAACTGGGGGATCCCTGGGTCCCACCTAGGGATTGGCATCCCTAGCAACTGCAAGGTAGGTTTGCCAACTACCAAGGGGGGGATCTCTTGTCCCTTTTAAGTTTATTTATTTATTTGAAACATTTCTATAACACCTCCAAGTGTCCTCCGAGTGTCTTCAAGGCAGTAAACATCAAATATTAAAAACAGCATTTAAATAAGGTATATGTAAAATATTTAAATGATTAATTAAAAATAGCCATAGACAAGTAATGGCATAACGACAGAAGTAGGCTAGCAAGAGTTATTGGGAATGCACCAAACAAAGAGGGGGGGGGGGGTTACTTGATGGCTGAAGTCAATGATAGAGACAAATGAATCTCCCTGGGGAGGGAGTGCCAAAGTTGAATAGCCTCTTTTTTGTGATGCACTCATTTTTCATCCCATTTAACCACCTTAAATTGACTCCAGAAGTCTGTGTTCATCCTCATGCAGAATGCATTGTAGTAATCTAATCTGGACTTTACCATGACAGGCACCACAATGGAAAGATCTTTCTCACCCAGGAAGCTCCACAGATGATTCACTCACTGAAGCTGGTGAAAGGCACCCCTGCCCTTCACTACTAGCTGTAGATCCAGCAGGAGACCTGTGTCCAACAGAGCCCTGAAGCTACAAACTTTCACCTTTAGAGTCAGTGCAGACTCTTCTGGAATAGGAGATATCCCAGTCACCGGAAGCACCTATCATTACGTTTTCAGTTTGTTAGCCCTCATGTGTACCAAAACTGCCTCCAGGCACCTGATCAGAGTCTTCACAGCCTCCTTGCACTGTAAGAAAAGCACAAGATAGAGCTGAGTATCTCCTGAATATTGGTTGCAATTCAGCCTAACTTTCCAGCCCTGAAAGGCAGATTATCTGGTAAATTCCTATAACTGGCTATAATGGAGGTCAGTTTTGGTGCCCTTAGGATTGGATCCCAAGTCCAATATTTTTGAAACTTTGAAACTAAGTTTTAAAATAAAGCAACAAGGAGAAGAAAGGAAGAGAAAAAAAAGAAAAGGCAA